>NW_026020401.1:895227-1571958 GCF_900185275.1 Solanum verrucosum
GGTCTGCATATAAAAAGATGCAGGCCAAATGGCTCAGTACGTGGAATGTACGAGTATGTAAGCTAGAAAGCTAAACAACATAGGCTAGAAGAAAAACTAGAATAAATTGAATAACTTACCTCTTTTCAAACTTTCTCAACTCAAGGAATACCCAAAACTACTCAAACTTACTCAACTTCAGAAGATAGATACTGGACCTCAGAGACAGATACTTCAACTCAAAGATAGATACTCAACTCAAAGATAGATACTCAACTCAAGATAGATACTCAACTCAAGGATATATACTTAACTCAAGATATATACTTAACTCAAAGATACTTAACTCAAGGATACTCGACTCTTGAATAACTGAACTCAACCTGACTGACTTCTTTCAATATAAGGCAATTTAAAAACAAGTGCGATATAAAGAAAGACTGTTTAAACATGCTATAAACTCTGAGTGTATACAAGGATACAATAAGCCTGAGATGTATATAGAAATACAATTGAACTGATGTATATAAAATACAATAATTTCTGTGTATGAAAATACAATAACTGCTGTGGGAGTTTCTCTAACCGACAACCATCACATAAGAGCTATAGTGATGATACAACGATCGACCTCACGCTGCCAGAGCATCTTATACCCGGCCAAAGGTATAAGACCTGAACTGCCTAATGGATCCACTAGTCTAATCTGAAAAGGATTCATCTAAAAAGTATGATCCTTTTCTACCCATGGTGGCTAACATGGTTCTATGGGGGCTGTGGGTTCTTTGAACGCTCCCCCAATTCGGTGCTCGATACTACTCCCAAAAATGTACTGGCTCTTATGTTTTTAAAACATATTTCTTCCTGCTGATATGAGATAATTACTCAAAAACTAGCCCGAAGGCTTTTTGGAAATCTCAGTTTCCAACCTTGTTTAAATGTAAAAACATTTCTTTAAAACTTCTTTGGGAATACATAGTTCCCTAATAACTTTGAGAAAAGAACTCAACTTTAAACTCTTTACTTTACTTGAACTCTTGGCTTGATGTGAAACTCTTAACTTAACATGAAACTCTTAACTTTTGACTTGACTTGAAACTCAATACTTAACTTGGAACTTGAGCCTTAGAATGAAGTTAAAACGCTCAATGAAGACTCTTGGAAAACCTTAAAGACTTGCTTTGACTTACTTACTTCTAAGCTTGACTTCACTTGACTTGGAAACTAACTTCACTTGAATTGGAAACTAACTTCACTTGACTTGGAAACTAACTTCACTTGACTTGTAGTTTTACTTGACTTTTGGAAGTACCTTGGAGTGTTGGAAACAACTAGGAAACATAGGTATAATACCTAGGAACATGTATAAAAAAAGAAATGGTGAATGAAAGGGAAGGATTGGTGTCCTTGGCACTAGGAGAGGTGCAACAGCCCAACCCCTTTTTCCCCAAAAATCCGACTTTTTCCCCTTGTTTCTTTCCAATTCTAAAACCCTCTCAACCTCAAGGTTTCAGCAGCAACACTTAGAATCATAAAGACCCTTATTATACAATAGATTCAACTCAAAAATCACAGCCAGAAATCTGTACTAAATCAGCAAGAACTTCAACACAACACCACTACAACTTCAACAACCAATAAATCTTCTCTTGGAATTAAAAACGAGTTGGTGTGTGGGGGTATGAACCAACCAACACTAAGGATCATAAAATCCCTCAATATACAATAGGTCACAACTCAAATACACAGCCCAATCCTGTCCCACAACCAACAATAACTTCAACAACACAACTAACAACATCAACAACAACTAACAACTTCAACAACTTCAACAACAAATCCAATCTCTTCTCAAATCATAAAAACGAGCTTGGTATGTGGGGGGAAAGGATAAACCCACACTAAAGACTCACATACCTGATTAGGGATCACCCCCGACAAAAATTCACGACGATCCTTAGCTTCTTCTTCTCTTTCTCCTCTTCTTTTCCTCTTCTTTCTCTCTTATCTTCCAAGCCCTAACTCTCACTCTTACTCTCACTCTTTAAAATGGGACAAAAATGATCCAAACATCAGTCTAACACCTCAATATAACCCAAAGAAAAGATTAGGGAAAAGACCAAAATACCCTTAAAATTTTCGGACTAAACAAACTGCACTGTGCGACTGTGCGACTGTGCCAACAACCCAACTTCCAAAGGGCATAAGTCACTCATACGAACTCGGAATCAAGCAAACTCGGCGGCGTTGGAAAGATCATTCCAAGGGCTTTCCATACATAACTGGAAATTCGCCTAAATCATTTTGAGCTAGGAGATACGACTGCTCAAAGTTGACCAAAAACTCACCTTTTTTCCATAGCCAAATTTTCCAGATTCTTTCCAAAATGACTATTTCCAATTCAACTCTTCTTGGAACTCAATGTGCTACACCTAGGGACCTTAACTTAACACTCAAGAAATTTTTTATTCCTCGGTAAAATCCCACTCCACATGAAGGATGGCTCGAGTCTTAGTTCGAAAATTCTCTGGGGTGTTACAATCTTGTATTTCTTTATTTATTATTCGTTTGTTTATTATTGGTATTTTAGTCTTTCCTTTGGTGTATTTACAATCTATGATATGTTCTCTTTGACTTACTACATAATACTCTTATTTTTGTCGTTTAAACCAATTTCTTATTGTTGGTATTTTGAATATTTTTTTTACTCTTAGGTCTAATTCTTTTCCTTTTATTTGTTCAAATATACTATTATCAAATATTATTTTTGTTCTAAAGATTCTTCATCTTGATGATTTTCTTTAGTTATTATTCGTATATCTGTTTCAGTCATTTATATAGTATTCATTATCTGATTCTATTACTGAATTATTTTCCATTTCGTCTGTTTCGTTTTCTGATAATTCATATATACTATCTTCACTTTCTAATTCATAATCTACGTACTCTATTTGTGTATATTTTTCATTGTCCACCAGTATTTTTGATATTTGATTTTTCTTTGGATTCTTAGGTAATTTGCAATCTTTAGCTATGTGTTCTAATTTTCCACAATTATAACAAGTACATTCCGTTAGTTTTCTCTTTGGTCGATATGGTCTTTTGATTTTGTAGTTTTTTACGTAGTAGTTTCTCCTTGGTCTTTTATACTTATATTTTGATCTATATCTTTTATAGTTTCTTTTTTTATTTTTATAATACCTATCCGTACAACCAAATTTGGGTGTTTTTTTTTTTTTTTGCAACATGCTAGGTTTTTTACTAATATTTTTTTTTTATTTCTTGTTTATGTTTTTCACACAGTTCTATAAACCATCGTTGTAAGAATTTCATTCTAGCTCCTAAGGTATCTGTTAATCCGGCTTCATTCCAACTTTTTATTACTTTTGAATTAAAAGGTTCTGGTAATTTTGTAAAATATAATTTTCTTATTTCTTTACTCTCTTCTGTGCTATATGTTCCTTTATAATAGTATTCTCTAAATGCACATGTATATTCATCTATATAACACATATTACATATTGCTAATTTTGTCATTAGATTCCGGTTTATGATTTTTTTCTCTATTTTGTTCTTCTACTTCTGTTGTCATACTACTAAATTTATTTCTTATAGCTACTTCGTACTTATATAATATTTTCATAGTTGTAGTAGCTAATTCACTATTAGATTTTTTATTACTTCTCAGAGTTTTTAAACTTTCATCTGATAAATTTTGTAGCCATAATTTTACTGTTCCTATAAGTGTTCTTTCTATATATCCTGGTGTTTCTGTTATTCCTATTTTGTTATCTATTAATTGTTTTGATATATATCCCATCTATAATTGGATTATTTTATTTATATCTGCTACACAGTCTAAATCTAAAAAATTATGTTGTTCAGTTATTGGTTTGGGTGTCCATTTTTTATTCAATCTTTTATCCCATATAGTTTTTTCTTTATCATATTGTTCATAGTTTGTATTATAATATTTTAAATTTTTTGGGTTTTTAATTCCTGATGTACTAGGTTTTTCATCCATGTCTATGTCTCCTGTATTTACTTCTAAATTCTTTGTATTATTTATGTTTATTAAAAGTTCCGTATATGTTTCGCTTGTTTTCGAATGTTGTTCATCTAGATCATCGTCATTTATTTCATAAATTCTTATTTCAGGTAGATTATCTTGGTTATTTTCTTCTTTACTTCTAATTCATCTTCTAATTGCAATTTTTCTTTAAATTTAATTATCTCATTTGCTAATTTTTTTTTGTTCTTTTTCTTTTTGTTTAATTTTATACATTTCTTTTAACATTGTCAGCTCTTTTTCTAGTTCTATTATTTTAGTATTTTTTACTTCTTCTAATTGTTGTACTTCCTTTTTTGCCTATTGTTTTATTTTTTCAATTCCCGTTTTTCTATTTATTTCTTCATTTTCTTTTGTTATTATTATCATAGCAATTAAACTATCTTCTAATTTTACTGTTTCTTTTTCTAACATTAAACTTAGATTGTCACCTATTTCTTATATCTTCTTCCTAGATTAGAAAATATTATCTTTATTTTTAGTCCGTCATAGTTTTCATATATTTTTTCATCTATTGCGTATGCTTCTTTATTCATTTATAAATTGTGTTGTAGTTTATATTCTAAGTTTTCTATTTGTATTTGTAGATATAAAATAGTTTTTCTCTGTGCTACTATAGATTTTTTACAAATTCCTGCAAATATATTACTGTTAAGTCTCTTCGTATAATATCTCCGCTGGTGCTGTATAAAACTTTATATAAAATAAGTTTCCTTTGGTAAACTCTTTTATATGTGACGAATGCTTTGTGTAGTTCTGGTATTCCACTTATCTCTTCTCCATCGTATGTATATACGATATTTAATAGTCCATAATTGTAACATGTTCTTACTAATTGGCGTTACTTTTTTTATTGTGCGATTAACTTGTTATAACCTTGTAATTTTTGGGTTCAAGGCAAAACCCTAACAGAAACGACCCGATGAGTCATGCCCATTTTGACAGCATTAACTATCTATATCATAAAACTAGCCTATAAAAACAAAGAAAAAGACTTAGAGCCTGTTTGGATGGGCTTTTAAGCTGGTCAAACTGGTTTAAAAGCCAGTTTTTGACTTATTAGAGTGTTTGGCAATTATCAAAGTAACTTATTTTAAGCCAAAAGCTAAAAGCTAGGTGAGGGGAGCTTCTTTTTTTTTTTAACTTAAAAGCCCTTTTATGTTGACCAAGTATATTACCTTTTTGCCCTTAATTCTTTTATACAATTTCCAAATTGCCCATATTGAATTATTATTATTATTATTATAATTATAATTATAATTATAATTATTATAATTATTATTATTATATTACTATTATTATTATTATAATAATAATTATAATAATAATTATTATTATTACTATTACTATTATTATTATTAAATTATTATTATTATTATTATATTAATATTATAATTATTATTATTACTATTACTATTACTATTATTATTATTATTACTATTACTATTACTATTACTATAATTAATATTATTATAATAATAATAATTATTATTATTATTACTACTATTACTATTATTATTATTATTATTATTTTATTATTATTATTATTATTATATTATTATGTTTATTATTATTATAATAATAATTATTATTATAATTATAATTATTATTATTATTATTATTACTATTACTATTACTATTATTATTATTATTTTATTATTTTATTATTTTTTTATTTTTTTATTTTTTTTATTATTATTATATTATTATTATTACTATTACTATTACTATTACTATTATTATTATTATTGTATTATTTTATTATTTTATTATTTTATTATTTTATTATTAGTACTATTACTATTACTATTACTATTACTATTATTATTATTATTATTGTCATTTTTTTTTTAATTATTATTATTATTATTATTATTTCTGAAATATGAATTTATATTCCTCTTATAAGGTGGTAAAGAAATATGTGAATGATAGGAAAATATTATTACTTATGGATGTAAAACATAAATTAATTTTTTTTTAAGTATAAAAACCTTAAATTAATCAACTTTTTATCATGTTAACAGCTTAAAAGGTATTTTAGACATTTTGATAAAAAAAAAAAATGTTTACCAGCACTTATTTGCCAAACACATCAACAACTTTTTTTTCAACTGCAACACTTTTATCCAAACACATAACTACTTATTTTAAAAATAAGTTCCAGCACTTTAAAAAGTTACTTTTTTTAAGTCAATCCAAACGGGCTCTTAATCAATAAGGGGACTCCTAATACGCAGTGACAACAACAAAATTAAAACATGTAAAACACAACTCTCATTGGTGTTTCTATTTTCAGTCACGGTTTCCCTTTTTAGCCAAAGTTTAGATGCCGAATTTGTTTGTTGAAATAATCATAATTAGGTTTGAAATTAACATGTAAAACACAACTCTTACAGTATATTTTTTTTGAACCAAATGCATGCAGTAGCTAATCATAATTAGGTTTTATTTGTTGGCTTTGTTTTGTTTTTCCTGTCAAATAATTCAAGAATTTGAATGCTCTTTAATTAATTAATGTTTTTGTTGTGTGTTAAATTCCTCCTTTTGATTAATATTGACTCATCTTTAATTGAAATGGTTATTTCTTTCCAACTTGTTGCTGGTAAACTTGAGACATTAGTTTCTTAAGTTATAAATTTTCTAAGCCTAAAATTAATGTTATTGCCTCAACTTTAATTTAATTACTATTGTGAAGAAAGAGCGAATGAGGGATAAAATCAATTGTCCCTGTTTATTAAAATAATCTATC
The DNA here is from genome assembly GCF_900185275.1 of Solanum verrucosum. Lineage (NCBI taxonomy): Eukaryota > Viridiplantae > Streptophyta > Magnoliopsida > Solanales > Solanaceae > Solanum > Solanum verrucosum. The sequence continues at coordinate 902,028 of NW_026020401.1, forward strand.
CAAATGATAAGATCTAACAAGAGCATTCATAATATACCGTCTTAATTAAGGTTGCAATTTTGCCTTTCCGATAAAGTCAATCAATAAAATGGTGAGGTCGCATTTACGTGTCTTGATATGTAATTGAAAGAAGATTAAATATGTGCTTCTTTAATGATGCTCGAATTTTTTTAGAAAAAAAACAGTAATAACAATGAAAAACAGGATAACTGAAACAAAAGAAATAATATTTAATATGAAAATCGAAGAATAATTTTACACAATTTTGGTAATAAATTGTCTTCCAACAAGGATGCGAAAGTGATTAAATATTAGGATAATGCTAAATGACTAGAATTTTAAAAAGTCTATAATATCCTTTATATTTTAAAATAAACTGATCTTTTTTCTATTTTTTAATTAAAAGGTATTAAAATTAAAAGCGTAAAAATATTCAAAAAGATAAAATAATATAGTGTAAAATATATTATTTTACCATTCTAACCAAATTCTGGCCAAATTTTCTGATCAAAAGGATTTTTCCTACATATTAACAAGACATCAGATTAGGAAACCCCATAAATAACTCGTGTAATTATCAATAAATACTAGAAAATGTATGTGTTCTTGAGATGATGACGGAATTTTTCTTGACCACAAACATCTATATATATATATATAATACTCCTTTTGTCTCAATTTATGTGACTTACTTTCCTTTTTAGTCAGTCCCAAAAACAATGACACATTTCTATATTAAGTAACAATTTAACTATAAAATATCTATTTTACCCTTAATGAAATGATTTACAGTCATACAAATTTCTATCATTCATTTTGGACTACAAGTTTTAAAAGTCTTCCTTTCTTTCTTAAACTACGTACCGATTCAAACTACCTCACATAAATTGGGATGGAGGGAGTAATAATTGTGAAATGGATGGACTCTTATTAATGCTCAAAGGCAAATACAATTTGTATTGTTACTTGCCGAATTGACAAACACACCATCTCCGATTCATCTCTATTTAACTCTCAATTCTCTATATTTGTAGAGTAAAATAGAGAATGCTCACTCCAACCTCTCTCTATATTACTTTCTATACTTCATTTATAGAGAGGTGAATAGTAGTTCTTCAACTCTCCATTTCATTTTTTGATTATTTTAATATTATTTCTATGATATCATTAATTAAGTCTTTATTATTTGTAATTATTTTCTAATGTAATATAACATCTAAAAATATATTATTGACAAGTTACTACTTTCATCCGAATTAATAATTTTTCAATTTTTGTTTTAAAAAAAATTAGGACTTTAAATATGTAATTTAAAATCATTTTAATATTATTTATATTATATAAGACTATTAATTAAGCTTATATTTGTAATTATTTTCTAAGTAATATAATATCTAAAAACATATTATTGATAAGTATACAACTTCCATCCCGAATTGACAATTTTTCTAATTTCATTTTTAAAAACTTTTTTTGTCACTTTAATATGTAATTTAAAATTATAATTATTTTTCTCTATGAAGAATACACAAAGTTTACACTGATAATTTCAATAATCTACTTTTATGTTATAGTGATTAAATTATTAAGCTACATTTTTTAATGGGTATGAAAATACTTGATGCAATAGTTCAAAATGGAATAGGAGAAGTAAAAATTAGTATAGGAAATAATTAGATACAAATGAAGTTGTTAATTTTAAACAATTTTTAGCTACAAATAAATAAAATAAGGACAAAAAATTACTCACTTTGAACTTCGTAATGCATTAATAGAGCATTTATGAGAAAAATATAATAGTCTTGAAAGTTGAATATCTATTTAAAATTTAAAATAACTTTTTCAATTTGATTGGAATTGTTCGTTTATATGTATTATATATAATATTTGTTGCAATTTATGTTAGGCAAAAGGGTCTGGTAGACCCCTGTACTTGTATGTATTTGTATTGTGAATACTTCTACTTAACCCTTTATCAACTAAACCCTTAAACTCAATCAAAAAAAATAAATTAAAACCCCTCCTACCATGTGTGTAGCTCACTCTTCTTTGAACAGATGACATGTCAAATCCATGTCATTAAAATTAATAATAATCATCATTTTCTTTACTAATTGTTATTTAAAAAAATTATTAACTAAATTTATTAAATAAAAAATAAAATAATAAGAATTTAATTTATTTCTTAAAGTAAATCAGGCTCCTCTGCCGCAATACCATTTTCCTTTCCTCTTCTCCGACCTTCACAGAACTAGCAATCGTAAGCGGCTAGTCCACCAGCTTCGGCCAGCAAACATTTTCGCCGCCGTAACTAGTTCCTCGAGTCATCTCCCGCCTCGTTCTCCCTTTCACTATTTTCCTTTCTTCACACCATTGACGACTCTCTGCGAACCACCAGAAATGGCGTCTCCTCTTCATCCTCTCGGCGTTCCAGCAAACTCCCTCGCCGCCTCTTATTCTGACGGAAAAGGGACCAGTATCACCTCCCATTCCAGCGAAAAAGGACCAGCGTCGCCTCTCTCCCTCTCACACCACTGCGAACCGGCGAGCACCACCATGAAACCAACGCCGCTCTCTCCCTCCACTGATAATCACCATGAAATTTGACGTCACGAAAGTGTCAATGCCAAGATCGGCTAAAGAAGATAACGATAGGGTGTGGAGAAGAAAGAAAAATGGGGTTGGGACTTGGGACAACGATGGGGTGGGGGTGGGGGTGGCTGAAAAAGAAGGTGGTGTGGGGAAGAAGATGGATTTTTTAAAAAAAAAATATTTTTTTATTTTTTTATAATTTTAATAATTTAAAATTTAAAATTTAAAATATCATGTTCACTTTTCTTAACAGGCGTGTAGTTACACTCTCTTGTCAACTCATCTATATTATTGCCACATAAGCATGGTCAATGGTCAGAGGGGTTTAATATGTTGTGTTTTATTGAGTATAAGGGTTCAGTTGACAAAATGTTAAGAAGAAGAGTCCACAATACAAACTCATACAAGTATAAGGGTCCACCAAACCCTTTTGCCTTTATGTTATTTAGAAATTTAGAATAAAATAATTTTTTATTAAATAAAGAATTTGATAAGAATAATTTTTATATTACATGAAGATTATATAGATTATAGGATGATTATTTGAAATAGAAAGATAAAGGCCCAAACATATATGTAGACCCTTAAACTTGTCCCTAAATTTCATTTTGGCGCTCCAATTCAACCTTGTTCCATTTTAACCCTTGAACTCCAATTTTTATATTCCATTTTGGCACATAAAAATTGGATTACCATTTTGCACTAAAAGTGGGAAGCTTCAAATTAAAGTGCAAAGTTGGATTACCATTTTACCCCTACACTAAATAAAAATATTATAAATTGTATATATTAATTAATTATTAATTATTAATCCGACTCAAAAGTTAATTTTTTATTTATCAATTATGAGTTATGTCTCTTCAATGGCTCAATCTCAATTTTCAGCAACCATACAACTTTAGCTATTTAAATCGTACTCCCTCCGTTCCATTTTATATGTCATCCATTTCTATAAATAGTTGGACCACAATACTTGTGATTTTATAAAATTTATGCATAAATTACCATATTTTGCCTATTATACTTGATAGAATAGTTAATTAATCTTGTCATTTATTAATAAAGTTGATTTAAGAAAACATTAAATAAGGGTAGAAGGGTAAAGTTACATCATTTCTTAATGCAAGTGCAAAGTAAAAAAGGTGACATATAAAATGGGACGGAGGGAGTATATTATTTTATGTTTTCAAAGCATTTAGTTAGTTTTCCGTATTAAATTAAATTTTTTCAGTTTTCTAATCATTTAAATAATTGAATGGTATAACTAATGCATAGACTCTTCAGTTTTGGAATATGAATAGTTATAATTTTCATTTCCTATATATGTATTGTAAATTAATTATCATTTTTTACTTCTAATCTTTTTTATAGTTTTCTCTTGTATTTGCTTTGTCTTTGCTAATTACTAATTTTTATTTATTTTTCTTTGCTTTAGATCTTATCTTGCAATTGTGAACTCTTCCCTTCTCCATCGCATCATCAGGTACATAATAGATATGATAGTCATATCATTGGAATTATGCTTAGTCATGAAGAAGGTAAACATACATTAGGCCAATTCACTAGAAATCTTTTTAGTTTCTTAAGATGTGTCTCATTAGGAAATATAGAGAACTTGTATTGTTTGAGATCCATAAATTAGTAGTAAATACTAGAATGAAATGGATCCAAATAGAGTGAAATGAATAGTGAGAATGCATATGCCGACTCGAAGATGCATGTAATTGAGGTATGGTTGTAATGGGATTAAAAAGAGTAATAGAAGTAGATGGATCGTTGTAGCCGATAAGTAACTGGTAACAAACTGATATACAAATATTAGGAAGGGAACATGTTTTCTGAGAAACAATTTGGGTATGTAAAAAATCATTCTTTTTATATTTCAAATCACATTTTTCTTTTCCTGACAAATAGATAAATTGCAGATGGATGAAAGAAGCTTTCGAATCCAATGGAGCTCAAATAATTTCTCCCCAACCATCAAGTTCTACTGAAGTTGCTTAGTCTCCGGTGATATCTACCGTTAAATGTTACATTTATATAACATTATGATTAAAGTCTTAAGAAGGATGCGTATATTATTTTTTTCTTCTATGTTTATTTTTCTATATTTCTCTATTAGACTTCTTTAATTTAATTTTTTAAAAGTAAAATTGTTATCATAACATTTATTTGTGATTGTTGCATTTTAGTACTCATTACAAATTACACTCATGTTTTCATTGAATTTTAATCGTCCTAACGAATTTATAAAATATTGCATAGGACACAAGCGCAACGTAGTGTCCAGAAACTAGTAATATAATATTGAGGAAAGAGAAAAAGGATTCTTCTTTAAAAAGTAAAATAGAGAATTGCGTTGGAGTTGATTGTCTGAAAAAATAGAGAACTCTATATTTGAAGAGTAAAATAGAGAATAGGGTTGGAGATGAGAATTAAAACTAGAATTAGTACAAGGCAATTTATGTGTCCCCTAATAACTTGATGAAGAATTCGTTGATGAAGATGTCATAGTTGAAGAATTAGTACAAACCATTGATGAACTCATGGTTCAGAAGGAGGCTATATAACTCGGCAAAAGTAACAGGTTGAGATCCCGCCAATAAGGTGGTAATAATATCTTTAAATTCTGAACCCGACCCCTTGAATATGCATATGTTCTGGTTTGCAAGGCATAAAGGACGTCCAATAGAGGTTAACTCACCCAAAATCAATTTTGCCTTGTCTAGATATTGTGTGACAGTTGGATCATCCTGCTTTAGGTTTTGAAGCTGCATATGAACGGATTCTAGTGTTGGAGGGAAAAATAGTGAAGCCTCAAGGCGTCCCAAACTTCTTTCGTCCCAAGATATTTGTTAAATTTGCATCTTTAACAAATATAAGGAGTCATTTGGTAGAGTGTATGTATTATAAGAGTCGTTTGGTAATTGGGTTAGAGTTATACATGTATTAGTAATGTAGGGATTAGTATTAGTAATGTATTAGTTATATAAGTTTCTAAATTGTCAACCACACGTCATATTAATTTTACAAACAAAAAATTTATTTCCTATCTACCTATCAAGCGTTGTATAAGTAATACAAATATTAATACATGAATAATGTATTTCTTATCCAGCTATCAAACGACCCCTTAACAGAATTATAAGATGTATTAATTATATTGTTGGGATTAATTATCCTGGGATTATTTTCTTATCCAATGTTTGGCTTGGTGATTCAAATGCCAGTTCCATCTTAAACCATTCTTATCGATATATTATTAACCCTTATATTGCTAATATCATTGGTGTTATGTATAAGAATAGTACTAAATAAGGTGTATACATGTATTATTTTCTCTAATACATCCTACCGAACAGCCTCTAACAGTATTAGACAATGGTTTTCTGCACAAGATCTCAATAAGAATTGCTAAACTACATATTCAAAATGCTTTGAACCAATACAGTTGCTATTATTTACACTTTGGTAACTTCATGGATTGCACTTGCCAAGTAGTCTACATTGCTGCTTGTTACCCCTGCCATGCTGCCATATGACAATATTGCATCAGCCATGTCAATTGCAAAAAGCATGAAAAAAAGAAGAAATTTGAGAATCCTTTGGTTCTTTCTGTTTTCTTTCTTAAGTTTCTTGTGAAAAACAACTAAATCGATATACGATGGAGCAAGCTTTGTGGTAATTTAAAAACAAATACTCTATTGTAACTCTAACATGAAGTATTTTTAGAGAAATGGATTTGAGGGACACGAAGAGAGATACATGCAACGGAAAAAATACCCTCCACTCTTGCTTGCTGAACAAATGAGGGAAATACCAACAAATTCATTATTCTCATGTTATTATTGATATCACCTTTATTATCATAATGTCATCAGCATCGCGTATCTAGGTATCAGTACTGAAATTGAAGAAATCTTAGTGAGTTATAAGTACCTGATGCGCCCATCGTTAGTCATGTATATATGGAAATCCCTCTGCAATTGGTTAACTTCCTCAGGGGATAAACCAGAGAAGTAAAACATTCCAACCTGAAGTTTTGACAATTAGCAGCTGCATTTAATATGCAATTGTGCAAAAACTTGAGAATTGTTACCTGCTTCGTTATATGTTCCCAGCTCGAAGATGAGTTCAACTCCTCAAGTGTTTGACGTAATGTGATTCTCATACTGATTAAGCGATCCACCATGACCTTTATGTGAAAATATATAATTGGTACGTTCGTAAGGAAATGGAATGGTAAGAAAGTAGTACTCACTACTCATACATAATGGTTACATTAATTACCTTAACTTCCTCTTCCCAAAGTGCCTTTAAATCAGCATCATTCAAGATTGTTGACACTAATAATGGGCCATGAACCGGTGAGCTACTGTACATTGCCCTGACAATTTGCTGCAACTGGCTCTTGATTGCTGTGGCTTGCTTATCATCCCTGGAGACAATACTGGTTTCCAAAAAGAAAACGAGAGGACGGGAAGTTTCAGAGCTGGAGACAAATCAAGAAATCATAAAGAACCAAATACTTTGTGGTCATTTTGTGGACTACTAATCACTAAAGTGGACTCAGGATTACTAAAAATGAACAAGTTGAAATTACTCCGTTTATGGATCTATACCGTTTATGTTTTCTGTTCGTTCAATGGATTGAGTGAATAGTCTTAACTAATTAAAGTATAGTATTATTTCGGCATTGTTCAAAATGAGGAGTTGCAGAACACTGTAACTTGAAGTTTTTCTACCTGACACAACCTACTCGGTGTTCATACAAGCCCATGTTTTTGGAAAAAGATTGGGCACAGCCCAATAGATGTCCATCTTCTAGAAATATTCGAATAGCAGTGGCATCTCTCTCAACATCTCCGCTAGCAATTCCTTGATAAGCCATATCAAAAAAAGGAAAATGATTCTTGATCTGAAAACATTTTTCACAAACATAGTGCATAAGAAGTTATCTAAACGCATAAGTAGGAGGAAAAAAAAGTATCAAGTTATGCCACTAACCTTAAATATGTGTGAGATTTCTTTCCACTGCTCATAGTTGGGGTCGACACCAGTTGGGTTGTGAGCGCAAGGATGAAGTAAGAAAAAGGAACGATCTGGAGCGTTCTGTGAGATTATCAAATGAATAGGGCCAGGTAACGTAATCGAAACTCCAAAAGAAGAAAGTTAACTGAACAAGAGTTCGCCTTGCAAACATTGTAACCACATACAAAAATACCGCGAATTAAAATGAATCATCATCACATGGCAGAGTTTAGTGCTGGCCTCTAAATAGCTCAGCAACATAAGGCATCTTTTACAAAGGCTCACAATCTCATACGTAAGGATGTAAGATTTGGCGATGAAGTTGAAGCAAGAATTTCGCAACACAATTAGAGAAAATTCACCAAACCTTGATATCATTCACGAGGGCTTGGAATTGCAATCCTTTTGTATCAGGATCATAATAGTGGTAGGTTCTTGTACAAACTTGAGAATCCCTCCAAATGTCGTGGTGGCTTCAAAAGAGGACACATTTCAATCATAGTACTAATTAATAATGGCATGGCATGGCATGAAAAAGAAGTATAAATGTGAGAAACATTTACTTGGACCAAGTTGGCATTGGTAGAAACATTTGTGAGTTAGGATAGAAGCGCCTTTGGAATTCCGCAAACAGCCGGCACGCACCGGTCCCAGAAAGAGCTGGAACACCAGCAAACCTGCCTTCTCTAACAACACTAGAGTCATTTCCATAAGCCAATTTAATACAGTCCTGCACAAACTTTGATTTTGTTGTTGCTTTTGTTGATTCCCTGCCAAGAGAAAAGCAACGGTTATGGTTGCAATGAAATATGATGAACCTAGAAAATATTCCTAATACATAAACAGTTGGCAAGTAAGCACTCCAACGACTTTGAGAGTGCACATCTAGACACCTCGACTTGGTGTCTGGAATGACTGGTGTACCAACAATATATCTAAAGTACTTAGGGGCCGTTTGGTTACTGGTTAGAGTTATGCAGGTATTAGTTATACATGGTTTAGTTATGCAGGTATTAGTTATGCAGGGTTTAGTTATGCAGGTATTAATTATGCAGGGTTTAGTTACGCAGGGTTTAGTTATGCAGGTATTAGTTATGCAGGGTTTAATTATGCGGGTATTAGCTATGTGGATATTAGTTATGTAGGTATTATTTAGTTATGTAGAGATTACAATACATGAATTATTAACTATTATATTAAACTTGTAGTAAATTATTAATATATATTATTTACAAAATAATAATACATGTTAATAAAATGTGGAATATATTGAATAATATACAATACTAATATATTTTTTTTTTTTTAATCAACATTGGACCATGTCTATTTATTCATCAAATAAAAATGTGTCCAAACAAGGTCCAAGAGTGACCAAGTCGGTCAACAAAATAGACAAAACAAAAACAACTAGAAATAATCTAATTTGGAAACAAAAAAATCCTAAACTGATAGAACAACTCCAGCATAATGCTAATATTTGATTAGCATATGTACCGTCAAAAAATATACAATCAAATCTCTAATATTAAAAAAATATTTATATTTGCATAATAAATAAAAACGGTAAATATAAAAAAAAATGAAAATAGTCTATATATAAAAAGAAATAAAAATAACAAACGTAGATAGGAAAACAGTAAAGTTTCCAATTAAATAAAATAAAATAAATTAAAAGAAATGAAAATGATCTATATATAAAAAGAAATAAAAACAACAAACGTATATAGGAAACAGTAAAGTTTCCAATTAAAAAATAAAAAATAAATTAATAGGGTAAATATGTAATCTATCATTTTAATACATGTATAACTAATACCCACATAACTTATTCCACCTTCTACCCTGCATAACTTTATACATAGATTCCCTCATAAGTTACGTTGGTATTAATTATGTAGGACTACAAAAATGCAACCAAACACCGTATAAATTAATACATGAATAACTTTTATACAACATTTAAATTCTTACCAACCAAACGTGGTATAAGTTATGATGACTTTTATACCTAATACAAAACTTCTACCAAACACAGTAAAGCTAATGCAACTTTTTATACATGAATAAGAGGTCTCTTATACAGTAACCAAACGACCCCTTAATTACCTATTAGTGAAAGAACATTGTCCAACCATCAATAACAACAATAATGAGACAAATTCGAGTAATTAGATAAGGAAATTCTGAAAAATATGATTGATCAAATCCAACATGAGCTTAGAGTACACTCATTAAACCAAAATAATTATTCAATCATAGGGGAAAAAAGAGGAAACATCAGCCCTTAAATATAACACCAGTTTATGCAAACAATAAAGGTAAAAATACACTTAAACTATCACTTTTTCGTGAATTTCATACCTCAACTATTCATTGTTCTCTTTACCTAACTAACCTATCACTCCATTTATATTAAAACATATCTTGATTCTGAATTAGCCAAAGATTTTATCATTAACTCGAATCAAGAAAAAAAGAAAAACAGATGCTACTTACAAGATTTCACAGCCAGAAATCTTTTCAGCAGCTCTTCTAACACACTCAAGAGTTACTGGTTTTCCTTTATCATCTCTGTAAGCTCCCTATTTATAAGAAGTTGTAACAAAATAAAATTACCATCAATCAATCAAGAAAAAAATTACCATCTCGGTTTCAATTTGTTTGTATTACTTTTATTTTTAGTCTGTTTTAAAAAAAAAACAATTTGTTTTCTTTTTTGACAATTCTTAATTCTAACTTTGTAATAAAAAAATAAAGGACATATGGTACATTCAAAAGTTCATTTAGTTTCTTAAATTATGAGTCAAATCAAAATCAGACAAATAAATTGAGACGAGAGAACAGTACCACACCAAGATTGAGCTTGAGAGGAGTTGGGTCAGAAAGAAAAGCCTGAGTGACACTGGTGATTGGATCTTTAGGAGCTGGCTGTACATGGTCCCACCATCCCATATTGTTTTTCCTATTTGTTGCTACTGAGGTAGACAACCATCTAACATGTCTACTCCACATGTTCATCTTTCTTGCTCTCTTCTGTTCTGTTTTTTTGCTTGTATTGTAAAATTAGGAAAAGGGTATGTGAATCTCTTTCTTGAGAGGAAAAATGAAGTTAAAATAGTAGTAGTTGTTGATTGGAATATAAAGGGAAGAAGACATTGAGATTTGAGAACTCTGTTTTGGTAGTGGTAGTTACAGATTCCAATGGGCTGCTGTCTTCTCCCAATTTCTACATTTTTCCAATGGTACAATCCGTTTTGTATGATGTATAAGGTATAATAATTTTATTATGAAATATAAAATTATTTATATTAGGGAAAAAATCTGAAATATATCCGAACTTTGATCGAAATTGTTGTAACAATATCGAACTTTGGAAATTACCTTTTACCCCCCTATACTATTTAATAATGTATTTTAAAGGTATATATGTGTCCACGTGGACATCATAAATATTGTATTATTATAAATAGTAACGTGTCCACGTGGGCACATATACACCTTTAAAATACACTATTAAATAGTGCAGGGGTAAAAGGTCTTCCATAAAGTTTAGTGTCATAACAACAATTTCGGCCAAAGTTAAAGTATTTTTCAGACATTTTTTTCTTTATACTAAATACTCTCTCCATCCTATAGTAATTGTCCACTATACTATTTTGGGACATCTAACAATACTTGTCTCATTTTATGAAATCCATGGATTATTTTACACTTAGAGGTCGTTTGGTTGGGAACAAGTTATCCCATGATTAATTATCATGGGGTTACCTATCCTGAGATAACTTATCCCACCATGTATATACCATGTATATGTGATAACTTATCTCATCACTATGATATAAATGGTGAATAAGTTATTCCAAATATGACAACCAAACAAGATACAAAACTTTTATCCATTTATCACATCACTATTTTCTTATTATATCACTATTTATTTTTATCTCTCACACCAAATAACCCCTTAGTTCCTATTTTACCCTTATCATTAAGTATAGTCATTTTTATATTATATTTTTAAAAATATTATATTTATTATATTCAATAATTGGGAAGGATTATTGATAGAAAATAAGTTATTACGTATACATGTGAAATAACTTATCTCAAAATAATTAATTTCAAAATAAATTATTTGTTTCCGATCAAACGACCGGTAAAGGTCTTAATAAAAGTGAAAGTTCGGTGGTGCACCAAGGGTCTTTGTTGTGCTGTTTTTATGACTTTTAAATCTTTAACTACTGATCATAGTAAATTTACACCACAATTTGAAAACTAAAGATTTAAAGAATAATACATATTTTTAATGTAAAAATATAAAATTTTAAGGTCTCTTTCTTCTTATTATTTTTTTTATTCCATGTCGATTCAAATTCAAATTAAAAAAAAAAACTTAAATTGAAACTAAGGGAGTATTTATTTCCAACTTTAATTCGTGTCTTTTATAATATTATTCAAAACAACGAATGTTCTTTCTAAAATATTTAAATACAAAAAAAGTGTAGTAAAACTAAAAATAAATATTTTCCCATCCCAATGTTAATCATACATTTTGACTAGTTATAAATTTTAAGAAAGAAAGAAATATTTTTAAAAAGTCATAAATATGTGTATTGTTGTAAATCATATTATTTAAATAAAAAAAGTTAAAAGTAAAATATTTTTAAATATGAAAAAATATCATTTTTCTAAAATAGACTAATAAAATGCATACATGAATTAAGACTACTAAATCATGTTTATTTATATGTCTTTTGATTTAAAGTGATTTGATTTGTGTAAATAAATTTTACCAAGCTCATTATAATAAAATAATCTAAGAAATTTCTAATTTGATGAAAAGAAATTATTTTGGGAATGGTGAAATAAAAGAGAATTGGATTTAAGGAATTAAAAGAAATATTCAAATTTCTAGAAAGGTTATCCAAGAAAACTTTAAATTCAATTCAATACAATACTATACTCTCCATTTTTCGAGCAGCGTACCCATGGTTTCTCTTTGTGATCGTGTTACAATGGGCTGTATTATTATAGCTCGTGTATATAATGGACCATATTCCATGTTATTATTTCACCTTTTGACTTAAAAGAACCAACAAAACATTGACAATATCATGTATCTCAAATCATATATTATATTTATTTATTTACTTTGAACTTTGTTTATCATTTAAAAAATAATTATTGATATAATATTTATATTAAATAATGATTAATATTAATATTAAAAAATAATTTAAAGAATAAATAATTAATGTTAAAGATAATACATGAATCTCTAATTGTATTTAGTTGAAACTAAGGTCCTATATTTATTTGAAATGGCTACTATTATTTTAAAAAAATACAAACTTTAGAGGTACTTTTTAAAAAAATAATTACAAAATTAATATCTCTTAATGTTGATGCATCGTCACAAGACAGAAAGAACCACAAAAATGATTGTTAATTAATGAGTTTGACTTTTACCTAAAACACATTGAGAAATGTAATATATAAATTAATAAAAGACAAATATATAAATGTGATGTCTTTGGGAGATTCCCTAAAGAGGGTGACCCTTAATTAATTTACCTCAATATTTGTATTTCGAATTGTTTGTTTATAATGCGAGACTAATTTGTATTTTTTTTAATGAAATAGGAAATTATGTCAATTTTCAAATGGAGGGGGTTATATACGATTCTTCTAGTCTTTATCATTCAGTTATCATACAGAATGCATACTGTTATAAATTTAGTGCTTTGAACAAATTTTAGTAACAACTGAATTTTGTGTACTTAATAAATGAATCGTGTATAAATTAAAACAAATGTGACAGCTTGCATATCGTTAATGATAAAATTTGTTCCATATTAAAGATATTGTATATATTAGTGACTAATTTAAATTGTTGTCGGACATATATAAATCATATTTAATTCAAACGAAAATAAGACAAAATACAACTATAAAATTATACCATGACTAAATACAAATATCCAACATTTAATATTGAAGTCATAGACATATGCATATAAAATGTATTTCATACACGTTTCATCCATTCATTATACAAATTAAAAACACAATGCTACTTTAAAAAAATAGTGTATCAGAACTGTATGAAGTTTGTATAATATTTGTCCTGACCTTATAATATCCAAACATTATAGGTTAGTGCATGTCAGTCCACCATGTGTATAATTAAAAACACAGTGTTACAATTTTTAGAACATTCAAAAGAGAATCAAAAGGTGCAATCAACTATTTTGATAACATATTGTAGTATATATCATCAAATACTTAAACAAAAAAGAATCATCCAAAAGTTAAACAGAAAAAAATTATCCAAAAGTTAAAAAAAATAATTTGTAATTCTTAAAAAGTAGAAGGTGCAATCAACTATTTCAACTTTCTAGTCGGTGATATTGGCGTAGAATAATTGGTGGTATCTGGAACATGTTCTTTTGCTATCCGAGGTCCACCACATTTGCTAGGAACCGTACCAGTAACTTCACTTTCACTGATCGCGCCATCTTCATTCTTTGTTTTCCCATAATGCCACAGGATTGTTGAAATCTTTTTTGCCCAAGAAAAGTCAAAAGATCAGCAAACACATTCATGTTGGTACATGAAGACCAGTGTGTGTCTCTTCTTTTCCTATAAAATAAAATTGTGTATACTACATTAAAAGATACTTCATACACATATTATTCAGTTTCATACGAAAATATCATTTTCATACACATATTATTCAGTTACAATACACAAATCATACATAACTTAATAGTTTCACATTTCATACACACTTCACACACATAGAATTCAATTTTCATTCCAACAGTAACCATAGTTCACATTTCACACACACTTCATATATAGTATGTATAAAGAAATGACATAAATTATACACACACAACATACACATATTATTCACACACACTATATACACAATTTTCTTTCCAGCAATAACCATAGTTCACATTTCATAGACAATATTTATAAAAAATATGACATACATTATATTCACATTTCACACACACTGCATACACATATTATTCACACACACTTCATACATATACTATTCACACACACTTCATACATTTATTATTCAAAAAATTTCAGGAGTACCTATACAATACAGAGTATTTAAATAAGATCTTAAAATTTGAAAACAAACTTAATAATTCATATGCATATCAATGTTGTATCATAATTCATACAAAATACATCATTTAAAATTTATAATCAAATGCATAAACATTTCATTCAGATTTGGAATAAAATTTAGAAAAACAAAAATTTGAAAACAACAATAATAATAATGTGATATAAAAAAATAACTATTTTGAGTAATGTGAAAAATAAATTAAATAAATTACTTACCTTAACCATTTTTTTGGGATTTTTGGATTTTGGTAATTCCGGTTCATTCTTTTTTGTTTTTCTTCTTGTATAAGGTTTTGATGTTTCAGCGACTTCAACCTTTGTTGCTTTTTTTGTTTTCTTCTTTTTTGTTTGACCAATAAAATTCGAATCCGAGTCGGAATCAGACTCTGGAGGGGTTTCAACAAGTTTTTTTCCCCTTCCTCTTCTCCCCCCTTTGATTTGCCGTAGTCGCACTTTGGTTTGCTTCATTATTTTTATCTTTTTGATTCTTAGAACGAGATGGACCACCGGTGGCCGGAATTTGAACAGTTTTAGACGGGGTGTTTGAGATAATATATTAAACAATGGAGCATGAGCATCATCAGTTGAAATTCCGTCAAATATGGGTGTCTTTCGTGGAGTTTCAATTTGTTTCTTAGACATGATGATGAATAATCGTGGGTAAGATGGTAATCGATTTTGATGTTGGACTAGATGAGAAAGAATGGAGAAAGTTTGATAGTGGGTTGTGGGTTGAGTCGTGTGGGAGTGAAGAAACGTGTGGGATGGTGGTGTGATGGATGATTGGGTATGGTAACGGTAAACAAGGAAAATAAATCCCTAAAATTGGGTAACTGAAAATTTTAGTTTTTTAAAAAAGGAAGTAAAATCAAATTAATTATCTATTATTAATTAATAATAATAAAACTATAAATAGATTAATAATTTATTAAATAAATATAATTTAAGTTTAAAATAAAATAAAATTTAACTGATATGTCATAGCCCGTAAATAATCTGTTATAAGCAAGAAATTTTTAAAAAGTAGATTTAAAAACCCGTAATATTTACTCTTAAATGTGTATATGGAGTGATTTTTCCCTCAAAAATGATTATGATATATGAAAGATGTGGTGGAGGCCAATTATAAGAGGAATTAAGTATTATAATTCTCAGCACATCCTCTAACCAAACCTCTATAATATTGTAAATTCTAATTTAATGAATTTGGAAAACTATTTTTAAAAAAAAAAAATTCCTATTAAACTTTGATTATGAAATTATGTCAGACAACTTTGGCAATGTTGACATATCGACTACTACACAAAACCTACCTTATATATATCCTAATTGCTTCTATCCACCTTCGCTTTTGCCATATTGGTGAAATGTGATTGTTGGTGAGTAATTTATGACTTATTGATGAAATGTGATAGTTGAATATCTTTGTCAAATTGTGTGGAGTGTGTTGTATAAAGTTGTGTATAAATACTCTGACATATTAAGGTATTTTATAATGATGAAAAGGATTTACGCCGTTTAAATGGTGGATGAAGACGTTGATAAAAAAAATGTGATAAAAATTTGTGAATTGTGACCGAAAACTTTGAAAAGAATAGTGATTTTTAGTTATTCAAGGAAGTAATAATATCGATGATGGAATATATAATTTTTTACCAAAGTAAGCCATTATTTAAATCAATTCACCAAAATAATATGTTTTTTTGAAAATTTACAAAACTAGTATAAACGTATTCCTGAGTAACGTTTTAGGCTATATTTTATTTTAAAAAATTCTGATGCATAAAATATATGGGCTGATGACGTTAAATAAAGAAACGTTATTGGTGGTAACGTTTTAAGCATAAAACGTTACTGTTAAATACGTTTTATGATCCGTTACTCGGAGGCACGTTTTATAGCTAAAAAGTTACTCGCAGTAACATTTTCTTTAAAATTCAGACATAGACTTTTAGTTTTCTTAGTACGTTTCTTGTTAATGTATCAATTACTTTTTAACTGTTCACGAATTTTAATTGTGTTAGTATCCTTTCAATTAGTTGTTGTCAGCTAACTTCAATCCAAGATACCAACAATGCACGACGTTTATTTTTTCCGTTCTTGTCCCTTTTGAATAAGCTATGTTTGTGAGCATAACCATGTTCTATTGGATTTTTCTTGTGAAAATCAAATGAACTAAAAAGTATAAAACAAATAAATAAAAGTGATGATTTTTCTTTCAATTTTCTCTCAAGTGTTCGATAAATTATAGTGATAAATTACCACCTCAAATTAATACCCTAGCGAGAGAAAATTACTCTCGAGTTAGAAAACCAACATTATACATGGAGAGAATACTAAGAAAAAGGAGAGTAAAGAACCAATAGGCAAATGAATATCGAAAACCATCGAGAATCCTAATAATTAGGATCCAAATAGTGAAATTTATTTGCTCTAAAAAAATCAAAAAATTGTTAATGTTAATACAACCATTTAAAGAAAAATATTTTTACAAAACAATAATAATTATTAATTAATTCTCAAAGTTTTAAAATAAATTAAATTAAAATTTACCTCAATAAAAAAAATTAAATTTAATAAATAGAGAGAGCTGATATTTAGAAAATCTTGAAGTAACTTACTTGAAAACAAATGTTGGATATATATATATATATATATATATATATATATATATATGGAAATTGTGGGTGAGACAATGACCGAAAAATCGCATGACTGACAGTAAAATATTTCTATAAATTATTTCTTGAATACGTAAATTTTTTCTGCACTTGTAAGAATTCAAAAATTCTTTATATGTGAATATTTTAATTTCTCCACTTTTAGAATTATTAGATCCTTTCAACTAACACAATTAAAACCCGTGAACAGTTAAAAAGTAATTGATACATTAACAAAAAGCGTACTAGGCAACTGTCTGAATTTTAAAGAAACGTCACTGTGAGTAATGTTTTAGCTATAAATCGCGCCTCCGAGTAATGAATCATAAAACGTATTTGGCAGTAACGTTTTATGCTTAAAATGTTACCACCAATAACGTTTCTTTATTTAACGCCGTCAGCCCATATATTTTATGCGTCAGAATTTTTTAATAAAATATAGCCTAAAACGTTACTCAGAAATACGTTTATACTAGTTCTGTAAATTTTCAAAAAAACATTTTATTTTTGTGAATTGATTTAAATAATGACTTACTTTGGTCAAAACTTCTCGATGATGATGGAGATTGTGATGGTGTCTCTAATGTAAAAAATGGAAAGAGGTTGGGTGAAGCGACAAAGCGAAGAGTGGAGCGAAAAAAATGTAGTGCTGACACATCTAAAACTTGTTAACTTTGTAGGGTGTGTTTGGTATGAAGGAAAACATTTTTCGGAAAATGTTTTCCAATTTTCTCATGTTTAATTTGATTGGGTAGAATGTTTTCCAAATTAACTCATTTTCCTCAAATTTAAGGAAAATGACTTCCCTTCAAAAAATTAAGGAAAACATTTTCCAAAACTCTCTTCCAACTTCGTATTACAACTTTTTTTGATGAAAAAAATAAATTTAATTAAAGCTTTTTTTTTTTTTTTAAATATTTTCTAACTTTAATTTTTTTATTTTTTTACCCCACCCTCACCCCCTACCCCCAGCCCCCTACCCCCTAAAAAAATTAAGTTTGTTTTTAAAAAATATATTCAATTTCCAATTTTTATTTTCACCCAACCCTAACCTCGACCCCCCACCCCAAAAAAGTTAAAAAATTAAAGTTTTTTTTTTTAAAAAAAAATTTCAAATTTAAATTCTTATTTTTAATCCCACCCACCCTCACCCTCGATCCCCCTCGCCTGGCCACCCCCCACCCCCACCCCCGGCCAGCCCCCCACCCCACTCCCGGCCAGCCCCCCACCCCCAAAAAAATTAAAAAAATAAAGTTTGTTTTTAAAAAAATATTTTCAAATTCATATTTTTCATCCCATCCCACCCTTGACCCCCCCCCCCGTCCAGCCCCTACCACCACCCCCTTCCCCCAAAATTAAAGTTTGTTTTTAAAAAATATTTTCAATTTCAATTTTTTATTTCTACCCGCGACCCCCTCCAAAAAAAAATTTTAAGTTTGTTTTTAAAAATATTTTCAATTTCAATTTTTTATTTTTTCACCCCCCCACCCACGAACCCCCCCCCCCCCAAAAATAAATAAATTAAAGTTTGTTTTTAAAAAATATTTTAAATTTCAATTTTTTATTCACCCCACCCCTACCCGCGAACCCTCCCCCCCACCCTCTCCAAAAAAATTAAGTTTGTTTTTAAAAATATTTTCAATTTCAATTTTTTATTTTTTCACCCCCTACCCGCGAACCACCCTCCCCCCGCACACACACATCAGCCCCCACCCCCTCCAAAAAAAAATTTAAATTTGTTTTTAAAAAATATTTTCAAATTCAAATTTTCATTTTTTTACCCCATCTCACCCCTCCTTCCCCCACACACACATCAGCCCCCACCAAAAATATTTTCAAATTCAAATTTCATTTTTTTACCCCATCTCACGCCTCCCCCCCCCACCACCCCACCCTCCCCAAAAAACTTTAAGTTTATTTTTAAAATATATTTTCAATTTCAATTCAAAAATTATTTTCTACTCTATAGTAAAAATAAAAGATATTTTCTCAAAAATATTTTTCATTCATAAATCAAACACTGATTTTTTTTTTTCCTAAGAATATTTTCTACTCACCAACCAAACATGAGAAAATAAGTAAAAAATCTACTTGTTTTCCAGGAAAACATTTCGAGGATTTTCCTCCATACCAAACACACCCGTAATTACATTTAATTTTCAATAGCCCCAAGGCAATGGGAATAAAGTATAACTCCTAGATATAGACCAAGGTATTGTTAATGGTGATATTCTCTAATGTAACAAAACAGAATGTACCCTTTAGTCTTGGCCAGGGGAGGATTTAGGAAGGGGGTGGGGTGGATTTAACAAAACAGAATGTACATCTCTTAAAACTAGTTGAAGATTTAGTCTAGTAATTAAGGGAATGTGAAAATTCCGTGAGGTCATGTGTTCATGACCTATTAGCCTCATAATTAATTTTTCATTACAATCATTGACATCCCTTAACGAAAATTTTGGCTCTGCCACAACCAACTAAAGATGAAAATTAACTCTTCCATGTATCATTATCGTACAAGTCATCATTGACTTGAAAGAGGTACATAGCAACTTTTGTTAGTGATAACAAAAGAAGTTTAACATGTAAAAACTAACTAAAAGCTCAATCATCAAACAAATTAAACATTGAACTTAGCCAACAAGGTCCTCCTCCTTGTGAGTCTCAATGGTAACATTAGACTTTGGGTAAGCAACACAAGTGAGCACAAATCCTTCATCCATTTGTCCATCATCAAGATAACTGTTATCAGACTGATCAACACTTCCAGTAGTAACCTTTCCAGCACAAGATGAGCAAGCACCAGCCCTACATGAGTAAGGAAGATCTATCCCTGTTTCCTCAGCCCGGTCAAGAATGTAGACATCATCAGGACAATCAAATTCAAAAGGTCCATCTGGTGTAACAAGCTTCACTTTGTATGTAGCCATGCAAGTAATCCTTCCACTTCTACCACTTTTAACACCAAAGAGAGCTTCACCAACATTTGGTATGGCTTTAAGGCTAGTAACAACAGGTTTTCTTGGCAAGAAACAAGTGTTAACTATGGTGCTAGGAATAGTGGCCATTTTATTGAAATCTTTGGTTTGGTTTGGAGATAGGAGGATAAAATAAGGGAGGGGCTTGTGGATATAGTGTGCTTTCGAGAAGGGTAAGGTTGGTTTATCTTCCACGTGTCAACATTATGTGGCTAGTATTTTATCATGTTGAATATGAAGTTGTTTGGAGAAATAGTTGATTGCAAAAAGACTCGTCACTTAATTTTTTAAAACAT
This sequence comes from Solanum verrucosum, assembly GCF_900185275.1. NCBI lineage: Eukaryota > Viridiplantae > Streptophyta > Magnoliopsida > Solanales > Solanaceae > Solanum > Solanum verrucosum. The sequence continues at coordinate 922,740 of NW_026020401.1, forward strand.
AAAAGATTTGATATACTTTTTAATTCTGTCATTTTAGAGTTGATATTCTTCGTTATGAAAGGGGCTTATATATACTCTTACTGTTATATAAATGACCCGCATATATCCTTACCGTTACAAAAGGAGCTTACATATAACTTCATGTAACAGAAGTAAAAAAAAATAGTTTTAAATTTAATTTTTTGACTTTGAATTTTAGAAAAAATCATGTAGGGGTATATATATGATCTTTCTAACAAAGTTCAAGGTATATTTTAATCTTTTTCATACAATTTTTTTTTTTGACTTCTTTGATTATCATTATTCGAGTTTCTTGGTTTTTTTTATTCCATATTGTAATTTAGTTTGTATTTTAAAAAAATGGGGAATCTATTATAAATTTTACAAGAAAATTAGTGAAACATAAATAAATTTGACCATCAAAATAATAAATTTAAATTAGTTGTTGAAACAAAAAAGTAAAAAAAAAAAATATGTGAGGAGGATCGATTATATTTTTTTTCAAAAAAATAATTAAAGATTAAATTAAAATTAATTTTTTCACTTCTGTTAGAGAAAAATGTTATATGGGAGTCATTTGTATAACAATAGAGATATATATGAGCAACTTTTATAACGAGGGATCTATCAATTCTAAATGACAAAGTTAAAAGATACATCAGACCCTTTTTCTCAAAAAGGAAAGTTAAGAAATTTGTTTTTATTAAATTTTAAAAAATTTAAACCGAAAAATCTCTGAAAATTCAAAGATTTGGATAAGGATTTTAGTTACACTTAAAAAAAGGTTTTACGCACTTAAAATATCCAAAAAAAATGTGATTTAACAACGAATCATTTATTTGGCTAATTTTAATAACTTGAATAACTTGCCTATTTTATTCACAATACGTGACAAAGAAAAGAAAAATTCTTGGCAATTGATTTGGAAAGAAAAATTCTTTTTCCTCCATTTAATTTTAGGAAATTAAACACGTGAGGAGCGAAATTAATTTGATATTTGATAAGTGGGTAAATTATCTAGATAGATTTTTTATCATTTATATGTGTCTGGGTGAAACAAAGTGAAAAAATGTGCAAGAAAAAAAAGCTGAAAGTAAGCAAACAATTCGTTGTCATAAATTGATGGCATGCCGACATGTGCATGTGGTGCCACATCACTATCATTCGGCTCCTCTCCATTTTTCGTAAATTCTTGTTTGAATGTGAGACACATCGATAAGAATTGATGGCTAAGATTTGATTGATTAAAATAAGATTCTAATTATAGTTTAAATAATTAATACTTCATAAAAGAAAGTAGTAATGTCACAATCATAGCAATATACTATCTTGTCCATAAATATATTATAAAACCCTTCTCCTTTCTATTTTTTTTTCTCTACGAATGTTCTGTTTTTTTTTTAATTGAGTTAATCTTAGATCTTTAAAATTGGTTATCCCATATAATTAATAGCAAAAATACTCACAGGAAAAAAAATATAAAAATAGAAAATATTTTATAATATATTTTGGACAAAATCAAACAGAACATTCGTAGAGAAAAAAGAATTTTTTTAATAATATATTTATGGACAAAATAATATATATCTATGATTGTGGCATTACTATTTTTATGAAATATTAATTATCTAAATTATATTTAAAATTTTATTTTAATCAATTAAATTTTAACCATTAATTCTTACATATGTCATGTGTCTAACATCCAAACAAGAACTTAGAGAAAATGAAGAGAAAAGAAATAGAGAGGAACCGGGTAACGACAATCGGCACAGTTAATAGACCGCACCTCAAAATAGAATGATGGTTGAAAAACCCAATTATGCGATGACGCAGTGACTCCAAATGCGAAACCGCATGTCATCTATCACTCAGCACAAATCAGAGGTAAAAAATTATAATCACAGACAAATTTTATAGCTCAACAACATATATCGCTAATTTTATTTAGCTATGATTTTTTTTTTTGGCTATGAGCAAATAGCAAGGATTCGTGATGATGTTTATAGCTAATTTCAATTTTTAAAATAATGATCAAAGGTTGTCAATGAGAGGACGTGTTTTTTGTTTCCTGCCAAGTGCTTGGAGCAACCACTATTTAGATACCAATTTTGTTGCGAAATTTTCTATTTTCAGAATCCTTCTTGAAAAACTTTCTAAACTTGCGGACCAATATAACCATTTGCTCATTATCAGTGTCCGAATCATGTTGTGCGGTCTTTAGAATTAGATTGTGTTCCGTTCCATATTGATGTTTTGATGAATTAACAAATTATAGAATATTTAGTAGAGCGACCTGATCCCTCGAGTTCAAGTGTAAGTCATTCAAGCCAAGTCGATGCAGTGCAGCTGTAAAGCTACTACGCCTGCTGTGGTAGGTGGGCAGACGGTAGATGTGCACAACTCTCAACCAATGACATACTACTTGATTGTTTTTCTCCATCTTATATTGGACACTTTGACACGAAACAACCTGATTTTTGCAATCAAGAGTATTCAAAGCAAAAATCATCTCTCTTAAGAAAGTATTATTCTCACAAGAAGCAAGGGACCTGATCGATGAATCTACAATTATTTGAGTTTAGTGTCTTATGCTTTAATATTGTAAGATCTATTCCAACGTTATAACGGAACATAGATCGTTTTAGTTGTAATCGTTCTCAAGCCAAGTTCATGGATAGAGTTAGATGTGGTGATTTTTTATTGAAATCTATTTTAACTACTGAGTACAAGTCATCATTGACTTAAAAGATGAAAATGAACACTTCCATCATTATTCGTACAAGTCATCATTTGACTTAAAAGAGGTACATATATAGCAGCTTTTGTGATAACAAAAGAAGTTATTATATAAAAACGCTAAATGCTCAATGATCAAAGAAACATTGAACTTAGCCAAGCTCCTTCTCCTTGTTAGTATGAATGGTAACATTAGACTTTGGGTAAGCAACACATGTGAGCACATATCCTTTTTTTATTTCTTCATCATCAAGATAACTGTTCTCAGACTGATCAACAGTTCCAGCAATAATCTTTCCAACACAAGATGAGCAAGAACCAGCCTTACATGTGAAAGGAAGATCGAGCCCGGTTTCTAGGGCTCGGTCAAGAATGTTAACATTATGAGGACAATTAAATTCAAAACTTCCTTTTGGTGTAATAAGCTTCACTTTGTATGTAGTAGCCTTGCAAATAATCCTTCCACTTGTACCACTTTTAAGACCAAAGAGAGCTTCACCAACATTTGGTATGGCTTTAAGGCTAGTAACAACACTTTTTCTTGGGAAGAAACAAGTGTTAACTATGGTGCAAGGAATATTAGCCATTGTTTGAATTCTTTGGTTTGGTTTGGACTTTGGAGATATGAAGACAGAATATGGGAGGGGCTTGTAGATATAGTGTGTTTTGGAGAAGGGTAAGGTTGGTTTAACTTCCACGTGTCAACATTATGGCTAGTATTTTTTATCATGTGGAAAATGAAGTTGTTTGGAAAAATAGTTGAAAGCGAAAATACTGAAATTGGTTGAGATTTCGCCATTTAATTTTTTAAAAGGAAGTTAACGAATTTCTTTATTAAATTTTAAAAGATTTAAAGGGAAAAATCTCTGAAAATTCAAAGATTTGGATAAGGATTTTAGTGATACTTAAAAAAAGGTTTTATGTACTTAAAATATCCACAAACATGTGATTTGCGAACGAATTATTTATTTGGCTAATTTTAATAGCTTGCCTATTTTATTCAAAATACATGACAAAGAAAAGAAAAATCTTGGAAATTGATTTGGAAAGAAAACTTCTTGTTTTTTTTCCATTTATTTTTAGGAAATTAAACAAGTGAGGAGCTAAACTATAAATATCACTACTTCTATTTAGCTATGAATTTCTTTTGGCTATGAGCTAAATAGTAAGGATATGATGTGCACAACTCTGATCAACCAATGACATACTATTAGATTGTTTTTGTCCATCTTATATCGAGCACTTATTGACAAGAAACAACCTAATTTTGCAATCAAGAGTATTCAAAGCAAAAGTCATCTCTCTTAAGAAATCATTATTCTCACAAGCAGTAAAGGACCTGATCAATAGATCTACAGTTGTTTTAGTGTCTTATGCTTTGATATTTTAAGATCTATTCCAACGTTATAACGGAACATAGATCATTTCAGTTGTAATCGTTCTCAAGCCAAGTTGAGTTAGATGTTGTGGTTTTTTATTGAAATCTATTTTAACTAGAGGTAGTTGATATATTGGACATAGGGTTATTGTTCTGAGTCTTGTAATAGAGGTGTTACACCCTTTGCTTTCTCAATCACCGTGACTTTGGATTCATCTGTATCGTGTCCAAATTTATATCTTAAATTCACCTTTTCGTAATAGTACTACACATCCTCTCGAAATCCTTTATACGCCTCTACTATAAGACTAGTTAACTTTGTAAAATTTCTATAGCCCTAAGTCTATGGAACCAAATTTAGTATATTAATGGTGATTCTCTAATGTAATAATAAAAAAAAGAGAATGTGACAAGATGAGATAGACTCCATTAAGTCTGGTTGGACATATATTACATTTGCCATCTATGCATGGAATGTCAATGCCATTTCATTAATGGCATATAATTTACATATAGATGTGATAAGTGCTTATGCTTCTAGATGTTTTGATGATCTCCTCACAAGTGCAGGGACCTGGTCCTCTGCAGAGTATGAATACTTGTCCGGTTGTCAAAATGTTGTACAACTGTAAAAACTGTCCGTGTCAGGGAGTTGGTAAAGCTGCGGAGTACTTCACCAATCAGAAGCGACGAGGTTGTTTGTATGTTGGGTAATAACTCTTCATAGTATATATCAAACAACAAACAACATGATGCATTCATTCATTCAAAGAGAGAAACTTTCAAGCTTCAAAGCAACAAGGGATCTGATAGAAGTGCTTCTATTGCTTTTTTGTACCAGCTGTATTTTGTTTGCTTGTAATAGTGCTTACATTGTAGGATTCGTTTCGTTGTGATAAGAAACATTTCAATTTGTGTGAATCATTGTAAGTTATGAGTTAGAGTTAACTTGGTTCTTACTCTAAATCTATATTAATCGGGATAGGATTAGTATAATGGGTAGTGTGGCATCTACTCTAGCTCGTCTAAGTAATAAGAGGTGTTACTTAGAGTTGGGATTAATAGGCTAATCTCGATTTGTAATTGGCTTTTACTTTTGCTCGAGAAGATTAGTGAAAAGCAGTTCTAAAAGTCCTGGCAAGCCAGGTCGTGGTTTTACTCCCTTGAGCAAGGAGGTTTTCACGTAAACTCTCTTGTCAATTTTTACTTTTCAGCACTTGTTCTTTACTATTTTAGTTTCAACTGTGCTGAAAACCTGGTCCCATTGACACTGGTGGTCGCATACATTCCAACAAGTGGTATCAGAGTAAGTCTTTTCTCTCTGGTTAACACCAAGAAAAGGAAAGATCCTGACGGAATGGCCGCTCCACCTAACATGGAGGAAGGACAGTCTTCGACCAGATCACCTCGATTCAATGAACAGTAATATGGATGGTGGAAAAATCGTATGCATGATTCTATCAATGTAGAGGACACTGAGTTGTGGGACATCATTCTTGATGATCCTTACATTCCAGTCAAGGAAGTGAAAGATGGAGAGACCACCACTACTATGGTCAAGACAAGAAAAGAATACAATAAAGCTGATATGAAGAAAATTGAAAAGAATTACAAAGCCAAGAAGATACTAGTGTGTGGGATTGGATCGGATGAGTATAACAGAATCTCTGCTTGTGAGACAGCCAAATAAATTTAGGATTGTCTTGAAACAGCTCATGAAGGGACCAAATGAGTTAAGGAATCAAAGGTTTACATGCTTACCACCTAATATGAGAATTTTGTGATGAAGGAAGGTGAAACCATCTTTGAAATGAACTCATGTTTCACTTCCATCACCAACGAGCTCAGGTGTTTGGGCGAGCCTATTTCCACTTACAAGCAGGTCCGCAAAATTCTTAAGGTGCTTCATAACTCTTGGGAAAGCTAGGCGAATGCTATAATAGAGGTGAAAGACCTGATGACTCTTCCCATAGACGAGCTGATTGGGAATCTTCAGACATATGAGCTAAACAAGAAGCAGGGAACAAACATAAAGGAATGAAGGAAAGAAAAATCCATTGCTCTAAAAACTTCTAAGAATGAAGTAGGCGATGAGGAAGACGAAATGGCCTATATTACTAGGCGATTTCAGAAGATCATTAAAAGGTAAGGAGTTTTCCAAAAGAAGGCTTCCAACAGTAGGATCGCCACGGCAAGTGATCTGTGTCACAAGTGCAGCAGACCTGGTCGCTTCATGAGAGACTGCCCCAGTCAGAAGCAAGAAACTCATGACACCAGAACTCGTAAGAGGGACCTGGTCCCAGACCATGCTCGAAGAAAGGCTCATGTTGATCAGGTAGTCAGGAAGGCACTTGCTGTTTGGGGAAATGACACTAGTGAGTCAGAAGAAGATGATGAGAATCATGAAAATGTCTCTATGATGGCGATTGAAGATAATGAAAGTATCTTCAACTCAATTTTCTCCTTGATGGTGAACTCCGATGATGAAGAAGACTCAAATGAGGTAACTCTTCTTGACTTAAAAAATTATCTAGATACTCTTCATGTCAAAAAATTGAGGAAACTTGTTTTTCTTCTCATTGACTCCATTGTTAAGCGAACTGCTGAAAATTTGTTGATGAATGAGAAAATAAGTATGCATGAAAATGAGAACTCCACTCTCATAGATCAAGTGTCTGAAATGAGCATTAGAATAAAGATCTTAGAAACTTGTGTCACTGAGACTAGTGGGGAACCTGGTCCCTCAGCAAGTGGAAAGAGAAAACTTAGTATCTTTGAGGAAGAGCTGGAAGAAAAGCTAAAAGATTCTGAGTCTAAACTTACTGAATCCCTTGAAATAAACTCCTAACTTAGAAAGGACTTGAGCAGGATCAATGAGGAGTTAAGCCACTCCTTAAAATGGGTTGACTCCTCTAGGATGCTTTCTAATCTGGCTAATCAGGGTTTCAATGGTAAGAAAGGGTTAGGATACAGACCTATAGAGCCCCCTTTCAATCCCCATAGTAAGTATGTGTCTGTATCTGATAATCTCTTGTGTACTTATTGCGGTTGAAACGGCCACTTGAAAGATAAGAGTGAAAGTCTGAAAAGGATCAAAGATATCCATATAAAATCTGTCAAATGCATAAACAATGACAAAAAGGGAAAAAAGGGACCTGGTCCTCATTATCATTTCAGTAAGAACACCTTGCCTCCCTGGCCAAGAAGGTTTCTTATCAAGCCCTTTGATGATTATTGGGAACTCCAATTGAAGTGGGCTCCAAAATCTAACAAGTAACTCTTATGCAGAAGAGAGGAATGAGTCAGTGTTGGTACATGGACATCGGATGCTCAAGGTACATGACTGGAGACACTTCCAACTTCCTCTCTTTACAAGTACATCAGGGCGGTGGTATGTCTTTTGGTGGTGGAAAGAAGGGTTTTATACTCACTACTAAAAAAACTGATAAAAGAGACCTAAGAAAAGAGACCTCAAAAATAGGTCGCTAAAAAGAGACCTCATGAGGTCGATTATATATATAAAAAATTTAGTATAGACACTTATTCTAAAAGTTATTTTTGCTGCTACTTTGCCTAAAATATGCCATCTCACGAGGTCTCTATTTGTGAAAAATAAAATTAGAGACTTCCTAAGGTCTCCTTTTTTTAGTCAAATTTGGTCAATAATATTTAAAATAAGAGACTTCATGAGGTCTCTTATTTTAAAATATTATTGAACAAATTTGACTAAAAAAAGGAAAAAAATTAAAACAAAAGGCATTATTTATTTTTTAACTTGGCGCGTCTCTTTCCCACAATTTTATATCACCTAAAAAGCCCTAACTTGTCTCTATCTTCCACGATTCTGTAGCTTCAGAGACGATATTGCCTCTCCGTTGAGCCTACCACCGGCCACTCACTCACTCAGTTTGAAGCCCTAGTTCCGTCGTCGATTCGTGAGAACTCCATCTATCAATTTTGAACATGTATTTTTGAGCTTTTTCAGTTTTTAATTTGAAAAGTTGGAACAAATGCAGATTTTTTTTCATTTTTTTCTTGATTGGTTGCTTTCTAGTTTGCTCTTTCGTGAAGAAGAATGAAAAAAAGAAAGTAACATGTTTTTCCTCTTCTTCAATGACAAAAAATACAGTGAATCATTTATGTTTTCCAATAATAGCATATACATTTCGGACTGTAGCTTATCAAAATAGTTCTATGTACTGTAATAATACCACCAATTAGTGAGAGTATTATACATGGGAACTGTAGCTTATGTTTTAGTTTATGAAAAAAAAACTTTTAAAAGAGTTCTATGTACTGTAATAATACCACCAATTAGTGAGAATATTATACATGGAAACTGTAGCTTATGTTTTAGGTAGAATGATATAATTTGATTTCTAGGTTTGTAAATTGCTACTTAATTTAATGTTTAACAAAGGCAAATTTTGCGATATTTGTGTAGATGGACCGTAGTTGGATGTATAATGTGACTAATTTTGGTCGAATTGGGCTAAGACCTGAATTTGTAGAAGGTGTCACTGATTTTGTGGAGTATGCAAAGACACTAGAACCTTTTCAACGTAATGGTGTGATTAAGTGTCCTTGTAATAAGTGTAAATGTTTGAATTATGAAAAGCCAGATATTGTTGAGCTTCATCTCTATCGAAATGGGTTTAAAAAAGAATACACAGTGTGGACTAGTCATGAAGAAACTGATAATAGTTTTGATGTATTTCAACATTATGTTCCTGGTGAAAGTAGTAGTGCAGTGAATTCTAATGCAGAAAATTATAGAATGCATGACATGGTTCAGGATGCGTTTGGGGTGCATTCTGATTTTGAATCTGGTAATCAAGGTGAAGAAGCTCCTAATGTTGAATGTAAAATTTTCTTTGAACAATTGGAAGCTGTTAGTCAGCCTTTATATGAGGGGTGTCCACACTCGCAATTGTATATTGCTGTGAGATTATTAAGTATCAAATCATATTGGAATGTTCTTCAAGGGGCAATGGAATGGACTATGTGATTGACCTTATGCATGATTTAGTTGACCCAAATCTAGAGATACCTGATAATTTCTATAAGGCAAAGAGGTTGGTATCAAAGTTAGGATTGTCATCGATGAGAATTCATTGTTGTGAAAATGGCTGCATGCTATACTATGAGGATGATATTGATCTAGAATCGTGCAAGTTTTGTGGAAAATGTCGTTATAAGTTGACTCCAAGCGGGAAGAAAGTTCCTATTAAGGCGATGCATTACTTACCTCTTATACCAAGGTTAAAGAGGTTGTATGCATCTAATAGCTCTGCTCCTCATATGAGATGGCACCATGAAAATAGAAGACCACTTGGTGTTATGTGTCATCCTTCTGATGGAGAGGCCTGGAAGCATTTTGATAGAACATATCCACAGTTTGCAGCCGAACCACGAAACATTAGATTGGGTCTATGTTCAGATGGATTCACACCACATTATGTTTCTACTGCACCATATTCTTGTTGGCCTGTATTTGTAACACCATATAATCTTCCACCTGAGATGTGTATGACCAGTCCATATATATTTCTCAATTGTGTCATTCCTGGCCCACGAAATCCAAAAGTCTTGATTGATGTATACTTGCAACCTTTGATTGATGAGTTGAAATAGTTGTGGGTTCATGGGGTTGAAACATTTGATGTGTCTCTTAAGCAAAATTTTAATTTGCGGGCTGCCTTAATGTGGACTATTAATGATTTTCCTACGTATGGAATGTTGTCAGGGTGGATAATAGCGGGAAAGTTAGCTAGTCCTTACTGTATGGAAAATACTAAATCATTCACTTTTAAACATGGTCGTAAAAATTGTTGGTTTGATTATCAAAGACAGTTCTTGCCAATGGATCATGAGTTTAAGAGTATGAAAAATACATTCAGAAAGAATACTGTTAAACAGAATTGTCCACCTCCAATATTGACTGGAGAACAAGTTTGGGAAAGGGTTCAACACTTTCCAAAGGTCACAGAAGAACAACCGTACAAATTTGATGGGTATGGTGTTGCACATAATTGGACAAAACAAAGCATATTTTGGGAGTTACCATATTGGAAGGATAATCTTCTTCGACATAATCTTGATGTCATGCATATCGAAAAAAATTACTTTGATAATTTATTTAACACAGTAATGGATGTCAATGGCAAGACAAAAGATAATGTTAAAGCTAGAATGGACTTACCAGAATACTGTAGGTGAAAAAAGTTATGGTTGCAAGAGAAACTTAACAACAAGTTCTTCAAGCCTAAGGCTAGTTATTCATTTACATTGGATCAAAAGCGTAAAATATGTGAATGGGTCGAGTAGCTTAAGATGCCTGATGGACATGCTTCAAATTTGGGAAAACGTGTTGATATGGAGCACAGAAAATTACATGGTATGAAAAGTCATGATTGTCATGTCTTCATGGAAACATTACTCCCCATTGCATTTAGTGGCTTGCCCGATAGAATTTGGAAACCTATGATTGAAATTAGTTTGTTCTTCAAGGACTTGTGTTCTAATACGTTAAGAGAAGACAACCTAGTTCAGATAGATCAAAATACTCCTATAATTACAAATAAGTTGGAGAAGATTCTACCATCTGGATTTTTCGATGTGATGGAACATCTTCCTGTACATTTGGTGCATGAAGCACGCCTCGGAGGTTCGGTTCAATATAGATGGATGTATCAATTTGAGAGGTAAGTGTTTAACTCTTAATATTTTTATATCAATATTTTGTTAAAATCAATGATAATATAATATAATGTAGGACTATTGGCAAGTCTAAACGGGGCATGAAGCAAAAACATAGACTTGAAGGCTCAATGGTTGAATTCCATCTTGCTAGGGAGATAACTAATTTTGGTTCTTATTACTTCAAAAGTAGTGTGCCATGCTTACGAAATAGACCTAATCGCCATGATGATGGTGGCGAGACTATGAAGCCACTATCAATCTTCAATCAATCAGGCAAAGGTTCAAAAAAACGTACAAGGAGGAATCTTAATGCCATGGAGTTTAAGTCTGCATCGACACATGTCTTGTTGAATTGCCCACAAGTTAAATCATTTCTTGAGTAAGTTGTTATTTTTGCACAAAAATATGTAATTACAAGGCAAAACAATTAACTCAATATCCATCTTCTTTGACAGCTACTCTGTGCATTTATATGGCAATGAAAAAATGTTTGAGCATTTTTCAAAGTGGTTTCAAGATTATGTAAGCCTTATAATATTTTCATAATACTATCATTATTAAATAAATATATATTTAAATGATGCTAATTTCCTACTTTTCAAATATTTATAGATTTATGACACAAAAAATGGTCAATTTGATCAATTTTTGAAGGACCTTTCTTGGGGACCCATCAAGATTTATTCAATGGACAAGTATCTTGTAAATGGTTTTAAATTCAATACTGAAGAATGCTCCAAATATACAAAAAAAACTAACAATAGTGGAGTTTGGGTGAAAGGTGGTGATGGAAATCAAGATGGAGTTGATTATTATGGGGTGCTCAAGGAGGTTTTGGAAATGGAGTATTCTGGGTGGCCTATAAAAAAGATTGTATTGTTTAGATGCAAGTGGTTTGATCCAACCCTAAAAAAAGGTACAAGAGAAATCAAACAATATAATATTATTGAAGTAAAGCATACAAGGGAGTATGGAGCATATGATCCTTTCATTATTGCACAAAATGTTAAGCAAGTGTACTATGCTCCTTATCCCTTGCGTCCAGATAAAGTGGATTGGTGGGTAGTGATTAAAACCAAACCCATGGGTCGTGTGGAAGTTGAAAACGTGTTGGATGTTGCATACCAGGATGATGATATATCAAGTGTTCACCACACAGTGGATGTTGAATTAGAAAATGATTTAGAGCATCCTGAACACATATTAGAAGAGGTTGATATAGAAAAAATAACAGATGAAGGGGCAACTGCATCAATTAATGAGGAAGTGTGGTTAGATGAAGAAGAATGGTCAGAAGAAGAGGATGAGGATGAGGATGAGGAGGAATAATAGTTATATTGCATTGCTAAATTGAGTTGCTGCCTAGAGGTAAGAACAGGTCCATTTCTTAGGATTGTGTGTGTCTTTGGCAGATGGTAAATCGATTGCTGGATGATATCTTTGTTGATGAAATGATTTTCAGAGTCTGATTACATCGAGTTTTTTAAAAATGTTTTCTTTCCACCAAAAGAGATAAGATTTATTTTAGTACTTGTGTTCCCTAGTCATTTTCCTTCACAGGCATCCAATTTGTTTAAATCAACTAACTCAACAAATGGTAAGTTCCATGCTCTAATTTTTTGTTACTAATTTGGTTAAGAAGAGACGTATTTTTGATACATGGACATTTGTATTGTCTATGTTAATGTGTCTGATTTGCTAGTTTCGTAAGAGTTATCTGCCTTAGGAAGTTATTAGAAGCATGTGCCCTTGCATTAGTTTTTTGTCCTTGCATTCTATTTGTTTAAATCAACTAACTCAACAAATGGTAAGTTCAAAATGTGAAGTATTGTCATTGTATCTACATACAGTAATCTTGAGTTAGGTAACTTGTTTCCGTGAGAACTTGAAATTTACTTATTTTTTCTTTGAAGTTGTTCTTATTTGAATGACATAACAAACATTCATGAACATAACAAAATACACCAGTAGTTAATTTAGTTTCAGCTTTAGTTAATTTTGATTGAGACTTTACTTGTTATGTAAATATCTAACCTTATTTGACTAGAATGTTTTTGTTACTAATTAGATGGCAGGTGGTAATAAGAATAAAGATATTGATAATGCCCCCAAAAAGAGAAAAAAGAAAGATGGTATGGTTAGTAGACGACCGACAGGGATACATAAAAGATCAGACTCCATAACATATATCCCACCAAGAGACACTCCGATACATTGCTATTCTAGGCAGACCGAGCCATATAATCATGTGCCTCCACATATTGCCATTGGAATATACTTAACCGCCCCCCAGGTACCTGTGATGAGGCCCACATCAGGGTATGTTACCTCACATGGATACAGTGTTTTGCCTCCAGAGGCTAACCGACCAATGTCTAGTTTCTCTCGCACATTTACTCACAACCTTCATCATCATCATCTACTTCAAAACTTGGGATGTCGAGTCTTTGCCTTCAAGGTAATGGTTCTGAGCCTAACACTCCTACCACAAATCAGTCAGCTACAGCTGGTCAGGTCCTTACACAAGTTGGCGTGAGGGATATGCATAATAGATTTGTCATTGAGCCTGATGGCTATACATAAGATTATTTTTTTTTATAAAAAATCTTATGTTTATGATTATCTCATTTAATTATCTTTATTTTAACCTGTAATTATTTTGTATTACAGTTTCAATCTAGATGATGTTGTGGGGATCATTTCTCAGGCAATCAAAGATCTCTATAGAGATGCTTTTCCGACTTGGGGCAAGATACCAAGCAATCTCAAAAGATAATTTTTTTTGAAGTTCAGGGTATATTTAAATTTATTTCTTTAACACTATTTAAATACTTGTCTTCAATAATACTTATTAACTAAAAATTTATGATTTCATTGCAGAAAAAATGTGTTTGGTGTCCGGAACATGAGACCAAAATTTGTGCAAACTTTCACAAGAAAGTTGCGCATGTTCTCGCTAGTTTGTTGATGAAAGCTCGTAAAAATAATAAGAATCCTAGGTGGATTCTATCAGAGGATTGGGAAAAATTACTTGTGCATTGGGCGAATGATCCAAGATTTAAGCAGATGAGTGAGATTGGTAAGAAGGCTAGATCATCTACTAAGGGTGGTTCTCTACACACAAGTGGGGCTCAATGTCAAGGAAGTGTGAGAAGGAAATTGGTATGTATCATTTTTCTTTAAGTTCTTATATATTTTAGGTATTACTATTTAATTACTCTTGATTATAACTTAATTATTTTTATATGTAGGAAAAGGAACTAGGAAGACCGGTAACTCAGGCAGAGGCATTCAAGGCAACACACATAAGAAAGAAGAAAAATCTCGAAGATCCAGATGTGTGGGTTGAGCCGCAAGCTGAAATGACCTATGTAAGTCTCTAATTTAAAATAATAGTTACTTATTTTCTAAATTTATATTCTAATATTAATACCATTCAATTTAGAATTGATATCATCAAGCTTTGGAGGATTTACGACAAACTCAGCCAGAAGAAAATTGAGGTATGCCACTTACTCAAGAACAGGCTGAGAGAGTGTGGTTAGACTTGATTGGTGGGCCGAGTAGATATGGATATGCCTATGGCATGCCGCAACAGACCTTTCGTGAATATCATTCTAAGTTTGAAGGCCTAAGTAGTTCCTATGATGATGAATTGATGAAGAAAAATTTGGCTATGGAGTAAAAGATAGCTAAGCTATCTAGCCAAGTCGAAGACTCGCGGGCTAGGGAAAGGCGGAGGGACTTAGAATATGCGGGTCTTAAGGCTCAATTCGATGCATTACTTGCTTCATGAGGGATACCCCCTTGTTCCAATGATATCACTTTCCCTCCTCGACCCTCTCAGTCTCAACCTACTCGATATCTAATGTATGGTCAACAAAGAAATATGACAGATGAGTCTAGTAGTGATGAAGAAGATGAGGATCATGTGGCAAACACACTACCGCATTAGTGAAGTTTAGAGTTGTAATAGATAATCTAAGTTCTTTACTTTATGACTTTTTTATGGGACTTATTTGTTTTGTGAATGCATTATAACATTGAAATCCTATTATATAACTAACTTATGAATTTTATGGTTTTTCGTTCAATTTTGAATTACGTTGAAGGTGAGTTGCATATTGAGTTGATAAGAGAATATTTAGTAAACGTTGTATCAGTTGATTGTTGGAAGTTGTTTGAGCTTGATTTAGCTAATTAGAGAGGTATTGTGACAGGTGATGAGCAGCTGCAAAAACAGTTACAAGCTGCCAATTTTTTTCCAGGAAAAGACACCTCATGTGGTCTCTTTTTTGCCTTTTATTTTCCAGAAATTTCATAAAAGAGACCTCATGAGGTCGTTTTTCTGCATTTTAGTTTTTTGAAATGCAGTAAAGAGACCTCATGAGGTCTCTTTTCTGCAGTTTGTTTTTTAGAAATGCAGTAAAGAGACTTCACAAGGTCTCTTTTTGGCAAATTCATTTTTTAGGCTATGAGAAAAGCAGCCTTATGAGGTCTCTTTACGGATTTGTTTTTATTTCTTTCATAAAACAAACCTCATGAGGTCATTATTTTTTTTTTGTTTTAATTAAAGCAACCTCATAAGGCCTCTATTCAGAAATTAAAATAAATTTAATATACTGTATGGACCTCACGAGGTCTCTTTTTTTAAAAATAAAATAAAAAATAAATAATATAACAGTGACCTCATGAGGCCACCTTTATTAAAAATAAAACAAAAGAAAATTATGAAATTGCGACCTAATGAGGTCTTTTTTAAAAAAAAAAAATCAGAAAATTTATTGGTGACCTTGTGAGGTCTCTGTTTGGCGACCTAATGAGGTCTCTACAAAAAAGTCACCTACATTATAGCGACCTACTGTTGAGGTCTGCTTTTTCAGAAAAGAGACCTCATGAGGTCTCTTTTTACAGTTTTTTTAGTAGTGACTTGGTATTGGCAGAATTGGGAGGTCTGTTGAAAACTCTATAAACAATGTGCATTATGTGCAAGGTTTAAAATTCAATTTGTTGAGTATATCTCAAATCTGTGACAAGGGGAATGAAGTCTCTTTCATGGCTGACAAATGCTTGGTCACAAATTGCTCAACACAAAGAGTTGTTATGTCTGCTACCAGAGTGAAGAACATGTATGTTGCTGATCTTGATTCCATAGAAGGAGATGACCTATTATGCTTAAGTGCACAAGCTGATGATGTTGATCTGTGGCATAGACGACTGGGTCATGTGAGTAATTTCTTGCTGAACAAACTTGTTGCAGGGGACCTGGTCTGCGGATTGCCAAGAGTAAAGTTTATAAATGACAAAGTCTGCGATGTTTGTGCCAAAGGGAAACAGACTAAGTCATCATTCAAAGCCAAGAAGGGTATCAGTACATCAAGACCTCTGGAGCTACTTCACATGGACTTATGTGGCCCTATTCGAATTCAAAGCAGGGGAGGTAAGAAATATATTCTTGTCATTGTTGATGACTTTTCCAGGTTTACATGGAATCTGTTTCTGCACACTAAAGATGAGACAATTGCAATCTTGATCACCTTTGCAAAAGCTATTCAAGTGAAGCTGAACTGCAAAATAGCAAGTGTTAGATCAAATCTAGAGCTAGAAGGTTTTTGTGCAGAACATGGAATAAACCACAACTTCTCAGCACCAAGAACTCCTCAGCAAAATGGAGTTGTCGAAAGAAAGAACAGAACCTTGGTGGAGATTGCCAAAACTATGCTGATTGATTCAGGGTTTGCTATGAATTTCTGGGCTAAAGCTGTCAAAACTGCATGCTATGTGACTAATAGGTATCTCATCAAATTTGTTATCAAAAAGACCCCCTATGAGTTGTTGAACAACAAAAAACCCTCTATTGCACACTTCAGGCCTTTTGGTTGCAAGTGCTTTGTGTTGAACAATGGAAAGGATGACCTAGGAAAATTTGACGCTAGAAGTGATGAGGGTGTATTTGTCGGTTATTCATCGACAAGCAAGGCATACAAAGTGTTCAATAAAAGAACCCTTTGTATTGAGGAAAGTATGCATGTCAAGTTTGATGAATCAGGAACACTGAATGACCATGGTGAAGACTATGAGTTTGAAGAGTAGACAGACCAACAGAGGAATGATCAGACTGCACAAGGAGAGGAATCTGGCGCTTCAGGAGAACCTGGTCCCTCAGTTCCATTACAGGATGCCTTGCCTCCAAATTCTGAAGAAAGTGAAGGTGATTCTGATGCTGACAGAGAAGAAGAAATTACCAGGAAGTCTTGATGGAAACATCAATCCTCCTATCCACTGGACAATCTCATTTCCCCTCTTAATTCTGGAATTCAAACCAGATCAAAATCAAGAAATCTGGCAGCATTTTCAGTATTTATATCAACCATTGAGCCTAAAAACATCAAAGAAGCCCTACAGGATGCAGAGTGGGTAGTCTCAATGCAGGAGGAACTTCATCAGTTTGAAAGAAGAAAAATGTGGCACCTGGTCCCCAGACCAGCGGACAGAACTATTATTGGGACCAGATGGGTGTTTAGAAACAAACTTGATGAGCATGGGATCATTACTAGAAATAAGTCAAGACTTGTGGTACAGGGTTACAATCAAGAAGCGGGAATTGATTATGATGAGACTTTTGCTCCTGTAGCCAGAATGGAAGGCATTAGAATCTTAACAGCATTTGTCACTCACATGGAGTTCAAATTGTTCCAAATGGATGTCAAGAGTGTTTTCTTGAATGGGAACCTGAAAGAAGAAGTATATGTCAAGCAGCCTCCAGGCTTTAAAGGTGCAAACCTGCCCGATCATGTACTGAAATTGGACAAGGCTTTGTATAGGTTAAAGCAGGCTCCCAGAGCTTGGTATGAACGCCTGTCAAAGTTTCTTCTCACCAATGGGTTCAAGAGAGGTAAAATTGATAATCTTTGTTCTTAAAATCCAGAGGTAAGAAATTGTTAATTGTGCAGGTATATGTGGATGACATCATATTTGGAGCTACTTCAGACCCACTTTGCAAGGAGTTAGCTGATTTGATGAGTAGTGAGTTCGAAATGAGCATGATGGGGGAACTAACTTTCTTTCTAGGCTTACAGATCAAACAGTCCTCTCAAGGTACTTCAATTTGCCAAGAGAAGTACATCAAAGAGCTGCTCAAGAAATTCAATATGCTCGATGTAAAAGTGTTGGATACACCCATGAGCACAAGTGTAAAACTTGATGTAGATGAATATGGTGTAGAGGTAAATCAAACCATGTACAGGAGAATCATATGATCACCTCTATACTTGACTGCAAGCAGTCCAGACATCGTTTTCAGCGTAGGGATGTGTGCAAGATTTCAAGCAGCACCAAAGGAGTCTCACCTGAAGGCATGAGATACTTGAAGGGAACTCAGGACTTGGTCCTCTTCTAGCCTACTGGTGACTCTTTTGATCTTATAAGTTATGCTGATGCTGATTATGCAGGTTTTCTGGTTGATCAAAAAAGTACATCACGTATGGCACACTTCATACGATCATCTTTGATTTCATGGGGAACAAAGAAGCAAAATTTTGTGGCATTGTCTACTGCAAAGGCTGAGTATGTGGTTGTTGGATCATGTTGTGCACAACTATTGTGGGTTAAGCAACAGCTGGAAGACTTTGGTGTACTCACAGAAACTATTCCTCTCATTTGTGACAACACTAGTGCCATGAACATGGCCAAAGATCCTGTCCAGCACAAATGAACAAAGCACACAGATGTGAGACATTACTTTCTAAGAGACAATGTTGAAAAACAAAATGTGGTGATGAGGTTCTACAAAAATAAAGATAAGTTGGCTGACATCTTTACAAAGGCTCTAAGTAAAGAATCATTCATCAAAAATAGGATGAGGCTGGGGATGCACAAAATCACATGATTCCTTCCCTATTTTGTACAAATTTCTCCTTTGCTGACTATGCTAAGGAAGATAGGTATCTATACTTGTTTTAATGCTGGTCATAAAAGGATTCATCTTAGGTACCTTAATGCAGGTATACACTCATGGTATGTCTAGCTGAATGGATGATTTAATCACACTAGGCAGGGTTGCAAAGTAAAAGGGAGACCTGGTCCTCATGAGGTTAGTATTACTTATACTACATTGTCTTAATTGTCAACGTCACTGCCACATGTCTATACCTCATTCATCGTGTCAGTTTCAGGCGTCTTTTCGTTTTTAAATCCATCAGTCGCCACTGTTGGGGATCCGATACCCTTCTAACTTCTCTCTATAAAATCCCCAACTAAGTGAATCGAAATTCATTATACTTCTACATATTTTATTGCTACACGATTCACTAATTCTCTTTCAGAATCTATTGTTCAGTTTCTTCAACAATGTCTAATTCTAATTCTTCCTTAAAGACTCCACTCTCCCAAGAAGTTAAAAACCCTAGTTCATTCGACTTTCCATCCCTACCTTTGAGGAATCTCCCTCAACTCCAGTCTGTGGGAGTGGTGAAATGGTTGAGTCATTCACTCCTCAGACCGAAGTCTTGGCCTCCCATGTTCCTCCCTCAGACGAAGTCTTGGTCCACTCCCCTACCTTAGTGGTGTCTGGTGAAAAATCTCAGAATTTAGAGGCTCAATCTGTGGCGAAACTTGGTGCTGAACTTTTCTCTAAAGAAACCGAGGTTGGGTCAATGGTTGTGTCATCTAACATATCTGAAATATTGTTTGACGGAGATCTGCCAGACGAAAATGGTCCAGACTCGTGTATTCTAACAACAAGGGTAGAACTGGTGATTATTCAAAGTCTAGCCTCACTAAGAGGGGATACTCAACCCACATTGTTAGACCAAGAACTCAGGTCGCTGGATCAGGTCTCACACAAAATTCAACATGTGTTTGACCAAACTCCAATTCCTTTAGGTGTTGAGGATGATGGGGAGGAAGAAGAAGAGCCTCAACTAAGATGGAGAAGCAGAGGTGTGCGCGGAACAAATCCCTCACAAATTAGGGTTAATGAGTTGGAAACTGTCAACATGTTATCTAAAGATGTATCTCCTGCTACACGCACAGATAGTGCAGAGGAGAGAAACAGAAGGGGAAAGGGAAAACTTGTCAAAACTCATTTAAAGGGTGAAAATAAGAGGTATGGAACGAGAAGTGTGACTCAAAAGGTTCTAGGAAGTGCTATGGAGGCAATTGTTGCTCAAACTGAGAGAATAAGAAAAAGAAGACAAAAGGGCTTTCTGACTGTAGAACCCATATCTATTCCTATGCATGTTGACGACAGTGAGACCCAATCTGATAATATTATTAGGGTTGTGGCAAAATGAAAAATGGAAGCTGAGGAGGAAAGGGTGAAACTGAAAGGAACACAGAAAAGGGCAAGAAAGTATACTGCAAAGAAGGAGAAAGTGACAAAACAAAAATCTTCTGAAAAGAAGGAAAAAGTGAAGAAGAGTATGGATGCACAACCCGTAAAGGGACCTGGTCATAGGATTCAAACTCAAAAGGAAGAAAAGGAGATGACGGGGAGGAGAGAATAGCAAAAATGGAACATTAGAAAGTGTTAAATGGCAGAGTCTTTGACACTGACATTGTAACAAAGTTTGGTATGACAACCTTGTTTGATGTTGTCACAATTCAAAAATGGAGTCATCTGTTTGAACCACCTGCTCCGTATCTACATGAACCCGAGGTACGTGAGTTTTTCTACAAAATGGAACTGTTGGAAGATGGAGGAATCACAACCACTGTCAAGGACATTAGCATACTCTCGGATGAGGAAACTCTTGGGATCATTCTGGGGGTGCCTGTAAAAGGAGTTAGAACCATTGAAAAATGTAAACCATCTGGGGAGTTCACTAAGCTTGCCACCAAGTGAGGAGAAATTAAGCGTGCAGGGATGCCCAAGAAGCTTCTTAAAGGGGAATATCAGTTGGTGTTCGAGTTCATTAACAAAGTGCTCGTGCCTATGACTGAAAAACGTATAGTGGCATCTGTTGCTGACTTATTTCTTATGGAGAAGGTGGTTGAACTTGAAGAAATCAATCTTCCTGCCATCATGTTGGAGCACATGTACAGAGTTATGACCTGGAAACAGGCTAAGCATGGCATTCCATATGGGTACTTGCTGAACCTTGTCTTCAAAAATTTTAAGGTACCAGTAGGAAAGGGGGTACCAGGTACCACCAAACAGATGTTCACTAAGGCCACTTTACTGGAATGTGAGTGCATGGAGGGACCAACTAAGGGTAGGTCTCAGGTAGCAACGGTTCTGGAACAATATGCCACTCTCAAACGAGAAGTGGATGATCTCACCCATCTTCTGAATGACAAGGAAGTTGAAATTGCTAAACTCAAGTCTGAACTTCAGAAGGCAATATCTGGGGGACTTGGTACCAGTCATGCTAACGAAGAGGTGCTGCAAAAATTGAGGGATTAAAATGCACAACTGTTGAAGACAAATGCCTCACTCAGTGGGGAGGTTAAAGACCTCAATAGACAGATCACCAAGGCTCATGAAGATGCAATTGAGCGCATGCTGCTGTTTATGCGTACCCTCTCTCCCCTTCCCCCTCTGTCCTAAATGTGTCTCCCCTATAATTTTTTTCGTTTTGTTCACTCTTGTACTCTGAATTCTTATGTGGCTTTATGTTTTGACTGTATGACAGTGGTTAGTATCTATGATATGATGCTCTCTATATTTTGTGTCATGTTCCTGTGTGGCTTTATGATCTCTTATTGCTCTTATACTCATGTTTTGTGTGGCTTAATGCCCCGAATTCTTCCTTGCCTTACATTTTTACTTGGATATGTTTACTGCTTCCCTTTTCCATGATGTCAAAAAGGGGAAGTTTTGTGAAATTAGGGGGAATTGTGCGTGCAATACCAGGTGCAATATTAAGGGGGAACTGATTAAGGGGGAATACCAGTTCCCATAGTGGTGCAGGTGCAATATTAAGGGGGAACTGATTAAGGGGGAATACCAGTTCCCATAGTGGTGCAGGTGCAATATTAAAGGGGAACTGATTAAGGGGGGAATACCAGTTCCCATACTACTATTTGAATGAATGATGTTGCTCTCATGAGATGAGTTATGCTGGTTGTTTGTCATCATCAAAAAGGGGGAAATTGATAAGTGCTTATGCTCCTAGATGTTTTGATGATCTCCTCACAAGTGCAGGGACCTGGTCCTCTGCAGAGTATGAATACTCATCCGGTTGTCAAAATGTTGTATTGTTGTAACAACTATCCGTGTCAGGGAGTTGGTGAATCTGCAGAGTACTTCACCAATCAGAAGCGACGAGGTTGTTTGTATGTTGGCTAATAACTCTTCATAGTATATATCAAACAACAAACAACATGATGTATTCATTCATTCAAAGAGAGAAACTTTCAAGCTTCAAAGCAGCAAGGGACCTGATAGAAGTGCTTCTATTGCTTTCTGTACCAGCTGTATTTTGTTTGCTTGTAATAGTGCTTACATTGTAGGATTCGTTTCGTTGTGATAAGAAACGTTTCAACTTGTGTGAATCATTGTAAGTTCTGAGTTAGAGTTAAGTTGGTTCTTACTCTAAATCTATATTAATCTGGATAGGATTAGTATAGTGGGTAGTGTGGTATCTACTCTAGCTCGTCTAAGTAATAAGATGTGTTACTTAGAGTTGGGATTAGCAGGCTAATCTCGGTTTGTAACTGGCTTTTACTTTTGCTTGAGAAGATTAGTGAAAAACAGTTCTAAAAGTCCTGGCAAGCTAGGTCGTGGCTTTACTCCCTTGAGCAAGGAGGTTTCCACGTAAACTCTCTTGTCAATTGCACTTGTTCTTTACTGTTTTAGTTTCAACTGTGATGAGGACTTGGTCCCATTGCCACTGGTGAACGCATACATTCCAACAAGATGAAACTTAACACTTCCATCATTAACTAAGAAGTTACATAAAGGAGAAAGTGGAATTGGCATATATAAGAATCGTATTTTATTTTATTTGTTTTGCAGAAATGATCGCTTATTGCTTTAAAATTGGAATTTTCTTTTGCAAATAAAGAGTTTAACACTAGTAGGGGTAGATTTTGTCATTTTATATTTTTTTTTAAAATTAGTAATAAATAGATATATAGAAAGAATTGTTACAATAAAATCAAAATAACATAGGTAAACGTAATATCATAAATTACAAAAAAAAATTGTGTAATTGAGCAAAATGTTTAGGGAGGTTTGAAATTATCCTTTATAATTATTTTCACATGATTATGGTTAAGATATAATACCAACCAAACAATAATATATCAAGTGGCCGGTGGAAAAGTACTTTGATCCATCTAAATCTGATTCAATCAATATTGCAAAATGCTTAGTAAGGTACAACTCTGTAGAATCAATAATTCCATCTAAATAATAGTAATAACAACAACAATAATGTATTAAGTGGCTAGTTGAAAAGTACTTTGATCCATCGATTCAATCAATATCGCACCACGTTCATTAAGGTACAACTCCGTAGAATCAATAATTTTCATCTAAATAATAGTAATAACAACAACAATAATTGTTCAAGTGGCCACGGAGAAGTACTTTGATCCGTCTAAATCTGATTCAATCAATATCGCACAACGCTCTATAAGGTACAACTCCGTAGAATCAATAACTTACATCTAAATAATAGTAATAACAACAACAACAATAATATATCAAGTGGGTTTGAAAAAATGTTATTTGAAATACAATTTTATTTGTTTTTACTTGTCACTTTAGATTTTAATATATAGGAAAAATTACTAGAATATTCAATTTAAGACTTTAATTTACATAATGTTAATTTACTCCTTTTATTTACAACATTATCATTTTAATTACAAACCTGACAACTTAATAAATATACATATCTTTATATGATTTTTTTACCTATTTTTTAGCTTAGTGGGCTGATTTTATGTGTTTCATAATTTATTATTTTTACTTTTTTGATTTTCAATCACAACTATAATTAGTTACATTATTTTTGCCTCTTTTTTTTTTCTCTTTCTTACTTAATACAATTACACTTCTAATTTTTTTTTTCTTTCTCTTCAATTACGTTTTTTTTTTACTTTTAGAATAATATAATGATAAAAAAATATATGATATAGAATGGTATAACTTCTTGTTTTTCTTGATATTATTTAAGTGCAAAATTGGTATATATATAGTGGTAAAATTATGAAATAGAATAGTATAAACATGTTGTTTTTCTTGGAATAAGTTATCTGCAGATAATATATATATATATATATATATATATATATATATATATATATATATATAGTGGAAATTAGGATATGGAATGGCATAAACATTTTTTTTTGGATATAATTTTTTTAATATTATATACATTATGGTGATAATTTGGTGTACATTACAATTTTTGACATACCGTATTTACTTTGGAACTCTCAATGACAATTATAGTTGAATATGATTTTTTTACTTATAGATCCAAGTTTTTAGGATGCACGTTTCTTTCTCTCATTTTTTTGGTTGATTTTTTCAATTCTAGTGCTGATTTTTTAGGGGAGAATTTATTGCCTAATTAATAGGATTTCTACCATTTAATACATTCCTTATTTGATACAATTACTCTTGAATTTGTTCTTCTCTCTCTCCATTTTCGTTTCAATTCTTTTATAAAAAAAAATACCAATTTAAGTTCCATTATATAAGTACCAATATATGCAAAGTAATAAAAAAAAACATTTGCATACCCTAATAATAACCATTTGCATACCACAATAATTATTTATGCATACTAAATGTATATCAATAATAGAATTCTTTTAGGTAATATTGTAAAAAAGGAAATATGAAATCTTATTATTGTGTCAATTGATGTACAATATGATTTCAGTATATTTTTTTTTATTTGTAAATATCATTTTACTAGTATATAATTTGATTCTTTAAAACGGTATACATTGTGGTATAGAACTTGAAATTACACTAAAACTATATGACACTATTTACGAATAACTTTAAAAATTTATAATATAAAAATTGTACCATATAATATACCAACAATTATTGAATTCTACCCCATATAATATACCAATTTAGTTGATATTTCGTGCCTTTTTTTTCCAAATGACATTTAATACCACAAGGAAAACCAACATAAATAATATAACTAATTACATCATATGATTCTGAAAAAAATGTTTAATAAATAACCAATAAAATTCAAATCCGCTAATAACATTCAATTAGATTATGAAAAAAAAAGTTATAACAATAAAAAAAAAATTAGCTCAACAATGCTAATCCTCATATGGATATTTAGTACAAGTTTTGGTATTTGAATTTTTTTTTTTTAAAATGGTATTTGTGTCACATATTACTCCTTCAATCTTGAAATCCACATACCTTTCTGCAATACATTTCAAAAAAAAATAATTAAAGAACCTACTAAACAACTGTTATAACAATCAAATTTGAAATACACAATCATATTTTTTTTTACATCACCAAAAAAAAGTTATATACGTAATGGTGTATAATATGATTAAAAATTGGTGTCCACTTCATTATTCTTATAATGAAATTCGAACACCAACTTATAACCAACTAATATAACATTGATTTATGAAGATTGATAAAGATGAACATGATTATATGTTACAATCCAACTATGCATAACACCATGATTATATGATTAATACATTATGGTGACAATTTGGTGTACATATTTCAATCTAATATATAATGTATGATACACCAAACATTTACACCACAAACTAACCAAAAGTAACTAATTTATTTATATAATAAATTTAATTAAACAATCAACTAAATGCATAATACCATCATATAATATCTATTTTTTTAAATTTACACATTAATTATAGTGTACTTGAATGGTGTATAATTTAATATGATAAATAATACATATTTTAAACCAATATTACACCATGATCTTACCAAGAATTTTATCAAATTATTTTGGATAACCAAATTAATTAAAAAGTGAGTACATTACTATTTAACATTGATTTTCATATTAATATTGTCATTAAACAGTGGTAAATTTATAGAATTCGAGTTATATTAGGTATTAATCTTGGTTTTGGTTATATTTGCAATCCTACAAATCATAATACCGTAATCTACAAATCATACGAAATGTTCGTTTTAACAATTATACAAATAACATTAGTGTCATGAATGATTCATCAAAATCAATTTACAAATAATAAAATTTTCATGATTAACCACAACAAAAAAGCCTTAAAAAGAGATTTTTCAGCCACTGAAACATTTGTTTTTTTTTTTTTTTTGAAAAATCAAACTATATAATCTTACAAAAATAAATCAGAAGTAATTTTAAAAAAAGATACATACCGGTGATATCTCATATTTGTCGTACTGAATTAAAACGGACACGTTCTTTCTTTCAACCATTGAAACGACCTTAAACAGGAGATAAAGACTTTGTTTTTTGCTACAATACGTTGTTTTGAGATATGAGAAAGAAATATTAGGTAATGAATATTTGTGGAAGGTAACTAAATTGGAGTAAATTAAGGAATTAATATCTTATTTAATATGGAATGATGCGTTGCTTCTTCTTTTTTTTACCATTTTTTAAAATTTATTTTTATTTTGTAAAGATTCTATTGCTATGTTGGTGTAAAGTCAAACTACTGTTATATAGAGGCTATTTAGGTGCTTAAATTGTATATTTAAGTTTTTACCCTTTTATATATCTCTTAAAAATTAATTATTGATGTGAATATATTTTATTATAACACTCTGTTAATGTTAATTGATATATATTCTTAAATTTTGAGAAATAATTTGAGAAACAAGTACTCCATGAGTAGTACATTAATTCAAGTTGCATTTTTTTTAAAAGTTCGAGCCAAAAGGGCCACTGTTTTCCTCTAAAAATGCATAAGGAGCACACCAAAACAGACAATTCGTTGTTGGGACAGTGATATCCTTACTTCAATTTAACACCGTTGGAGTCGTCAAAAGTTGCATGTTTCTCGCTGCAGGGGCACGATTTAGTTGCAATTTTTTATATTTTATTTGGCAATATCCCTGCACCTGCAGCAATTTATTTTATTTTTAAAAAAAATTGTTTCTTTACCATTTTTTTTAATTAATAACGATTTTTATAAAAAAAAAAAAAAATTGATTAAATTACTGCCCATGCCCCTGCCCAGGCAGCGATTTCTCCCCAAAAATATTCTTTTCTAAATTAGCCATCACTATGCTGTCTATTTCTTTATTCCCACTCCAATTGTGACCTTATTATTTCAATCTTAATCTAATTATTTACAAGAAAACAAACCAATTAAATTTGTAATTAACAAAAATGGAAGTCAACTCTATTAAATATATATATAATAGATAATACTGTATCGAGTGTTTACATTTAACTAAACAAAAAAAATATTTATCATTTAATGATAGTTAAGTTTTAGAAAGTGTATATGCCAGCAACAAGATATATGTCTAATATTCATTGATCTGATATAAATATTCGATACAAAGCACATGACAACTTTCTAGAATTTTTATACAAGCACCACAGCCATAATTATGTCAATTTATTTATTTATTTGAAGAAATGCCACAAAGAATAGAACTAGAATTCCGTGTATTTGTTGAATAAAAAAGAAGTTGAGTGAGTTATATTATTAATTATTCTTGTTAAATATTTTAGAAAAAAGAATTTTTTTGGGGGAGAAATCGCTGCTCGGGCAACAATTTAATCAATTTTTTTTTTAAAAAAATCTTTACTAATTAAAAAAAATGGTAAAAATCGATACCAGGCAGCGATTTAATTCAAGTTGCACTTTTTTCAACTCTAATTCTCACAAAATTGTGCTATACAAAAAATCTCAAATAGTGGTTACCGAAATATTTTTTTTATTTATTACTACTAAAAATCTCTTAATTTTCACAATAAATATTTCAAAAAATATATTTGAAAATTGTGTGACATAGCACAACTAACAAGTAAATAAAAAAGAAATTGTTGAAAAAAAATGTCACAAATTAATAAAGGAAACGACTACACAGTTGTTTGTCGTTGGGACCATGCTTTACCTTTTTTGATCCATCTAGAAATTTCTTGTATTTTTTGGTATTTTAGCTTCAAAAAGTGACCTTTTTGGCTTCTTTGTGGCTTGATGATAAGGATTTTCAGGGATGGATGCATCATTGCTGGTATTGAGTCCAGTTTAATCCAATGCTTTTGATGCAAAAGACAATTTTTTATGTAAAAGTTTACTGAATTTGTAAAGAATAGTAAGTCTGAACATGTAATTTTAAAATAGGTTCAAGGTGATTTAAAAAAAATAAAAAATTAAAACCCAATAACGACAATAGTAACACAAACACAATGTGGTGCGAAGAAAAAACACAGATCTTTCGAAACTTCATACACAAAAAAAAAAACTATAAATCGCAAAGGTATTATTAATTATTAACACACATTAAACCACATTAATAAATAAAATAAAAATAAGAATTTATAATTACGAGCATGTGAAGATACAAAATTTTAATAAAAGTTATTAAAATTATTAAATCATAAGTAAAAATTTTACTTCACCCCGCCCCCCGCCCCCCAACCCAATTTCTTTTCCTATGTATAATTACAACTTTATTGCCAAAAATAATCGAGAGTGGGCCACTTAAAATATTATAAAAATAATTAAATAATTTTTTTTTAAAAATAGTATGATAATTTTTTTATTGTAAATTTTTTACCCTTCAAACTAACAATCCTTTTTTTAATTATTGTTATTCTTATTATTTATTATGTGGCGGCTTACTCAACTTTTTATCAATTACATATACGGACAGCTTACCAATTACCGCAAAGGGCTTTTATTGATTTTATATATATATAAAAAAAAATCAATAATATTCATGGGGCCGTGGAATTGGATTGGGCAGATTGGAAAAAAGTTGATGGGTTGGGGATTTATTTTTATTCCATAGGAAGATACCACGTAATAAGAAGTAGAAGTAGTAGTAGTAAAAATGTTAATTTTATAAATGGTAAATATTTTCTTAATATAGTATATTTATGTAAGTATTTTTATTCTTAATCAAATAGATGATGAGTAAATTTTAGGTTTGGCAAACATAAAAATAATATTTGTATGTTATAGCTATAGTTTACATAATTGCGCTCCATAGCTAATTTTATGTTTGTTATGGAGCTATTAATTTGTATATTTCGGTATTCATTCCAATTGTATAAGTATATATTTGAAATTTGCATACAAATAAGAAACTGGCTTGGTTGTAAGTTGTATAAGTATATGTATTTTTGTTGTGATTTTCAGTCGTATATGTATATGTGTATTATATGCATTTAAATATAAATCTGTATATGTATATGTAATTGTATTGTTGTATACAAATAGATTTGTATATAAATCTCTCTCTCACTTTATACAAACACACATTATACAAAATACAATTTATGTATAATTTGTGTTTGTATAAATCGAGAAAGAGAGAAAGGCAAAAGAGAACTAGGCTGGGGAAGATTTGTATTGTATAATTACAAGTGTATAGGATGAAGAGATATATATTTGTATTTGTATATACAGTTTTCTCTCGCTTTATACAAACAAAAACACAATTTATACATTTGTGTTTGTATAAAGTGAGAGAGGCGAGGGAAAGTGGCGAGCGAGATTTCTGGGGAGAGGGTGTTTGCTACGAATTAGAATTAAATGAAATTGTGGTTATAACATTTATTTTTGAATTAATAGTTTGTTATTTCATACAATTTTTTCATAGATGAATGAGGAGTATATTTGAACTTTTTTCTTTTAATCCAAAGGACCCATTGGGTCTTATTTTTTAGTATAACTTACATAAATCTCATAGTTTTAATATGAAATTACAATCTATTTCTCATTAGTTTGTAATTACAGTAATCCCTTAAAAAGTAACACAAACCGGATACATAATATGTAGCTTGGATACCTTAAAGAGTATCTTGGATATATTATAACATAAACCGGATACATAATATGTAGTTCGGATACATTAAAAACTAGCTCATATACATAATATGTAGCTCGGATACATTAAATATTGGCTCGGATACATTAATATGTAGTTCGGATACATTAAAGAAATAATGAATTTTAGAGATTTTTAAAAATAGAAGGGGATATTGGAAATAAGGGAAACATAAGATGTATATTTCAGTAATTTTTCCTATTTGGTATTAAATAAGTGATGATATTTACAAAAGTGGGCTAGCCTAAAGTCCTAAAGCCCACTAACAAAATCCGCAACAGTAAAAAGAAATATTGTTTAATTCGATAAACATTTTGTTTAATTTCCTCATAAAGATGTTACTGATCCAACCCCCTATTATTTTGGACTAGAACACATATTTCTATGAGGAATTACTATAAGTAGCTATAATTTGGGTTATGATTATAAATAGTAGATATAGTTTGCCTAATTATAATTCATAACAATAATTTTAGAGAGGAGAGCTGAAATCGAGACAAATAGAGAATAGAGACGAGCATGGTGTATCTCATATACAATTTGTCTCTTAATTGCAATTGAGTCCACAGATTCTACTGTGTGTCCTTAAGAAATTTAATCCCCTCAAGTACCCGAGGTTGCAGATTAATTCATCTCAAGATAAAACGGATTAACCATTAAAGAAGTAGCGGTACCTCAAACTTCAATAATCTCAACGAACTCAAAATGACAACAACAAATCACACACAGAGACACAATCGATTGATTTTATTTTGGAAGAAATGTATGCAAGAGAAAGGAAGAATTCGATTTAGAAAAATGGGAGAAAACCTCTCTATTTATAGCCAACAAGGGGTGAAGGTCACAACTCTTTGGAAAGAAGACAACCTTTCAGAAATGTCACAACATTTTGGAAAAGGCACAACCTTTCAAACAGTCACAACCTTTTAGAAAGGACACAACCTTTCATAAAGGTCACAACTCTTCGGATTAGCTCCTAACTAAACTAAGGGATTTACATAAGTTCCCTTTTTTTTTAATTTATATTTTCCATTGTTCTTTTTTTCCCTTCGTGAAGGGCAAGAATAATTTTTAAATCTTTCATGTATGTTGGGGTTGATACAGTTTTTAGTCGAGTTACATTTTCTATTTGATTCAGTGAAGCACCATTGATGTCGTGTTCAGAACACGTTTATGTACTTAGGCTTTGTGCTGAATATGGTGGTTCTGTTTTCAAACCTTTTGTTGGAGCTAGGTACGATATTGTTGAACGTAATACAGTCAAACTTCTCTATAATGATGTCATTTGTCTAGAATTTTTTGTTGTTGTTGTATCAAGATGTTGCTATAGAGAATATATAGTGTGTAACCTAATATGAAAAATCAAGAATTACGCCTCGCCTTGTTAGGTTATGTACATCACACTTCCATTGGAATTGAATAAAATAGAACATGCATTATCAAGGTTGGATTGTATTATAACAAACCTCCAAAGTTTTATTACAAGACTTCGAGTACGATTAAAAAAAAACACACAAAGAAGTTAAAAAGAGAGAAAACGGACACGATCCGTGATTAAGCAGGATCAATCTCGACCTATCTTATTCTTGTCCACATGATTGTGCTACTACCATATATTATGATATGGAAAATGAATCTCTTTCATTAACGTCACTTCACCCTGCATTGTCACATTAAAACAAACATTAACCAAGAAATTTACTACCTAGCTACATATATATACAATAATAGAAGGAGTTTCTAGAGTAGGGGTAATTAATTGTAAAGAAACCTGAAAAGTGGATTTAAGTCGGATTTAAAAAAAAAACCTATTCCTCTTATATATATTTACGGTTATGCCACTAGTCGAAATAATTATATTGTATATTAGGGGTTGAAGTGTCCCACATCTACTGGAGAAGGGATGAGTGGTTTCTTTATATGATCTTGGACAAATCTTTGTTTGTGAGCTAACTTTTGAGTTTATATTATAGACTCAATATTTATTTCATAATTTGACATGGTATATCAAAACTAGATTCATCCTAGTTTATTGTTCATCTGGTTGTTGAGTTCCACTTCGATTGTTTTTTTTTTTGAAAAATAACTTGTATTTTATTTATTTTCTAGTGTTCAATAAGTAAGAAAGAAAACATTATCTAAAAATATTTATATGTAATCTAGTAAAATACTATAGGAATGAGATAGGGTGGGAAATGATGTTCGGGAGTGATGAAGAGTGTGATGGTCAAGGGTTTGAGCTTACAATTTCAGCGCAATGAATTTAGAATGTCTACTTAATAGAATTTATTTTCTCTAATTCGTATCAAACACATCTTAAATGTTCTAACTTTTAAGATTGAATTAGGCTAACGTAAACTAAAAACATACTTGGAGCAGTCAACAGAGGGGCTGATCTCAAAAGGAATCTCGACACCACAAACTCCAGAGAGACCAGCAGCTTTGCCAAAATCAATGCCTTTTATAGTATTAGCAGCTTTTTTGACACATCTACATGATTTTCTACGCTCATGTGGTGTTTTACAAAGCTTAAGCAAATCTTTAATGACACCACAACAGCCTCCTATTGGGCCACGGTTCTGCAAATAAGGAAGGCAATTCACCACCCCAACCTGTATTTGGCCACAAGTCACTGCCTCTGCATGGGGTGCAAATGTAATCAACATGCACGAAACCACCAAACATGCAATCTTGACAAACATTTTCATTCTTTAAAGAGAAATTGAGAGAATAGTGTGAGGAGTGTTGGGTAGAAAAAACTAGTGACAAACTTAGGGTTTTTATAGAGGAAATTAATTGGAACTAAAGATGATGAAGTGGCCGAGGAATTTATTCCAAGGCACCCACTGATATAACTGATAAAGCAAAATTAGATGACAGTTTCAAATCGATTAATCCCAAACATAACTTAAAAAAAAATAATTTACTCTAAATTTATTTGGTTTATTATTTTTTCAATCCAAAAATCAGAAACTCAAATCAAAATTTTCATATTTAATAGGAAAAACTATATAATTAGACATACTTCACTACCATATATATTATTATTACTCATACTTTTAAAATATTATGTATTTTACCACTAATTAAGAATTCTCTATGTATCTTACACTTAGATACATGTGTTTTTGCTATCTGATACACAAAAATATGCAGAGAGGCGAGCAAGATTCGTATGTATCTGGAGTGATTTGCATGTATATGGGATACCCGATATATGAGAGGGTGGCGAGTGAGATGGGAGAGACGCGAGGGAAACGAGTGAGATTTCTATCACAGATAGATACATGTGAATCCACTTGGATACAATGTATCTAGAACAAATTACACCTAAATTTGACCCCGTGTTTCCAAGATACATGTATTTGGATGTATCTTAAGTAACTAGGTGCTCATAAACTAGGCAGATTATATAAGTTCCTTTATTTAATTAGAGTAAATTTTAGGTTTAGCAAACATAAAAATCATATTTGTATGCTATAACTATGGTTTGTATAATTGCGCTCCATAACAAACTTTATGTTCGCTATGACTATTAATCTATATAATTCGGTATACATATACATAAAATATATGTATTTGGGTCTATTTGTATATTTCGGTATACAAATGGGTCCTGCATTTGTATATTTCGGTATACAAATGGGTCCTGCCCTTTGTATATTTCGATATACAAATGGGTCCTGCCCTTTGTATATTTCGATATACAAATTGGTCCTGCATTTGTATATTTCGGTCTATTTGTATATTTTGGTATACAAATGGGTCTTGCATTTGTATATTTCGATCTATTTGTAAATTTTGGGTATACAAATGGGATGGCAAAAAACATGTAATATTTGCTGCGAATTACAAATAAAAGAAACTATAACTATAACATTTAATTTGAATTAATATTGTTATTTCATACAATTTTCCCATTTAATTACGAATGGCCCAAACGCTCGCCCCTAGAATTCTCCATGTCTACAATCGATGGCTTTTAATTAGCCATGTACCATTAGACTTTTCGTCAGTAACTCACATTATTGATTATTCCTCTGTTGTTTGCTTTCACAAATGTCTTGATTTGTGGAAAATGGCCAATACATGAAGGAAAAATCCAAATTATAATCTCATTATGATCTTTATCACTTGGCCATCTTACCCATCAATCATCATCACGTGGGCAAGGCATGAAGAAAAATCTTGTTTGGATTCATATGCTAAGTCAAGTTTTTTGGTTATATATCGATTGGTCTTTGGCATCATCTTCCAAGAAGCAACATCTCCTAAGATGCTAAAGCCATAGTGTTGTTCTAAAAAGCCATGTGTGAGCAATGCTTTTTTTTCTCTTAAGCAACTATAGTTTGAGTCTGAGATCACTATTGACTATGAATATATATAATTATTTTACTAAGTGAAGATTCAAGAACATATTTTTTCATTACCTGTAAATTAGGTCTCCTTCAACTAATATATAAACTATGTGGTTTTTATTATTAAGATGAGTGAAAAATGTTAGAGATATCGGCAATGCAATATTAAGAATATTAATGTACAGAGATAGAGCTAGGTGAGGATTTATGGGTTCGGAAGAATCTCTTAGCTTTTCTGTATACCTTATATTTGTACTAGAAAATTAATTAAATATATGTGTATATTAATTTGTGAACCCCTAACAAAATTGATTGACAGTTATTAAAGAAATTTAGAACCCCCAAACTCTTAATCCTGGTGTCACTTCTGTTAATGTATATATTAAATTGTGTTACTCTTCCGTCTTGGAAATATATAGATGAAAAGTTACCACAATTTCTTTTAACAGTTCCATAAAAACTATAAAATTTCTACGTATGAACCAATGATCACATGTTCGTGCGATAAAAACTATATAATTAGACATATTTCACTACTATATATACTATTATTATTATCTATACTTTCAAAATATTACATATCTTACCATATCTTAAAGAAAATACACTTAGATACATGTATTTTTGCTATCATATACACAAAAATAGGAGAGGTGCGAGTGAGATTGGAGAGGGAGGAGAAGCAAGATTCGTACGGATCTTGAATACATGTGAATCACAATATCACACCAATACATCTATATCTGAGATACATGTATATAGATGTATCTGGAGGTACCGAAATCTAATAAAAAATTAAATATTGTAAACTAAATTGTATCTAAATAATTAGCTCCTAAACTAGTGGAATTTACATAAGTTCCTCTCCCACTATTTTCTTGTTTACTCTTTTGAAAGATTTTCCGCACCTATAAATAATAGGGGTCTTCTTTCTTTCAGTGGTAATTTGACCCTAAACTTTGTAGTTGATGGTTTTTAAAGGCATGCAAAAATAAAACATGACAAGTAAAATGGATCGAAAAGAGCAATTTCTTGTGACAATGGATGTACAAGTAGTGTAGTGAGGTGTATATTAGTTGTGAATAAAAGAAGAATTGTGAGGAAGTAAAATTTTAAATCTATAATACATTCATTCATTATAAATAGAAAAAGTAAGAGATTATTATTTGTTGAAGGAAGATATTTTCAGTGGAGATGCTTTGGACTCAATGATTAGTTTCAGAACTAAATTGAGTCATACAGTATTGTACTGTTATATCCTAAATAGATTTTTTTTTTTTAAAAATACTCACAAAAGTTTCTTATTAATTTCTTTAACATTTGACTTTTCTTCAGTAACTCATGATATTTTGCTACAGTTGCTTTTACTGGACAACAAATTATGTCCTAATTTTATTAATTTCTTTAACATTTGACTTTTCTTCAGTAACTCATGATATTTTGCTACAGTTGCTTTTACTGGACAACAAATTATGTCCTAATTTGAAAAATCAAATTTATAAATTCTTTGTGATCTCTATTATTTGGCCATCTTATCAAGAAAATGAGCTTTGGAATCATCAGCCAATTAGTCATGTTTGTTCAGCAATTTGTTTAATTTGGCATCATTTGCCAAGCAGCGACGTAAGTGGAAAATTCAGAGAATCTTCTTCTAGGAAATTACGTAGCGATAGGAAAAAAAAATCCGGGAAAAGAAGTTCGTTAAAAATGAGAAAAATATTTGTTTCAAACGAAAGTAAGAGAAATGAATATCACAAAAGTAATATTCGGCATACATTGTCTCATCTGCATTGTACTTTTGGGTTCAAGAAATTATTGATCTATTTATGTATGTCGTGAACATCACTCATGTGCTTGAAAATCGATCCTTTAAGTTGAACTAACTTAGAATTTGGTTTAAGATATGGATATGTTTTTAAAATAAAATGATCTATTATATAGTATTTGATTTTAAGCTAAAGTGGTAAAAATAAGTAAAAAAATCATAGAATTTCAAATTTATAACTTTTGACGTATAAGCCAATAACCAAAAGTTAATCCAAACAAACGCTTAGTATTATGAATCAAAATTAGGTATATGTAAGCTGCTAGAATGTATATCGGAATTTTTGGGTGAAAGAAAAAGGAAAAACTACATAACTAATCAAACATAGATACTATATATACATAATTACTTTCAAAAAATTATCTAACATAGATATACTTAAGATTTTATAGTAATTTCTCCTCTCTCACTCGACACATTCCCACTTTTCTCTCTCCTTACACGTTAATTCCCTTATCACCCTCTTACTCTCTCCCTCTATATAATTCATTGTGCGAATCTTTCTTCTTTTCTATTTCCATTTATTATATTAATAAATCACATTGAAGTTTTACCTGAATTATTTTTATCCAAACATGTGAATTTTGATCTTCTTAGATTGATACAATTAATTATATTTGTGTATCAGAAAAATTGTTATACTAGCTAGTATCAAATTGTATCTTCTTCGGTCGACACACATGAATACAAATTAATTGTATCTATGTATCAAAAATAATTGAATTTGTGTTTCTGAAAAAACTAACACAATTATTATCAGATTGTCTTTGTGTGTCGAAAAAAATTAATACAACTATTATAAAAGAAAAAAGTAACAATTATTATGCGTGTATTAATTTTAGGATTGATACAATATTCAAAAAAAATATGTATTCACGTTTTTTTCATTTGTGAATCAAAAAAAATTGAATAGACTATATTTGTCTATTTATTTCAGGGATGATACAATATTCAAATTATCAATATTTCTTTTATTTGTGTGTCACAAAAAATTGAAGTAGACTCTATCTATGTATTTATTTTAGGACTAATGCAATTGTATTTGTGTATCTATATATCAATTTTAAAGCTAATATGTGTATCTGTATGTAAGTTTGGCAGAGAGGCGGCGATATTTGAGAGAGATAGAAGAGAGATTAAGTATATGTGTATCTGTGTATCTCAATTGCAATTAAGATACAAATTGTATATGAGATACACCATGCTCGTCTCTATTCACTATTTGTCTCGATTTCAGCTCTGCTTTCTAAAATTATTGTTATGAATTATAATTAGGCAAACTATATCTACTATTTATAATCATAACCCAAATTATAGCTACTTATAGTAATTCCTCATAGAAATATGTATTCTAGTCCAAAATAATAGGGAGTTGGATCAGTAACATCTTTATGAGGAAATTAAACAAAATGTTTATCGAATTAAACAATATTTCTTTTTACTGTTGCGGATTTTGTTAGTGGGCTTTAGGACTTTAGGCTAGCCCACTTTTGTAAATATCATCACTTATTTAATACCAAATAGGAAAAATTACTGAAATACACGTCTTATGTTTTCCTTATTTCTAATAGGGAAAAAGGACGAATTTACCCCCGAACTTTGATAAATGGTACGTCTATGCCCTCCGTTATACTTTGGGTCCATCTCAGCCCCTGCCGTCCAATTATCGGTACACACATGCCCCTCTCACTAACGGTCCCCTCATCATGTACACGTGTCTTAATCCTAATCAACTACCCGTTTGACCATTATTTTTAACCCATAAACTAACAACCCGCCCCATAAATCCATACCCACCCGATTCCCTCTAAAATATCCTAAGTCAATTAAAAGACCCAAATCTTCCGGGTCTCTCATTCCTATCTATAATGCATTGTTAAACAAAATTAAATACAATTTTAATACAAAATTTATCCATTACAAATTTCTATTTTTTTTTATAGTGTTTTGAGCTAAACTTACAACAAAAACAATTATTGAATTACACAAAATGGGAAACAAAATTAGATATATAAACACATAGTTACGATCCTCCTCACTAATAACAACAACATGAAGAAGAAAAAAAGAAAAATAAAATTTGATTTTTTCTTCGATTTTTTTTTAAAACTAAGGGATAATAAATAGATATAGAAACTAAAACGATGGAACGACGCCCTATGATGCATCGGCGGCGATGAGTGAATCGATTTCAATTTCAGTACATTTAGCGAATCTCCCTTTGATTCTGGGTCGAGTCTCAGCATAAGCTTCTCTAGAAGAATATCGAATCGTCTTCTCGAACTTTCTATTCTTCCTCTTCTCTCTATACCTCATTACCCATGCTTCTCTGTCTAAATCGGAAACTGCATTCGGTATAGCGGTGTCGGCACCGACACCAGCACCGGCGGATGAGTTCATCACAAAAGTGTTTGATACATCCGTCATCGCATTGTGGTCCGGTACAACTCCGACGTCAAGAGATGATGATGAAACCTGTTAGTTAAACAAAAGAAAAATGAGATCGATTCACGTGAAGGAAGAGGAAGAAGGAAATAGACGAGAGAAGATACAGATGCGTACACTTTGGCTAATGGATTGAGAGGTGAAATTGTACATGTAAGGTTTAGATCCAGCGAAATCGATTTCGTAGGTAGGGAATCCATCAACGACTGGACGTAGTAAATGAGTACTTGTTTCGTTGTTGTTCTGTACCGGCACAACTCCGTCGGAGCTGTAATGGTCGTGTTGATGCTGTTGATGATGAAGAATATGCGGTTTTTGCTCACATGACATTAGATCTATATCTAAATACGAATCCATATCATTAAACAAGTAATAAATCTGATCATTCCCTTCTTTCGGCGTCGGAAGGATCCACGACGCGGCTTCAGCTTCTTCCTCCGGTTGAGAAGGATTCTCATCAGTACTATCAAAGTACTTCTCATCATCAACAACATCAGCATTAACATCATCACCACCGTGAGATTTCTCACCAGTACTATGAAAGTACTACTCAATTCTCATTTTTCAACTCTATTGTGAGAGGAACGAGAGACCCAGAAGATTTGGATCTTTTAATTGATTTAGGATATTTTAGAGGGAATCGGGTGGGTATGGGTTAATGGGGCGGGTTGTTAGTTTATGGGTTAAAAATAATGGTCAAACGGATAGTTGATTAGGATTAAAACACGTGTACAAGATGAGGGGGCCGTTAGTGAGAGGGGCATGTGTGTACCGATAATTTGACGGCAGGGGCTGAGATGGACCCAAAGTATAACGGAGGGCATAGACATACCATTTATGAAAGTTCGGGGGTAAATTCGTCCTTTTTCCCTTTCTAATACCCCCTTCTATTTCTAAAAATCTCTAAAATCCATTATTTCTTTAATGTATCCGAGTTACATATTAATGTATCCGAGCTACATATTATATATATGAGCTAGTTTTTAATGTATCCGAGCTACATATTATGTATCTGGTTTATGTTATAATGTATCCAAGATACTCTTTAATGTATCCGAGCTACGTATTATGTATCCGGTTTGTGTTACTTTTTAAGGGATTAATGTAATTACAAACTAATGAGAAATAGATTGTAATTT
Source organism: Solanum verrucosum (assembly GCF_900185275.1). NCBI lineage: Eukaryota > Viridiplantae > Streptophyta > Magnoliopsida > Solanales > Solanaceae > Solanum > Solanum verrucosum. The sequence continues at coordinate 962,314 of NW_026020401.1, forward strand.
CATATTAAAACTATGAGATTTATGTAAGTTATACTAAAAAATAAGACCCAATGGGTCCTTTGGATTAAAAAAAAAAAGTTCAAATATACTCCTCATTCATCTATGAAAAAATTGTATGAAATAACAAACTATTAATTCAAAAATAAATGTTATAACCACAGTTTCATTTAATTCTAATTGGTAGCAAACACTTCGCCATTCTCCTCTCTCCCCAAAAATCTCGCTCGCCACTCTCCCTCGCCTCTCTCACTTTATACAAACACAAATGTATAAATTATGTTTTTGTTTGTACAAAGTAAGAGAAAACTGTATATACAAATACAAATATATATCTCTTCATCCTATACACTTGTAATTATACAATACAAATCTTCCCCAGCCTAGTTCTCTTTTGCCTTTCTCTTTTTCTCGATTTATACAAACACAAATTATACATAAATTGTATTTTGTATAATGTGTGTTTGTATAAAGTGAGAGATAGATTTATATACAAATCTATTTGTCTACAACAATACAGTTACATATACATATACAGATTTATATTTAAATGCATATAATACACATATACATATACGATTGAAAATCACAACAAAAATACATATACTTATACAACTTACAACCAAGTCAGTTTCTTATTTGTATACAAATTTCAAATATATACTTATACAATTGGAATGAATACCGAAATATACAAATTAATAGCTCCATAGCAAACATAAAATTTGCTATGAAGCGCAATTATGCAAACTATAGCTATAACATACAAGTATTATTTTTATGTTTACTAAACCTAAAATTTACTCTTAAATGGGAAAATTGTATGAAATAACAAACTATTAATTCAAATTAAATGTTATAGTCATAGTTTCTTTTATTTGTAATTCACAACAAACATTTCATGTTGTTTGCCATCCCATTTGTATACCAAAATATACAAATAGACCGAAATATACAAATGCAAGACCCATTTGTATACCAAAATATACAAATAGACCGAAATATATAAATGTAGGACCCATTTGTATACCGAAATATACAAATGCAGGTCCCATTTGTATACCGAAATATACAAATAGACCCAAATACATATTTTTTATGTATATGTATACCGAAATATACAGATTATAGTCATAGCGAACATAAAGTTTGCTATGGAGCGCAATTATACAAACCATAGTTATAACATACAAATATGATTTTTATGTTTGCTAAACCTAAAATTTACTCTAATTAAATAGAGGAACTTATATAAATCTGACTAGTTTAGGAGCGCCTAATTACTTAAGATACATCCAAATACATGTATCTTGGAAACACGGGGTCAAATTTAGGTCTAATTTGTTCTAGATACATTGTATCCAAGTGGATTCACATGTATCTATCTGTGATAGAAATCTCACTCGCTTCCCTCGCGTCTCTCCCATCTCACTCGCCATCCTCTCATATATCGGGTATTCCATATACATGCAAATCACTCCAGATACATACAAATCTTGCTCGCCTCTCTCCATATTTTTGCGAATCAGATAGCAAAAACACATGTATCTAAGTGTAAGATACATAGAAAATTCTTAATTAGTGGTAAAATACATACTCCCTCCATCCCATTTTATGTGACAACATTTGACCGGGCACGGAGTTTAAGAAATAAATGAAGACTTTGAAATGTTTACCAAATTGCCCTTTAAAAAGTAGACTCACTTTTCTCTCTCCTCATAAATGTATTGGAGTATTATTTTAAGACCAACAAGGGTAAAAGATGAATTGTACCTTTAAATACTTACCATATAAGGAAATGTGACATTCTTTTTGGGACTGACCAAAAAGAAATGGTGCCACATAAAATGGGACGGAGGAAGTAATATTTAAAAGTATGAGTAATAATAATATATATGGTAGTGAAGTATGTCTAATTATATAGATTTAAAATTTTACTTCCTCACAATTCTTCTTTTATTCACAACTAATATACACCTCACTACACTACTTGTACATCCATTGTCACAAGAAATTGCTCTTTTCGATCCATTTTACTTCTCATGTTTTATTTTTGTATGCCTTTAAAAACCATTAACTACAAAGTTTAGGGTCAAATTACCACTGAAAGAAAGAAGACCCCTATTATTTATAGGTGCGGAAAATCTTTCAAAAGAGTAAACAAGAAAATAGTGGGAGAGGAACTTACGTAAATTTCACTAGTTTAGGAGCTAATTATTTAGATACAATTTAGTTTACAATATTTAATTTTTTATTAGATTTCGGTACCTCCAGATACATCTATATACATGTATCTCAGATATAGATGTATTGGTGTGATATTGTGATTCACATGTATTCAAGATCCGTACAAATCTTGCTTCTCCTCCCTCTCCAATCTCACTTGCACCTCTCCTATTTTTGTGTATATGGTAGCAAAAATACATGTATCTAAGTGTATTTTCTTTAAGATATGGTAAGATATGTAATATTTTGAAAGTATAGATAATAATAGTAGTATATATAGTAGTGAAATATGTCTATATAGTTTTTATCGCACGAACATGAGATCATTGGTTCATACGTAGAAATTTTATAGTTTTTATGGAACTGTTAAAAGAAATTGTGGCAACTTTTCATCTATATATTTCCAAGACGGAAGAGTAACGCAATTTAATATATACATTAACAGAAGTGACACCAGGATTAAGAGTTTGGGGTTCTAAATTTCTTTAATAACTGTCAAACAATTTTGTTAGGGTTCACAAATTAATATACACATATATTTAATTAATTTTCTAATACAAATATAGGGTCTACATAAAAGCTACTAGATTCGTCCGAACCCATAAATCCTCACCTAGCTCTATCTCTGTACATTAATATTCTTAATATTGCATTGCCGATATCTCTAACATTTTTCACTCATCTTAATAATAAAAGCCACATAGTTTATATATTAGTTGAAGGAGACCTAATTTACATGTAATGAAAAAATATGTTCTTGAATGTTTACTTAGTAAAATAATTATATATATTCATAGTCAATAGTGATCTCAGACTCAAACTATAGTTGCTTAAGAGAAAAAAAAAACATTGCTCACACATGGCTTTTTAGAACAACACTATGGCTTTAGCATCTTAGGAGATGTTGCTTCTTGGAAGATGATGCCAAAGACCAATCGATATATAACCAAAAAACTTGACTTAGCATATGAATCCAAACAAGATTTTTCTTCATGCCTTGGCCACGTGATGATGATTGATGGGTAAGATGGCCAAGTGATAAAGATCATAATGAGATTATAATTTGGATTTTTCCTTCATGTATTGGCCATTTTCCACAAATCAAGACATTTGTGAAAGCAAACAACAGAGGAATAATCAATAATGTGAGTTACTGACGAAAAGTCTAATGGTACATGGCTAATTAAAAGCCATCGATTGTAGACATGGAGAATTCTAGGGGCGAGCGTTCGGGCCATTCGTAATTAAATGGGAAAATTGTATGAAATAACAATATTAATTCAAATTAAATGTTATAGTCATAGTTTCTTTTATTTGTAATTCGCAGCAAACATTCCATATTTTTTGCCATCTCATTTGTATACCAAAATATACAAACAGATCGAAATATACAAATGCAAGACCCATTTGTATACCAAAATATACAAATAGACCGAAATATACAAATGCAGGACCCATTTGTATATCGAAATATACAAAGGGCAGGACCCATTTGTATATCGAAATATACAAAGGGCAGGACCCATTTGTATACCGAAATATACAAATGTAGGACCCATTCGTATACCGAAATATACAAATAGACCCAAATACATATATTTTATGTATATGTATACCGAATTATATAGATTAATAGTCATAGCGAACATAAAGTTTGTTATGGAGCGCAATTATACAAACCATAGTTATAGCATACAAATATGATTTTTATGTTTGCTAAACCTAAAATTTACTCTAATTAAATAAAGGAACTTATATAATCTGCCTAGTTTATGAGCGCCTAATTACTTAAGATACATCCAAATACATGTATCTTGGAAACACGGGGTCAAATTTAGGTGTAATTTGTTCTAGATACATTGTATCCAAGTGGATTCACATGTATCTATCTGTGATAGAAATCTCACTCGTTTCCCTCGCGTCTCTCCCATCTCACTCGCCACCCTCTCATATATCGGGTATCCCATATACATGCAAATCACTCCAGATACATACGAATCTTGCTCGCCTCTCTGCATATTTTTGTGTATCAGATAGCAAAAACACATGTATCTAAGTGTAAGATACATAGAGAATTCTTAATTAGTGGTAAAATACATAATATTTTAAAAGTATGAGTAATAATAATATATATGGTAGTGAAGTATGTCTAATTATATAGTTTTTCCTATTAAATATGAAAATTTTGATTTGAGTTTCTGATTTTTGGATTGAAAAAATAATAAACCAAATAAATTTAGAGTAAATTATTTTTTTTTAAGTTAAGTTTGGGATTAATCGATTTGAAACTGTCATCTAATTTTGCTTTATCAGTTATATCAGTGGGTGCCTTGGAATAAATTCCTCGGCCACTTCATCATCTTTAGTTCCAATTAATTTCCTCTATAAAAACCCTAAGTTTGTCACTAGTTTTTTCTACCCAACACTCCTCACACTATTCTCTCAATTTCTCTTTAAAGAATGAAAATGTTTGTCAAGATTGCATGTTTGGTGGTTTCGTGCATGTTGATTACATTTGCACCCCATGCAGAGGCAGTGACTTGTGGCCAAATACAGGTTGGGGTGGTGAATTGCCTTCCTTATTTGCAGAACCGTGGCCCAATAGGAGGCTGTTGTGGTGTCATTAAAGATTTGCTTAAGCTTTGTAAAACACCACATGAGCGTAGAAAATCATGTAGATGTGTCAAAAAAGCTGCTAATACTATAAAAGGCATTGATTTTGGCAAAGCTGCTGGTCTCTCTGGAGTTTGTGGTGTCAAGATTCCTTTTGAGATCAGCCCCTCTGTTGACTGCTCCAAGTATGTTTTTAGTTTACGTTAGCCTAATTCAATCTTAAAAGTTAGAACATTTAAGATGTGTTTGATACGAATTAGAGAAAATAAATTCTATTAAGTAGACATTCTAAATTCATTGCGCCGAAATTGTAAGCTCAAACCCTTGACCATCACACTCTTCATCACTCCCGAACATCATTTCCCACCCTATCTCATTCCTATAGTATTTACTAGATTACATATAAATATTTTTAGATAATGTTTTCTTTCTTACTTACTGAACACTAGAAAATAAATAAAATACAAGTTATTTTTCAAAAAAAAAGACAATCGAAGTGGAACTCAACAACCAGATGAACAATAAACTAGGATGAATCTAGTTTTGATATACCATGTCAAATTATGAAATAAATATTGAGTCTATAATATAAACTCAAAAGTTAGCTCACAAACAAAGATTTGTCCAAGATCATATAAAGAAACCACTCATCCCTTCTCCAGTAGATGTGGGACACTTCAACCCCTAATATACAATATAATTATTTCGACTAGTGGCATAACCGTAAATATATATAAGAGGAATAGGTTTTTTTTTTAAATCCGACTTAAATCCACTTTTCAGGTTTCTTTACAATTAATTACCCCTACTCTAGAAACTCCTTCTATTATTGTATATATATGTAGCTAGGTAGTAAATTTCTTGGTTAATGTTTGTTTTAATGTGACAATGCAGGGTGAAGTGACGTTAATGAAAGAGATTCATTTTCCATATCATAATATATGGTAGTAGCACAATCATGTGGACAAGAATAAGATAGGTCGAGATTGATCCTGCTTAATCACGGATCGTGTCCGTTTTCTCTCTTTTTAGCTTCTTTGTGTGTTTTTTTTTAATCGTACTCGAAGTCTTGTAATAAAACTTTGGAGGTTTGTTATAATACAATCCAATCAGCTTGATAATGCATGTTCTATTTTATTTAGTTCAATGGAAGTGTGATGTACATAACCTGATACAAGGCGAGGCGTAATTCTTGATTTTTCATATTAGGTTACACACTATATATTCTCTATAACAACATTTTGATACAACAACGAAAAAATTTCTAAACAAATAACACCATTATAGAGAAGTTTGATTGTATTACGTTCAACAATATCGTAATTTTTGGGTTGGTTTGGTTTTAACTAAAAAAAACCAACCCGAGACCAAACCAACCCGACATTATATATGTAATTTTAAAATTTTATTTTATACATAAAAATATTTACTTTGATATAATTTTAATATATTTCTTATACTATTTCATAGTTTTTATCTTTTAATATATTATTTCAAGTTTAAAACTTAGAATTCGGAATGGTCCAATAAAGATTATAGTTCATAGATGTTGACAACTATAATAAAACTTAAATCAAAATCAAATTAATATTAATGCAAAAAGAAGATCAATTCAACACTAAGAATGACAATAATATTGAATATTTGTTCTTTAGTTTTACATTGGATTAGACAATTAAAATACATAATCTAATTTTAATTTTTCTTAAATATTTAGTAATGTAACTAATACTTATTAAACTTATTTTAGAATGATTTAGTACTTTTAAAGTATGATCATTTTCATTATGACTTTACAATATTTATTTTATATGATGATTTCATTATTATTTTTTATTGAATATTTTTGTGTCATCAGTACTCATCTCATATTTTGTGTTATTTTTTTTAAGAAACACCTTAGATAATTGTATTTTGGTTGGACTAAAGAAATATTTGGAGCACAAGTTAATTATATGTTTGTATACAAATTTTTCCGAAAAAATTCAAAAATCTGAAAAAATCCGAGGTTTATTAGTTTTGTTTGATTTATAAATTTAAAAATTTTGACACAATGGTTTGGTTTGGTATTTGAAAAATCCGAACCAACCCGAGGTTGAAAAACCTGAAAAAATCCGAATTTTATTAGTTTGGTTTGGTTTATAAATTTAAAATTTTTACATAAATGGTTTGATTTGATATTTGAAAAACTCGAACCAACCCGGTCGTGTACACCATTATAAAAGAATTATGACCACTTTTTCAAGGGAATTTGTGATACGATCGTTGGCACAAGTCATAATTGCTACAATATATTTTTGCTAGAGAATTTGTAAATCTTCTAAACTAGTGTTTTAATAAAAGTGAAGTTCAATATATTTTATACTTAATTGACTAATTTGTAAATCTCCTACATATCTCTCGTCCCAACAATTTCCTAAGGGTGCAAAGGGACCTTTCCATGGATAAGAGAGATTCCAAATATTAGATCTAAATTTGACGAAGTAATTTTTTATGTTAGTTAGGCTAATTCACTGAAAGTAGGAAATTGAGCTAAAGTTTTTTTCTAATTGCTCAAATTTTTGCAAGTCCTTTGTGTTGTAATCTGAACTTTTTATGGAATTAAATGCAACACTTCAGGATTACTGGAGATTTTTTTTTATTTTTTATTTTTTGTAAAAGAAGTTCAATGTGTTTTATACTTTTTTTTCAATTACACCCAGATTAGCTGGAAGTTATTTATTACATCAGAAGAGTGCATATGGGCAAGCCCATATATAATATGTGAAAGATTATTTTGCTTCATTGTGAATTGTTATCACAAATCAATGGTCAACACTGGCGGGTTCCCAGTCATGACTTAAAACGAATAAAAATCAATGGACCAGACTATTTGGGATATATACTATTAACCATGCGTTTAAATATAGTATTTGTTTTACTTGAAAAAATAAAAATGGATTTATTTTTGAAAAATCGACTAAACTTATATTTTGAAGAGAAATTGATTTTCCAAAAGAAGCAGAGTCGCCACTTAATTTTTTTAGGAAAAATCAAGAAAAAAACTGAAGGTTTTCAAAAGACTTAAACATATAAAATCAATTGAAATAAAAAGGGTTCGAGTTCAATGTACATTTCGAGAAGGTGTTAGGCTCTCGGAATGTCCGCTAACTTGCGGTTGACCGGCGATTTGACTAAAATGACTTTGACTAATTTTGAGGAAAATATTAATTAAGTAATAAAACTCATTTTTATTTTAAGGGAAATAAACTAAAGGGGGATTTTCTATGGGAAATAATTCATAAAATGCAAGTGAAGCTAAATAATATAAGTAAAGTGATAAGTAAAAATGTAAATATATTTAAAATTAAGCGTAAGAAAAGAAGAAATGACTTCTCTTGGGCCAATTTACCCAAAATCAAATAAAATGGTTAATTGATTCAATAACACAAATAAACAAGAGTAAAGGAAAGTAATATTGAACTTGGGCCAATTTACCCAAATTCTCAAATCTGATAGGCCCAAATTTATTTTCTTGTCCTAAGTCTAAAAATAATCCAACACCTGCTGGACCTGCTGCAAATTTCCTTGGGCCTTTGGCCCCCTTTTCATTCTCATTTGTCCAGATATACACTAAGTGTATATTTGATGTATACAATATGTATACCACTAATTCTCGAACTCCCGGACCTGTAATTTTATTCGAGCTCCATATTTCTACATTTCTCAATCTGTATTTTCGCGTTTTTACCTGTATATCATATTTTCCAACTGTATACCAGCGTATACAACAGGTATATCAGCCTATTTTTGACTCTTTCGGAGCTTGAAAATTTAATTTCCAACATTATCTTGCTGCTTTCAACCTGTACACCAGTTTCGTTGACCCAGTAATGAGGCTGACTAGAGTAAGAAGAGCAAATTTGGGCCTTTACGTCCCAAATCAGAATGCAAGGGGAATAGAGAAGTCCGTGAGGACCCAAGGCAGATTCACATGCAATAAAATGGCTTGAAAAAGACAGAATTCAATTAAAATGAAAGCCACTTAAGAAATTTAAATTAGATCAAAACATACGACTCTAAAGAAGACCAAATGAACCAAATTAACAATGACAAAGTTAATAAACAAACTGTGACACTAAACAATAGCACATATATATGCATATATTATATTCCAGGGAATACATAACCATTAACCAACAATAAACTCAAAATATTAAGAGGAAACATGCTGCATAATTAGCAAATAAAACATCACATGTTTAGTCTAACCAACTCTATTTAATGAAAGCTAATGATGTTATACATGGATAAATACAAAAGTACAAAGAGAAAGATGTTGTTAAGCAAAAACACCACATAGGTAATTGAAATAGATGGCACATTAACAATCAGGATAGATATCTTCAAATTTAGACAAAGATAGGAGAGCCACTGTGATTTTAACTAACAAACACATGCTGGAAATTAATTATTAAGCCTCAAAACATCGAAAAATTACCAGGTGCTTAGATAATCCGAACCAAGGCTGCAATTTTAACTCTAAGGACAACAATAGACATTCAAGAAATAGATAAAACTAAAAGATTAGAGCAAACATGCGACTATACCATATATGTTAACCAAATAAGTTGATTTGAGAACTCATGCTTACATGAATACCAACATTAAACAGTAATAAGCTAAACACAAGACACCTAATACTTAAAAGGCACAAACGAAGCAACACAGACCCAAAGACATCAAGCAATAGAACTCAAAGATATGTCTGGAAACATTAATATTAGGTGCAAACTGACCAAAAAACTTTGACTTGCCAAATCATGAAATCACATAAGAACGAACATATCACATTGAGACATTTAACAAACCAACGATAACTATTAACAAACAACCATGTAACAAAGCTTTTCCAGCATAAAAAAATATCACATCGACATAGAAGCAGAGACAAGGAGAATGATGCAAACGTAAAAGGTGTTACCTTCTTATGGGCAGTGACTGAAACGAAAACGAGCTTGAAGACGACGAGCTCCCACTGACAAAGCACGACTCAAAGAACCTTGAATGAACAAAACAAAGGAACGAGAACAAAGGCAGATCGAAATCTCGCTTTCGATCTATCTGTAGTTTTAAGAACTTAATGGTTCAAGTGTATTTCTTTCTCTCAAATGCCTACTAAGACTCAATATTTTCTCCAACCCCACACAATGAATAAGAAAGTGTATTGTCCTTGAGATGCTACGTGGCCTCATCTCGTGCTGGCGAGGACGAAACATCATTTGTTTTGCTGCTGCGATTGTACTATGGATAGGGACGGGAAGAAGACGACAACCCAATCTGTACTGGACGCGTCCAAGGCGTGAATTCGACGTGTATTTCGCCGTTGCTTTCCGTCTATCTTGTTGACGCCGTCTCATCGTGAGCTACTGGAAACGTGTTCGATGTGCTGAGTATTGACGCCGTTTCGATTTTCTGAACGTTGGAGATAGGACGCCATTTGAAAACGTGAGGAATCTCCGTGTATCGCTGCCTCTGTTTCGTTGTTTGTGCGCTACTCATGAAGACGCCGTTTGGAATCTGGGTTCTTTTAGAATCGAAAATGGGCCGGGTCGACTGGGAATTGAGTGGCTGGGTCGGATATTGCTGGGATTGGTTTGGGTTGGGAAATGACTGAAGTTATGGGTTAAAGGTGTTGGGCCACTAATTGAGAGAGTGGGAGGCCCAAAACATTCTGAAAATTGAATTAAAGTTGGGGTAAACAATTGGCTAAACTTGCAATTAAATAATAGACAAAATGAACTTCAATTATAGCCAAATTGAATTAACAATTTAACCGAACGAGTTTAGTTGGTAATTTGGCTAAAAACTAGATAAGGTGAATTAATAAAAATTAATTAATGAGCTTCTTAATGTTAACGAAATGAAATAATCAACTTGATTATAAAGTAATTAATTTAAGTATAAACTAATTGACTCAAAATATAAACTACCCTTAATTAATTAAATATTTAATTAAAACTAAAATCTTTTTTTTGAGACTATTTTTGAACATTCATAAAATGTACTAATTATATAAAACATATATATTATTCAAAAAATTATAAAAATGACAAAATTAGTTTATACTAACTTAAAAAATATTTTGAATTTTATAAAGTCGGTTATTTTAAATCGTTGAAAACTGAAGGAGCTCGATGATTAATTCCTATGGTGGAAGGACAAAATTGGGTGTCAACAATATTTTTTATAGAACAATTATTTATTCAGTTTTAATAGATCATATATTCGTTTATGGTGTCTGTTTACTTATATAGCAGATGATTTAGTGTATACATTTTTAGCTTATACACAGGATTAAATCATCGGTTTTTATAAGTATAAAGTTTTTTGTTCACAATATAGGATGAAAATTGGACATGTCATCGGTACGATTGTAGCACAAGATTATATATAATTTATCTTGATTATGGGAACGGTATAGTTCCAACTTCTTGTGCTAGTGCATTTTGTATGTATTGAACGGGACCGAGTAGATATAGTTGTTTTAGATTGACTGACAAAAACATATTCTCTAAACTATCAAATGTACTTATATTTCTAATCCTGATATAACTATTATGATTTGTATATATTAATTATCGTTTTGATTTATTAAAGGTGAGATTCTAAGATTGGTCAATATGCATGATAGATTGGATGATAATAATATATATTGGTGAAATTATAAGTTAGTTGATGGAATCCATGTCTCGTTATAGAGATCGATTGATATGTTTTTTTGAGAAACTTATAGGTTTTCATCCTGTCAAACCTTGCAAGTGGATTTATGAATCCGACACATGAAATAAGTTAAGTAATGCTCTAAAGAAAATTAATCATTGAATTAAATTCGTCAGTAATTTAATTTATTGATTAGTATCTATAATCTTAACATGGGAAATTACATAAGTGTTTAATGGAGACTTTCGAAATATAAATAGAGAAGTACTGTCACTCCCCGAGTCTACACCTTGGACGTGGCCGGCACTCGAGAACCATTGCTAGTCCCCAAGCGAACCCTTGGCCTGACTCAATACTCAGCGGAAGACTTACTCAACAATATATGAACTCAAAAATAAAGATTTTCTCATATGTTTGCATTATTTGACCGGATTTGTATGCAACAAAAATTTTGTAAGTAAAATTCAAATCAAAATTTTCATATCCATTCAAACTGTCTTAGGTCCGCACCTAATGGACCTAAAAGCACATTGAGTGCAGTCTCGTGGGTGCGTAAAATGTGTAAACATGGCATGTTCGTCACTACCTTCACATTAATTTTCAATTTCAATTGACTATTCCAATGGCCGTATATACGTGATATGTCTATTTCATATCATCAGAAGCGTTGAAAAACTCTTAAATTCGACGTGAATTATCAATTTCATCATCAAATTATTGTATTGAAAGTCTTAAAAACATCTTTTTACTTAATGAACTTAAATACAAGTAAAATGACAAATAAAAATAAGAATTTATTTTTGAAACACTAAATAACTAAAAATGAATGGAAGAAAGTATTTAATAAGTATCACTACAAATAGTCAAAGATTAAAAATTTCAATATGTAAGCTTGTAAATTAATACATTCCCTTTTAGCTAGTAAGCAATTTTTTTTTTCTTTTCTTTTTTAGTGGATCGGAGTTGGGATTTTTGAGAATTGTGTACCAGAATAATTCAGAAATGTAATTCAGATACCCATTTTTGATGTGTAAACGTAATTGCCACACGAAACTAGACTATCCCTGATTGAGAGATGTCATCTTGTTTGGCCTAATTCATGTGTTTTGGTTTTGGTCAATAATTATATATTAATTTCTACCAAACTCAAATTTAGGCCAGGGCCGTGACAAGTTTGATCATTAGATTAAGGGTGTGTTTGGCATGGAGAAATGTTTTTGAATTTTCTCATTTTTTGTTGTTCAAAATTTATAGAAAATATTTGCTTGAAAACAAGTTTTGTAAGAAAAATATGAGGAAAATGATATCTTCTATGCAATTTTGATGATTAACAAAGTAAAATGAAATAGGTAAGTTAGCCTGGTTCACAGATGCACGATCTCAAGAAGTTGAATTCGTAGCAAGATCACTAATAAATAAAGAAAAGTGTGCAATAATCAAGGAATGAATGATAATTTTGTGATAAACTCAAGGAAACAAACATGTGTTGAATTGAAGAGTTGGAGGTCGACTACAACACAAAAGAATCAAAGAGCTTGATTTAAAGAATTAATGAATTACACTTCAAGTAGAACTCTAGATTAAAAGAGTTTGAATTATATTGATGAGGAGTTTGCACATGTGTTAACCGAAGAGCTGGAGTTCAACTACAATACAAAAAAATCAATAAGTTTGTTTTGAAGGAGTTTAAGAGCCCGTTTGGATTGACTTAAAAAAGTAACTTTTTAAAGTGCTATGAGTTATTTTAAAAATAAGTAGATATGTGTTTGGATAAAAGTTTTGCAGTTGAAGAAAAAGTTGTTGATATGTTTGGCATATGAGTGTTGTTAAACACTTTTTTTTTTAATCAAAAGGTCTGAAATATCCTTAAAACTGTTAACATAATAAAAAGTTGATTAATCTAAGGTTTTTATTTCTAAGATTATTTTTTTAAAAAAAAAAATTCAATTTCAATAACTTAATATTTAAGTTAATCTTAAATGTGCAACTTATTTTAAATTTCAAAAATATATAATTTAAATAGAACACATGAAAGAATTTGGGAATTGTTTAAAAGAATTAAGGGTAAAAAAGTAATATACTTGGTCAAAGTAGAATGACTTTTAGGTTTTTAAAAAAAAAGTAAGGGTCACCCTACTTTTAACTTTTGACTTATTTTAAGTTGTTCTTATAATTGTCAAACACTCTCACAAGTCAAAAACTGACTTTTAAGTTAGTTTGACCAACTTAAAAGTCCATCCAAACGGGCACTAAAGAGGCAAATACTTTAAATTGAAGGAGTGTTACTTAAATATAACTCTATGCCAAGAGATTTTGAGTCAATGTGGAGTTTGAAGTGAAGAACAACTCTAAATAGAAGACAAATCGTTCAGAATATTTGTGCACTTACTTAGCAAAAAGGGCAATTGAAAAATTGATTTCGTCAGTGCTACCAGTAGATTTAAGGAACACATGATCGAAAAATTTGGTCCTATTACAAAGTTGATGTATTAGAAGTTTTTCTTTGCGATTGAGTCTTGATGTAATCTTAGTTCAATGGGTTATAAACTAAACTAGGAGTGTTCAAGTTGGGATAACTCTAAGACTTGGGAACACATATCTTGAGAGATCGGTGTTTAAGTTTAGGAATCAGAGGTAGTTCCTAGAATTGCAAAAGTTGTAATCTGAATTCATAACTTGAAGTTTAGAAAATAGCGTTTGTAATTTTAAACTATTGAGGCTCAGAAATTTAGTGAGGTTAGAGTTAAATCATGTAGAGTACAGATCGTGTTTTCTTACACCTTTTGAGCTGAGCATTTTCCACGTAAAAATATTGTATTTTTTATTTATTGTTCTTACTGCTTTATTGGAACACGTTGGGTAACCTGTTTCACACTTGGCCAAAAGTTAAGTTAATTAAGTAACTAAATTACCTACATAGAATAACAAAATCCCTAATGAACGTAGATAAAATTAATTTTGTCCTTTCCATACCCTCTAACAAGAATATTTTTTAAAACAAGTAAAAAAATCACTTTTTTTTTAAAATTAAAATAAAATTTCTTCCACGCTACAACACACCATGAGAATAACTTTGAAAGAGGCGAATAGTTTGAATTGAAGGAGTCTTACTTAAATATAACTCTATGCCAAGAGATTTAAGTCAATGTGGAGTTTGAAGTGAAGAACAATTCTAAATAGAAGACGAATTGTTCAGAATATTTGTTCACTTACTTAGGAAAAAGGGCAATTGAAAAAATGATTTCGCAAGTGCTACCAGTAGATTTAAGGAATACATGATCGAAAAACCTAGTCCTATTACAGAGTTCATGTATTAGAAGTTTTTCTTTGCGATTGAGTCTTGATGTAATCTTAGTTCAATGGGTTATAAACTAAACTAGGAGTGTTGTCTTCAAGTTGGGATAAATCTAAGACTTGGGAACACATATCTTGAGTGGTCTGTGTTGAAGTTTAAGAATCAGAGTTAGTTCCTAGGATTGCAAAAGTTGTAATCTGAATTCATAACTTGAAGTTTAGAAAGTAGAGTTTGTAATCTTAAAACAGTCGAGGCTCAGAAATTTAGTGAAGTTAGAGTTAAATCATAAAGAGTACAGATCGTGTTTTCTTACACCTTTTGAGCTGAGCATTTCCACGTAAAAATATTGTGTTCTTTATTTATTACTCTTACTGCTTTGTTGAAACACGTTGGGTAACCTGCTTCACACTTTGCCAAAAGTTAAGTTAATTAAGTAACTAAATTACCTACATAGAATAACTAAATCCCTAATGAAAGTAGAGAAAATAAGTTTCAACATTATATTCGACATTAATTTTGTCCTTTCCATACCCTCCAACAAGAATATTTTTTAAAAATAAGTAAGAAATTCACTTTTTTTTTTAAAAAAAAATATTTTTCTTCCATGCTACACACCATGAAAATAACTTTGATCTAAAACCGTAGCGCAATTGTTAGAGTAGGGGAGGTCCCATGGATATAATATAACAAACCCAATATGAAGCCTTTACACAAATAACGAGGAACTAAGTGAAATCTATTAACACCCTTTCGTATGTATCATATTAACACCCTTTCGTATGTATCAATATAACGTTAAACATTTCAAATTGTTTGACGTTAGAGATAACTTAGAATCGATAATTCATTATCTAATGTAAATCACAACATTATAGATGTCTCTGGAAACTCTTATACATTATCAAAATATTTGCATCATTTCTTGAAATAGAGTTATCTGTTATTTTCTAACCGCAATGGCAATACTCTCTGTTTCATATTATTTGATTTTTATTGATGTGAAGCACTTTTTAAGAAATCTTTTATTAGAAAAGTGTATTTTATTAAACAAATTTTATTATTAATGATGCTTTGAAACTTTAAATTTGACTATTACAACTTTATGTAGTTATTTATTGATTTATTGAATAAACAAGTAAAAAATAAAAATCTTTATTTTTTAACCTAGGTGTTAAAGCAAAATGAAACGGAGGGAGTATATTTATGTAATTATGTACCACAAAAAAAAAAGCATTGAATTTAATAACCCAACTGCCAACTAATTCTCCCATTCTATAAAAACCCAAAAGGTGCCCAACACTTCAGGCAACATACATTTTTTTCTCTAATATTCTCTAAATATATACATCTCTTTTAAGAAATCAAAAAAAAAAAAAATATGGCTGGGAAAATTGCATGTTTTGTGGTTTTGTGCATGGTGATGGTTGCACCCTATGCATCGGAGGCGTTTAGCTGCGGTCAAGTTCAGGCCGGAGTGGTTAAGTGTCTCCCTTATTTGCAAAATCGCGGCCCTGTGGGACAGTGTTGTGATGTTGTTAAAGGTCTCCTGAATTCTGCTAAGACAACACAGGATCGTAGAACTACATGCTCTTGCCTTAAATCAGCTGCTTCTATTATAAAGGGCATTGATATGAGCAAAGCTGCTGGTCTCCCTGCTCTTTGTGGTGTCAAAAGTCCCTTCAAGATTAGCCTCTCCACTGACTGCACTAAGTACGTTCATTTTAATTTATTACTAACAATCTAAATGACTATTCAGTTTGATTGAACATGTAGTTTAACAAAGACTTTTGAAACATTTTGTCTAGAGGTTAGTATAAATGGTATATATGCTCTAGTTTTTTTACGGCAGGGGCATCAATGTTCTAAAAGTATGACGGAGGGTATCTGCATATCATTTACGATAGTTCAGGGGTATATTTATCCTTTTTTCCCTTTTAATTTTATTAAGGATAAAAATGAGAAGTTTAAAATGAATTGTTTCAGAGTAAAGAAGTATGATTTTAAGTACTTTAAAAAAAAACTATATTTTTGAAACTTGTAGTCTCGAATAAGCCTTAAACACTTACCTAACTATAAATTATCTTGATGAAGTTTTAAAGTTAATTAATTTTCATGTGGTATGTTTAAGACCACAAGATTAAAATGCATTTTAATATATTTGTTATAACTTTAATTTAAGATCACAAGATTAAAAAGTTATTTTCTTAAACTTTGTGCCAAAGTCGAACTAGACTACTCTTTTTTAAATGGAGAGAGTATTATTTTGAAATAAACTAATTAAAAAAATATGTCACATAAATAATTAAATCGAGGCTAAAGAAGTATGTCTTACATGTTTAGAATTGGTGTTATCTCGCATTGTTAAAATTAGATAATGGAGTAACACCAACAATAGTAAATTGGCACTTCAGAGAAGATTATTGTAAATATTACTAGTAAGTTTGTTGGTTAATGTTGATTTAATCTAATGTGCCAATGCAGGGTCCAGTGAGACCGATGAAAAATCGATTTATCGACGCATAAAATTGGTGTTAGACGTGCTATCATGGTGGCGAAGAATAAGATGCATATGGATCGAGTTTGATCCTGCTTAATTATGGGTTGTCTTGATGTCTTTTTTTTTTTTTTTTTTTGCGGTCATAGTGAAGTTGTAATAAAACTTTGGTGGTTGGTTGTTCTACCATTTAATCTTGGCTAAATGAAATTTCGAGCCAACTAAAAATATTTGTGTATGACTTTACCCTTAATTCAATGTCTCTTTCATAATTTCATTTTCTCTATTCTCTTACATATATAATATCCAACCGGTGGTGCCTCATTTGGTCCTTTGGAGACTTAAATCTTATTTGTAACTAAAACATGTAAGGATTAAATTTTAATTAAATTCTATCGCACCGCATGAAAAACTTTCTAATATCCCTCTACAACATTCAGTTTATAAGTATGGTCGACAACATACTCATTAATCAGATTCTACTAATTAATTAAGACACTGCTCCTTGATTAACAAAACTCTAAAGCCTAAGCTTTTAAAACATAGTGAAGGAGCATCTATGAAAATTCGAGTACAAAAGTTCAAGACATATATAGCTCGACTATACTAAATAATAATTTACTGGACAGTTGAAAACAACATAATCCAATTTCTTCGAAAAAAACGGAAGAGGATCCTCTTCAGTGATGATCTCTCCAGTTTTTTCCAGTGCTATTTCATATAGTTGATACGTGTCAATTTAATTTTTAATGGACCAAATTAATTTTCTTGACCAAATATCATTAACCATGGTTATTAGTAATTCTCTCTCCTCTCATTCCTTTCTCAATCAGCAAAGAAACACTTCTTCCCCCTCCAAAACTCTTCGAAAAACAGAGCAATCAAACAATTGAAAATTAAAATTACATCAGTATTTTAATGTTTTTACATTTACATATGACAACTAGGGAGAGTCTCAAAAGAGAAAGGCTGAAATGGAGTGATTAGCCTCAATTAAAGATTACAGTTATTCATACCATAAGAAAAGAAGACCCAAAAAATAAATGGAGAATTTCACCAGAAAAAAAAATATATGAAAAAATATTTTCCTACCCATTTTTCGTGCCCTTTCCAGATCCTTTAGTTGACTTTTACAGAAACTCTAAATTGAAAAAATTGATGTTACGAAGAAGACGACAGAGTTTTGTGGATCACCATTATGACCGAACCAAGCTTCAAAGAAGTAGTCTCATGGGTTGGATTTTTTAAATTTTAGAACCCAAGATCATTCTTTGAATTTTATCTTCTTTTATCACGGTGTGAAAATAATGGAAAGAAAAAGTGATTTGTTGTTAACAAAGCAAATTCTTTGCTAATTGAGAAAATGTTTGTTACAGAATTAAGTGAGAAAGAAAGAGATGAGAGAAGAGAGAGAAATAGAAATAGTAATAACCATGATTAATGATATTTGATCATGATTTAAAGACTGTTTTATTTAAATAAATATAGATCATTAGATTTTAGAATTGACAGATATCATTAAATTAAATATGCACTGGATCAACTGGAGAGGAGTCTCTTCTAAAAAAACACCAATTACCACACAACTCTCTGTTCACAATAAACTTATTATTTTAGTTAAAAAACAACAATGGTTACAAATGAATAAAAATCACAATTACAATTGAAAATAATCAAATTATTGAAACACACTTGATTTCATTAGTTCACCTTTCTGCAATCGACACGAATCTGGCCCTCATTTCCGGTCAATGGCTTGATATTACCCATCTTAATCATAGACTCAGCAAAATCTTTTGAAAAAGTCCTTAGATTCGTACTATAGGTTTTAACAAGTTCATCGGTCTCTCCTCCGCTAAACAATGCTTGATCAGAATGCAATAGCCCTTTCTTAGACACCAAGTTAGTGAAATATTTGGAGTCGAAAAGAGCAGGTGTAGGATCAAGGGAAGCAAGATTGGAATCACCACCACTACGCGGACAATTTGCTTGACGTTGACTTGCAAAAGTTGAGTCAATATTGTTAGTCTCACTGTAAATGCGATTCCTAAAGGTGGAACACTGAGCAAACCCTAGTGTGTGGCCACCGGAGAGAGCAACGAGGTCTTCTTCATCCAAACCTTGCTTCTTAAAGTTGTCGATAAGTGCAGGTAAGTCCATCAATGGAGTTGGAATGTCATTATCAGCAGTGGTTCTACTTGCTGTAGTCGAATCCCTTCTTCCTAGTTCCACTTCCCATGTTGGTCCATGTAACTGTGTCAATGTAACAAAATACTTATCAGTTTTATTCATACACTAAATTATGTTAGGGAAAAAAGGAGTAATACGCACAGCAACAACAGAGTCACGAGCTGCAACAGCCAAGATGTCTGCACAAGATACAACTGGACGTCCACAAACTTTATCAACCTCCAACTTAATTCTATCGATCACCTCAAATCCTCTGGCTGAATTGTTATTAGCACGAGAAGTCTTTTCACTATCAATTGTAGCCGTTTGATCAAGAAGAATTGAAGCGTCACAACCCTGCATTTATTACAATAATTAGTAACGACATCTCAAGCAATTACCAAAGTACCAAACATTAACTAGCTAGGAGAAAAAGAATCTCACATTAACAAAACAATCATGAAAATGTAATCGTAGCAAAGAGGCACCCATTCGCCTCTCTTGGCTGACTGCATCCTCAACAACCCTTCTAATGGTTGGTAAAGCTTGGGGACAAATATCATCATAGAAATCATCTGATAAATCCGAAAAAGCCGTGCGTGCTAAAGAAAATATGACTAACACATGAAGAAATACGAAGCTATAACTTGAAGCCATTTACAAAAAATAGTTTTTGAAGTTGTACACTTTGTTTGTTGTGTTTATGATTTTGTGATGATGAGAGTAAAATGAAGGCTGTATTTATAGGTAAAAATAATGTTGACTATAGTAACACGACAATGGTTCTAGGTTTAGCAACTCTCATAAGAATGAGCAACACTTTTGACAATTTCTAAAATGGTTAGTAATTTTTAATTTTTCTGGTCTACTATATTAATCCATGCACGAAATGTCAAGACTTGGTATTATCAATTGTTGCAGATTGATGATTAAAATTAAACCTATTGTATAGGTAACGTGTAGAATAACACCATGTCAATTTTGACTTGGTAAATAAATTGTGCGTGCTAAAACAAGAAAAAGTATTACTCCCTCCGTCCACTACTTTTAGTTGTTATGATTTCCTTTTTAAAAGTCAAACAGTAAGAATTTTGACTAATATTTTACGATGTATTTTTTCATCATATTGATATGCAAAAAATTGTAATTTATATATAGTACTTTTCATATAGTTTTTGAATATCTAAACTTTTTGTTTAAAATATTGAATTAATGTAATAATCTAATTTAACTTTAAAAATTAGTCAAATTAACTTTCAAAAAGCGCAACATGACAACTAAAATTGGACATAGTAGCTTGCAAGAACAAAATGAGTAAAGAAACAAGAACAATTTAGTGGACTATATCAACCAAAACAAAACCCTTCGAATATATATAATAACCAAAAAAGAAAACTATTAGATATTTTTATGTGTTATAGCAGATAATTTCTTCTTTTCGAAACTACAAATTTCAATTTTTATGAGAACTTACATGCAGATATGATTTGAATGACTAGATAGTATAAACATTTTTTTATATTAACAATATATATATATATATATATATATATGTATAATATAAACTGTTACTTATAAGATACTTACATTAATTCAATATTAATAAATTAATGGCCCATGGCCATAACGCGTCTTATTGGAAAATCTATTAAACAAAATATTGATGATGAGAAGATGCGTGATCAGTAGATCAACAACTACGATTAGAAAATTTCCTTTGTGCTGGCTTTAATTAATAGTATTATGGTTTCGCATGCATGTACATATATATATTTTTGATGATGATTTTATATTGAGACTGATCATGTGAACTGTAAGGGAAATTATTTTTCTCGTGTTTGAAAAAATTATTTTCTTAGACAAAAAGTTCGGATTGTTTTTTTACCATTCCGAATATTTGAGATAATGTTTAATTACTAACACAAAAATTTTAATATCTTACTTATTGTTTTTTTTTTTTTTTAAATTGATACTATTTATATTATTAAAAAAATTAAGATCATGTGCAAAATATTTAGTAGTAATACTTTTGGACAAATCTTTACCCAAAAGACACTCCTTCCATCTCAAGCTTCCTCAGTCTAGGGACCTTGGATCTGACAACTCGGCCCATTATATTAATGGGCCTTTAAATAGTTAGTCTGACAACTCTTTACGGGCCGGCCATATTTTTTGAAGGGGAATTTTCGTAATTAATCACTATAATAAATTTAAGGGAAAATTGTATATAATAGCAAACTATTAATTCAAATTAAATGCTATAAATATAGTTTGATTTAATTGTACCTCATAGCAAACTGTTGCTATTTCACCTCTCTCCTGGTGAATCTCGCTCGCCACTCTCGTTCTTTCCCTCGCCTCTTTTTTTTTTAAACAAACGCAAGTGTATAAAGTACGTTTGTGTTTGTATAAAGCGAGAGAAAATTATACATATACATATATTTTCGTTCCCCTCTCTCCCCTCTCCCAGATCTCGCTCGCCACTCTCCCAGATCTCGCTCTCTCACTCGCCTCTATCACTTTATACAAAAAATGCAAATTGTATAAAATGCGTTTGTGTTTGTATAAAGCAAGAGAAAATTGTATATATACATATATTTTCGTTCCCCTCTCTCCCCTCTCCCAGATCTCGCTCTCTCACTCGCCTCTCTCACTTTATACAAAAGTGCAAATGTATAAAATGCGTGAAAATTGTATATATACATCTATTTTCGTTCCCCTCTCTCAGATCTCGCTCGCCACTCTCCCAGATCTTGCTCGCTCACTCGCCTATCTCACTTTATACAATTGATCTTTTTGTATATGTATACCAAAGCAGATTATACAACTGCTTTCTTTTGTATATGTATAGCGAAATATACATATTTATGTTTGCTGTGGAGCGCAATTATGCAAACTTTGCTATAGTATACAAATATGAATTTTGTGTTTGCTATATGTGAAAGTTGCTCTAAATTTAATTAGTGTAAATTTCATATATGACATATATTATAGTACTATTTTTAAGCTATAGTAGTAAATTTAGACTTTCAAGCTATAGCATTAAAAATTTCAGGTTATAACAAATTCACAAAAAAAAGAAATGTTTTAATTAATTGGAAAAAACTTAAAAAATAAATAAAAAGATAAACGAATTTTTTTAAAAAAAAAACGGAATTAGATATAATAAAGTAAAAAGTTGAAATTGTGGCCTGTAATTTAATTTGAACTTATTGTAGATAATTAATGATTAGCATGAAATAAGGGATCCAAACAAATTAACAATATTTTTTATCGTTAATTCACTCAAAATCAGTTAAAATAAAATAAAAAATCAGATCATATCCTTTTTTTCTTCAACGTTTCTCTCTCTTAATTCTTCAGCCTAAAAAATTACCAAAATCAAGTAATTGAAGGTTTTTTTCATTGAAAAAAATTGATTTTATTGAGATGGACAATTACGTATCAATTCTAATTAAACATGGTGGAAGATGAGATCCTTCGGGTTAGTGTTTATTATTGTTTAGTGATTGTTTTTAAATTACATTGAAATGAATTTTTTTTTTATTAAATTGTAAATCGTCTCTATGTTTAAGATGATATCATTACTTGTTAATTGTTGTGAAATGTATAATATTAGTGATTTTCTGTTTTTGTGATTGTTTTGTGTATTTTTTTTCTTAAAGTATAAAGTAATTGTATATTTATGAATGAATTTAATAGAATTATTGAAAAGAAATTCGTAAGAAAATGTGTTTCGTAAGATGTAAAAAAAGTTATTTGGATTTTTGACGAAATGTATAACAAGTATTTTAAGTTGGTATTAAATTATAAATTTTAGTGTGTTATATTAGATGTTGTCATTTCTGAAGTAATTAGTGAGTTAGAAATGAATTATTTGGTACGATAAGATATAGATATTTGTAATGTGTGATTATTTGTTGTATGAAATGTGTATTAAGTGAGTTTGAAAGTTGTTATGAAATAAGTTGTCTTAATGATATATGTATGAAATGTATATTAAGAAAGTATGAAATTTGTATGAAAGCGTGTCCAATAATCTGAAAAAAAAAGTTTTTTGAAATTTTGACGAATTGTATGATAAGTGTTTTAAGGTTGTATTAATTTTGAAATTTTATTGTTGACATTTTTGTATAAATTTGTGTGACATTAATGAAGTATTTTCGTAAAAAAAATGTACATATTTGTTGTATGAAATTTGTATTAAAATAATCATCAACTGTTGATATGCATGATGTTGTTAATGGACCAAAGAAGTACATAGTAAACTTAAACACCAAGATGTGTAGTTGCAGAAGATTTCAAAATGATGAGATACCATGTGGGCATGTGTTGTGCCGTAATTTTACTGTATTCAGGAAAATCACTTTTTGAGATATTCTAAGTATAAAACAATTTGAGAAATACTTAGAAAGAGTCGCCACTTAATTTTTTAAAGAAATTAAGAAAACTTATAATTTTCAAAGATTTAAACAGAAAAAATCATTTGAAAATACCAAAGAAGGTTCGGGGTTCAATTTACACTTCGAGAAGGGTTTAAGCATTCGAAGTGCCCGCTAACATGCGGTTGACCTGTGATTTGACTAAAATATATTTTGACTATTTTTTAGGAAAATGATTTAACATAAGAATAATAATTTACAAATATTTGGTTAACTTTGAGAAAAATAGTTAAATTAAATGACACATTTTTTAATTTATTTTTTAGAGAAGGGAATCCAAAATGAAACAATTGAATTAAATTGCAAGTGATTAGAATGTTAATAAAAATAGATTAATTAGAATTTGTCTAATTCATTTTGAAATAATAATTTAAACCAATTTAATAAATTAAAGCATGAAAATCATTTTAAATTAATCGACTAACCTTTTTGAGAAAATGACTTGAGTAAGTATATATATATATATATATATATATATATATATATATATATATATTTATTTATTTATTTATTTATTTATTTTTTAATTAATTAAAAAGGTTTTGACTAACATTTTTTAAAGTTTATTTGAGAAAAAATACTTTGACTTAAAAACAATTTTAAAATGAATAAAATGTGATTAAGTGAAAAGCATTAAAGAACATCTCTTTTTAAGAACCAAAGGTTTAACTTAGTTGAAGATACAAAATTTTGACCAATATACTTGATTAATAAAATAAATAAACACAAAAACGTGAAATGTATTAAAATTAAACCGACACAAAGAAAATAACTCATCTTTTGGGGAATCTAATTAAGTTAATTAAAAAATTATAAAGTTAGAATTAAATAACAAAACAATAAGTAATCACAATTAAATAATTAAAGAGTAAAGGGAGAGATTGAATTAAGGCCCTTTTTGGCCTAAATTCATTGTTGTCCAAAAGTGGGATGTTGTTTATGCATTTTCGGACTCCTTGAACCTCAAGATCCGTATATTTGCTTCCACTTCACTTGAATCATGATGGGGTTGACTCAGAAATGAACCAACTCGAAGATATGCAGGAATGGAGTCCATATTGGACCCATCGATTTTCACATGCATCATAAAACACACATATAAGAATTAATCCAAATCATGATAAAGCACCTAAGCTAATAAATATATGCAAGTCCATATTTGGAATCTCCACAACGAGAGGTAAGAAAATTTATTTTAAAAAAAAAAATGAAAGAGGAATAAAAGGCACTAGACTCTTAAAAATCATTTTAATACCACCTATCCTTGACATGATTAAAATTAAATTAACACTTTCAACAAATTGGATACTAATCTGAAAGGAATATTCAACTAAATGGACATCGATTTCTAAAAGAAATGACATAAAGTGAGACATAGAAGAAGAAAACATTATCACATATAAACTTCTCACCTTTTCATATGAAAGATAAGAGTTAATTAGATGATAGTAGCTACGATTATTGCATTGAAAGTAAAAAAAACAAATAAATAAATTTAAAAAAAAAAAAAAAATTCGCAGATGCAGCAACTATACTACCTTTAAATTAAAATGTCAATATTCATATTATAAGTGGGAAAGGAAAGGAGTGAGAAGTTATTCATTACCAAATCTTATCAAATTGTCTGAAACTTAATACAAATTCAGACTCTGAAATACTTTAAATGAAGGCAACAAAACTCAAGTAAGGGACAAGATCGATTATCTGGCATTAAACAAGTCAGTAAACATCGCTAACTAGATGTAAGGATGACATCAACCAGAACAGAGGCATCATAATCTTGTGTGTTCGTGAAAATAACGAGCAATCTATAGCACACATTATTATTGGTGGGATAGAAAACATCCTAATTTACAAATTCCAACAACGTTACAAGCTTGATGATCATAAAGAACTAACAAGCAACAACCAAAATGAGCAGGGACCAAACTTATACTCAAATCATAGTGAATGAAACAAGCAAATAGTAAGTTTACAATTTGAGACCTTTTAACGACATCACACTAAAATAGAGAGGTCGAGCTAATTCAATAAACACTCTATTTTATCGCATATATGTCTACCTGAGAACTTAAGTAGAGAACAAAGCATTAAACATGAAGATGATAAGACTATATCTACTCAAACACTAAAACAACAAACTATAGAAAGCCACATATTAAACATATGGAGAAAAATAGAGGTTGGCATCTCTCTCCCAAGTAACAAGGAAAATATGTCGTCCTCTTGAATGCCCAGAAACAACCATTCGAAGATACATAACGAAATTTATAGGTCACAATTTATATATCACAAGAAGACAATGCATCGTAGATCCTAAACTATCAAGGAAGAAGAGAAAACATAATTATGGTTGTGCTCACGCTATCAAGATATATGTTGAAATGTATTATTCGAACTCAAAAATCAGAGCTTCTGGCTTAATAATAATAATAGAAAAATAAACTCACGATTTCCAAGACAATAACATGAGTATTATGAAGAACATACAGTTTACCCATTTGAACAAGAGGACAACATTAGAAACAAAATAGAAAGGACATGGACACTTTATGCAAGTTTAATTCTTTACGGAACTCATGCTAAATCAAACCGCAAAAAATAGATTAAAAAAAATTGGTATTCAACTTATTCATTCAGCAAAATAAGGAATTAAATTGGATATACGATGAGTAGATGAATTTAATGGGAGGCTACAAATTCAGAAGGACAATATCGTAGATTAACGTCGAAAGCAAAAATTATATATATATATATATATATTACATGAGATTAGGCTAACATTCAATACTTCCTTTTCAAGAATAGTGAGACAAACATAGAGCCAAAAATTAGAGCTTCCTGATTAGACAAAATTAAAATTGACAACGATGATTACATGATTCAAAGTTAGCTAGTAATTACAAAAATACAATGCAAACTGATTCAATTTAAGATGAATAAAACAAACTGAACAAACTATAATATTAAATGAACAAAATACCAAATATGAATCAAAGCATCATATTAGACAAAGAACAAAACACAAGAAACAAAATATCACCTCTTTCGGAGCAGCGACCTGGGACGCGAGATTCTGGGAAGGATTCCACCACCACCAAACTATGACTCCGAGAAACTTCGATGAACGGAAAAGAATCAAATGAGAGTAGAAATCTTATTGCCAATCTCTATCACTTCAAAATCTATTTCCTAAATATTTGTCTATGACTATGTATAATCAATAGTTCACTGTATTTTCTTTTTTTAATTCCAATTCATTCTCCTCCCCCTTTACAGTGAATAATAAGAGCATATATATAGCCAGGAAATTAGGGCAGATTTGGGGGAAGAAAACGGATAGGAACTTGGGGCAGAATCATAATTCCTCAACCAAATCAATTCAAATTTTTCCCCTAAGGGTAAGGAAAAGCTGTTGTTGTATGGAAATTCAACCAAAATCCCCTAAAATCCGGATGGAAAAGATCAAAATGGGAGGTTGTTGCAGAGCAGGGCTGAGGGAGTTGTCGATTGCGTGAACTCGCCCTCGCGTGAAGGAGACGAGGCGCGTACAGGGCTTGCTAGACTCGGGTCACGCTTTGAGGGCTGCTGGATTCGGGTCGATGCTAGGTTTCTGGGCTGGTTTGCGAGTTTTCTGGGTTTCTTCTCAAGAGAGAAGAACGATTTACAGGGGTCCGGGTCGCTGTTGCTGTTGTATGTATCGTTTGATGAATTTGAATTGGGAGTAAGAGTAAATTGGGCCCGTTTTGGGTTAGAAGGTGGGCTGGAAATTTAATTAGAACAGATGGGCTGCAGTGAAGGAAAAATGGACCAAGTTTGGTTTCAAGTGGGTCTAAAGTGAGGTAAAAAAACGGTTAGATTTGCAAAATACAAAATGGCTAATTTGGATTGCAACTATAGTCATATAAAATTCACAATATAACCGAATTGAATTTAATTTGTAAATTTGGTTAAAATTTAAGATGAATTTAAATAGGATTAATTAGGGAGCTTCTTAAACTTAACGAAATGAAATAATTAACTCAATTATAAACCGAATGAATAAAAAATATAAACTATCATATAACTAAACTAATTAACCAAATATTTAATTAAAATAAAATCTTTTTGAGATGATTTTCGAATATTTATGAAATATGCTAATTATATAAAATATATATATATATATATATATATATATATATATATATTATTTTAAAAAAATCCAAAAGTGAAAAAATTACATGAAACTAACTTGAAAATATTTTGAATTTTATAAAATCAATTATTTCAAATAGTTTGAAATTTTAAGAAGCTCGATGATTAATATATATTGTGGAGGTCCAAAATTGGGTGTCAACAGCATGGAATGACAGTTCTTAGATACAAAAGACTGCATGAAACAGAATTCTGCTCTCCTTTTTATAGCCTGAAGAATTTTCAAGATGCATATGCCATCCCTGTTGAACCTATTCCTTGCGAGAGTATATGGGATATACCAAGTTATATTTCAGAGCCTAAATTTATGTCATCCTGTCCAAAGAGACCGGTAGGAAGACCACAACTTGAACGATGGAAGGGGTTTGCTGATGTGAAATTCAAAAGGTCAAAAGTTACCTGTAGTAGATGTCGTCAAGTTGGACATAACAGGAAGACATGTTCAAATTATCCTGTGCAAAAATAATGAATGTTCATTTGTTAAGACTATATATAATTTTTATTTTATTTTTGTTGGTTATATTAATGTTTTGGTTTGATATAAAACATAATAACTTTGTGTTTAGCGTACTGGTTATTATTTATACACTGTTCATTCAGTTATCATACAAAATGCATACTGTTATAAATTTAGTGCTTGGAACAATTTTTAGTAACAACTGTATGAATTTTGAGTAATTAATGAATGAATCGTGTATAAATTAAGACAAATGTGAAAACACAATTCATAACATTTGTATATAAAAATCATACCACGATTAAATACAATGTCCAAACATTTAATATGCATTCTATATGATTACTGAATGAACAGTGTATGAGTGTGTTTTTATATGATTACTCATTAGTTGACACGTGTATGAAATCTATTACTATGACTTTAATATTAAATGTTTGGACTTTGTATTTAATCGTGGTATGATTTTTATATACAAATGTTATGAATTGTGTTTTCACATTTGTCTTAATTTATACACAATTCATTCATTAAGTACACAAAATTCATACAATTGTTACTAAAATTTGTTCCAGATTAAGTATATTGTATATATTAGTAATAATTATAAAAAGTTAATTATGTAATTCATTCCAACACTAGTTTAAGGGTTGGTCATACATATATTAATCATATTTAATTCATGAGAAAATAAGAAAAATGTGAAAACACAATTCATAACATTTGTATATAATAATCATAACACGATTAAATATAATGTCCAAACCTTTAATATTAAAGTCATAGTAATGAATTTCATACATGTGTCAACTAATGAGTAATCATATAGAAACACGCTCATACACTGTTCATTCAGTAATCATATAGAATGCATAATGATACAAATTTATTGTTAGATGTAGTATTTATTATTTATACACTATTCATTCATTAATGACACAACTTGCATATCGTTAATGATAAAATTTGTTCCATATTAAAGATATTGTATATATTAGTGACTAATTTAAGTTGTTGTCGGACATATATAAATCATATTTAATTCAAACGAAAATAAGACAAAATACAACTATAAAAATTATACCATGACTAAATACAAATATCCAACATTTAATATTGAAGTCATAGACATATGCATATAAAATGTATTTCATACACGTTTCATCCATTCGTTATACAAATTAAAAATACAGTGCTACTTTAAAAAAAGTGTATCAGAACTATATGAAGTTTGTTTAATGTTTTTATCCTGAACTTATAATATTCAAACATTATAGGTTAGTGCATGTCAGTCACCATGTGTATAATTAAAAACACAGTGTTACAATTTTTAGAACATTCAAAAGATAATCCAAAGGTGCAATCAACTATTTTGATAGCATATTGTAGTATATATCATCAAATACTTAAACAAAAAAGAATTATCCAAAAGTTAAACATAAAAAAATTATCCAAAAGTTAAAAAAAAAAATCCGTAATTCTTAAAAAGTAGAAGGTGCAATCAACTATTTCAACTTTCTAGTCGGTGGTATTGGTGTAGGATAATTGGTGGTATCCGAAACATGTTCTTTTGCTATCCGAGGTCCACCAAATTTGCTAGCAACTGTACCAGTAACTTCACTTTCGCTGATCGCGCTAGCATTATTAGTTGAAATTCCGTCAAATCTGGGGCTCTTTCGTGGAGTTTCAATTATTTTCTTAGACATGATGATGAATAATTGTGGGTAAGATGGGTAATCGGTTTTGATGTTGGACTAGATGAGAAAGAATGGAGAAAGTTTGATAGTGGGTTGTGGGTTGAGTCGTGTGGGAGTGAAGAAATGTGTGGGATGGTGGTGTGATCGATGATTGGGGATGGTAACGGTAAACAAGGAAAGGAAATCCCTAAAATTGGGTAACTGAAAATTTAGTTTTTAAAAAAGGGAAAAGGGACAAATATACCCCCGAACTATTATAAATGGTATGTCAATGCCCTTCGTTATACTTTAGGGCTATTCATACCCTTATCGTTAATATTTTAGGTTGTGTATACCCTTGAGGTTAACGGGGGGACACGTGGCTTCATCTAAACAATTCGACTAAATTTATTTTAATTTTATCCATAAATTAAAAACCTACCCATATGACCAGCCCATGACCCATTTATCTTAAGCAAATTTGGATAAATAATGGCTACAGGATTTCGTCACTTTTATTTCCTTCACCATATTTTCACCATTGCTTCCCGGCCGGCTCTGACGCCGTGTGCGCCTCAAACCCAGGCCTCAACGCCGCCGCCATCGATGACAAACATATAATCTTGACCGGCAATTGAAAAGCCAATTTTATAGTGTCGAAGAGAGATTGATTAATCTGGGTTGGAGATATTGACTTTGACGGCAATGGAGCATGGGGAATCGGAGGTGGAAAAGCACCCAAGATCTCCCCAAGTCCATGTTGATTCCATCTGTGATCTACCTGAACTATATTTCCGGCGAATACAAGCAAAAAACGTCGACAGCGAATCCAATTCTTAATTTCTCATACATTTCTGTAATTTCATTCATTCTCTGATCTTTGTTGTGTAATCACCATTCTCCATCGCATCTATGTTGAAATAACAAGTTTCGATTTGCAAATGTTAGAGGGATGAATTTGATCACAAAGTTGGTGAAAAATAAAAATTGAAATTCGGTGCAGTATTCAATGAAATTATTTTAGTGCATTTGGGTGCTTTTGGGTTATGATTTGGGTATGGCCATATGAGTTTTTAAATTATCGGGTCATGTGGGTTTGATTATGGGTGGGTTTTTAATTTATAGATAAAAATTAAAATAAATTTAGTTGAACCGTTTAGATGAAGCCACGTGTCCCTCCGTTAACCTCAAGGGTATAAACAACCTAAAATAGTAACGGTAAGGGTATGAATAGCCCTAAAGTATAAAGGAGGGTATTGACGTACCATTTATAATAATTCGGGGGTATATTTGTCCTTTTTCCCTTTAAAAAAAGAAGTAAATTAATTATCTATTATTAATTAATAATAAAAAAACTATAAATAGATTAATAATTTATTAAATAAATATAATATAATTTTAAAATTAAATTAAATTTAACTGATATGTCATAGCACGTAAATAATCTGTTATAAGCAAGAAATTTTTAAAAGTAGGTTTAAAACCCGTAATATTTACTCTTAAATGTGTATATGGGGTGATTTTTCCATTTAATTATGTTGCATAACTATAGTTTGCATATTTACAGGTTGTAGCTACAGTTTAAGCTGTCTCCTTTTTATAATTCGTGGATTTGTATAATTCACGGATACATTTATATAATTGAGCTATTTTTATATAAACTCGAAATAACGAAATTATACAAACATAAACATTTGAACTTTAAACAGTTATACAAATTCTATTAAACAAAATTACATTATACAAATATATTATATAAATTTCAAATTATACAAACGTACGAATTATACAAACTCGAAACCCCAACCTGCGTAATTGTGACTGAATGTTGGTCACGAGTGGTAATTAACTAAAAATATAACTATAATAACTAATTAACTAGTATATGTTTACTTAACCATAGAATTTTTCCTTTTCTAAAAGTATTTTTCATAATTTTCTTAAATTTAATTCTAACCTAAATATGTCAAAACATTGATATATCCAATATAATATCATATTGTATTATTCACAAAATCTCAAGTCCAAAAAATAAATTATTCCAATAACAAAAAAAAAGAGATAAAAGTGAAAGAGAGGATAGAGCTACTCCTCCTTTTAGAGTTGGAAAATATAGAATTTTGTTGTTAATTTATTTTATAATTTCAACATAACTTTATGTTCAATTTTCAAGATTTTGGACTTTGTAATTTGATGGACTAAGTAGATTTTTGAGTTTGGGCTAATCCTTTTGTCATTTGTACTTCTCTACTTTTTTTTAAAAATAAAATAATTAGTAATAATTACATAAATTTTGTAGAGTTAAAAGCTAATTACATCATATCTTTATTCTTTCTCAAATTACAAAAATCTCTTAAATTTATAGGATCTCGAATACATCAGGATACTTACGGATACATAGCTCATGGATTGCGAATGATACATTACTTAGTGGGAGAGATGTATTCGAGAAGGGTTAGAATGTATCTGAGAGGAGATTCTTGTAAAAAAAAAATTAATGATAGTAAATTTTAGAGATTATGATAAAATAAGATGTATTTTTATGTAAATTTTCCAAAAATTTATGTAAATTATTTTTTTCAGTTGGCCCACGAAGAGGCTGCTTCAAGTCTCACGAGTCGGAAGATCTATTTGAGATGTGCTTAAAAGTTTTATTTTTAAATGAGCTTCAAAAAATTTAGCTCATTTGTGACGTCTCAACTTAAGATAAAAAGTCTTATATTGGCAAAAACATAGGAGGGATATTGGGTATATAAGTAAACAAGTCTTATCAACTAGTGGTACGTTTTAAAGTTGTGAAGGCCTAGGCAAAAAACGGACAATATCATTAGTGCGCTGGGCCGTTACAAATGGTATCAAAGTCATTTATGTGTCAGCCTTGTTGATGTGGGCTAGAGTTCAACTGAGTTTAGACAAATTCTGATAAGGCGGGCAAACCTCAGTGACGAGTCTAGGCAAATCCCATATGGTAGGGCAAATCTCAGTGAGGATGTTGAGTCCATAGAGGGGTATATGTGATACCGTAGCTTAAGATTAATTGTCTCACATCGGCAAAACACAAAAAGATGTTGAATATGTAAATAAGCAGACCTTACCAACTAATAACACGTTTTAAAGTCGTGCAAGCCTAGGCATAGAGCGGACGACCTAAGTTTAAGTGGAAATTTGAGGGGAATCGTATAAAGATAACTTGTGATTTCTTATTCCTTAGAGCAAGGAATTTGAAAACTTCTCCGTGCATGTTGATTATATGTATACGGCTAAATTTTTAACAATGGCTATTCTCGTACGATATCTTATAGAATTGGTGAGAAAAGAATTAGTAACTCTTCATATGAAAAATTAGGAAACTTCTCAATAATCTTGTGAGAATTTATGTTTTATCACGCATTTTTCATTGAGTTGGTTTGATTGAAAATGAATGAAAAAAATGATATTTTCTACTTTCTAGAATGGTTTAGTTTGACTTGGCACGGAGTTTAAGAAAATAAAGAAGACTTTTGAATCTTATGGTCCTAAATTAAAGTTATATTAAATGTACTAAATTGTCATTTAATCTTGTGGCCTTAAACATGTCACGTGGAAAGCTGAAATTAAAATGTTACCAAAAAAAGAAAGAGATTATTCTTTTTGAAACTGACTAAAAAGAAAAGGAGATCAATCTTTTTGAAATGGAGGAAGTAATACAAATTTCTAATAATTCGCGATGAAAAAAACTTTTGTTATATCTGCCTTTTCCTTGTTATTAGACGACTGAAGTCTGAAGAGCCTAGTTCATCAATACATTAAAATGAAATATATATATATATATATATATATATATATATATATATCACCAATTTATGTCCAAACCCTTAAATAAATTTGATTTATTAAATTCCTCTGATTCATCCTTTCGAGAATGTACACAATGTGGATCACATTGATACAGAGAGATATGGTTATAGGACTAATTTCAAAATGGCTTATCGATAATCACGTGGGGCTGTTTTGTCGATATGGGCACGTACAGGAACCTAGACGTTGCAGGAGAAAATGAATGGGGTTAATATGACAGACAAAGATCAATAATTTGGTATATTTGAGAAAATTGCTACTATAATAGACATAATAAGACTTTATAGTTATAGTTTCAGTAAATAGATTTTATAGTCATGGTTTCGTTTGCTATAGAGGTTGTGGTTTATGTATTTCGCTTGTGAGATATACAAACATGATAAGTATATACAAATCATGTATTTATATACTTAAGAATTTTCAAAACTCCGTTTGTATATTTCGTTTGTCAATAAACACATAGGATAATTTATTACGATTTTAAAAAAAATTATATACAAATAGCTAAGATAAGCATATACAAATTCTGGAATTATACAATCAGGAACCGAATTAAACAAATTCTAGATTTATATAATTAGAAAACTTAATAGCAAAATTTCGCAACTATATCCACATAATAACAAATTATAGCTATATTACATAATATATGCTAGATATTTGTCATTTCATGTAATTTTCCATATTTGGTTTACAATTCAATTTATTTTGAGTAAACTAAAAAAGTTTATGAAAAAGATATTAGATTAGGGGTCTAATTTATTTATTTTATCTATAAAATTGAACAATATGTATAAAGAAATATTAAATTCATGCATGTGAAAACATTATCCCCTAAAATACACCAGACTATAGGCCTTTAGCTAGGACTATGCCTCTAGAAATTTCCTCCTGTTTGGCCTAATTAATGTGTTTGGTTTGTGTCCAATCTTAATTTCTACCAAATAAATAAAGATGCACCAAATATTGGGACCGACATGAATTTAGGCCACAATCGAGGAGATTTTGGCAAGTGTAAGAACAAGATAACTCCATAAAACATATAAGTTATTCGTTTCATTTTACTTGATCTCTATAAATTTAGGTCATAATATAATTTATTATTAAAATGATGTCAAATCAGCTAGAAACAAGTAAAATATGAAAGTAAGTAATAATAGTACACAATCATCAGCATGTGGTGTGGTGCATTGGTGGGAGTGTTTCACCCTTAACCAGAGGTCTCGGATGTGAATCCTGGGTATGGAGAAAATCCTATTGGGAACGCCACTCCCAAATGGGCCCTGCGTGAAGTGTCAAGTCCATATATATATATATATATTTTATTTTTTTTAATTTTTAACCTATAAAATACTTTTTCCGTTTCATGTCTGAAATACTTTCTTTTTTTGGTCCATTTAAAAAAAAAATGACATTTTTTTTCTGCAATTCTTTAATTTCAACTTTTCACCCGATAAATTTAAGACCATAAAATTAAAATACATTTTTACACATCTGACATATCATTAATTTTAAATTACAAGATTTTAAAAACTTCATAATATGCATTTTTAAAATTTTATCCCAAAATCAAAAAAGACCAAGCAAATTAAAATGAAGAAACTACAATTTTTTAATACCATACTACTAGACCTCATAACTTTATAGCCTAGCGCGGCACCTCCATAATAATGTACTATATCAAAATGCATTAAATTTCACCCTAACATCCACCTACCTCTATTGGCCATCTAGTCCAATTTTCCCTCTATAAAAATCCAAAGATCTCACTATCTTTTGCACCCATCACTCAAACATAATACATTTCCTCATACTACTCTTTACTACTATCATTTTATCCTCTCTATTTTTTATTATTATTATATTAACAATGGAAATGGTTAGCAAGATTGCATGTTTTGTGGTTTTGTGTATGGTGGTGATTGCACCCCATGCAGAGGCATTAACTTGTGGTCAAGTTACAGCTGGCCTGGCTCCTTGCCTCCCTTATCTTCAAGGCCGCGGCCCTCTAGGAGGCTGTTGCGGTGGTGTTAAGGGACTGTTGGGTTCAGCCAAGACTACCGCGGATCGAAAGACAGCATGCACTTGCTTGAAATCAGCCGCTAATGCTATAAAGGGAATTGATTTGAACAAAGCTGCCGGTATCCCTAGTGTTTGTGGAGTCAACATTCCTTACAAGATCAGCCCCTCCACTGACTGTTCCACGTACGTTATGAACTTATGATATTTTCATTGATATTGTAATGATGTTTTATAATTGATCTACGACAATAAGTACTCTTCATATTGAGCATAATATGAATGCATATAACATAGAGTAATTTACAATATAATGTGTACTAGCACATTGTCACAAAATGATGGAGGTAGGATAGTAGTAAAGTAGAAAGTCTATAGGTGTGTTCGTAAGTAAGTAGAAGAAATATTAGTTCAAAAATATTTATGTGTAATCTAAAAGAACATTAATACTACTATTATTTAGTCATTATGTTTTCTTTTGTTAATATTGGTTTTATTCATCGATGCAGGGTTCAGTAAGGTAGATCATCAGAATATGGAACCATGAGGAGAATTAAGAATAAGATGAATGGAGTGTGATCCTGCTTATGGATCCATTATTTATGTGTTGTGTCTGTTGTCTCTTTCTTTTTTCGTTGTGTTTTTGGGGGTTTTGTATCGAAATTTCACGATTGGTTGTATTACGTTAATCCAATCTTGATAATATATCTATCTTATTTAGTATGTCTCTTGTGTACTCGATATACTTTCCTTTTCTCTATTCTTTTTTTGTTACTAGATTTTCGATATATACTTTGCACATGTATATTGATGAATTAAGAGCAGCTATGGCAGCTGAGAACAGAGAAACTGTATTTTGTATGTATTATTAGATCAATTCCATATACAATGAATCAGTACCAACATATATAGTGTGACTTATCTACTAAAATTGTAAACTAACTAGTATAGTTAATGTTAACCTATAACAAACTAACTTACTTTTGGACTTTACTATTCATCTGTAACTAACTAATATAAATGACTGGCAACTACTCTATGCTCAACACCTTCCTCAAGTTGATGGCTGAAATATATCTTTTAGACTCAGCTTGGTCATCAAATACGAATGAGAAGTTTTCCACAATCCCTTTGTGAGTAAATCTGTCAGATGATCTTTGGTTGATACATGATGAGTCTTGATCATACCTTGAACTATCTTTTCTCTAACAAAATGGTAGTCAATATCAAAATGTTTGGTTCTTTCATGAAAGATAGGGTTGGCTGTAATTTGTATTGCAACTTTACTATCACATAATAGATTCACTGGTTGTTTGATGTCTACTCCTAGCTCTTTATATAGTCCAATAAGCCAGGTTACTTTTGCAACTGCTGAAGCCATACTCCTGAACTCGCCTTGATCAGCAGAACTTCTAGCTATTATGTCTTTCTTCTTTGATTTCCAAGAGACTATAGCATCTCCAAATTTGACTAAGTATATCCAGTTACAGACTTTCTTGTTTGTAGATAGGTTCCATAGTCAGAATCACAGTAGGTAGTCATCATTTTTGTACTCTGAGAGGGCATAAACAAGCCTAGACCAGGAGCTGATTTGAAGTATCTCACCACTCTTAGTTCATCTCAAATAAATCATTGCTACAAACACTTGGGCCATATACCAATTTCAAAATATCAAGTACATTTCTCAATCATTATGCAAGATATCCATTTAACAACAAACCTCCAACCTCCTAACCTCAAAGAAGGAATCTGAACTTATTAATTTTAAGCTTGCTCACCTATTCTCATCAAATAAAGTTAATAAAATCACCTATCCATCATGAAACAAGTTCCCTCACAAGAAGAAAAAGTCTACACACTCAATTCAAAAGATTAAATATAAATTAAGGACTTAGTATCAAAGAACAACTCACACTCAGAAATAAAATTCACATGTATGCACAAAGAACCATAGGCTTTGTCACTCCCCGAGCCTACACCCTGGACGTGGCTGGCACTCGGAGACCATTGTTGGCCCCAAGCGAACCCTTGGTCTGACATACTTAACTCAGCGGAAGACTTAACTCAAATAAACATGTCTCAAATAACAACTTAAAGAATAATAAGCTAGCCAAAATGGCACTTAAGTCATTAAACAACATTTGAAGGATAAAGAAAGACATCTGTACTAATAACTATATGACTGTCTATGAAGCCTCTAAAATACTGAGATGGATGTTGGGACAAACCCCACAATATTCTAAAAGACTGAAAGCGAATAAAAGAGTCCTCCTGAATGCAAGGAGGCTCACCACTGACTTTGAGCTGTTCAACTGGATCAACGAGGCGCTAGATGTTGATCCTGGTTACCTAAATCTGCATCATAAGACGATGTAGGCCAACTGACATCAGTACATTGAATGTACGAGTATGCGAGTTGGAATACTAAGCAACATAGGCTAGAAGGAAATCTGAAAGAAATTGAATAACTTACCTGGCTCAACTCAACTCAACCTGACTGACTCATTTCAATATAAAGCAATTTAAAACAAGTGCAATACAAGAAAAGCTGTTTAAAAACATGTTATAAACTATGTGGGTATGCAAAGATACCATAAATCTGAGATATATGCAGAAATACAAATGAACTGATGTATATAAAAATACAATAACTGCTGTGGGAGTTTCTCTAACCGACAATTATCACATAAGAGCTATAGTGATGATACAACGATCAACCTCACGCTTCCAGAGCATCCTATACCCGACCAAAGGTATAAAACTTGAACTGCCTAATGGATCCACTAATCTAATTTGAAAAGGATTCAGTTAAAAAGTATGAACCTCTTCTACCCATGATGGCTACATGGTTCTATGGGGGTTGTGGGTTCTTTGAACGCTCCCCCAATTCGGTGCTCAATACTACTCCCAATAATGTATTGGCTCTTATGTTTTTAAAACATATTTCCTATGTGATTTGAGATTAGCGCTCAAAAACTTAGCTCAAAGGCTATCTTGGAAATCAAAGTTTCCCTTCTAGCTTCATTTAGAAAGCGATTACTCTTTTCTGAAAACTAGCCCAAAGGCTCTTTGGAAATCTCAGTTTCCAATCTTGTTTAAATGTGAAAACATTCATTTAACACTTCTTTGGGAATACATAGTCCCCATATACCTCTTTGAAGAAAGAACTTCAAACCAAAGCTTTACTCTTGCTTAACTTCAAAAATTAAGTCTTAAAATGACGTTAAAACATTGTTAAAGACCCTTGAAAACTTTAAGAAACTTTGCCTTCTTAACTACTAGACTTGACTCTTACTTATTTGACTTTAAACTTAACTTTCCTTGAATTGAATTATGGATTCAAGGTTCATGATCTCATGTTTATGGATGATTTCATGATGTTTAGATGTACTTTAGAGTGTTGGAATCTACTAGGAAACATAGGTACATCACTTAGGAACAAGTACGAGAAGGTGGGGAAAAATAGGGAGAATTGGCATCCCTGACGCTCTGAGAGGCGCGGGGCGCCAGCCCTCAAACATCAGAGAGACTGTTGGGGCGCGCTGGCTGGCACGTTTCCCCAAGGGGTGGACTTCAGAGTCCCTTTTGGGGTGCGCTGGCTGGCGCGGCGCCCCACCCCCCTTCCCCAGGTTTTGACGATTTTTCTTCTCCTATTTTCAACTCTAAATCCTCATACCTTCAATGGTTCTTTCCCCAAACACTTAGGATCATTAGTACCCTCAATACCCAATAGATTTAAATCGAAAAACAACCCGGAAACACGAAGCAAATCAATATTAGGCATTCAATAATCAACCAACAAGAATTCAATAATGTTCTTCAAGAACTTCACTTTCTTAACGTTCAAACAACTCCAATCTTTGCTGAATTAAACAAGTTGGTGTGTGGGTGAACTAACCCAACACGAAAAGATCTCACATACCTTAATAGGGATTACCCCCGACGAATTTCACTCCAAACGCTTGACGTTCTTTGTGAAATCTTGGCTTTTCTCCTTTCTTTCTTCCTTTCTCTTTTCTCCAAGCCCTAAGCGTAAATTCTAATTTTCTAAACTGAATAAAGTCAGGTTTTACCCCAATTAATCCCCTAAAAACGGATTAGAGTAATTAGGTAAGGAAAAGACTAAATCGCCCTTCTAAAATCCGGATTAGACAATTCCGAATTCCAACAGCCCAACTTCCAAAAAACATAACTCACTCATATGATATCGAAATCACGCAAACTTGGCGGCGTTGGAAAGATTGGTCCAAGGGCTTTCCAACCATATCCATAGCTGCTCCTAACTCATCCTGAGCTAGGAGTTATGGCCATTTGAAAAGGCCAAACTCACTTCTAAGGAAATTTCCAGATTTCCTTATTCTTTCCAAAAATCAATATTTTCATATTTTAAACTCTTTATAGTCGTTTCTAGGTGTGAGATGTTACAGGCTTGCCCATTATGCACATCTCCACTAATTAAGCATGCTTGAATAGAATCAAATAGGACTTTAACGGGTTGTAATGTAGGCTAGGGGACGAGTAGGAAAATTATATAATAGTGACTTACACTTCCTAAAACACTTTGCATTTTAAGACTTTATCACCCATTATTTTCTTCTCTTTATTTTCAGCCATCTCTTCAACAATTATTTCACAAGTAATTCTTATCATCTCAAGAATGTTTCAATCATTTTTTTCCCTTCATAATAGCCACCCTCAACTTACGTATTTTGCATGCGTTAAGGTGCACGATGTCCTTGGAAGGACCAGGGCCATCATCAATGTAACTTCTTTTGTACATTTTTTTTTCACATCACATTCTTTCAAAGAGGGCTTTTTAAGCACTTTGTAGCTATCATTGATTACCTTTTCACTCAACCATCCCTTTTTCTTCAGAATTAGCAATTAGAATAAGTCTATGTTATAATGCTCAAGGAAGCAAGGTGCAAAAACTAGGGATTCAAAAAAATAGTTTAGGGTAAAATATGGCTATCAACAAAAGGTCATAGGCTCAAAAGGGCTAACTAGTGATATAATATCTGAAAAAGCTAAAATTTACCAGACAAATTAAAGAAAGCCTATTATCATCTCCTAAACAAAACAATACTTTTTATTTCGCTTCAATAACATGCAGGGCAAGTTCTAGATTAAGATGCAAAACATGGAATAAACAAATTCTCACCACACATGGCACAAGTATCAATCAAAGATGGATCAATTCCACTTCTAAGAGAGACATGATAACAAACTACAAAATAAAATAAGTTATATACAAAGTCACAATCATGAACCTAGATGTCAAAGATTTGCAATTTCACTAGCAATCAATCATTCACGAGGAAGTACTACTTAAAATTAGGCCCAAATAGTAAGTATCACATAACTCAAAAGGGTCTTTTCTTTTCTCTTCAAAAAAATAAAAATAAAAATAAAAAACACTTGGTTTGAAGGGACTATCCTCAGAAAAAGAATCGAAAACAAAAGCCAAGGAACCCATCCTAAAAAAGAAAAGACTCAATAAAACGGTAAAAACTAGGAATTCATTCCCCACCCCACACTTAGAACATGGCACTGTCCCCAGTGCAACAACATAGGCTAATGAGTGAGAGAAATAATTTATTTTTGGGTTGAGCTAAGTGTACTCCTACTCACGGAAAAAAACTTTTTTATTATTTTTTTATTTTTTTATTTTTACGATTTGTTTTTGTACCAGGTCCGCGACTCGGACTGAATACGGATATCATTGTCCAATTTTTTTTTTTAAAAAAACAAAACTATATTAAACAAATCTAAAGCACTCTTCACCATAACCAAAATATGCGGAAGGATCACCACCCCACACTTGAACATATGCTATGTCCCCAAAACATCAATTAAAATTTTAAAACAAGGGTTGGGAAAACTCACTGGGCCTTTAAGCCTAGCTAGTAGCATGTTCTCTCAATTTTCATCAAGGGTCATCACCCATTCTTAAGCTCAAACATACTCCTTAGCTCCAAATTTCGAATACTCAGGCTTCTTCAAAACCTGTAAAAACTTCAGAAAAAAAAAGACACTAAAATAAAATAAAATAAAATAAATAAAAAGTTATACTATAAATTAAGGGTGGCAAACAGACCGGTTTTTGTCCGGTCCAGTTCCCGTACCGGTAAGACCGGTACCGGTTGAACCGGTAAGGAACCGGTCTTATAGGTACCGGAACCGGTACCAAAACGGAACCCGGATTTTTATCCGGTTGATCCGGTCCGGTAAGAACCG
The DNA here is from genome assembly GCF_900185275.1 of Solanum verrucosum. NCBI lineage: Eukaryota > Viridiplantae > Streptophyta > Magnoliopsida > Solanales > Solanaceae > Solanum > Solanum verrucosum. Next base: position 1,004,675 of record NW_026020401.1, read on the forward strand.
GTTCCGGTCCGGTTCAACGGTCAATTTGATTTTTTTTTTATATTTTTTTAAATGTGAACGTTAAGGAGCCGTAAGGCCCTTTTAGCCGTTGGGCTGGGGCACAAAACGGCTCCAAACAGCCCCCCCACACCTCTCTACCCCTTAACACTATAAATATATTATATTTTTTCATTTAAATCACAAATTCACAAACTATTTCATTAATATCTTATAAAATCTCTTAATTTTCAATCTCTCATAAATTCATAATTATTATTTTGTGATATTGACTTGGAGTTCGAATTTCGGAGATTTATTTGAACTTTGAAGTAAATCGGAAGCTTCAATTGGCATCTCTCAATTCCGGCTTTGGTTATACGTCTACTTTTACGTAGACGTTCGGTACATTCGTTCCAACTTTAATTTTTTATTTGTTTATTAATTAAGTTATTTTATTTTTTTGTTATATTATCTTTGCTTGTTTTTCATAATATTAATTATTTTAAACTTGAACATGAATTTTGAAAAATATAGTGGTAAAAGACCAATGTCGGAAAGAAAAAATAATAGGGGAGGAGGAAGTAGTTCTAATTCTAAAAATTTGCCACCTTCTAGATTTAGAATTAATACTAATGATTATACTCATGTTGATGAAACTTCTTTTACACGAGACTCACGACCTATTGAATTTAATTCCGAAAATGAAGTAGATCATGAAACTTTAAATATATGTTTTACTAATTTTGAGGAAGAATTAGATGAGGAAGTAGAAATAAATGAGGAAGATGATGAGACCCCTACCCCTACTAGTCCGGCTACCGAATTACCGAAACAAGATGAAGTCCCCTCTTTACCTACTTTTTCAAAGACCGTTGTACGTGTTAAAAGATCTTTAGTATGGAAATTTTTGGTACAAAATGATTAAAAAACTACTGTTACTTGCACGAAATGTAAATTGATCATGAAACATGTAACTACGGGTACACAAGGGGGAACGGGACGACTAAGAACACATTTGAGAAAGTGTAATAAAGAATTTGCTCGCCTAGATAATATAGAAAGGGCTAATAGAAATGGAATACCTCAACTTGAAAATTCTATGGGAGCTGGAGGTTCTAATATGGTTCAAAGTGTATTAAATATAACTAACCCGGCTAGCCGAAGCACACACCGCACATATAGTAAAGAAAAAAATCATAGAGAATTAGCTAAAATGGTTGCTGTTTGTGGTTTGCCTTTTTCATTTCCTTCACATCCTGGTTTTATTCAGTATATTCGGAAATTGTATAACCCAGATTATGAAGGTATTCCAAGAAGTACAATTAAAAGTGATCTTTTTAAATATGAAAAAGAATATTGTCATTTTCTTCGTTGTTTATTTGTTTATTATGATGGCAGATTATCTATTACTTCTGATATGGGACGTAGTCCTAATGGTAATGATTATTTTATAATTACTGTCCATTGGATTGACCATGAATGGAACATGCAAAAACGAATATTAGGATATAAATATGTTGAAGAAACTAAAACTGGTGCTTATATAGCAACAAAAATAGGCCTTGTTTTACAATTTTATAGAATATGTGATAAAATAATGAGTGTCACTTTAGATAATGCTTCTAATAATTTGAAAACAATTGATTATTTAAAATGTAGACTTTGTCCAATTGATAATGATTCTTTTCATATTAAGTGTGCCGCACATGTGTATAATTTGATAGTAAAAGATGGTATTTCTCAATTTGGAATTTCTTGTGAAAAAATTAGACTTGCTTGTAATTGGATTTTTAAAGCTAAAATAAAAGCTAGAATTACAGAATTTAAAAATCGTTGTAAAGAATGTGGACTTGAATATAAAAAAGTTCCAAAAGAAGTATGCACTAGATGGAATTCTTTATTTGAAATGCTTCAAGTTGCTTATATTTATCAAGAGCCGGTACAATTAGTTTTTAATGCTCATAATGCGGACCCGAATTTGAGAATTGGCTATGAAGATTGGGAAAATACAAAAGAACTTATTGAATTTTTAAGTGTTTTTTATAAAGCAACAAATGCTGCTTCTGGTCAATATTATCTAACTATTTCTTCTGTTTTAGTAAATATTTGTGCTATTTCATCTGAATTTGCAAAATATAAAGGAAAAGATCGATTTGAAAATTCCCTTGCTTTTATGATTGAAAAATTCAAAAAATATTTTTTCCCTATTCCTCAAATCTATTTGACTGCTACTACTTTCAACCCAAATTACAAATGAAAAGGTGTTGAAAGAATGGTTGAAAAGATTTATGCAAATTTAGAAATTAGAGATGATGAAACTCCTAGTGTTGAAGATTGTAAAAGTAGCATTTATATAAAAGTTAGAGAGTTATATAATACATATAAATCTATGGAAAAAAATATTCCAATAGTTGAACCTCCATCTTGTAAACCTAGAAGCGATGATACGGATGATTGGATGGATGATTATCTTGAGCTTGAATCATCTACTAATAATGATTTTGATTTATATTTCAATCAGGCACGGGAAAAGATTAGGCATGAAGAAGGACAACTTCAAGCTCCAATATTAGTATGGTGGAAGAATCGTGAAAATCAATTTCCGATCCTTGCTAGGATTGTTCGAGATGTGCTAGCGATTCAAGCATCATCGGTCGCTTCGGAGCAAGCCTTTAGTGTGGCGAGATTTATGATTGAAGATCATCGATATTCATTAGCAAAGGATAGTTTGGAAATATCGGTGTTGTTTCGAGATTGGGTCAATGCCGAAAGAAGAAATACCGGACTACCACAATTAAATAGCCAAATAGAAGACGAAATAAATGAAATATTTGGTGATAATAGTGATGATGGTATGGAAGCAATGGAAGAAGAACGACAAATACAAGTTCCAAAAAATGTTTCTTTTGAAATGATACAAAAGTTACGAAAAGATTTTAAAAAGAGTTTCAATTGTTAGTACATTAATTAATATTCAATACCTAGATTATGTACTCTTTGTCTCTTTCTAATATTTGTATTGTACAATTTATTTATTTGAATAAATATACGGCTATTCGCCTTGATTTTCTTTTAAAATAGTCTCTTATATTTAATCCAAGTCATTTTAGAAATTTAATTTTCAACTATTTTAATATTAGTTTAAAGTTTAAACTTTAATATAAAATTGAATTTTAAGATTTAAACTTTAAATTCAATATAAACTTTAAACTTTAAAGTCAATTTTAAACTTTAAATTCAATATAAAGTTATAAACTTTAAAATTTAAAGTTTAAACTTAAATTCAATTGAAACTTTAAAGTAACTTTAAAGTTTAAAGTTTTAAATTGAAGTTTTTTAATAATATAATATTATATAATAATTACAGTTAATAAAAAAATAAAAAAAAATTACCGGTACAAAATGATCCGGTAAGAACCAATTCCGTTCCGGTCCAAACCGGTTCCAATCCGGTAACTAAGGGACCGGACGAAACCTTTGGAAATTTCCGGTAAAACCGGTTCCGGTAACGAGGACCGGTTCCGGTAAAACCGGTCCTGTTGACCCGGTCCTGTCCGTTTGCCAGCCTTACTATAAATTGGGTTGCCTCCCAATAAGCGTCTAATTTAACGTCGCAGCACAACACAAGTAAGTTCACCATTTTTCTTTCCACTTTGAACTTATGAATTGCACCCCTAACTTTACATCTTTTTTTTTGCTCCTCTCAAGGGGTGGTGGTATAAAGATAAAAGAACCAAGTAATATATGTCGCATCTTGCACTTCTTGATCCTTATGTGAGGAATATTCGTTTATCTACGTGGACTAGAAAACCAAGGATGTAGGGGCCTTGTTCCTCATCTATACAGTTCTCCATTAGTTCAGATGTCTCGAATGATACATAAGCATCTTAAAATAATGTTGAAAAGTGATTGAATGGGGTCCAATATGTCCCTCTTCAAACTTACACCAATTGCAACATGCTCAGTTTTATACTCTTTCCCAAATATGGCATCTTCAAGAAAAGTTTGATTGCATTGCATCTCCTTTCGTTTTAGATCCTCAATTTGACTTCTGAGTGCCTTTTCAATATCACAAAACTCATAATTGGATTGTTGAGCGTCAAATGCGGCAACCTTTGCATTCAATTCATTGCTTAAGTTCTGAGTCTGCAAGAAAAACATATTAACATCTTGAAAGTGCTTTATTTTTCTATCTATATGGCGTGACATCACATATATGATTCTCCTACTGCGCTATTCAGATTCCTCTATCAATTTTCTGCAAGATTTCATACTATCAAAGGAACAAAGATTATTAGCATCATCATGAGAGGGTTTTGGAGTAGGGTAGCAACACACGGTGCAATCAACCCACAACCCCCTACAAAATTCACAGGATAGAGATGGTGCACACAATTCTCCCTCGGGAATATAATTACATTGTTGCCAGAAGTGAGCTCCTTTGCAATAAGGACAAAGTCTTACCACTTGTGAATAATCCTCATTCCCATTCATCCCATGAAAAGTATTAATTAGTAGAAAAAAATATGTATTAAAATAAATAAAAAAACAAAAAAGAAAAAGTATAACCTAGAAGAATAATTAATTTCTAAGTTCCCGACAGCGGCGCCAAAAACTTGTTGCTTTCAATTGCAGTACACGATCGCACAAGTAATATAGTAGCTCTTAAAAGAATCGGATTATCGAACCCAAATGATTTGTCAATTAATTATTCTTACTAAATTATATTAATTCTAATTATTTAATTAAGGGGAGGATTTCAAAAGATGAATATATTAACTAAACTAAAAATAAAGATAAAATAACTAAAAAGCAATTACTAAGAAAAGATAGATGTTCACAAAATCAATGAATGAATCAATCTAGGATTATAATTTAACTAACAATCATGTTTAGCATCAATTTCATCAACTTATTTGATTATCTAGTTATTGATTCACAGGGTTAAATGTATGATCATGGTCTCCCGACCTCTAATCACCTACGATAAATAACACCCTAACTATATCGTTAAGCAGGGATAGGATGGATTAAGTACCGAGCATTACGATTTCTTCCTGTATAGTGACCAAACATGGTTTCTAGGTATATCCCTATCCTAGATACAAATTAACCCTAATTATTAAGAAAAAATCATTCTCCTTATATTCCACGTTCTATCCTCTTATTCCTCTCCCGAGTTCAATTTGGACAATATGTTTATTTCAATGGTGATCAAGCATCAAAATAGTAATCACAAGAATATAAGAACAACTAATATGATAAACAAATCATGCCGAATCAAAATCACTAAACAATCATATTGTAAGTAAATATAATCCAAGAACGAGAAGTTTAACTCCAGGCAGACATAGAGAAATTACAACGAATCATTCAAATAAAAGATATAAAATAAAATAAAAGAGAAGAAAAGAAGAAACCCTAAATCAAAAGTTATTTTCACATTGTATCCTCCTTTCTTAATAATTATTTTGATGGACTATTTATAGATGTAGAAAATCCTGAATAAAATAATTGATTCCAAAACAAATTAGGAACTAAAAGGAGTTGAATTCCACGTGCACAGTAGCCGACTCCAACACTTCAGCGTCTCGCCTTGGATAGTTGCCACGTGGCACATGTTTAATTCCTTCAAAGTTCGCATTCTGCAGCACTTTGCCCATATATAAAAAATATTATTATTATATTAAAGTTAATCCATTAAGTTGTCTATTTGATTTTTTCTTCAATCTTCCATCCTTAATTCTTTTTAGCTCCAAACTTCTTTATTTTTTCATCAATTCAATCCTACAAATAAAATACACTATTAAGCATAATTTATAAAATCCATGCTAAAAAAGGACAAATATAAAAAATAAATGTGAGGCAAATAATGATTAAAAATATGTATTTTGGCCTCACATCACTTCCATTTGAGACTCTTTGGGAGCATGCATGAACTGACTTAATGTCTGAACTGCAAATGAAATATCTACTCTGGTCATGGTTAAGTATAGCAATCTCCCCACTAATCTTTGATACTTCCCAATATCTTTTAAGGGCTCATCTGATTTTGTAACTTCTGATCCTAGGACATGTGAATCATATTTGATGGATGTTAACCTCAAACTAGGATCCAAAGGTGTACTGGTTTGGCTCCACTTAAACCCATTTCAGAAATCAACTACAATGCATACTTGCGCTGGCTCATTACATACCCTTCCTTGGACCTGGCAAACTCAATACCAAGAAAGAACTTCAGCTCCCCCAAATCTTTCATCTTGAACTTGAGCTTTAAGTCATTTCTAGTCTGAGCAATTAAGTCATTGCAGCTTCCTGTTATCAACAAGTCATCTACATAAACAAGCACTACTATCAACTCTTTACCTACTCTGTTAGTAAAGAGAATAGTCATAATGACTTTGAACAAATCCCAGCTGAATCAATGCCTCAGTCAGTTTAAAATTCCACTGTCATGGTGCTTGTTTTAGACCATATAAAGACATATGAAGCTTGCAGACCTTACCAGACCCTTCCTGTCTGCAAAAACCAGGAGGAACCACCATGTATACATCTTTAGGAAGATCACCTTGTAAAAAAGCATTTTGTACATCCATTTGAACCACAAACCAATGTCTGACATGAGTAACAACTAACACTAATCTAATAGTTACCATCTTGGCAACATGGAAGAATGTGTCCGAATAATCTATACCTTTTATTTGACTAAACCTGTCACGACCCGAGTCTACACCCTGGACGTGATCGGGACTCGAAAACCATTGTTGGTCCCCAAGAGAACCCTCATCTTGGCTGACTACAAGCGGAAGACTAACTTAAACATGCAAAAGCTTAAAACTGAAATAAAATTTAATAAACTAAACTTTGTAAAACATTAACTCATATGAACAACTTAGAATAAAAATATATATTCAACTAGCCATAAATGAGGTAACTTAAGTCATTAAAACATTTAATACAATAAATAATACAGACTTCTCAACTATACTAACTATCTATGAAGCCTCTAACTGATAAAGATGGAAGTCGGGACAAGACCCACGACATCTTGACTAAACTGAAAAGTAAATGAAATCATCCGGAAATAAGGAGGCTCACCATTGCTAACTCAAACTCCCGGATGTATCAATGAATCTCCTGTTGATGATCCTGAATACCTGTGTCTGCATCATGAAAAAGATGCAGGCCAAATGGCTCTGTACGTGGAATGTACGAGCATGTAAGGTGTCACACCCCAAAACCAGATATGATGGCACGTGCCCAAACCCCACCAGACACGTCAGCCTAACACCCAAAAACCCGACGATACAGAATTTATAAAACAAGAATAAGATAGAAAGATAAGCGAAAGTCTTTAAATAAACTCAACATAACCCCAGAATTAGTTGTCACATGTACAAACCTCTAATACAGAATCTGAATAAAATATACAAGTCTCATAGTAAAGTTCTAGAATAAAACAGAACAGTAAATATAGATAACTTGAGGGAACGTCTGGATTGAACCGCTACCTCTCAAGTAAGTCTGGAAGCTCTAATCTGAAGATGAGTAATAAGCCGGATCTGATAGAGCTATCAACCTACAGAACTGTGTAGAAGCAAGGGTGAGTACCAAAAGCAACAGGTACTCGCAAGTAACACTAAACTAAGCTAAACTAGCAGCTACAAACAACTCCTTTCAATCCCAACCGAACCACCGAAACTTCATTCTAACAGCGAACCAACAACCTATACTACACAATTCATAATCAACAGATATATCCAACAGTGTCTCAACATCAACCTCATATCCTCATGTAAGAGCAAATAGATCATATATCACATGAAGAGGGGCAAATGGGTAAAATCCATACACCACAGACAAAGATGAAGTCCAATGCGATGCAAATGCAATAATGATGTCATGTAGTCGTGATGCATGTCTGTCCTAAGATACACATTTGTTGACGTAATCAGACCGCGCTAAATACTCAAATTCAAACCCATGGGGGCCACACATGGACCATGTATCACCGCCGGAGCCAGATCCCATCGGCATCCAAATCGCTAGCCGGAGCTAGTCCCTCTCATATATCTCTAGCTGGAGCTAGTCTCAACTGTGTCTCATATCCATCCATCCTCATATCAGTGTCTCAGAACTCATGCAACATATAGTTCACACATGGGATGAATAATGAATATGCAACGTCATCAATCACAATCATATCATGATCACATCATAGTATTACACATCATCTATCTCAATCACAACCATATCACGATCACATCATAGTATTACACATCATCTGTCTCAATCACAACCATATCACGACCACATCATAGTATTACACATCGTCTGTCTCAATCACAACCATATCACGACCACATCATAGTATTACACATCATCTGTCTCAACATCATTGTCTGTATCAATCATAGCCTACTCATGCTCTTCTATCCCCTCAATATCAGTTATCACATGACTTATTCAACAAATTCAAGTCACATATAACACATTTAGCTCGTTTTATTCCCCATCTTTCAATTACAACAATTTCAATCAACAAATAAAACTCATCCTCAATCCCCATTACTCCCCAACACAATTAGGAAAGTAGTCATGTGTAGTCTAAGAGTTTAACAAAGTTTAGAAGTCACTTGCCTCAAAACACTTCAACTAGTAACTCAAATTTGAGTTTTACCCTTCCGAGCATGCTCCAAATCACCACAATCTATTCATAAATGGAATCTCACAATCAATACGAATCTAACAACACCAATATCGTGAAATTTGGAGAAAAGGGTAAAATGGTCAAAAAATCTCGTTCCGGAAAATATTCTCGAAATCTGGAAATTTTTAGTGAAAAATGTTCCCCGAGAAATTTAGAATCCAATAGTGAAAACCGTTTCGAAAAAGGAGTTGAAATGAGTTCACAAACTCAAATTTTCTATTAAATTCGGATTAGGCAAAAACCTCCAAATTTTATAGTTGAGATCTCAAATTTTGATGTTAAAATCCATAAATAATCGATGGAAATCAAATATATAAGTTGGAAATAACTTACCCAATGAATTCCTTGCGAAAACCCTCTAGAAATCACCTATTTTCGAGCTCTCAAAGTCTAAAAATGGAGAAATGGGTATTTTTCAAGTTGGGGGAAAATGACTACTGTTTTTTTACTTAAAAAGGACTGCTATTGCAGCTGAAACTAAGGCTGGCAAACGGACAGGACCGGGTCAACAGGATCGGTTTTACCGGAATCGGTCCTCGTTACCGGAACTGGGTCTTACCGGAACCGGTTTTACCGGAAATTTCCAAAGGTTCCGTCCGGTCCCTTAGTTACCGGATTGGAACCGGTTTGGACCGGACCGGAACCGGTTCTTACCAGATCATTTTGTACCGGTAATTTTTTTTTATTTTTTTATTAACTTTAATTATTATATAATATTATATTATTAATAAATAAAATTATATTATTAAAAAATTTCAATTTAAAACTTTAAACTTTAAAGTTACTTTAAAGTTTCAAAATTTAAGTTAAAATTTAAAGTTTAAAATTGACTTTAAATTTTAAAGTTTATAACTTTATATTGAATTTAAAGTTTAAAATTGACTTTAAAGTTTAAAGTTTATATTGAATTTAAAGTTTAAATCTTAAAATTCAATTTTATATTAAAGTTTAAACTTTAAACTAATATTAAAATAGTTGAAAATTAAATTTCTAAAATGACTTGGATTAAATATAAGAGACTATTTTAAAAGAAAATCAAGGCGAATAGCCGTATATTTTTTCAAATAAATAAATTGTACAATACAAATATTAGAAAGAGACAAAGAGTACATAATCTAGGTATTGAATATTAATTAATGTACTAACAATTGGAACTCTTTTTAAAATCTTTTCGTAACTTTTGTATCATTTCAAAAGAAACATTTTTTGGAACTTGTATTTGTCGTTCTTCTTCCATTGCTTCCATACCATCATCACTATTATCACCAAATATTTCATCTATTTCGTCTTCTATTTGGCTATTTAATTGTGGTAGTCCGGTATTTCTTCTTTCGGCATTGACCCAATCTCGAAACAACACCGATATTTCCAAACTATCCTTTGCTAATGAATATCGATGATCTCCAATCATAAATCTCGCCGCACTAAAGGCTTGCTCCGAAACGACCGATGGTGCTTGAATCGCTAGCACATCTCGAACAATCCTAGCAAGGATCGGAAATTGATTTTCACGATTCTTCCACCATACTAATATTGGAGCTTGAAGTTGTCCTTCTTCATGCCTAATCTTTTCCCGTGCCTGATTGAAATATAAATCAAAATCATTATTAGTAGATGATTCAAGCTCAAGATAATCATCCATCCAATCATCCGTATCATCGCTTCTAGGTTTACAAGATGGAGGTTCAACTATTGGAATATTTTTTTCCATAGTTTTATATGTATTATATAACTCTCTAGCTTTTATATATATGCTACTTTTACAATCTTCAACACTAGGAGTTTCATCATCTCTAATTTCTAAATTTGCATAACTCTTTTCAACCATTCTTTCAACACCTTTTAATTTGTAATTTGGGTTGAAAGTAGTAGCAGTCAAATAGATTTGAGGAATAGGGAAAAAATATTTTTTGAATTTTTCAATCATAAAAGCAAGGGAATTTTCAAATCGATCTTTTCCTTTATATTTTGCAAATTCAGATGAAATAGCACAAATATTTACTAAAACAGAAGAAATAGTTGGATAATATTGACCAGAAGCAGCATTTGTTGCTTTATAAAAAACACTTAAAAATTCAATAAGTTCTTTTGTATTTTCCCAATCTTCATAGCCAATTCTCAAATTTGGGTCCGCATTATGAGCATTAAAAACTAATTGTACCGGCTCTTGATAAATATAAGCAACTTGAAGCATTTCAAATAAAGAATTCCATCTAGTGCATACTTCTTTTGGAACTTTTTTATATTCAAGTCTACATTCTTTACAACGATTTTTAAATTCTGTAATTCTACCTTTTATTTTAGCTTTAAAAATCCAATTACAAGCAAGTCTAATTTTTTCACAAGAAATTCCAAATTGAGAAATACCATCTTTTACTATCAAATTATACACATGTGCGGCACACTTAATATGAAAAGAATCATTATCAATTGGACAAAGTCTACATTTTAAATAATCAATTGTTTTCAAATTATTAGAAGCATTATCTAAAGTGACACTCATTATTTTATCACATATTCTATAAAATTGTAAAACAAGGCCTATTTTTGTTGCTATATAAGCACCGGTTTTAGTTTCTTCAACATATTTATATCCTAATATTCGTTTTTGCATGTTCCATTCATGGTCAATCCAATGGACAGTAATTGTAAAATAATCATTACATTTAGGACTACGTCCCATATAAGAAGTAATAGATAATCTACCATCATAATAAACAAATAAACAACGAAGAAAATGACAATATTCTTTTTCATATTTAAAAAGATCACTTTTAATTGTACTTCTTGGAATACCTTCATAATCTGGGTTATACAATTCCCGAATATACTGAATAAAACCAGGATGTGAAGGAAATGAAAAAGGCAAACCACAAACAGCAACCATTTTAGCTAATTCTCTACGATCTTTTTCTTTACTATATGTGCGGTGTGTGCTTCGGCTAGCCGGGTTAGTCATATTTAATACACTTTGAACCATATTAGAACCTCCAGCTCCCATAGAATTTTCAGGTTGAGGTATTCCATTTCTATTAGCCCTTTCTATATCATCTAGGCGAGCAAATTCTTTATTACACTTTCTCAAATGTGTTCTTAGTCGTCCCGTTCCCCCTTGTGTACCCGTAGTTACATGTTTCATAATCAATTTACATTTCGTGCATGTAACATTAGTTTTTTCCTCATTTTGTACCAAAAATTTCCATACTAAAGATCTTTTAACACGTACAACGGTCTTTGAAAAAGTAGGTAAATAGGGGACTTCATCTTGTTCCGGTAATTCGGTAGCCGGACTAGTAGGGGTAGGGGTCTCATCATCCTCCTCATTTATTTCTACTTCCTCATCTAATTCTTCCTCAAAATTAGTAAAACATCTATTTAAAGTTTCATGATCTACTTCATTTTCGGAATTAAATTCAATAGGTCGTGAGTCTCGTGTAAAAGAAGTTTCATCAACATGAGTATAATCATTAGTATTAATTCTAAATCTAGGAGGTGGCAAATGTTTAGAATTAGAACTACTTCCTCCTCCCCTATTATTTTTTCTTTCCGACATTGGTCTTTTACCACTTTATTTTCAAAATTCATGTTCAAGTTTAAAATAATTAATATTATGAAAAACAAGCAAAGATAATATAACAAAAAAAAATAACTTAATTAATAAACAAATAAAAAATTAAAGTTGGAACGAATGTACCGAACGTCTATGTAAAAGTAGACGTATAACCAAAGCCGGAATTGAGAGATGCCAATTGAAGCTTCCGATTTACTTCAAAGTTCAAATAAATCTACGAAATTCGAACTCCAAGTCAATATCACAAAATAATAATTATGAATTTCTGAGAGATTGAAAATGAAGAGATTTTATAAGATATTAATAAAATAGTTTGTGAATTTGTGATTTAAATGAAAAAATATGATATATTTATAGTGTTAAGGGGTAGAGAGGGGTGGGGTGGGGGGGGGGGGGCTGTTTGGAGCCGTTTTGGGCCCCAGTCCAACGGCTAAAAGGGCCCAACGGCTCCTTAACGTTCACATTTAAAAAAAAAAAATCAAATTGAACGTTGAACCGGACCGAAACCGGATAAAAATCCGGGTTCCGTTTCGGTACCGGTTCCGATACCTATAAGACCGGTTCCTTACCGGTTCAATCGGTACCGGTCTTACCGGTACGGGAACCGGATCGGATCGGACAAAAACCGGTCCGTTTGCCACCCTTAGCTGAAACACAACAATAACACCAAAGTTTAAGTCCCCGTTGGACCCTCAGGATTCGTTCGAAATCTCGTGCACACAAACTAAATATGTACCCCCACTAAACTCGACGTTTCGGACTCAATGGAACCGTCGGAATATGAATTTGAGGACTCCTTGACCCGAAATTCAATAAGATGCCAAGAAACTAGTTTAACGCCAAAAAAATTCGAAACTCAAACGGAGCGTCTAAAAATTCAACCAAGACTCATTCTAGACTTAGAATCGCCTCCCGAAACCAACGGTACTCTCGGAATTTCAATCTGAGCCTCGGAACCGCATATGTTGACCAAGGTCAACTCTTTATCAAAATTTCACAACTTTAGCAACTTAGGACCTCAATTCTTCATTTCAACTCCAAATTCGACTCCGTAACTTCACACAGACCCGTTTCGACATTCTAGAACCGCCAGAATCGACGGAAATCCGATCCGAGTCCCGAAACTCCAAATGACTCGAAAAAGCACTTTTTAACCAACTCTAACTCATAAAAACTCAACTTCTCAAAAACTCAACTTTTTACCAACTTTTCCTCAAACTAACTTTACAACCACAAAACATGGGACTAGGGGCAACTACCGAAAGGGCAAAATAGTCATTTCCACAAAAAATTACCAAAATGACCTTTCGGGTCATTACATAAGGGGAATTCTAAAACATAAATATAAGCTTGAAACTTGATAAAAAGGAAACATACTGACCTCTTCTCAAACTTACTCAACTCAAGGAATACTCAAGGATATTCAAAACTACTCAAACTTACTCAACTCATAAGTACTCAAGGATAAGATACTCAACTCAGAGATTAGATACTCAAATCAAAGATATGATATTCGACTATGGGTACTTAACTCAATATAAAGCAACAATACATATGTAATATATGGAAAGCTTTATAAAACAGTAAAAACAACTTAGTTCGTTAAAGAAAATGCAATAACAAACTCAACTTTACTTATATAATAATGTAATATAGTTTATGTGGGAGTTTCTCTAACCGACAACCACCACTATAAGCCTAAGTAGTGATACAACGTCTTGCCCACGCTGCCAGAACTGTCCTATACTTTGCCGTCATATAGAACGCTTAACTTAGTGGATCCACTAGCTTAACTTATGTGATCATCTAAAAAGTATGACCCATTAATACCCATGATAGCTACATGGTTTATGGAGACTTGAGTTAATATGAACACGCATTCCCATTTCGGTGCTCAATACTACTCCCAAAAATATACTTTACTCATATGTTTTAAAACAACTCCTTTCTTTTGTTTGAGATAATTACTCAAAACTTTGCTTAAAAGATCTCTTGGAACCGATGTTCCCTTTCTTGCTCAAAACTCTTTTGGAAAACTCAGTTTGCTCTCATCTTAAATGTGAAAACATTTACTCTTGGGAATACTTAGTTCCCATATATCATTTTAAAGAAAATGAACTTTATTCTTACTCTTTACTCAACTTCAAATCTTAAGTCTTAAAACAAAGTTTAAACATTTGTAAAGGACTTCTTAAAAATATGGTTCACGCCGAATTATGGACTTGAATGACTCAAAGCAAGGTTTTCAATAACCATAGATAAAACCCAAATACTTGGACCTCAAGAACTTCAATGATACTACTAATTTCAATAATGCTCAACTCTAAGGGTTCATGCTGAATTATGAGCATGAACTACTCAATTCAAGGACTCAAAGATACTTCTCATCTCAAGATTGTTCGACTTATAATGTTCATGCGGAATTATGGGCACGAACAACTCAACTCATGGACTTCATGGGTAATAGGTAATGGTCCCATAATAAGGAATGTAATCTCAAATGGGTTAGAAACTCAATACTTAAGACTTAGGACATGAAGATATTACTCCTCTTATAGATACTCAACTTCTGGAGTTTATGCAGAATTTATGGGCACGAACGACTTCACTCGTAGGTCTACATAACATCATGGAACTCATGTATAAAACTCTTCACATTCTCGTACTTACTTTCTCAAAATTTAACTCAAATCGATTATGGATCTCCAAGGATTCACAATTGAACTTAAAACTTTCTTGAACTCTACTCTGAACTCTCTTTTGAATGTTAATTATGAATTAAAGAGTTATGGTTCATGCTATGAAAGATATCATGATGACAAAATAGACTCATGAATACATTCTCCTCACTCTCATGCTCACTTACTCGAGTCTTGAAACAAGTTACTAGAAGTTGTAGAAGACTCCACAAAATGACTCAAAGGGACTTTCTTAGAATGTTCGAAAGAATTCTCAAAACTTAACTCTTAACTCTACCTTGGATTTGAATTATGAATTCAAGTTTATGATCAATTTAGGAATGATTTTAGGTGTTTAGAAGTAGCTTAGAGTAGTTAGAATCGAAAAAGAGTGAAGGTACCATTCGAAAGAACTCAAATGGAGCAACCGATTGCAAACTGGACGGGGGAGGAGACCCTGGGGCTATGGGTGGCGCGGAGCGCCAGCCCCTAAGATTCAGAGCCTACTTTGGGGTGCTCTGGCTGGCGCAACACGCCATGCCTCAACCCAGAAAACGCGACGAATTTCTTTGCTCGTTTTCTCACCCTAACTCGTCTAGAATCGAACGGTTTCTTCCCCAATCACTTAGAATCAATTACTTAACATAAGTGCACTCTAATATACCCAATACAGCCCTTAAAACACTCACTTTGATCTCAAGAAATCATCAAAAACCCAACACAACAAGATTTAGAAAGAACTTCAAGAACACCTATCAAGAACTCATCAAAAACTTAAATCTTTAAACTTCAAGAATGAAATTTGCGCTAAAAATAACATGTTTGCCGTGTGGGTGAACAAACCCAACACTATGGAAGCTTACATACCTCTTAGGGATCAAACCCATGGCGAAAAATCCGCTATAACGCGCAAGAATCTTGACGAACGCTTGATCTTCTCCTCTTTTCTCCTCTTGAACTCTCAACTAAAACCCTAGGCATATTTTAGGATTATAAAACTGAACCCAATAGGATTAGACCCTTAAAACCTTACTAAAGATGAATTAAATTTGATTTGATAAGGAAAAGACCAAAATACCCCTTATTATTTTCGGCTAACTTTCCTTAACTAGACAACCTAACTTCAAAAGGTCATATCTCACTCATCCGACCTAGAAACTTAGCAAACTAGGCGGCGTTGGAAAGATAATTCAAAGGTATTTCCTACGGTATCTTGTAGAACATATAACTCATCCTGTGCTAGGAGTTATGATCATTTCAAGTTGACCCAAAACTCATAACTTAAGCATAACTTGCTAAATTTCAGATTTTGCTATTTCTAATTTAGTTCTTTTTCGAACTCAAGGTGCTACATCTAGTGAACTTAACACTTAAGAAATTTTAATTCCTCGATAAAATCGTACTCACAACGAAGGATGGTTCAAGTCTTAACTCAAAAAATTTCTGGGGTGTTACCAAACCCTTTAGCAACTAACCTTGCTTTGTACCTTTCAACAGCTCCTGAGGCCAGATATTTGACCTTAAACACCCATTTACACCCAATATGATGTTTTCTTAGAGGCAAGTCAGTAAGGGTTCAAGTGTGGTTAGCCTCTAGAGCAGCTATTTCTGATTTCATAACTTCAACCCATTGAGGGTGAGAAGCAGCTTTAGCAAAAAAAGTAGGCTCAGAAATACTGGAGTGGGAAGACAGAGCTGTACCATAACTAGAAGACAAGTGATCATAGCAAACATGATTGGACATTGGATATAAGCACTCATACTTGGGTTGAATGATGTGAAAATCATGCATCCAAATAGGAGGTCTGGTTGTTCTAGAAGATATTCTCATAGGGAGAAAAGAAGACATAGGAGGAGGATCAGAGGAAAAAGTATTGTCAATCTAAGGTAGAATGATATCATGCAAAGGAACAACTTGAAGAGGATATGTATCACTGACTTCTATGGGTTGTAGAACTGGAAATAAAGTGGGAACAGATGAACTCATGTCTTGAAAAGGGAAAATGTCTTCCTTAAACACGATATCCTTACTGACTATGAATTCCTTGGTGTGCAAGGTGAACAACATGCAACCTTTCTGCAAATTTGAATAACCAAGGAAGACAGTGGGAACTGCTTTGGATCAGAAGTAAATTTATCAACCTTTCTAACTTCAGTAGCATAAGCCAGACAACCAAATACTCTTAAATGTTCAAGTGGTGGAGAGTATTTAAACATCAATGCATAATGAGTCTTCCCTTTGAGTATGGAGGATGGAATCCTATTGATGAGATACACACTGGTCAAAACTCAGTCCCCCCAAAATCTTAAGGGCAGGCTAGCTTGAAATCTCAAGGCTCTGGCTGTATCCAGAATATGTCGATGCTTTCTTTCGATCACTCCATTTTGTTGTAGATTGTAAATGCAAGAGCTTTGATGAAGCACACCTGGGGCCTGAAGTAAATCAGCCACTTGGGAGTTGAAGAACTCACAATCATTATCTGTCCTTAATACCTTGATAGTTGCAGAAAAGACATTTTTTATCTGAGCAAAATAATTCCCAAGTGCTACACTAACCTCAGACTTAGAATTCAATAAGAACAACCAGGTATATCTTGAAAAATCATCCACTAAGGTTAGAAAAAATCTTTTTCCATTATGAGTAGGTACTTTATAAGGACTCCAAACATCAACATGAAAAGTATGAAAACAAGTAGTAGTTGTAGTATTACTCAAAGGCAAAGGAATCCGAGATTGTTTTGCCAATGGACAAATAGTACATAATTCGGCAGCATTAGGAGCTAAGGCTTTTAAACAATTCAACTTTCTAAGTGTAGAAAAAGATACATGTCCTAGTCTTCTATACCAAAAAGATAAGCTACTCTTATCAGAGATAATTGGAGTACAATGTTTAGAAACAGAAACTGCATTAGTTGTAGAGGTAAGTGGAGCTCCTTGTGACTTCAACTGACAATCAACATGAAGCACATAAAGATCATTCTTAGAAACAGAAACTACATTAGCTGTGGAGGTAAGTGGAGCTCCTTGTGACTTTAACTAACAATCAATATGAAGCACATAAAGATCATTCTCCAACATGCCAATCCCCCTCACCTTCCTATTGGAGAGGTCCTGAAACAAGCAGAAATCAAGATAGAAATAACATAGCAATTTAACTCCTTAGTCAACTTTGGCACTGAAAGCAGGTTGTATTTGAACTCAGGAATATGCAACACATTGGTAATCTCAATCCCTCCAAGGATCTGAGAAAAACCAATATGATCAACCTTAGCTAGGCTACCATTAGGCAAGTGAACTTTCCCTTATGAGAAATCACAGATATTGGTGTACTTGGTTAGTAGATGCATATTATTTACCATATGTTTGGAAGCTCATGAATCTATTATCCATTATCATCGACAGTGTATTGAGAACAACTTAACATACCTGATGTTCTCATAGTACAGTCACTAGGAAGCTTGTCATTCTCATGAGCTGGAAGATGAGGCATCTGCAGGTATTGATGAGGGGGTTATGGATACAAGTACTGCCATTGTTAAGGATATTAATACTGAGGAGGCTGCAAATTAGTCATAAGAGCATGAGAAGAATTTGTATTAAAGGCAATAGAACCAGGGGGTGAAGGTATTTGGTTCAGCGGAGATTTGCTGGAATTGTTACCAGAAGAGCTATCTTGACCAGTGAAGTTTGTGTACTCTATGAGATTATCATTAGTGGAGTTGACTCTGGCAAGATTGGCTGCAGTGGTAGGACCAGGACTGGTTCTTCTCTTACCTCTCCAGTTAGCAGGATAACCATGAAGTCTTAAGCATATAGCTCTAGTATGCCCTTTCCGGTTACAATAGTCACAATACAAGTTACTATTATTCTGAGGTTTCTGAGATCTGTAGTTAGAGACTGAAGTAGATCCTGAGCCTGAACTAGTAGGATACCCCTTGTTACTACTAAAAAATGCCATGGCATTACTCAACTGACCTGAATTAGGGATCATAGAGTTAGAAGAGGCTTCACTTCCAGCTATATTGGCTTTACCAAGGATCCTCTAACACTCCTCAGCCATTACTAAGGAGTATGCCTTGCTCACACTAGGTGTATGATCCATCATCATTATCTGACTTCAACACTAATTAAAGGATTCATTTAACCCTAAAAGAAATTGCATCAATCTCTGATATTCAAAGTGAACATCATAAGTCTTTGACACTTCATGCACAACCAGGACAATGCATGAGAGAGTTAAATTCCATCCATAGCTCTTTGAGTCTAGAAAAATAGCTAGAAACTAAAGAAACACCTTGACTTAGAGTCGCAATTTCCTTGTGTAGATAAAAAATCCTAGAACTCTCAACTTTGTCAAATCATTCTTTTAGATCATTCCAAACTTGTAGAGCACTGCTTGCATACACTATACCACTGAGTAATTCCCTACTAACAGAGATCATGATCCAGAAGATCACTATAGCATTACATTTCTCCCAGAGGTCATGCAGAGATATATGGTACATCTTTTTGAGATATTTTCCATCAATAAAGCCTAATTTACCTTTACCTAGCAATCCAATTTTCATAGATCTACTCCATAAAAAGTAATTTTTAGATCCCGTAAGCTGAATAGAAACCAAGGAGCTACCTGGAGTATCACACGCTTGAAGATATAATGGATGATGTGCATCAATCACAATCACTTCTCCTTGCTCCGAACGGATAGGAATCTCAGGTGCCATTGATGAAGCAACTATTGAAACAAAGAACAAAAAATGATCTGAATTGCTTTATGGACAATGCAACAACTCCTCTAAGGAGCTACAAGCTACTCTGAAAGCAGAAAAGAAAAAAATCTAAGATCTTCAAAGGACTCCCTCGAGCTTTGATACCATGATGAATTAAGAGCAGCTATGGCAGCTGAGAACAAATAAACTGTATTATGTATGCATTATTAGATCAAGTCCATATACAATGAATCAGTACCAACATATATAGTGTGACTTATCTACTAAAACTGTAAACTAACTAGTATAGTTAATGTTAACCTGACCATAGTTAACCTATAACAAACTAACTAACTTTTGGACTTTACTATTCATCTGTAACTAACTAATATAAATGACTGGCAGCTACTCTATGCTCAACATATATATCGAGTGATATAGTATACGTATATTCATCTATATCCTTTCCCTAACCACTTCTTCATACAGTTCTATGAGAAATTAACATAATCACATTTCACATATATGCCATCAAAAACTATATTATATGTATAACTCATGATAAGGTATATATTATTCACAATGCAATTAATTTTCTCAATCTTTTCCAACTTGTGAAGTCCACAAATTAAGCATTGTATTAAACGTCGCATCTTTAATTAAAAAATAAATATTAAACGTCGTATCTTTAATTAAAAAATAAATATTAAACGTCGCAAATATTAGGCTTTACTTTGTCAATCTTCATCTTTTAATGATCTCTTAATTTTAAAGTCTCCTTCAAGCTCTCCATTTTATAATATTCATCCAATGATAAATTATAAATTCATCATACTCGACACTATTCTTCTTTCAAGCATTTCATCAAATCTTATATACACCAATTAAATACATTCAGAAGAAAAATTAAGTGTTTTTCTATAGTATTGTAAACTATTCAAGGACTAATCTCATAATTAAAAGATGATAGCGATTGTTACAAAACATTTTTTGGAACTAAATTAAAAAAAACTTTATAATTTGGAAAAAAAAAATTAGTTAATTAATTTTAAAAATAATAGATTCGCCAATTAATTTTTTAGGAAAATTAAGAAAACTATTTTAAAAAGGAAATTAAGAAAACCTCTTAGTTATATTAGATCAGAGTCTAGTAAACTATTTTTAAAAAGGTAATTAAGAAAACCTTCTAGTAGTACTAATATAACAAATACTCCCTGTGCTCCTAGTTACTTGTCCATTTTGACAAATCAAGAAATGACGAAAAAAAATTCACCTATTATACCATCAATTAATTACTTTGAAAATGGTAGAACTTCTTGAAAATCTTAAGTTTTTTATTCATCCACTTCATAATTAATAGGGGTAAAATGATAAAGTTATTATGTCAATAATTATTTTCTTAATAAGTGTATCAATTCAAAAGTACATAAGTAATTAGGGACTGAGATAAACAAACAAACGTAACAAAGAAACATGAATTTCTGATTATTTCATGGGCTTGGCCCAAAAAACAACTACTTTTGACCAATCCAAACACAACCTCAGCCCATCTAAAATGCACTTAAATGACTACATCATGCTTTGATTTCAGCAGAAGTTGTTTTTGGGGAAAATTTTCAAAACAACAATATTTTAGCTTTTAGTGGGACTCCTTAGCAACGGTTTCATTATTTATTAAAAATGTCATTATTTTAGTTTGTTAAGGGATTAGTTATGTATTTATTTTATTTTGATTAATTTGAAAGAATACAAATAATTAATAACAAAACAGAGAAAATCATGGAACAAAAAAAATTCAAAAAAGGTAAAAAAAATTTTAAATACCAATCAGTTACGTTTTGAAAAGAGCATAAGTAGTCATCTTTCCGTCGAGCGTTTTTTTTCTTTCTTCTTAAGAACATCAAAAAAAATAAAATTAAAATAATTTAGTTTGTCTTCTGAATCATTCATCTGATAACTTTCAAAGCTTCTTCAAGTTGAATACGACATATTTTTGAAACAGAATTTATTAAAATTGGCAACTATAAATTTGTCGCATATAGTGAACAATCGAAAAATAATCAGGTATTTTTTTTCTAATTGAATCAGTGAAATCTTTGTATGCATTGGGATTTATAGCTTTTTTCGAATGTTTTGTTTCCAAATTATGATGTATAACGAATGTTTTTTTTTTAGTTTAGTAGCTGTTTTTTATGTTTGAATGCATACAATAATATGTATCCCATTAAGTTAATGTAACTAATTGATCATGAACTATATGTTGAATACAACAATATATGAATACAAAAGTGAGATGAAAATACAAAGTTATAAATACAAAGTGAGAGTGAATATAAAGTTGTGAATACAAAAGAAATACTCTCTTCATTTGAAATAAAAAGTGACTTTGAAAGGTAAAATACAAACTAATGGATCATGAACTATATGTTGAATACAACAATATATGGATACAAAAGTGAGATGAAAATACAAAGTTATAAATACAAAGTGATATTGAATATAAAGTTGTGAATACAAAAGAAATTAAATACTCTCTTCATTTAAAATACAAATTGACTTTGAAAGGTAAAGTAGGCACATAAAATACAAAACTTGTTGGTATACAATTAGGTTGAATACAAAATAAAAGAGAAATACAAACTTGTTCACATATAAATTGAGATTGAAATACATAATGAATACCCAATAAAATACAAAATTATTGTTATCATACAGTTAGGATGCATACAAATTAAGAAGGAAATACAAACATGTTGGTTTACTAATTGAGATTGAAATACAATGTAAAACTTGTTGATATATAGATAGAATGAATACACAAATAAACTGTTGATTCAGACACTGTAGACAGACAGATGTTTTCCCCAAATCTAAAACCCTAAAAGCAAATATAAATGTATTAAAAATAAAACAAAATAAACATATGAATGAATTTGTAGATTCTAATAAATCAGAAATATTAAAACAAATCAGAAAAGAATCGAAAAAAATTGTTTAATCGACTAAAAATCTAAAATACATAAATTTTACATGAATATGTAAACAAACTTGCATAAAAATCAAAAAAATTAACGGAAAATCCATAATATGTACAATGCGAAATATAAATCATAAACGGTGATATTGAAAACAAATGAAAAGAAATCTAAATAACTAATTGAAATACATAAATATTAGATGACTATGTAAACAAACTAGCATAAAAATCAAAAAAATTGACCAAAAATCCGTAATATGTACAATGCGAAATATAAACCATAAACGGTGATATTGAAAACAAATCAAAAGAAATATCAATAACTAATCGAAATGGATAATGAAAATTACCTTGCCAACCGAGAAATCTGCTTGAATTAATAAAGAGATTTCGTTTAACAATAAAGAAAATTTCTTGATGAACAACAATTTAGCACCTTGAAGAAAGATAAACTTGAAACGTGAAAGGTGGGGAAGAAACGTGAAAGTTGGGGAAGAAACGTGAATGGTGATAAAAAAAAAGGTTAATGGTATTGGTTTAATTTTTATTTTTTTCACTTTAAACGGTTATTGGTATATAATTTGGTCCATATAGGACTCTTTCCATAAATAAAATTAATTTAAAATACTAACATCTTAATACATATTATTTTATAAAAATATTGTCATTCTGCCATTTTAAATAAACACTTTAAAGTGTTGTTATTTTGACTAATTATGTTAGGTATTGTGACTTAATTGCTAATTTTCCCTTTTTACTTTTTAAAATGACTATAATTTGACTTAATTCAAGATCGATAGTTATAATTTGTTTGAGTACAAATTATAGCTACATGTTTGGGGGAGGAGAGAGGCGAGCAAAATTAGGAGAGGGAGGTGAGAGGTAGGCAAGATCTGGGAGAGAGGTGAGAGAGGTTGAATGTATGTTGTATTCGTTGTATCAGGTTGTATCACGAATACAATTGATACAACTGATTTGTATCAAAATGGATACAATTGTATACATTTTAGGAGGAGAGATGCGAGCGAGATCGAAAAATATACATCTTTTGTTTATTTTTACTTATCAAATTTTGAATTTTGACATACCCATTAAAAATAATAATTGACATGACTATTTTGTCATATTATCTCTATTAATTGATGTCTAATATTAGATCTTGAAAAATAAACAAGTAATGCCTAGAATAAAATATAAAGATTTTTTTTTATCATTTCTCTATACTAGTATACGTTCCCGCGAGTTGCGCGAATAATATAAAAAATTATATATATATAGAAATGAAAGAACAAATCACATGATCATTTAATAACTTGTACAATATACTTTGCGTTTGTTTGTTACTACATTATTATTAACTACTTAAAATCATAGCATTATCGACTAAATTTTGATTAACTTATCACTTGCTTTAATATTCTTTTTCGTTAATCTTCTATTTATATAATACAAATAAATATATATATTTTCATTATAAAATGTTATTTAATTTTAATAATATTTTAAATATTATAAGTTTATTGTTATTATTGACACTCTTTATTGTTTTTTTTTACTTGAATTCAAAGTAAAAAAATTTGCAAATTATTTGTATTCTTTTGAACATATATATATATATATATATATATGAAATGAAAGAACAAATCACATGATCATTTAATAACTTGTACAATATATATATATATATATATATATATGAAATGAAAGAACAAATCACATGATCATTTAATAACTTGTACAATATACTTTGCGTTTGTTTGTTACTACATTATTATTAACTACTTAAAATCATAACATTATCGACTAAATTTTGATTAACTTATCACTTGCTTTAATATTCTTTTTCGTTAATCTTCTATTTATATAATACAAATAAATATATATATTTTCATTATAAAATGTTATTTAATTTTAATAATATTTTAAATATTATAAGTTTATTGTTATTATTGACACTCTTTATTGTTTTTTTTTTACTTGAATTCAAAGTAAAAATATTTGCAAATTATTTGTATTCTTTTGAACATTTTTTGCACTAAGATATTTTATAAGTTTTATATTTTTGTATGTTAACGTATTAATATCTTACTTAATACTAAGTTGTGATTTTAAATTTGTCCCAAAGTACGAATAGAGATGTTTTTAATATTATCCAAAATTGCAAGTGGTATTTTCTCATGGATAATGCTAAAGAAGTTAAAAAAAATTATGAAGGCATTAGATTATTCCGATCATTGTATTACTTAACAACACTAATGGCATTCCTTCAAATATAAACACTACCTTATACCATAAGAAAAGTATATAATATTTGAAGCTTTAACTAATATAAAAATTGAATTATTCTTTGTTATGGTATTTTATTTTTAGAGAAAACGAAAAAGCAAGCGAAACTTAACTTATATATGAAAGTTATTTGTCCGCACAATAATCACGCCAAAATTGATGTGTGACTTTAACACCTACATACCAAGATCATAAAACATTATAATACAGCCATGCAAATGATTTATACAAAGACATATTCACACACACCATATATTTAATTAGTATCATTTGAATATCACATGCATTTGAATGATATATATATATATATATATATATATATATATATATATATATATATATATATATATATATTGCCAGTAAGCTAGAGTTCAAGGATCATGCCCCATTAAATATAGTATTCAATTATAAGAAAACAGAAAAAAAAGAAAAAAAAAAAGATATGAATTCAATATAACAATAGATAGTATTTTGTGCTAGGAGTCATCCTAGTAAATTTGTCAAGTCAATATTTAATACTCTTTCTATAGCCCAAAATAAATTAAAGTTATCCAACAATTACGATCGCTATAATATATAATGGAAATTAAGAATGTTTTGTTAAAATTTTTATTTCTTATACATTAAAACAATACACATGTAGACTTGTAGTTGTTTAGTCTTCACCTTCATAAATTTTAATAAATTAACAAATGTGACAGTTTTTTCATATCCAGTATTACTCTTTATTCTCTTTTTTATTTGTACTAAGTTTGAAATTACGCACAAAAATTAAAGAAATAAATTAATAAAGTGAACAAACTATCTAAATTTCAAATATATGAAATATAAATATATACATTGTCATTAATTCAAGTAGATTTGGAGTTGCTCTTTTACTCCAAGAATCCCCCAAACACGAAAATCTCACTTTTTATATTCAACGGCATAAGCAGAAAAAGATATAGAGTTTAACACTTGGATTCAAAAATTGAATCAAACACATTATATTAGAATATCTTAAGTTAAGAAATATCTAACTATCATCATATTTTTCAATGCATTAAATAATATATATATATATATATATATATATATATATATATATATATATATATTCACTTTAAGCTATGAATTAATTATGCGTCAGTAGACTTACCAAATAAATTAATGAAAATATAATCAATTACTAAAATTTTGAGTGATATATTCAAATATTTATTGCATTAAAAGATCATCAAAAAGTAGCAAAATATTGCAAAAGAAATAGATTACCAAAATTTTAGGAGAAAAAATTAGTTATTAATTTATATTACAATAAAAGATAGTCAAAATCTGCAAAAGAAATTTTAAACACTGCTTTATATAGCATTGATGCAAAATTGGAGAATTTTTTTCAGAAGTATTAGATTTGATTATGTTACTACTGAAATAACAATACAGTCACTCATATTTATCTGTATTAGATAGAAAATACCTGTGATGCTTGGACAGAGATTGAACAAAATTAATAAATTACATAAAGTTATGTATGAACAATCAAGGCTCAAGATATTTCCTCACTATCAATATTGAGATTTGAAAACATACAGTAAGTAAAGAGAAAAGAAGAGACAGATAACGTAGTGGATAGAATTAAGGATAAAATTGAGAAATTATAACTGCTTTAAATTTAAAACTATTTTAAAATTATTTATCAATTGTTAAAAAATATTAAATCTTTTTTTTAAGATGCCGACATTTGTCATTATGAGTGTATGTTGATGACATGTGTCTATTTTTATTTTAAATTTTGAATTTGTAATATTTAATTAGTAATATAATACTTAATTATTTATAATTTAAAATTCTAAAAATTTGTGGTAATGACATGTGGTGTTTTTTCTTCTCATATGATATATAGATAGATGCTAAAAGCGACCAGCAGAAGTGAACAAAAAGAAGTACATTGTACATGAAAGAAGAGATATGCAACCACTCAATTTTTTTATATTTTTTATTTTGAATTTAACTTATGTAATTTAACCATATAAATACTCATACATGTGAAGACATTATCCCCACATTATACACCAAATTATAGGCCTCTAGGTAGGACTATATGTCTCAAAGAAATTTCCTCTTGTTTGGCCTAATTAATGTGTTTGGTGTGGCTCACATCTTTACTCAATTTCTACCAAATTAATGTTGGTACCGACACAAATTTATACATGGACCAAGAAAGGCATGTAATAATATTGCTGAATTCGTGGTCCAATTAGCAATCAACACTTTGTGCAACATATATGAAACGTCAAAGTGCATGTCAGGTTCTGTTTTTTACCCACCTGAATTTTGCTCGATCTAGGCGTACACGGTTTTAAAATATCTCATTAGAGTATAAGACTTGCTTATTTATATAATTTGTATTTTGAAAATACAATTTATCGATGTGAAATTTTTTATCCTATGTTAGGGATATCACATACATCTCCTCTCATGAACTCTGTGTGCGTCCTTACAGAGCTTTGTCCCACCATATGAGATTTGCATAAATTCAATAGAACTTTGGTCCACATCGACAAGGCTGAAACATGACTTTGTTATCATTTGTAACAGTCCAACATGCTAGTGATATTGTCCGCTCTAGACCTATAGACCCACACAACTTTAAAATACGTCAATAACATGTAAAACATGTTTACTTATATACCCAATATCTCTCATGTATTTTGTTTGATGTGAAACTTCTTATCCTAATTTGATATACCACACAATGTGACTTTATTAGTATTATTTAAACTCAAAATCTATAATTAAAGAAAATACCTATTTATAAAGCCACCGTCATCTTTGTTGATTAATATTAGTTTTTCATTGATTTTTTTAAATAAGAAAGATCAATTCCATAGGTGGATACCAACTCAAATAATAGTATTCCACGTCAATCTAATTATATGCGACATCCTTCGAGTTTTAAAGCATTGTACACTAGCTTGTGAATGCCATTAATAAAAATAATAATTAAAGGGTTAAGAAATACAAGAAACAAGTTTATGTTATAAATATTGATTGTGTATTGATATGATTATTACTAAATTTATACATTTAATTAGGAACGTGTTAAGGATAAATTTGAAAATAAAGTGGAATTATCACCTTTTCAATTTTATAAAAATAATAATTATTTTGAATCAATTTTTAAGAGTTAAAACTTGTAACTAGAAAAAGCATTAAAGACTTGGGTGGTTAAGTGTCTAGACACTAATAAAGACCTTGATTAATTAATCGTTGTTGTAATCCAGCAAAGAACGACAGAAGTAAAATTAACTTGCCACTTCCTAAAATTAATGTATGGTCGTGAAATTTTAGAGAGTACATATAACTTGATGTTGTATTTTAAATTTTTTAAATTTTAATTTATTTTTCTTATTTTTAAAGTTATATTTAAATATATTCAAGCATAAACTCAGATTGTTTCAATTATTCTTTGTAAAAGTATTATCAAATACAACTTCATTTTTAACTCTAAACTTCTCGATAAAAATATTTGAAATTATGACCACACTATTAGAGTGAGTAAAAGTCCAACATTGATTGGGAAATGGACGAGTGGTCTGCTTATATGGATGTAGACAATCCTCCCCTCATAAGCTAGCTTTTGGGATTGAATTAGGTCCAAATAACATATCTTTACATGATATCAGAGTCAGATTCATCTCCGTTTGAACTCCCGACCCACACTCCAATTGAATCTGGGCGTGAGGGGGGGGGATGTTTAAGTGGGTAAAAGTCCTACACTAATTGGGGAATAGACTGGAAGTCTACTTATATGAATTTCGATACTTCTCTCCTTATAAGCTAATTTTTTATCTTGAATTAAGCTCAGATGGCATATTTTTACCGTATGCTAAATATTTATGATTTGTGAAAAACTCCTACACGTAAGATCTTAGGACTAGCTACCACATGCATGACTTTAGAGCCAGCATAATAATGTATCATCAAAATGCATTAAATTTTCAACCTACCAACCAACTACTTCTCTCACTCTTCCATTGGACATCTACTCCAAATTTCCCTCTATAAAAACACTCAACCAAAACACATTTCTTCCAATCCACTTCTTCATCATAAAACACATAACTATTATTTTACCTTCTCTTCTCTAATTTTCATAATCGTTAAGAATGGAAATGGTTAGCAAGATTGCATGCTTTGTGCTTTTGTGCATGGTAGTGGTTGCACCCCATGCAGAGGCACTAACTTGTGGTCAAGTTACATCTTCCTTGGCTTCTTGTTTCCCTTATCTGATGAACCGCGGTCCTCTCGGAGGCTGTTGTGGTGGTGTTAAGAGCCTTTTGGGTCAAGCCCAGACTACAGCAGACCGACAAACCGCATGCACTTGCCTGAAATCAGCAGCTAGTTCTTTTACAGGCCTTGATTTGGGCAAAGCTGCTAGTCTCCCTAGCACTTGTAGTGTCAACATCCCTTACAAGATCAGCCCCTCTACTGACTGCTCTAAGTATGTTATTCACCCTTTTTGACCTATAACAACAAGTAACTCTTCGTATTAAGCGTAGTATGTAAAATAAAGTAACACAAAAATGATGTGTACTAGCACATTGTCACAAAATGACGTACAAATATATGATTATACTTGGTACATTACGTTTTTATTATTATTATTATTATTATTAATGTTGGCTTTGTTCATTAATGCAGGGTTCAGTAAAGCTGATCATCAGAATTTGGTATCATGAGGAGAATTAAGAATAATATAGATGGAAATTGATCTTTGCTTGTAGATCCATTGTTTCTATGTTGTATCAGTTGTCACTTTCTGTTTTTTCTGTGTTTTTTTTTAAATCGTACGTAGTCGAGTGTTGTATGAAAATTTCACGATTGGCTATTATGTATTAATCCAATCTATCTTATTTGGTATATGTACTCTCTCGTGTATTAATTCAATATTTTTGGTTTACTTTTACTAGGGTTTTTTATTTGCATTACACGTATTTATCAAATTCGAGTAATATAGTATACATTATTGTGTGCTCATTCATCTACGTACCTCCTTTTTCTAACCACTTCTTACACGTACAATGCTAATTGATGAGAAATATATTAACATCATCACCATCACAAATGCCTATAAAAAGTATACTTTAAATAAATTCATTAAGGTACAAATTCACTATGCAATATATATTAACTTTCTCGATCCTTTCCAACTTATAAGTCCATTAATTAAAGTAAACAACGTATTAAATGTCGCAAATATTCAGGCTTTACTTAGCTTTGTCACTCTTCATCTTTTGAAAATTAGATCCGTCTATATATTCTCCGTCTCAAAAAGAACCATCTAATTTGACTTGACACAAAGTTTAAGAAAACAATTCAATCTTATGATTCTAAATTAAAGTTATGTCTGTATCAAAATAACATTTAATTTTATGGCTTTAAACATGTTACCTAAAAAACTAAAATAAAAATATTGCTAAAAATAAGAGGTTTTTAAAAGCAGATTAAAAAGGAAAGTAAGTCATTTTTTTAAAGGAGGGAATAATAAATTGAGAAGTGCTAAATTGCCAGAAAATTTGGCTAGAAAATTTAAAAAACTATAATATTTTTTTTATTTTAAAGTAAACTGATCTTTTTTTCATTTTTTAGTTAAAAGGTATTAAGGTTAAAAGGGTAAAAATATTTAAAAAGATAAAATAACACAGATAAAATATCATCCTAGCCAAATCCTAACCTAATTTTCTGGCAAAAAAGATTTTTCCTAATAAATTTTTAGGCTTACTTAGCTTTGTCACTCTTCATCTTTTGAAGATTAGATCCATATATATATTCTCGTTTCAAAAAGAACAATCTAATTTGACTTGACACAAAGTTTAAGAAAACAATTCAATCTTGTGATCCTAAATTAAAGTTATGTTTGTATCAAAACAATATTTAATTTTATGGCCTTAAACATGTTATCTAAAAAACTAAAATAAAAATATTACTAAAAATAAGAGGTTTTTAAAAGCAGATTAAAAAGAAAAGTAAGTCATTTTTTTTAAAGAAGGAGGGAATAATAAATTTACCTTATTAGCACTATTCTTCTTTCAAGTATGTTATCAAACGATTTTGTGCTTTCGTAATCTCCTCTCTCTACACAACCCATCTATCACTACACGGTACACATCTAGTGTTTAGCCTCAATTTTAAAATTTTTTTGACAAATTATTTTAAGTTTGTATTGCCATTTTATAATAAACATGTTTCGCTAAAAAATAGCCTTATAACATAATTAATATCAATTCAAAAAAAAAATAACAATATGAATAAGAGCAATACATCAATTAAATTGTTAGTAATGATAAATTATAACTCATTAAAAATAAATTGTTCTTTTTTTGGCCTCGTTCTATATATATATAGATAGTAGAGATGAGGAGTTATTAGTTATTAACGGAGTAATTTGGTAGAAAAATATTAGTTGGAATTAATAAATAATGAGTGTCTTTTATAAAATACAAAAAGTTCGGCGTGATTTTTTAAAATTCCCAAATATTAGAACTTGGCCTCAATACTATTTTTTTCTAGAATTTGAAAATTTGAGATATTTGGCAGATATATTTGCCAAATAATGATAAATTATATGGTCAAAAATCATTTCTTAATTTTTCTTGCAAATTTCCTCATGATATATTTGAAGCCAAACGGGACCACAGTACTTTAGTGCCAATTCTACAAGGTTAAAGAAAAGGCAAGTGCCTTACGACCTCCAAATTTGAAGGAAGGGAATTCACATTTTAGCAATAATAGATTTTAGTTTTTTTTTTTTTAAAAAAAAAGCAATAGCGTACTATAGAAAAAATTGAGCTTCTCATTACTTATTCATAGTAGAAGAGTCTACAACACGCATATCTTCGTCAACATGCCTGCTTGTATGACAAGGATATTTTTGGAATTTCCTACTTTTTCCTTCATTAAGCCTTTGTAATCTCTTGTTTTAAAGGTGTACCTTTTCTTTATTAGACCAAAAAACCAATTAACATTTACATAATGCCTCATATGTCCTATAAAAAATTACTACTGTTTTGTTGAACTGTGTGGGCCCAACTCATGGGCTCACTTTTCTATGTCGGCTGCCTCATTCCCTTTTTTTAATTTAAACATTTGTATAAGTAGTAGAGTTGTAATAATAATATTTTTCATTACTATTTAGTATTTTTTTGTATTAAATTTATTTCTCTTATTCTTTTTGTTGGTTATAAATTTAAAAATTATATAAATAACACATAAATCACAATAATTAACAATATAAATATTTAAAAGTTATATAAAAAAATTCGATTGACTCTTGACATTTTGTTGATACCACATAAAATGGGTTAGATAATAAATATATATTATTTGAAATTGACCTGAATATTTAAAAGTTATATAAAAATAATCGATTAACTCTTGACATTCTATTGGCACCACATAAAATGGGTTAGATGATATATATATATTATTTGAAATTGACGTAAAAAGTACTACAAAATCACAATAATTAATTAAAAAAATTATAATACATATAAAAAAATCACTTGACTCCAATAAATTTATCAATGCCACATAATTTGAGACATGGGAAGTGACATGTATTATATGAAAATTACGTTAAAAGGGTAATATAAATTACAATAATTAACATTTTAATATATTTAAAAGAGATAAAAAAAATGACCAATTTTTGAAATCCTATATATGCCACCTAAATTGAAACAAAGAGAGTAATATATATTATTTTTAAAATTAAGTAAAAAGTATAAATTATCATAATTAACAACTTAAAATATTTTAAAAATCATATAAAATTTTCTATAACTTCTCAAGTTCTATGATATCACATAAATTGAGACAAAAAATTAATATATATTGGGCCCCGTGTTGACACGGGTCCTGTATCTAGTATAGAAAGAAAGAATTATCAGAAGAAGTTTGACATATATATTTGAAATACTATGTTTCAAAAATGATTAAATGGATTGGTTATACTATTTATTGGAAAGGAATTATTAGAAAATATCAATTATGAAAGATTATTAAATGATTTGTATATCAAGAAACTAGAAAAAAAATAACTTATGAAAAAACAATTAATACCTTTTTAACTTCTTAATGATTACTGCTTATTTTGAACCTATGTATTTTTTTTAAAAAAAACCAATAAATCACTCAAAAGGGAATTGAAGAAGTATGTAAACTTTGTTATTTTTACTTGTTTATAAGAAGCTTTACAATTCCCTTAAGAAATAAAAAATAATATATATATATATATATATATATATATAGCCTCAATGAATTTGAAAAATAAAAATAGAATAAATAGTTAATAGTAATGATAAAATAAAATATATATTTTATCTTAATAAGCTAATTAAGTGGATAAATTAAAAAATATTTTTAATATTATGAATAATTAAAATGAACAGAGAAAGTCGTATTCATTGGCTGTTGTCGCAATTAATTTCTTCAGTCTCAGTCGGCTATTAGATTGGCAGTATGTGTCCATCTTATATTCGTCAAACCTCTTTCAATATTTTATTTTTTTTGTTTTTTCCGTATATTT
This sequence comes from Solanum verrucosum, assembly GCF_900185275.1. Classification (NCBI taxonomy): domain Eukaryota; kingdom Viridiplantae; phylum Streptophyta; class Magnoliopsida; order Solanales; family Solanaceae; genus Solanum; species Solanum verrucosum. The sequence goes on from NW_026020401.1 coordinate 1,038,154, forward strand.
GTGTTAAAGTTTGACTATTATCTATATTAAACTTTGATAATTTCAAATTTACATCACGTAGGGTCCCATTCTGGAGAAATTGCTTCACATCAAAGTTCTTTTCATATTTAGAATTCGAACTTGACACATTTAATTAAGAAAGGAACAATTTCATCCATAGTTACTATACCAAAAATAATCTCTAGCGACTACTAATTAACAACAATAACTTAATTGTCGCAAACTATCTTATTTTAAAGATAATTAATACTCTTTATTACATGGAAGAAGGGGTAATCAGGGACATGAGGTTTGACAAATTGGTGTATAAGATTTGATAGGTTTAGTTACAAACCGGTCCAAATTGAAAATCAAATTAAATTAATTTAATAAATAGATTTTATTTGTTTTTAATTTGATTTGAATTTAATTTTTAACAATATGAAATTCTTTTATTTGCTATAGATTTACTTATTTTGTATACTTTTTTCATGATTTTTTTTTACCAGAAACAAGCTTTTGTATTGAACATACGAAAAATACTTAATCATTTATAAATAAGTAATAAACTTTACACCTTAAAATCGTTTTTGTTAAAAAAAAAAAGGTCCTGAAACCAAGTAAACGGAGTACCAAGTAAAGAAGAAGCAAAGAGAAAAAAGTATTCTGAGTACTGGAACAATTGTCTCTATGGGATTGGTCCTAAATCGTGTATAGCGTTGTTCAATAAAAATTAGTCACGTAACAAACTAAACTTGACTTTATAGGCACCTCCCTAATTATTATGTACCCTCATTTGATTTAACTCTTAACTCCCAACTAATTCTCTCATTCTTAATTCCATTAATTTTGCTCCAAATTTCCTCTCCATAAATACCCAAAGTTGTCACTAGCTTTTGCACCCAACACTCAAAACAAATACATTTGTCCTCTACTATTTCTATCGATCTTTACTCAATTTTTGTAACAATGGAAATATTTGGCAAAATTGCATGCTTTGTGCTTTTGTGCATGGTGGTGGTTGCACCCCATGCAGAGGCACTGAGCTGCGGCCAGGTTACATCTGGCTTGGCTCCTTGCCTCCCTTATCTTCAAGGAGGGGTCCTATTGGAGGGTGCTGTGGTGGTGTTAAGGGTCTTTTGGGTGCAGCCAAGACCCCAGAAGACCGGAAGACAGCATGCACTTGCCTGAAATCGGCAGCTAATTCTATTAAGGGCATTGATACGGGAAAAGCCGCTGGTCTCCCTGGAGTTTGTGGAGTCAGCATTCCTTACAAGATCAGCCCTTCCACTGATTGCTCCCAGTACGTGATTCTCCTTATATTAATTGACAGTAAAATATTTCTTTTGTTTCATGATATAGAACATAATTTTAATTTACATATGCTTATTGATAAAATTATATGTTACAAAATGATATATATGTGTGTTCGCACATACTATATATTAATGTTGATTTAATGTTGTATTGCAGGGTCCAGTAAGGTTGATGAAATTAAAGCTAAGTCTATATATAGCTTGCGGAGATGAAGAATAAGATGGATATATATCGATCGAGTGTGATCCATCATTATATATGTCGTCTCTTTTCTTTTTTATTTGTGTCTGTTGGAGTACTTATATATTGTAGTCTTGTAATGAACATTGGTGGTTGCTTGTGTTACAACCCAATCTTCATATAGTAATACACGATATTTTCTTCTTTAAACTTTTCTTAACTCTTAATTATTCATCGATGGTACAATTATTTTTACACTAATTATGATTTAATTCTTAAGAAAAGGATGATATAACCTTGGAAATTGACTAAAAATAACTAACCCAATATGTAATAATCACACGCAAAGGCGAATCGGGATTTGAAGATTTTTGGTGCACCGATATTACCTTAGCTCAAATATGAGCTCTAAGATAAACTTCAAATAAAAAAGTGAAATAACACTCTAACTAGATTCAAACTCAGGTCTCGCATGTGGATACTCTAGGTTGTACCAGCAGCACAATGGCAGTCCTATGCTTTTCATGAGTGCACCGTTAATTATATCCTAATTTCTGTAAATATCTCTCTCTCTCTCTATACATATATACATGATTTTTTTTCTGAAATTAATGAGTGCACGTGCACCCCACCTAGAGGGGTGGGTCCACCTCAGAGGAACTATCTATCAAATATATTGAGACTTCTCTTTTTTTTTTTCTTTTTTTTTAATCCAGTAGCACTGGAGGTATTGTGTATCATCACAAAAATTTAAATACAACACATGGATAGAAACTAGAGAAGATTGTGCATTATAGCAAACTACTAATTCAAAACAAATGATATAACTACAGTTTCATTTAATTCTAATTCGTAACAAACACTTTGTCATTCAGAGAATCTCGCTCACCACTATGGAATCTTGCTCGCCTCTCTCTCTCTCTCACTCACCTCTCTCACTTTATACAAGCACAAATGTATAAATTGTGTTTGTTTTGTGTAAAGCGAGAGAAAACTGTATATACAAATACAAATGCATATCTTTTCTTCCTATACACTTATAATTATATAAATACAAATCTTCCCCAGTCTAGTTCTCTTTTGCCTTTCTCTCTTTCTCTCTTTATACAAACACAAATTATACAAATTACAATGTATGATTTGTGTTCGAGAGAGAAAGAGGGAGATTTGATAGACAAATATTTTAATTCGATTCAATTGTATACAATTATCCAACCGATATACATATACAATCGCTGCACTTTTACACAAACGAGATATCTGCCTGCGATTTATACAAATCAAATGCTCCATAGAAAACATAGTTTGCTATGGAGCGCAAATAACAAAACTATAACTATAAATCGCATATGATTTTTATGTTTGCTATTCCTAAAATTTGCTCAAACAAACTATCCATTAAAAGTGGGCTAACAACACAAAAATATGCTTATTGCCCATCAATACTACATCAAGAAGAGAAGTCTAACTAACAAAAAAAATTTCCTTCTCAATTTTAGACCTCATACTCAGTACTTGTCTCTTATCCATAATGAAAAGTCCTTTTGCGACCTTGGGAGGTTGTTGAGTCGAAAGATAAATTCTTCAACAAAAACTATGATACATAATTAAAGCAAAAGAGAAACTACGGAAGTGTGAGCTATATATATAAACGTATATCAATGTTAAGTGTACAAGAAAATTAATAATCACTTATATTTGGAATGATGGTAGGTAGGGAAAAAGATTTGTGATGATTGTCCATGTATAACTACCAATTCCAAGCTCCTCACCAAGATAAGAAAAAGAAAGAAATTAAATTTCATTGACTCTGGTTGATAAGAACAATGTTTATATATATATAAATTTGACTCTGGTTAGATCCTGAATTCACATCATGATATTCCCTCCGATCCATTTTAGTTGTGGTATTGACTAAAAATAACTAATCCAATATGTAATTAATCACACGCAAAGGCGAATTGGGATTTGAAGATTTTTGGTGCACCGATATTACCTTAGCTCAAATATGAGCTCTAAGATAAACTTCAAATAAAAAAATGAAATAATACTCTAGCTAGATTCAAACTCAGGTCTCGCATGTGGATACTCTAGCTTGTACCAGCCGCACAATGGCAGTCCTATGCTTTTCATGAGTGCACCGTTAATTATATCCTAATTTCTGTAAATCTCTCTCTGTCTCTCTCTCTATTTATAGATATATACATGATTTTTTTCTGAAATTAATGAGTGCACGTGCACCCCACCTAGAGGGGTGGGTCCGCCTCTGATCGTAGGAACTATCTATCAAATATATTGAGACTTCTCTTTTTTTTTTCTTTTTTTTAATCCAGTAGCACTGGTGGTGTTGTGTATCATCACAAAAATTTAAATACAACACATGGATAGAAACTAGAGAAAATTGTGCATTATAGCAAACTATTAATACAAAACAAATGATATAACTATAGTTTCATTTAATTCTAATTCGTAACAAACACTTTGTCATTCAGAGAATCTCGCTCACCACTATGGAATCTTGCTCGCCTCTCTCTCTCTCACTCACCTCTCACTTTATACAAGCACAAATGTATAAATTGTGTTTGTGTTTGTGTAAAGCGAGAGAGAACTGTATATACAATTACAAATACATATATTTTCTTCCTATACACTTATAATTATATAAATCTAGTTCTCTTTTGCCTTTCTCTCTTTCTCTCTTTCTCTCTTTCTCTCTTTCTCTCTTTATACAAACACAAATTATACAAATTACAATGTATGATTTGTGTTCGAGAGAGAGCGAGAGAGAAAGAGGGAGATTTGATATACAAATATTTTAATTCGATTCAATTGTATACAAATTCAAATTTTATGCAAATATACAAACAAAATCATTGAAACATATATATAGTAGTTACATATATACAATTATCTAATCGATATACATATACAATCGCTGCACTTTTATACAAACGAGATATCTGCTTGCGATTTATACAAATCAAATGCTCCATAGAAAACATAATTTGCTATGGAGCGCAAATAACAAAACTGTAACTATAAATCGCATATGATTTTTATATTTGCTATTCCTAAAATTTGCTCAAAGAAACTATCCATATAAAAATGGGCTAACAACACAAAATTAGCTTATTGCCCATCAATACTACATCAAGAAGAGAAGTCTAACTAACAAAAAAAAAAATTCCTTCTCAATTTTAGACCTGATACTCGGGACTTGTCTCTTATCTATAACTATAATAAAAAGTCCTTTTTGTGACCTTGGGAAGTTGTTGAGTCGAAAGATAAATGTTGTTAGTTTGAGAGTTCATCGTCATCTTTGCTAGCCAGTCTGCAAGTTTATTGGCTTCTCCGTAGCAATGCTCAAACTTGATACTAGCAAGAGCTAAAATTGAAGAAGTTGCTTCTATGATTCTGTTCAACCTGAAGCTACTAGCCTTTTTTCCCCTTAAGAATGTTGGTTATCAAAAGTGAATCCAGTTCCACGATGATGTTTGTGTAACCATTTTGAGACTTCTCTTCTTAAAAGTCTAGATTGTCATTTGTCCAATTGGTGCATCCAAATTGTACACAAATAAATAAGAGTACAAATATATATTTTATTTGTTCCAAATTATATAATGTATAGTTTGAATGGATACAAAGTTTAATTAAGAAAGAATGAAGGAATTTTCAAGTTTGTGATAAAAAATGTAGATGTTTAGATGTGAATCTACAAGCCCTTTTTTAGTAATCGCGCATATTTCTCAATTTTTCGTGTGTATTAGCCTATTGATTTGGTGCGCGGAGCACCCAAAATTATTTTCTCAAAACAATTTATGCGGATCTCCGTATTGAGTTGGGGAACCATCATGTATGCTCACACCATTTTTTCGCGCCCATTTCCGTATCTGCATGCCCCTTTTTAGGAATCGCGCAAATTCTTCAATTTTTCTTGTGTATTAACCCTTGTTCCAATTATTCCTTTGATTGGATCATTAGCTAAAGCACACTTTTGTACCATATTAAGTCATCCCATTAGTAAATCGGTTTGGACCGATTTATTAGATTCTGATATTATTGATCAATTTAGGCGTATATGTAGAAATCTTTTTCATTATTATAGTGGATCTTCCAAAAAAAAAGACTTTACATCGAATAAAGTATATACTTCGACTTTCTTGAGCTAGAACTTTAGCTCGGAAACACAAAAGTATTATACGCACTTTTTTGAAAGCCCATGGATCTGACGCTCGTAATACCCAAAAAAATATTCTCAAAAAACTTTATGAGAACCTCCGTATTTAGTTGGGGAACAATCGCGTATACTCACACTTTTTTTTAGCGCCCATTTCCGCATTTACAGGCCATTTTTTGGAATCACGCAAATTTCTTAATTTTTCGTGTGTATTAGACCATTGATTTGGCCCCAGAGCACCCAAATTTGTTTTCTCAAAGAACTTTACGAGGACCTCCGTATTGAGTTAAGGAACCATAACGTATACTCACACCATTTTTTTGGGGCCATTTTTTATGAATCGCGCAAATTTCTCAATTTTTCATATGTATTAGCCCATGGATCTGACGCCCGAAACACCAAAAAAAAAATTCCTCAAAAAGCTTTATGAGGACCTCTGTATTGAATTGGGGAACCATCACGTATGCTCATACCATTTTTTTGCGCCCATATCTGCATCTACAGGCCTTTTTTAGGACTCATGCAAATTTATCAATTTTTCGTGTGTATTAGCCCATGGATCTGGCGCCCGGAGCACCTAATTTTTTTTGTCAAAAAGCTGTATGAGGACCTCCGTATTGAGTTGGGGAACCATCACGTATACTCACACCATTTTTTTCATTCTCATTTCAACATCTCTATGCCTTTTTTTAAAAATCGCACAAATTCCTCAATTTTTCGTATGTATTAGCCCATACGATCTGGCTCAGAGCACCCAATTTTTTTTCTCAAAAAACTTTTTGAAGACCTCAGTATTGAGTTGGGAACCATCATGTATGCTCACACTATTTTTTTTGCGCCCATTTCCGAATCTACATGCCTTTTTTAGGAATCGCGTAAATTCCTCAATTTTTCGTGTGTAGCCCATAGATCTAGCGTCCGGAGCACCCAATTTTTTTCTCAAAAAACTTTATGAGGACCTCCGTGTTGAGTTGGGGAACCATTACGTATGCTCACACCATTTGTTTCGCGCCCATTTCCGCATCTACATGCACTTTTTTAGGAATCGCGCAAATTCCTTAATTTTTCGTGTGTAGTAACCCATGGATCTAACGCCCGGAGCACCTAAATTTTTTTTTTCTCAAAAAACTTTATGAGGACTTCTGTATTAAGTTGGGGAACCACCACGTATGATCACACTATTTTTTTTCGCGCTCATTTCCTTATCTACAGGCTCTTTCTGAGGAATCGCGCAAATTCCTAGATTTTCTGTGTGTATTAGCCCAAGGATCTGGTATCAGGAGAATCCAAAAAAAATTCTCAAAAAACTTTATGAGGGCCTCCGTATTGTGCTATCACATATGCTAACCCCACCATATTTTGAGCGCCCATTTTCGTATCTACATCCCCTTTTTTAAAAATCGCAAAAATTTCATAATTTTTGGTGTGTATGCCTATGGATCTGGCTCCCGGAGCACCCAAATTTTTTTTCTCAAAAAACTTTATGAAGACCTTCGTATTGAGTTGGGAACCATCATGTATGCTCACACCATTATTTTCACGCCTATTTCTGCATCTACAGGTCTTTATTAGGAATCACCAAAATTTCTCAGTTTTTCGTGTGTATTAGCCCATTAATCTGACGCCCAGAGCACCCAAATTTATTCTCAAAAAACATTTTGAGGACCTTTGTTTTGAATTGGGAAACCATCACGAATGCACATACTATTTTTTTCGCACCTATTTCCATATCTACAAGCCCTTCTTTAGGAATCACACAAATTCCTTAATTTTTCGTATGTATTAGCCCATGGATCTGACTCCCGTAACACCCAAAAAAAATTTCTCAAAAACTTTATGACAACCTCCGTATTAGGTTTGGGAACCATCACGTATGCTTACATCATTTTTTTTGCATCAATTTCTGCATTTTCAGTCCCTTTTTTAGGAATCGTGCAAATTCCTCAATTTTTCGTGTGTATTGTCCCATGGATATGGCGCTCGGAACACCCAAAATATTTTTTCAAAAAACTTTATAAGGACCTCCGTATTGAGGTGGGGAATCGTCACGTATGCTCACACCATTTTTTTAATGTCCCGTAAATTTCTTTGTTTTTCGTGTGTATTAATAGCCTATAGATCTGGCGCCTCTGTATCAAATTTTTTCGCGTCCATTTCTGTATTTACATGCTCTTTTTGAAGAATCGGGCATATTTTTCAATTTTTCGAGTATATTACCCATTGATTTGGCGCCCCGAGCACCCAAAAATCTTTTCTCAAAAAACATTCTTAGGACGTCCGTATTGAGTTGGGAAACATCACGTATGCTCAAACTAGTTTTGCGCCAATATCCTTGTCTACAGGCCCTTTTTTAGAAATCACGAAAATTCCTTCATTTTTCGTGTGTATTGGCCCATAGATCTGGCATCCGAAGCACCTAATTTTTTTTGTTAAAAAACTTTACGATGATCTCCGTATTGAGTTGAGGAATTAACATATACACTCACACCATTTTTTTTGCCCACTTACCGTATCTTCAGGCCCTTTTTTGAAATCGCGCAAATTCCTCACTTTTTAGTATGTATTAGCCAATGGATCAAACACCCTAAAAACCCAAAAGAGTTTTATCAAAAAACTTTATGAGGACCTCCGTACTGACTTGGGGAACTATTACGTATGCTCACACCATTTTTTTCGTGTCCATTTCCACATCTTCTGGTTCTTTTTTTAGAATAGTGCAAATTCCTCAATTATTTGTGTGTATGAGCCCATGGGTCTGGCATCCGGAGCACCCAAAATTTTATTTTCAAATAAATTTATGAGGACCTCCATATTAAATTGGGGAACCATCACGTATGCTCACACCATTTTTTTCACTCCCATTTTCGCATCTACATGCCCATTTTTAGGAATCGCGCAAATTCCTTAATTTATCTTGTATATTAGCCCATGGATCTAGCGCCTAGAGCACCTAAAAAAAGTTTTTCAAAAAACTTTATGCGGACCTCCGTATTGAGTTGGAGAAATATCACATATGCTCACACAAATTTTTTTGCGTCGATTTCCGCATCTACATGCCCTTATTTAGAAATCGCACAAATTCCTAAATTTTTTGTGTGTATTAGCCCATTGAAATGGCGCCCGAAGCATCTAAAAAAAAAATTTTTTAAAAAAATGTGAGGACCTCCATATTGAGTTGGGAACTACAACATCTGCTCACACCATTTTTTTCGTGACCATTTCCGTATCTACATGCTCTTTTATAGAAATCGCACAAATTCCTTAATTTTACGTGTGTATTACCCCATGCATCTGGCGCCCTGAGCATCCAAAAATATTTTCTCAAAAATCTTTTTAGCGCCCATTTCCGCATCTACAAGCCCTTTTTTAGGAATTCCTCAATTTTTCGTGTATTTACCCATTGATCTGGCGCCCGTGGAACCCAAAAAGTTTTCTCAAAAAACCTTTAAGAGGACCTTCGTATTGAGTTGGAGAACCATCACGTATGTTCACATCATTTTTAGAAATTGCGCAAATTCATCAATTTTTTGTATGTATTAGCCCATGGATATGACGCCCAGAGCACCCAAAAAATTTTCTTGAAAAACTTTATGAGGACCTACTTATTGAGTTGGGGAAGCATCACGTATGTTCATACCATTTTTTTCGCTCCCATTTTCGTAATTATAGGCCCTTTTTTGAGAATTGTGCAAATTCCTTAATTTTTCGTGTGTATTAACCCATAGATATGGCGCCTGGAGCACCCAAAAAATTCTTAAAAAACATTATGAGGACCTTCGTATTGAGTTGGGGAACCACCACCTATGCTCACACCATTTTTTCCAAGTCCATTTCCGCATATACAGGTCCTTTTTTAGAAATCGCGCAAATTCTTTAATTTTTAGTGTGTATTAGCCCATAGATATTGCCCCTCGAGCATAAAAAAAAATCTCAAAAAAACATTATAAGGACTTTCGTATTGAGTGGGTGAACCATCACGTATGCTTACACCATTTTTTTTGTCCCCATTTCTGCATCTACAGACCATTTTTTAGGAATCGCGCAAATTCTTCATTGTTTCAAGTGTATTAACCCATGGAACTGGTGCATGGAAAACCCAAAACAATTTTCACAAAAAACTTTATGAGGACCTCCGTATTGAGTTGGGGAACCTCCAAGTATGCTCACACTATTTTTTTCGCGTCCATTATTTCATGAACACGTCTTTTTTTAGGAATAGCGTGAATTCCACAGTTTTTCGTGTTTATTAGACTATGGATCTGACGCCCGGAGAACCCAAAATTCTTTTCTCAAAAAACTTAATAAGGACCTCCGTATTGAGTTAGGGAACCATCACGTACGCTCAAACCATTTTTTTCGCCCCCATTTCTACATATGCAAGCCTTTTTTTAGACATCGCGCAAATTCCTCAATTTTTCAAGTGTATTATTCCATAGATCTAGCGTCCAAAATACCTAAATTTGTTTCTCAAAAAACTTTATGAGGACCTCCGTATTGAGTTGAGAACCATCACGTAAGCTCACACCATTTTATTGGTGCCCATTTACGCATCTACAGATCTTTTTTTTAGCAACCACGCAATTTCCTCAATTTTTAGTATTTATTAACCCATGCATCTAGCACCTGAATCACCCAAACTTTCTTCTCATAAAACTTTATGAAGACCTCTATATTGAGTTGGGGAACTATCACGTATGCTAACACCATTTTTTTCGAGCCCATATCTACATCTACAAACCTTTTTTTAGGAATCGCGCAGATTCCTCCATTTTTCGTGTGTATTAGCCTACGGATCTGACATCCGAAGCACCCAAATTTTTTTTCCAAAAAACTTTATGATGACCTTCGTATTGAGTTGGAAAACCATCACGTATACTTACACTATTTTTTCGCACCCACTCCGTATCTACAGACCCTTTTTTAGAAATCGCGTATATTCCTCACTTTTTAGTGTGTATTAGCCCATGGTTATGGCGCCCGGAAAACCCAACAAAAATTCTCAAAACACTTTATGCGGACCTCCGTATTGACTTGGGGAACCATCACGTAAGCTCACACCATTTTTTTTCGCGCCCATTTCTGCATCTACTGTATCTTTTTTAAGAATCGCGCAAATTTCTCAATTTTTTGTGTGTATTAGCCCATGGATCTGGTGCCCGGAGCACCCAAAATTTTATTCTCAAAAAACTTTTTGAGGACCTCCGTATTGAATTGGGGAACCATCACGTATGCTCACATCATTTTTTCGCTCCCATTTTCGCATCTACAGACCCTTTTTTAGGAATCGCTCAAACTCCTTAATTTTTCTTGTATATTATCCCATTAATCTGACGCCGGGAGCACCCAAAAATATTTTCTCAAAGATCTTTATGCGGACCTCCGTATTGAGTTGGATAACCATCACATATGCTCAAACCATTTTTTTCACCCCCATTTCTGCATCTACAAGTCCCTATTTAGGAATCGCACAAATTTCTCAATTTTTCGTGTGTATTATCCCATGGATCTGGCGTCCGAATCACCTAAAAAAAATTTCTTGAACAAAATATGAGGACCTCCGTATTAAGTTGGGAACTACAACGTATGCTCACACCATTTTTTTGGCCCCAATTTTCGCATCTACACGCTCTATTTTTAGATTCGCGCAAATTCCTCAATTTTTTGTGTGTAATTACGCATGCATCTGGTGCCCGGAGCATCCAAAAACATTTTTCTCAAAAAACTTTATGATGACCTTCGTATTGAGTTGGGGAACCATCATGTATGTTCACACTATTTTTTTCGCGCCCATTTCCGCACCTACAGGCCCTTGTTTAGGAATTGCGCAAATTTCTCAATTTTTCGTGTGTATTAGCCCATGGATCTGCCGCCCGGAGCACCTAAAAAATTTCTCAAAAAATCATTAGGAGGACCTCCGTATTGAGTTTGGGAACCACCACATATGCTCACGCCATTTTTTCACACCCATTTCCGCATCTACAGGCCTTTTTTAGAAATCGCAAATTTCTCAATTTTTCGTCTGTATTAGCCCATGAATCTGACGCACGGAGCATCCAAATTTTTTCCTCAAAAAACCTTTATGACTACTTGCGTATTGAGTTGAGGAACCATCACGAATGCTCACACCATTTTTTCGTGCCCATTTCCGTATAACATATTCTTTTTTTGAATCGCGCAAATTCCTTAATTTTACGTGTGTATTAGCCCATGGATTTGGCGCCCGAAGAACCCAATTTTTTTTCTCAAAAACTTTATGATGACTTCCGTATTGAGTTGGGGAACCATCACGTATGCTCAAACAATTTTTCTCGCGCCCATTTCCACATCTATTGATCCCTTTTAAGGAATTGCACAAATTCTTCAATATTTCGTGTATATTAGCCCATGGATCTGGCGCCCGGAGCATCCAAAAAAAAATTCCCAAAAAACTTTGTGAGGACCTCCGTATTGAGTTGGAGAACCACCATGTATGCTCACACCATTTGTTTCGCACCCTTTTTCGCATCTACAGGCCCTTTTTAAGGTATCGCACAAATTCCTCAATTTTTCGTGTGTTACCCTGGATCTGGCTCCCGGAGCACCAGAAATATTTTTCTCAAAAAACTTTATAAGGACCTCCATATTGAGTTGGGAACCATCACATATACTCACACCATTTTTTTTCGCACCCATTTTTGCATCTACAGGCCTTTTTTTAGGAATCGCATAAATTTCTCTATTTTTATTGTGTATTAGCCCATTGATCTGGCACACGGAGCACCCAAAATATTTTTCTGAAAAAACTCTATGAGGACATCCGTATTGAGTTGAGGAACCATCACACATGCTCACACCATTTTTTTCGCACATATTTCTGCTTTTACAGACCCTCTTTTAGGAATCGCTTAAATTATTCAATTTTTCGTGTGTAAGCCCATGAATATGGCGCCTAGAGTACCCAAAAATATTTTCTCAAAATACTTTTTGAGGACCTCCGTATTGAGTTGGGGAACAATCACGTATGCTTATTCCAAATTTTTCGCTCTCATTTCCGCATCTACAGGTCCTTTTTTAGGAATCGCATAAAATTCCTCAATTTTTCGTGTGTATTAGCCCATGATTTGGCGCCCGGAGCACCAAAAATTGTTTTATCAAAAAACTTTATGAGGACCTCCGTATTTAGTTGGGGAACCATCAGGTATGCTCACACCATTTTATTCGCGCCTATTTCCGCCTTTACAAGCCTTTTTTAGGAATAACGCAAATTTCTCAATTTTTCGTGTGTAGTAGCTTATGGACCTGGCGCCCGGAGCACCCAAAAAAAATTTCTCAAAAAACTTTATGCGGACCTCCGTATTGAGTTGGGGAACCATCACTTATGCTCACACCATTTTTTTCACACCAATTTCCGTATCTACATGTCCTTTTTATGAATTGCGTAAATTTACTCAATTTTTCATATGTATTAGCCTATCGATCTGGTGCTCGAAGCACCCATATTTTTTCTAAAAATATCAATAAAATTTGTCCGAGTCGAAAGTCGAGTTCTAACTTGTATTATTGTTTGATCCTGGGTTAAGGTGAATTCAAGAGTCAGGTCTAGGTTGAGAGTCAAATTCCAAGTCAGGAGTGTCGAATTGTTGGTATAATACTCAACTTAAAGATTAGATACTCGACTTCAAAGATATAATACTAGACTTGAAATACTCAACTCATGAATACTTGACTGAACTCATTTCATTATAAAACAGTTTAAAACAAGTGCAATATAAAGAAAAGGAAAACTGTTTCAAACATGATGTCAACTCTTAATCATAAATTCATAAAAGACATACCATGCTCCCTCTCAAAGTTTACTTGTGCAATGTATGAATGAAGTCCCGTACCCCCATTCATACTAAGCAGAACCCCTTGAGGAAACATGCAATTACTACTGTGGGAGTTTCTCTAACCGACAACCACCACTATGAGCATAAATGGTGATACATCGTCTTGTCCACGCTGCCAGAAATGTCCTATACTTTGCCGTCATATAAAACATTTAGCTTAGTGGATCCACTAGCTCAACTTATCTGATTATCTAAAAAGTATGACCTATTAATACCCATGATGGCTACATGGTTTATGGAGACTTGAGTTAATATGAACTCGCATCCTCATATCGGTGCTCAATACTACTCCCAAAAATATGCTTAGCTCATATGTTTTAAAACAACTTATTTCTTTGGTTTGAGATAATTACTCAAAACTTAGCTTAAAAGCTCTCTTGGAATCGATGTTCCCTTTTCTTTCTCAAAATGTGAAAACATTTTCAAACTTCTTGGAAATACTTAGTTCCCATATACTTCTTTGAAGAAAATGAACTTTACTCTTACTTTTTACTCAACTTCAATGCTTAAGTCTTAAAACAAAGTTTAAACATTTGTAAAAGACTTCTTAAAAAAGATGGTTCACGCCGAATTATGGACTTGAACGACTCAATGCAAGATTTTTAATAACCGTAGATAGAACTCAATACTTGGAACTCAAGAACTTCAATGATACTACTCATCTCTAGAATACTCAACTCAAAGAATTCATGTGGAATTATGAGCATGAACTACTCAACTTAAGGACTCAAAGATAGTTCTCATCTCAAGATTGTTCGACTTATAAGGTTCATGCCGAATTATGGGCATGAACAATTCAACTCAAGGACTTCATGGGTAAGATGTAATAGTCTCATGATTAGAAATATAATCTCAAAGGGGATTGAGAACTCAATACTCAAGACTTAGAAGTTGAAGGTATTACCTTTCTCAATGATACTCAATTTATAGAGTTCATGCGGAATTTATGGGCATGAACGACTCGACTAGAAGGTCTACAACCTACATGGAACTCATGTATACGACACTTCTCATTCTCTTACTTACTACCTCAAGACTTAGTTCAAATCGATGGTTGATCTCAAAGGATTCACAATTGAATTCAATGGCTTTCTTGAACTCTAATTTTAATTATCTCTTGAATATGAATTTTGAATTCAAGAGTTATGGTTCACGATATGAAAGATCTCATTATGACAAAGTAGACTCATGAGTACATTCTCCTCATCCTCACACTCACTTGCTCGAGTCCTGAAACAAGTTACTAGAAGTTGTAGAAGACTCCACAAAAGGACTCAAAGGGACTTTCTTAGAATGTTAGAAAAAACTCTCAAAACTTAACTCTTAGCTCTACCTTGAATTTGAATTATGAATTCAAGGTTATGATCATGTTATGAATGATTTCTAGCTGTTTAGAAGTAGCTTAGAGTAGTTAGAATCGAAATGGAGTGAAGGTGCACTTTAAACGAAACGGGGTAACCGACGACAAACTGGATGGGGCAGGCGACCCTGGCGCTATGGATGGCGCGGGGCACCAGCCCCTAAACTTCAGAGGAGGGTTTGGGGCTCTCTGGCTAGCGCATCGCGCCAGGCCCCAACCCAGAAAATCCAACGAATTTCCTTGCTCGTTTTCTCACCCTAACTCACCTAGAATCGAACGGTTTCTTCCCCAATCACTTGGATTCGATTACTTAGCATAAGTACACTCTAATATACTCAAAACAACACTCAAATTACTAAATTTCATCCTAAAAAAATCATCTAAACCCCAACACAACAAGATTTAGAATGAACTTCAAGAACACCTATCAAGAACTCATCAAGAACTCTAATCTTTCAATTGCAAGAATGAAATTTCGTTGAAAATAACATGATTGGCGTGTGGGTGAACTAACCCAACACTTTGGAAGTTTACATACCTCTTAGAGATCAAACCCATGGCGAAAATCCGCTACAACACACAAGAATCTCGACTAATACTTGATCCTCTCCTCTTTTCTCCTCTTTTCTCTTCTTGAACTCTCAACTAAAACCTAGGTGTATTTTAGAATTATAAAATTGAACCTAATAGGATTAGACCCTTAAAACCTTACTAAAAACAAATTAAATCTGATTTGGTAAGAAAAAGACCAAAATACCCTTTACTATTTTCGGCTAACTTTCCTTAACTGGACAACCTAACTTCAAAAGGCCATATCTTACTCATCCGACCTCAAAACTTAGCAAACTTGGCGGCGTTGGAAAGATAATTCAAAGATATTTCCTACGGTATCTTGTAGAACATCTAAATCATCCTATGCTAGTAGTTATGATCATTTCAAGTTGACCCAAAACTCATAACTGAAGCATAACTTGCAAAATTTCAGATTTTGCTATTTCCAATTTAGTTCTTTTTTGAACTCAAGGTGCTACATCTAGTGAACTTAACACTTAAGAAATTTTAATTCCTCGGTAAAATCCTACTCACAATGAAGGATGGTTCGAGTCTTAATTCAAAAAATTTCTAGGGTGTTACAGGTCGTTTGGTAAAGTATATTTGAAAAAATAATGCATGCAGTTTTTTTTTTTTTACCGTCCCTAGGAGCTCCCACCCCTTTTTCTCCCTTGGTGACTCGAACTCGCAACCTTCGGGTTGGAGGTAAGGGGTGCTTACCATCCGAGCAACTCCCTCTCGTCAATAAGCATTAGCTTTGTGTATTAGTAGTTTTTTTGTTTGGTATGCTTTTTCATGCTATGTTAACATTAGTTATACATTCTATTGTATATTGAGGAGTGCATTACTAATACCATGGATTTTTAGGTAGTAGTAATGCAAAGTGATTTAATACATGTATTAGCATGGTTAAAGACCCAATTAACCCTCAAAAACACTTTTACATCTTTTCCACCATAATTGTGGAGGATATTTTGTAAATGAATATTTTTATACAATGCATACTATTTTTAATACACCAAATCAAACAATGCATAAAAAAAAAATTATGCATAACTAATGCAAGCATAACTAATAATACAAGTATTACTAATACAAGCATTACTAAAACACTCTATTGAGCATTATTTTTATACACTCTAATACTTGTGGTTATTCATATTTTATGATGGATAATATAAATTAATTTGGGAAAATAACATAGTTAAGCAAACATATATTAGTTAATTAGTTATCATAGCTATAGTTTTAGTTAATTACCACTCGCGACCAACATTCAATAATAATTATGTGGGGATGGGGTTTCGAGTTTGTATAATTTGGAATTTGTATAATATAATTTGTATAACTTTTGTATAATGTAATTTTGTATAATATAATTTGTATAACTATTTAAAGTTCAGATATTTGTGTTTGTATAAATTCGTTATTTCGAGTTTATACAAAAATAACTCAATTATACAAACGTAGCCGTGAATTATACAAACGAGACAGCTTAAACTGTAGCTACAACTTGTAAATATGCAAACTATAACTATGGAGCATAATTAAATTTATTATAGTGGTTATTTGCGTAAATTCCCTAATTAATTTTTACTTAACCTATTATCAAAATGGCAAATAGCAACTATTTTACTACCTTTAGGCTCTAGCCGTACGTCAAGTGATCAATACTTTGTACTCTCTTAACTCTCTCTTTTTTGGGATTTTCATCCAATGTCCGGTATTCATATTCGAGCCCGACTAAATCCGAATTCGCGTCGAAAAGTTCCACATTAAACGATAAAACGCTTTCTAACAAAAGGAACTTTGTACCCAAGGGGGCTCGAATCCAGGACCTCTTGGTTAAAGATATCCGTCTAATATGAGACAAAGAGAGTATTCTAAAAGTTAAAAAATAGTTGGACCCCAAAACCTTAAATGAAATGTGGTGGGTGCTTTGAGGTACGTGTGAGCATGGCAGTATATCCTTTGTTGCGTTCACAATTAATTTATTTGATTATATAGCAGTATATGTCTCCATCTCATATTTGTCCTTTTAAAATATGAAACCTCTTCCCTAGAAGGGACTGTATTTGCTATCAATTTCAATGTGAGTATTTAATAAATAGCTCACTCTTTTTAAAATGTGTGCCTTTATTTGACATGCATATATGTTCTAATTAGGACTATCTTATAAATATATTTTTTTTATTTGGGGATAGAAAAAGGAGAATGGAGAGGAAATTACAAATTGGGAATCGAACTGTCATTAGATGATTTATTTATAATTATTAGAAGCGATATAATATGTATAAGAATTATTTTCTTTCTGGATTAAAAACAAGTATAGAATGCATTTTCTTTATGTGCCTTGATTTTGAACTCATTGTATAGGAGGGTGCTTACATTTCTCTTTTTGTGAGCTTACATTGATTTCTTGATGAATAAATGCATCATCTTTATTAGAGACGAATGGAGCAAAAAGGTAGTAAAATTATCATTTTACTTATTATTTTTTTAAGAAATTATCAAATCAAACATAGACAAATAAACTTGAACGAATAAAGTATAGAAGTGTCTAAATACATTGTAAGCAGTTCAATTCTATAGATTAAGGCAGAGAGTAAAACTTAGAGCATGTTTGAATTGGCTTAAAAGAACTAATTTTAAAATAACTTAAAATAAATTAAAAATAAAAAATAGTACTCGTCCCACATTTTATTTTAACTTAAAAATCATTTAATTTTAATTTAAAAAAATTACTTTATAAAAGCTATTTTTTAAAGTCGATCCAAACGAACCGTCAAACACACATCTCAAAAATGTTTTTGTATTAGGTGCATAAAACTAAGGGGAAATTAAGGTGGACATGGGCAGTCATGAAAAAGAATGGGGCTAACCAATGCTATGTTCGTCAAACTTTTATTTTCTATTTTTCCTTTAATTTGGTGGAGTTTGGATACGTATGTGTTATTTCCATAAGATATACCACACACAATGATAATTTTACGATTTCACACGTATTTATTACTATCTAAATATTGATAAATAAATATTATTTAAAAAATAAAATAAATATAAAATGATAAATTATCACTTTAGTTTTTCAAATTAGATAAGTAAAGATAAATCGAGAAAATACATAGAAAGAAAATTGCATTAGATGGAGTTGCTCCTCTCTTGATCATAAGTGACATAGCGAGACCATATTGTGATGGATGTGGCTTTTCAGAGGGCCAGGAATCGTAGCGTGGTTCAATAAAACTTGCGCACGTAACAACTTAATTTTGACTTCATAGCCAGCGCGCGGCACCTCCTTAATTATGTTCCAACATTGGAATTAACCCCAACTCCCAACTAATTCTCTCATTCCTTCATTAATTAGTTTACTTTCTATAAATACCCAAAGTTCTCACTAGCTTTTGTACCCAACACTCAAGCAAATACATTTGTAGTCCATAAAACTTCTCTACTATTTCTATCTTTTCTCAATTTTTGTAACAATGGAAATGGTTAGCAAAATTGCATGCCTTGTTGTTTTGTGCATGATAGTGGTTGCACCCCATGCAGAGGCACTAAGCTGCGGCCAGGTTACATCTGGCTTGGCTCCTTGCCTCCCATATCTCCAGGGACGCGGCCCTCTAGGAGGGTGTTGTGGTGGAGTTAAGGGTCTGTTGGGTGCAGCCAAGACCCCAGCGGACCGAAAGACAGCATGTACTTGCCTCAAATCAGCCGCTAGTGCTATTAAAGGCATTGATGTGGGCAAAGCCGCTGGTATCCCTAGTGCTTGTGGCGTAAACATTCCTTACAAGATCAGCCCTTCCACTGACTGCTCCAAGTATGTTATTCGTCTTCTTTCCACTATATCTATAGTTTTTGACGTCAATATAATATTTTTTTATAGTCTCATAGTATATATGTCTGATTGATAAAATCATGTCTAGTAGTAAAATTATATGGTCTAACATGTTAATTACAAAATGATGTGTATATACTCGCATCGCATATATACTATCAATATATACTATCAATTTGTTAATGTTGGTTTAATATGGTATTGCAGGGTCCAGTAAAGTTGACGAAAGTTCAATTTTCCAAGGCATAACTTGGTAGTAATGTAATCTAGCTTGCGGAGAAAAATAAGATGGATATATCGATCGATCGAGTTTAATCCATCATTTTATATGTTGTCTCTTTTCTTTTGTATTTGTGTTTGTTGGAGTACTTATATATAGTTGAGTACATGTAATGAACCTTGGTGGTTGGTTGTATTACAACCCAATCTTCATAGTAATATATACATGATATATTCTACTTTTTTTCTTTCTTCATGCATTTGCTTTTACTTTTATTATCGATGGTTTAAAATTATTTACACAATCAATCAACTGAGATAACTTGTTTACACTAATTTTGAGTTGGTTAGTATTTGAGAAATTTCACCAAAGTGTGAGCATATAGGTATATGTAATTAAATGCACAAGGAAATTTTCAGGCTATTTATATTGAATCTTTCTAACAACATGCAAAATGTTGGATAAGTGGTCCAAAGACATTCAAACCCCTACATCCAAGGTTTCAATCGATATTTGGTATTCATATTGGTACCCAATCAAATTCGAATTCTATTAGGTGAAAAGCCCCACATTATAATGAGATAAAAGAATCTCTAATAAAGGTGACTTTGTACCAGAGAAAATTCATATTCAAATCTTTTGATTAAAAATATATAAACACATATTACTATACCATAATTTCTATTGGTCGTTGAGAGATTGAAGAGTTAATAACTTTGATGGTTACTCAACTATCAACTTTTTTCACAGAAAGTCACTCAACTTTCATTTTCAACTCAAAAGTTACTCAACTATGACTTATTTGCATAGAAAGTCACTTAGCCTATTTAATTATTTTTTTCACTAAAATTTGCTGACATGGAATTTTTATTTTAACCAAAATTTTAGAACCAAATGCATATTCATTTAAACCATTTAATGACCCGCCCCATTTAATTCGACCCGCTAAAATTTTTATTTTACCATTAATTCCCTAAATCATTTTCTCTTGTTTCCTTCTTTCTCCTAGCATTCTTCTTCTCTTTTCTTTTCCTTTTAATTTCTCAAAAGCAAGACAAGATTATAAGAGTTGCTCTTTTTTGTGTTTTTTTTTTTGTTTTGTTTTGCATTCTAATTTCTTGCCGTAATTAATCTTGACTTCTTTAGCTATCAAGAAGTCTAATAATTTACAGCTCCAACTTTTTTTTATATATATATTAATGGAATGAAACCTTTTGCCTATATATCTTTTCTTCAATCTCCAACTACCAAAATGATCCAACTACTCAGAATCTCTTTTCCTCACCACCATTATATGTATTCATTTTCTTCATAATATTTCGAATTTTTTTACCAAAGTAAGCCATTATTAAAATCAATTTATCAAAATAATACATTTTTTTGAAATTTTACAAAACTAGTATAAACGTAGTTCTCAGTAACGTTTTAGGTTATATTTTATTCAAAAAAAAGTCAATAACAAAAAGACAAAAATCTGACATAGTAAATAGACATAAAACGTTATTGTCAGTAACGTTTTATAATTCGTTACTCTGAGTCACGTGTTACAGCTAAAACATAATTCACGATAACGTTTTTATGGAATATATAATTTTCTCTTTTCTTCTCTTTTCATTCATAGATACTACTTTTGCAAGAAAAGGAAGAGTGAGGAGGGCTTTTCTATAATATTAATTAATTCTTTTTTAATAGTTATTTTGCTTACTTATTAGGGATAAGGGTCTGAAAAAGACTTCAACTTTGGTCGAATTTGCTGTTGCGATACTAAACTTTCATGCGGACCTATTACCTCCCTAGATTATTTAATACCGTATTATAAACATATATATTTGCCCTCGTGGACATAAAAAATAATGTAAAATTATAAATAGTAATGTGTCCACGTGGGCACATATATACCTTTAAAATACACTATTAAATAGCTCAGGGGGTAAACAATATGGTATTAAATAGTCTAGGGAGGTAATATATCCTTATGAAAGTTTAGTGTCGCAACAACAAATCCGACCAAAGTTAGGGTATTTTTCAAACCCTTATCCCTACTTATTATATTTTTTCCCTCAAAATCCACCTCAATGGTGGGGGGTTAGGCAGACCCCTACCTGTTCATTCCATCAGCAAAAGAGAGTTACAAGGAATGGAAGATAGTCCTTCCTCTATGGGGGTTAATAAAGATGAATATTTTATCCTTGTACAAAAAGTGCCCTATAAATAGACTATAAGTTTGGATGTAGCTTACTTATTACGTCAATTTAATTCAATAGTTTCTTTATTGATAGTCTAATAATTAATAATCATAAGAAACCGAATGATCTAATATTTGGAAGGATGATATCTCAAGCTAGAAGAAGATCTCTCATATAATTTATTTACAAATTTTGAAATTGAAATGATACAAGAAAAGCTCCAATTTGGGCAAAGTCTTCCTCATTTTTTTTTTCCTTTTGTTTAAAAAAAATATTGTCTATGTAGAAAAGAGAAAGAAAAGAGAAAATCATATATATTTCAAGTGAAGGTATGTACAAAATATATCTATCTATTTTAATAGTGGAAATTTGAATAATGAATGAGGCATGTACAAGATTGAGTTTCAATTTTCAGCCATTCTAGAGAAACGTTACCGTGAGTTATACGTTTATACTAGTTTTGTAAAATTTCAAAAAAACATATTATTTTGGTGAATTGATTTTAATAATGACTTACTTTGGTCAAAACATCTAATATTTCCTAACTTTCTTTATTTTGAAGTTATGTGTTGTGGGGTGCATTGTAATTCTCAAAAGATCACACCAAAACTCTCATTCAATCATAATAACTTGACAAAAGACCTTCTTTCCACTTAATGTTCATCCATCCATCTCTAAGTATTTAGCTTTCTCCTCTTCACTGGACTACTATGCGATGAATTCGACCGCGACTCAACTCCTGAGCCATCAATTCTGTAACTTAAACATGTTGCATCCAACACACCAAGTGGACTCTGAGGAACAGATGGAATTGAAGAAGCAATTGAATATTGTGTACTTAAATCTAGATAAAACGAAAGGAGGAATTCATTATAAATTCCTACTTAATAGAGATTTTGAAATTGAGAAATTAAAAAAAGAAGAATCCTTAGGAGAAAGAAGGAGACAAGAGAGAATGATTTGGGGAACTAATGGTAAAATAAAAAGGTCAATATCATATTTTTAGTGGGTCGGGTTAAATGAGGCGGGTCATTAAATGGTTTAAATGGATATGTATTTGGTTCTTAAAATTTTGGTTAAAAATAAAAATTCTGTGTCAGCAAATTTTCGGGAAAAAAATAATTAAATAGACTGAGTAACTTTTTATGCAAAGAAATCATAGTTGAGTGACTTTTGAGTTAAAAATGAAAGTTGAGTGACTTTCTATGAAAAGAGTTTATAGTTGAGTGACCATCAAGGTTATTAACTCATAGATTGAATAACGAAAAAGGACTAACTTATGCAATTTTTCCTATAATATGTCACCATATAAATTATGTCCTTGTATTAAAAGTTGTGCAAATGTTACTTATGAAAAATTATTCGTAAGATACAATCGACAGATGATCGAGTTTCTCAGTGCAACTCTACCAAAAAAAAAAAAAGATACTACCCTCTGATGTTTGCTCTACTCTACAGAAAAAATATTTGCTCACAAAAATATTTTTCATAAATACGATTGGAAAGATGTCTAGTAATTTTATGGCCTAACCCATCGGTGGCCCCTTGAATTTGGCACGAAGTTTCAGTTAGCCACCTCAACTGGACGATGTTTATTTTAGACACCTCATGTACGGTATCGCTATATCATTTAGACACTTTTTTTCCAATCAACAAAAATATATGAAGTGTGTGTATTACACTCACGAATGACGTGTAAAGTGACAAATTAAACGATGACATTTGTCATTTGTGTCAAAAACAATTCTTAAACAATAAATTTTGAGTAAAAATAAAAAGTAACCAATGAATCAATGACATATGGATTTTTGCCCAAATAATTTTTTTTTAAAATTTAGCCAATAAAATTCCCTCACCCACCCCCACAGCCTTCTTCTCCAAACACCCCAGTCCATTTGCAGAAATACCCCCACCCATTTTCCAGAAATATCTGTACACACCCCGTTCTCCCGCCCCCCAAGGCGATTTTCTTCTCCAAATACTTGCAAAAATATATGAGAAACATGCCAACCTACACACTGCTCCTTCATTAGTGTTTTTTTTAAAATATCTTTTTGTTTCTTTTTCCCCCTAATTAGCAGATTCACAAAAATAAAAATAAAAATTACTTCTATGTAAATATTCAATCCTTTTGAGAAAGATTCTCATAAATTAATTTACTAAGTAAATCTTAAAATGGTTACATTTCTAAATTTCTAAAACAATTTCTATCATTTTTCAATTGTTTGTGGTAACTGTTTTGATACACCATAGTTGGATGTTTAAGTTTCAGAAATGGTGGCTGAAAATGGAAAAGAAGAAGAGAAATTTTTTTAAAAGTCTACTTAAAAGGTTTTTCACGCGCAGTCAATGAGTGTATTACACTCAATAAGCCATGTAAGCAAAAAGTGTTAAAATGACACCGCAAGACCCTACATGAGGTGTCTAAAATGAACATCGCCCACTTGAGGTGCCTAAGTGAACCTTCGTGCCAAATTTAGGGGGCCACCGATGGGTTAGGCCTAATTTTATTGAACACTCTTACATGGTTAATATCATAACTTTTTTATATATTAATTATATATAACATAATATCAAATAAAATATACAACTAATGCAAATTTTACAACTATACCAAACAAATTATTAATATTTGTATTATTTTTACTAGGCCAAACACAGACACAATTTCTTAAATTTGTCTCTAAATTTTATTTTGACACTCTAACTCAATTTTGTTTTCATTTTAAACCTTCTAACTTCATTTTTCATATACATATAGCATTTACACATAAAATACTGACTAAGTACAAATTAGTGAGATAACTCACCTTTTAAAGTGCATTAAGGAATTCTTGTTATAGAGTAGTTAATATTCGATATTTTTTTAAATATTAACCAGTCTATTCCCCTATTTTTATTTCCTCTATTTTTTCTTCAACTCCATTTTTTCCCTTCATCTACTTTATTTAATTCATTTATTTTCTTCATCTACCTCCTTTTTTATTAACTCTCTCTTGGCTAAATATATATCTTGAGGAAAAAAAATTAGATTTATTTTATTTTTTATTTTTTATTTTTTATTTTTACTGTGTGGATATAAGTACTTTAAATAGGTTGAAACTCAGATATCAAATCAAGTCAACAATGTTACTTATGTGTTGCTAAACAAGGCAAATAAAAAAATGTCAATTTGTCTACGTGAAAGATGTTTTGGCTAGGTCTTTTCCTTGTAGAATGACCAGATATATCAAAAAATTGGGTCGAATCAAATTAAAAAATCAGACTGAATTGAATCTAACTTTAAAATAAAATGAACCAAATCTAATTACTTATCGAACCAAACTAAATATAGTAAAATGTTACCCTTTTGGTTCCAAAACTAAACATAGTAAGATGTTGTGCTTTTGGTTCCAAACTCAATTTTGTTAGCCCTTGACCCTTGTGAATGGAGTCTCTTTCATTTTGGTAGCTTCAGGAGTCAGATCTCCTCTGTTATGTATTTTGGCTCCTTGATGGATGAATGCATCCTCTTTATTAAAGATCAATGGTGAAAAATTATTATTTTTAAAAAAATTGTCAAATCATACATATAGACAAGAGAGTATAAAAGTGTCTAAAAACATTTTAAGTTGTTCAATTCTATAGGTTCAGTTTTTGACTTAAAAGTTAATTAAACCTATTTTAAAATTAGTTTTTTATTTTTGAAAGTATTTGACAAATACAAAAAATAACATAAAATAAGTTAGGAAGTGTTTGGCAAAGTCAAAACGACTTAAAATAAGTTTAAAATGACTTAGAATAAGTCAAAAACCAAAAGTAGGTCTCCCCTACTTTTTATTTTTTTACTTAAAAGTAATTTCAGTTTGACTTTTCATTTTTGACTTAAAAGCTATTTTTTTAAGTCAATCCAAACAAGACGTTTCAAAAAAAGTTTTTGTATTCGGTGCATAAAAAATTTAAGGGAAATTAAGGTTGATATGGGCAGTCATAAAAAAGAATGGAGCTATCTAATGGTATCATGACAACCGTACAAAGATGACTCATTTGCCTGGAATTAAATTGGCTCATGTACTATGATTTTTACCCATCTAATTGTGAAATATTGTTTGAAAAATGAAATGACATATATTTTGGATAAGAGCCAAGTAATATGATACCTAATTTTGCGAAATTAACACTTATTTTGAGAGAGGGAGTAAAACACTATTTATCATGTCATATTATATTATCATCCAAAGATGTAAAGTAGTGAATGAAGTTATTAATCAGAGCTCTCGAATTCGAACCCTATTTCTCCAAATGGGCCCTATCGTGATGGATGTGGCTTTTCAGAGGGCCAAGAATAGTACCGTGGTTCAATAAAACTTGCACACGTAACCCCAACTCCCAACTAATTCTCTCATTCCTTCATTAATTAATTTACTTTCTATCTATAAATACCCAAAGTTCTCACTAGCTTTTGTACCCAACACTCAAGCAAATACATTTGTAGTCCATAAAACTTCTCTAGTATTTCTATCTTTTCTCAATTTTTGTAACAATGGAAATGGTTAGCAAAATTGCATGCCTTGTTGTTTTGTGCATGATAGTGGTTGCACCCCATGCAGAGGCACTAAGCTGCGGCCAGGTTACATCTGGCTTGGCTCCTTGCCTCCCATATCTCCAGGGACGCGGCCCTCTAGGAGGGTGTTGTGGTGGAGTTAAGGGTCTGTTGGGTGCAGCCAAGACCCCAGCGGACCGAAAGACAGCATGTACTTGCCTCAAATCAGCCGCTAGTGCTATTAAAGGCATTGATGTGGGCAAAGCCGCTGGTATCCCTAGTGTTTGTGGCGTAAACATTCCTTACAAGATCAGCCCCTCCACTGACTGCTCCAAGTACGTTATTTATATTTTGTGAAATTGACGTCAATATAATATTTTTTATAGTCTCATAGTATATATGTCTAATTGATAAAATCATATCTAGTAGTAAAATTATATGGTCTAACATGTTAATTACAAAATGATGGGCATATACTCGCATTGCATACTATCAATTTGTTAATGTTTGTTTAATATGGTATTGCAGGGTCCAGTAAGGTTGAAGAAAGTTCAATTTTCCAAGGCATAATTTGATAGTAATGTAATCTAGCTTACGGAGAAAAATAAGATGGATATATCGATCGATCGAATTTAATTCGTCATTTTATATGTTCTCTTTTCTTTTGTATTTGTGTTTGTTGGAGTACATGTAATGAGCCTTGGTGGTTGGTTGTATTACAACCCAATCTTCATAGTAATATATACATGATATTCTACTTTTTTTTTCTTTCTTCATACATTTGCTTTTACTTTTATTATTGATGGTTTAAAATTATTTACGCAATCAACCAACTGAGATAGCTTGTTTACGCTAATTTTGAGTTGGTTAGAATTTGAGAAATTTCTCCGAAGTGTGAGCATATAGGTATATGTTAAATGCACAAGGAAAATTTCAGGTTATATATATTGAATCTTTCTAACAACATGATTAATATCATAATTTTCTATATCATAATACGATTGAAAAGATGTCTAATACACGAATTAAACACTCTTACATGGTTAATATCATAATTTTCTATATATTAATTATACATAACATAATATCAAATAAAATATACAAGTAATGCAAATTTTAAAACTATACCAAACAAATTATTAATATATGTATTATTTTTACTAGGCCAAACACAAACACAATTCCTTAAATTTGTCTTAAATTTTATTTTGACACTCTAATTCAATCTTGTTTCATTTTAACCCTCTAACTTCATTTTTCATATACGAGTATTATTTAAACACAAAATACTGATTAACTACAAATTAATGAGATTACTCACCTTTTAAAGCGCATAAGGGATTCTTGTAATAGTTAATATTCAATATTTTTTTATTAATTAAGAGTCTATTCCCCTATTTATTTCCTCTATTTTTTCTTCAACTCCATTTTTTCCCTTCATCTACTTTACTTAATTCATTTATTTTCTTTATCTACCTCCTTTGCTATCAACACTCTCTTGGCTAAATATATATCTTGAGGAAAAAATAATTAGATTTATTTTTTTAATTTTTACTGTGTAAATATAAGTACTTTAAATGGGTTGAAGCTCAGATTTCAAATCAAGTCAACAATGTTACTTATGCATTGCTAAACAAGGCAAGAAAAAGATGTCAAATTGTCTAGGTGAAAGATGTTTTGGCTATGTCTTCCTTATAGAATGACCATATATATCGAAAGATCGGGTCGAATCAAATTAAAAAATCAAACTGAATTGAATCGAACTTTAAAACGAAATGAACCAAATCCAATTATTTATCGAACCAAACTAAAAAAAACAGTACTAAATCGAATCAAACTTTAAAAAAATGATCACCTTGATACATATTCGGCAGACGCCATTGACAAATTAAAAATGAAAGTATCGAATCGGAGTTAAAAAAAATCTAACGGCCATCCCTAGTTCCTTTGTGCTTGGTGATATAATTCAAGTTAATGTTGATGATATTTCATTTGTGAAATAAGCTAGGTTTAAGTATAAGATTATACAAATTTTCATATACCGAATATTGAACAAATAATTGATAATAATTGAGGGTACTTTCATATCTTAAGACTAGGGAACGATTGTTGGATTGAAGAGTATGTAGGGACTTAGGGTTGGATTGGAGAAATAATTATAGTATTTTTTACCTTTTTAATATTTATTATCTAATATATGTTATTTATTTATTATTATTTTTTGTGTTTAAATGATATATTAAAAAATGGAGTTAAAGGAAGAAATAAGCTATATTGAAATGAAAGCAAATCTAAGGAGCTGTATATGTATATTGCCTTTTTTCTATTTGTTTTTTTGGTCCGATATCTACATTAAAGCTAAAGCAATTCCTAATAACAGAGACATTTTTATACCTAGAGAAATTCAAACTCGAAATCTTAATAAGTTAAAAGAAATAGTTGAACCCCAAGTCATTAAATGAAATCCGGTGTGGGTGCTTTGAGACGTCTGAGCATGGCAGTATATCCATGGTTGATTCACAATATTAGTCAGATGGCAGTACATGTGTCCATCTCTTTGTCAATTTAGGGCCCCTTTAATTTGACCTATTTGAAATTTAAATTTTATTTGAATATGTAATTTGAATTTTAATATATGTACTCCTTTAGTTTTAAAAAGAATGATCTAATTTAACTTGGAACGAAGTTTAAAAAATGAAACAAGACTTTTTAATCTTGTAATTCTAAATTAAAGTTATGTCAAATGTACCAAAGTGTCCTTTATGAAAAGTTGAAATTAAAGTGTTGCCAAAAAAGAAAATAAATCATTCCTTTTAAAACAGGAGTATTTTTTTTTTTGAAAATTAGATAAATAAAAATGATTTAGAGTGAGTCATAACTTAATTCAAAGACAAAAAACTAATTTGATGTATCATATACTAAAAGCAATATAACATTTGTTCTTTGTTTGGTTGGAGAGAAAGGCAAGGAAGGAAGTAAAATTTCTTTTCTTTCTCCTCGATCTAAATTCTAAGTGATGATATAGATACGTTAACAACACATTGAAAAGAACATTTTCTCCAAATAAAATAGAGTGTAACACTATCATAAAAATAATATTAACGGCAATAAATATATATATTAACAAAGAGTATATTAAAGTGATTTTTATCGACAACAGTTAAATGTCAGTGAATTTAATGTTACGATAGGTTTAGAAACATTTATAAAGAGTGTTCGATGCCGCTAAAATTATATATTTAACAATAATAAAATTATTATTATTAATTAATTGTTGCTAAAAATCATTTTTACGAAGCATAAGTAGATCAAATCCATAAGGACAGTGAACTTAATGCATGCCAAGAAAACGCACATCTCAAAAAGGTTTTCTTGAGATGTATTTAGATATGGGCAGTCAGAGTCCCCTCACTGAACATTGCACAAGAAAATGAATGGGCCATTATAAAATTTATAAGGTGGAAAAGGATGTAAAGTGCCCAGGTAGGTGTTATAGTGGGACGTTTTGATAAGATGTATAAGAATAATGTTTAAATAATGTATTAGTAATTTTTGTATAGGTTATGTTAATATTATTTATATACAGAAATCATTTCTTATGCATTATTTGTCTTGGTATATCAAAAATACTATGCATTTCTATTGTCCACAAATATGATGAAAAAGGTATATAATGTTTTGGGCAATTTGGTCGATAATCATGCTAATATATGCATTAAAATCCCTTGTATTTTTCATATATTTGTAAAACACGCCTCTATACATAATAAGTTGAAAAGTTGTAAGCAAGCAAGGTATATACTACTAATTAATACAGAAAGATAATAAATACAATATTTCTTCTAATATATTCCACCAAACGACTCATTATTACCTACTTTTGGGGAGATATCCATTCAAATTTTACCACTACTACATCAGTTCACTTGCACTTGTCTATTTTGGATATTGCACATCCCTAAATTAACAATAATTTATATGAATATTTTATTATAAATAATTTTATGTCTAAAAAAATTATTTAGAGAATATATAAGTAATTAATAATATGAAAATAAAAATCTTAATATATGAAACGTGAAAAGTAAAATGAATATATTCTTTTAGTATAACGAACAGATAAAATTGAACGGAGGTGGAAATATTTATAGTCATATACTGAAAAATAGGTTACCAAGGGCCCTAAATCATATATAGCGTGATTCAATAAAAATTAGTCACGTAACTACTAAACTTGACTTTATAGGCACCTCCCTAATTATTATACATATTTGATTTAACTCAACTCTCAACTAATTCTCTCAATATTCCTCCATTAATTAATTTACTCTCTATAAATACTCAACGTTCTCACTAGCTTTTGCACCAAACACTCAAAACAAATACATTTGTAGTACTATATCATTCTCTACTATATATTTCTATCGATCTTTACTTAATTTTTGTAACAATGGAAATGTTTGGCAAAATTGCATGCTTTGTGCTTTTGTGCATGGTGGTGGTTGCACCCCATGCAGAGGCATTGAGTTGCGGCCAGGTTACGTCTGGCTTGGCTCCATGCCTCCCTTATCTTCAGGGTCGCGGCCCTATTGGAGGGTGTTGTGGTGGTATTAAGGGTCTGTTGGGTGCAGCCAAGACCCCAGCGGATCGAAAGACAGCATGTACTTGCCTCAAATCAGCCGCTAGTGCTATTAAAGGCATTAACGTGGGCAAAGCCGCTGGTATCCCTAGAGTTTGTGGCGTAAACATTCCTTACAAGATCAGCCCCTCCACTGACTGCTCCAAGTACGTTATTTATATTTTGTGAAATTGACGTCAATATAATATATTTTTTATAGTCTCATAGTATATATGTCTATTGATAAAATCATATGTCTAGTAGATAAATTATATGGTCTAACATATTACAAAATGATGTGTACTCGCATCGCATAATGTTGATTTAATATGGTATTTTGCAGGGTCCAGTAAGGTTGATGAAAGCTCAATTTTCCAAAGGCATAGTTTGGTAGTAACGTAATCTAGCTTGCGGAGTAAAATAAGATGGATATATTGATCGATCGAGTTTAATCCATCATTTTATATGTTGTCTCTTTTCTTTTGTATTTGTATTTGTTGGAGTACTTATATATAGTCGAGTACATGTAATGAACCTTGGTGATTGGTTGTATTACAACCCAATCTTCATAGTAATATATACATGATATTCTACTTTTTTTCTTTCTTCATACATTTGCTTTTACTTTTATTATCGATGGTTTAAAATTATTTACACAATCAACCAACTGGAGATAACTTATTTACACTAAATAAATTTTGAGTTGGTTAGAATTTGACAAATATCACCAAAGTGTGAGCATATAGGTATATGTAATTAAATGCACAAGGAAAATTTCAGGTTATATATATTGAATCTTTCTAACAACATGCAAAATGTTGGATGAGTGGTCCAAAGTCATTCAAACTCCAACATTCAAGGTTTCACTCGATATTTGGTATTTATATTGGTATCTAATCAAATTTGAATTTTATTAGCTGGAAAGCCCCATATTATAATGAGGTAAAAGAATTTGTAAGATACAATCGATAGATCGATCGAGTCTCTCATACATTGCTCAACTCTACCAAAAAAAAAAAAAAGACTACCCTATGATGTTTACATGGCTAATATCATAATTTTCTATAAATTAATTATACATAACATAATATCAAATAAAATATACAACTACTGCAAATTTTAAAACTATACCAAACAAATTATAAATATATGTGTTATTTTTACTAGGCCAAACACATACACAATTCCTTAAATTTGTCTCTAAATGCTATTTTGATCCTCCAACTCAACCTTATTTCATTTTAACCCTCTAACTTCATTTTTCATCTATGAATATCATTTAAATACAAAATACAAACTAAGTACAAATTAGTGAGATTACTCGTATTTTAAAGCGCATAAGGGATTATTGTTATAGAGTAGTTAATATTCAATATTTTTATTATTAATTAACAGTCTATTCCCCTATTTATCTCCTCTATTTTTTCCCTTCACCTACTTCATTTAATTCATTTATTTTCTTCATCTACCTCCTTTTTTTTAGTATTTACTTACTCTTGGCTAAATATATATCTTTAGGAAAAAATTATTTGATTTATTTTATTACTTTTTTATTTTTTACTGTGTGGATATAAGTACTTTAAATGGGTTGAAGCTCAGATTTCAAATCAAGTCAACAATGTTACTTATGTGTTGCTAAACAAGGCAAAGAAAAAGATGTCAAATTGTCTAGGTGAAAGATGTTTTGGCTAGGTGTTCCTTGTGGAATGCCATATATATCAAAAAATCGGGTCGAATCAAATTAAAAGATTGAACTGAATTGAATCGAACTTTAAAACAAAATGAACCAAATCCAATTATTTATCGAACCAAACTAAAAAAAACAGTACTGAATCGAATCGAACTTTAAAAAAATGATTGAAATCGAATCTCCTTGATACATATTCAGCAGACGCCACTGACAAATTAAAAATTGAAGTATCGAATCGGAGTTAGAAAAAAAATCGAACGTCCATCCCTAGTTCCTTTGTGTTTGGTGATATAATTCAAGTTAATGTTGATGATATTTCATTTGTGAAATAAGCTAGGTTTAAGTAAAAGATTATACAAATTTTCATATACCGAATATTGAACAAATAATTGATAATAATTGAGGGTTTCATATCTTAAGAATAAGGAATGATTGTTTTTTTTTTTTTTGGTTCAAAACAGAGTAATCATATCATATCATATATATATATATATATATAAAGCTAGATAAAAAAGAAGTGATGTGGCACCTCTCAATGACCAAGGATCTTATTTATCTTTTTTGTGGTTTTTTTGACATTTTTTCTAATTTTTCTCAATTGTTTTATTTTATAAAATCATCTTCTAAATTCATACCTTCAATTACATAAATTTAAATCTTAATTAATGTAGTAATATCTATAACTCCTAACCTTTCATATTCATAAGTCATAACCTTCATATTATTTAATATACAAATTTATAACTCCTTAAAATGACACTTTTAAAAACTTATCTTGAGACATGTATAATGATTATTTTATTTTAATTTTTCTTATTCTTCATCTTGTGTTTCTTTTATTAGTCATTTTTGTCTTCTTTGATCTTATTTTGCAGGAAAGATATGTATAATAAAGAATGTTTTACATAGTTGAATTTTATGAGGTAAAATGTTATAATTATCACTTTTTTCTATTGTAATTATATATTTAATTTTATTTTTTTGGATTCTAGATGATACAAATCATGAATATTTTTTTTAGAAAATGATGTATTTTTTTTCTCTTTTGCTTCTCTTTGTGCTTTCTTAAGATTTCATTTATTTGTACTTATTTTTTATAGTTTCTAAAGAATCTGATTATTTATACTATCTTCTTCTCTTTGTAGGTTTTGGAGAATTGAATTTGAGAACATGGTCCTTCTTTCCTCTTCAGCTCATAATTGAATATTCTTTAAAGTTTTTACTTGATTAGTTAACTTTATTTTTATGTATTTTTTGTTGTTGTTGTTGTTGTTGTTGTTGTGTTGTTGTAAGGTTAACTTATCGTGTTTTCAAAACAAGATATTTTTAAAAATAAAAGTAGAAACGGGAGTTAACATATGCATGTATGCTACTCAAGAAAGTATGTAGATAATTTTATTGTTATGTGGATCAATTTTTATTAATTATAATGATAGAACATGAAAATATAAAGTTGATTTGTAATTTTCAAGATACAATTTATTTCATATAAAAATTGATTATTAATATGTAACTTTGCAATCTTCATATTTTGATTTTTATTATTATTATGGTTAGACGTTTTCAAGTTTTGAGATTTTTAGAGATCATTATTATGGTTTGTTGGGTCCGAACTCAAAATGTAAAAGTATTTGGTTAGGATAAAAATAATTTGGTAAAACTATTTGCCTCTCTCAAGCTACTTTCTTTACCAACATATAAATTATCTAGAAGAAAAGTGATATGACACTTTTTTTTTGCCAAGAATCATATTTATCTTCTTCTTTTTTTCTCATTTTCTTGATAATTTTTTTGTTTATATATTTCTTATTATTGTATAAAAATAAATATGTCAATTACTACTCCTTCATTTATTTATATTCTTTAACATAAAATTTTAATTGCCTTTATTTTCCTTACTTTCATGACATTTGATGATCATATAACTTCTAAATTATATTAATACAGTCATGTTCATTTAATTATTTGATATTTAATTGTCTTTATTTTCCTTACTTTCTTGATTTTTAATGGTCACAAATCCTAAATTATGTTAATAGTCATGTTCATGATATTATTTAATATTTCATATTGTTATCTTATAATTAGAGGCATTATAAAATTTTATATACTAAAATTGGAGATCATATATATATATATATATATATATATATATATATATATATTAAAATCTCTTATTGATTAAGAAAAAAATTAAATTTCTTCATTTAGTTCTCTTAATAACAAATTTGTGTTTAAAGTGTTAAAGAAAAATCATATATATAAATTAATCTTCTTTGTGTGAATTACGTATAAACATTTCTATTATTATTACGTAATAATTAAAAATGACCAGCTCCAAAAATTGTATCATATAATCAATTAAAAAAATATAGTTCATACCTCAATGAAAAATATGAAAGAAGAAAAAAAGAAAAAGAGAAGTCTAATATTATATGCCATTGCACTTTCCATCCAAACAAACTATATGCATATAATTTATACAAAGTGTAAGCATATAATTTAATTTATTAGAAATGATGAGAATTTATTTTCTAATCGATTAAGGAAGAGAGTGGATGTTTCACTTTTTAGGTTTTATTGAAATAATAAAGCAAGACTAATGTGGAATTAATATATAGTGCATAAATTAATAAATAAAAAAGAGAAAAGTTAAATGCAATAACGATAAAAGCCAAAAACAGGAGAAGAAATATAAATAACATCAATATATATATTATAATTTTTTTTGACATTTTTTCTAATCCTTTTCAATTATTTTATTTTATAAAATCATCTTCTTAATTCATACCTCTTCAATTACATAAACTTAAATCTTAACTAATTTAATAATGTCTATAACTCCTAACCCTTCATATTCATAACCTTCAAATATTTAATATACAAATTTACAACTCCTTAAAATGGCACTTATAAAAACCTATTTTGAGACATGTATAATAATTACCACAATAATCTATATATAAAAATAATAAAGGAGAAACATAGAAAAGGTGATGTGGCACCTCTCTATGATCTCCATTTGCATTTATTTTTTTCTCCATTTTTTGACCTTTTTTTAAATTTAAATTAACTATTTTACTGTAAAAATAAATTACAAAATTTATGATAAATAAATATTTTATTAAATGAAGAAACATTTACAACAAAAACTCTTCATATGTCTACAAGGAGTAACTCACACCTCTCTAATTTCTACTCTTACAAAATTATTCCTTTTTTTATCTTCTTCTAATTATAAATTATAAATTGACAATATTTTTGATACTTTAAGTATTTTTCTAATATTATTTAATTTTTTATAAGAAGTAATTATCTATGACTTACACCTATATTTAATATAGATCCTCCTAGAACCTTCTTTTTCTTTTTTTTTAACAACTCTAAATATTTGATTTTCTTCTCGTCATGACCACAGTAATATTTATTTTATGTAATGAATTAGTAATTAAAATACAAATTACTTATATTAGGTTATCACTTCAACACATTCCAATAGTCACTTTTTCTTTATTACCTTCCAATAGTCACTTTATGGATTGTGCTAAATAGTGTATTTTATTTGTAGGAGTAAATTGACATAAAATTGAAGAAGGTTGAAGCTAAAATGAATTAAAGATGAAAGGTTGAAGAAAGAAATCAAGCAGATAGCTTAATGAAATAAATTCAATATAATAATGTATAAGGAAAAGGTGCAGCAATAGCGAAATTGAAGATTACTGTTGCTGCTGCCACGTGGCAGCCAATAACGGCAGCAACAACCCAACATGGCGGCTACAATGTTTTACGCACGGGAGGAATTCCAATTCCTTTTGGTTTCGGTTTTGGATTCCTAATTTGCTTTGGACTCAATTATTTTATTTAGGGTTTACTATATCTATAAATAGTCCATAGAAATAATTATTAGGAAGACGAATATAGAGTAAGGAGGAGGCACTTTTGAAGAGAAAGTCGTCAATACTTTTTAGGGTTCTTTTCTTTTCTTCTTCTTCTTCTTCTTCTTCATATTTTCTTAGAGATTAGTACCTAAAGCCCTTGTTCTGGGGTTGTAGCTACAGATTCAATGTTGATTATTTAAGGTTTTCGAATTAATTCTTGGTTGTCATTATAAGTTACTTCTATATTCTTGTTTTAGTATTTTGTGCTTGATCACCATGAGATAAATATATTGTCTAATTTTAAAATCGAACGAGGAGGGATTAGATAGACCAGAAGAAATAGAGAGCTCGGTCCACCCATTAGATTGAGATGATTAGTGTTCAGGAGTGACGCCCAGATGAACACCTTGCTTGGTTATGAAATAGGATGAAATATAAATGCTCGCCAGTTAGTTTATCTATCCCCGCTCAACGATGTAGTTAGATAGCTAATTGGGGTAGGCGGCGAGAGGCGAACTACCCAGACCATACTATCAACCCTATAAATCAGTAACTTGACAACTGAAATTAATTCTAAGCCAAAAATATGATACATGAAATCCTATACATACTGCAGCCCTGGGATTTTCCAACTATTGTAAGTAATTTTATTATTTTGTTCTTGCATTCTTCTCTTTTGGTTCTCTTAACTAAATAAATTAGATCAGTATAATTTAGTAATAAAAATAGTTAATTGACAAGTCCTTTAGGTTCGATAATCTGATTCTTTTAAGAGCCATTATATTACTTGCGCGACCGCGTACACTTGCGTGTGCAATTGGGAGCAACAAGTTTTTTGGCGCTGCTGCCGGGGACTTAGAAATTAACTATTCTTCTAGGTTATACCTTTTCTTTTTTATTTATTTACTCTTTTTTTTATTATTAGTTTTTTTTTTTCTTCCAACAATTTTTTTTTTCTCTTCTTTAAATAATTTGGTACTCTTATTAATATGGATGATTGGGATAAATCGTGGTTGGGTGATGAAAGTCCTTTATGTCATATATGTGGTCGCCAGTATATTCATTGGAATGGTTGTCCTAAAACTTATTCCCTTCCCCCAAACCCCTATTATGATTCTTCTGTTATTTGTGATGTTGGTAGGGGCTATGAAACAGAGAATACAAAACAAGAGGTGCTTGAATGTACAGACATGTTGGACAAGGTTAATTCAAAAATCACTGGAGAAATACTTGAATGCACAGAAGGGTACAAAGAAATCGTGGAACTACAATATAAGTTTGATGTTCTTCAATAAAAAATTACAATCCAAGCTGAATTAGAAGAGATTGGGGCCCAACAAGGAGAAAGTTATGGAGAAAAAGAGATAGTGAGCCAATATTGGATATATGGACGAATTCAACTTCTAAAGATTGAAGAGTCTATCCGTGATGAAATAACATACTTGGCACCCTACCTGATCGAAAGAAGAGTTAAACTCACACAAGAAACGATCAATTTGGCTCAGATATTCATGACTTAAAGGCTCACTTGAACAAAAAGATTGAGGCGTCTGAAGCCCAATTATCAATTGTTGTGGATTATGACCAACTAGTGGAGCCAAAAGAGGAATTTCAACCATTCAACTATATTTTATTCCTTAATATCAATGTTGAAAAAGAGTACAAAAGTGAGAATGTTGTAAATAGTGTTGCTTTAGAATTAAGGGAATTTGAATCTCATTCAAAACACTTTTCTATAAAATCTGAGCTAATGGATGAGTGTATTGATGAGGAACAAGGCCCCTACATTTTAAAGTTTTTTAGTCCACGTAGACAAAACGACATTCCTCATTTAAGGGCCAAGAAGTGCAAGATGCGACATATATTACTTGGTTCCGTCGTTATCTTTATACCACCACCCCTTGAGAGGAGCAGAAAAATTGATGCAAAGTTAGGGGTAAAATTCATAAGTTCAAAGTGGAAAGAAAAGTGATGAATATATTTGTGTCGTGCCGCGACGTTAAATTAGGCGCTTATTGGGAGGCAACCCAATTTATAGTGTAACTTCGTATTTTATTTTTATTTTATTAGTGTCATTTTTTTCTTTTGGTTTTGTTTTTACAGATTTTGGAGAAGTCTGAGTATTCGAAATTTGGTGCTAAGGAGCACGTTTGATCTTAAGTATGGGGTGCGTACGACCCTCGATGAAAATTAAGAGAACATGCTACTAGCTAGGCCTAAAGGCCTCAGGGAGTTTTTCTAACCCTTGTTTTTAAATTTTATTTGAAGCTTTGGGGACATAGCATCTTTTTAAGTGTGGGGTGGAGGAATAAATTCCTAATTTTTATTGTTTTATTGAGTCTTTTATTTTTTTAGGATGGGTTCCTTCGCTTTTGTTTTCGGTTCTTTTCCTGAGGATAGTCCCTTTGAACCGAGTGTCTTTTATTTTTTTAGGAATAATTTTATTTTTTTTAGAGAAAAGAAAGACCCTTTTGAGTGGTGTGATACTTGCTATTTAGGTCTAATTTTTTAGTAGTACTTTCTTGTGAATGCTTGATAAAATAAAATGCAGACTCTTTGACACCTAAGTTCATGGTTGTGACTTTGTATATAATTTATTTTATTTTGTAGTTTGTTATGATTCTGTCTCTCTTAGAAGTGGAATTGATCCATCTTGATTGATACTTGTGTCATGTGTGGTGAGAATTTCTTTATTCCATGTTTTGCATTTTAGTCTAGAACTTGTCCTGCATGTTATTGAAGCGAAATAAAAAGTGTAGTTTTGTTTAGGAGATGATAATAGGCTTTCTTTGATTTGTCTGGTAATTTTAGCCTTTTCAGATATTATATCACTAGTTAGCCTTTTTGCGCCTGTAGCCTTTTGTTGGTAGCCATATTTTTCCCTTGACTATTTTGTTGAATCCCTAGTTTTTGCACCTTGCTTCCTTGAGCATTATAGCATAGACTTTTTCTAATTATCAATTCTGAGAAAAAGGGATGGTTGAGTGAGAAGATAATCAATGATAGCTACAAAGTGCTTAAAAAGCCCTCTTTGAAAGAATATGATGTTAAAGAAAAAAAAAATGTACAAAAGAAGTTACCTTGATGATGGCCCTGGTCCTTCCAAGGACATCGTGCACCTTAACGCATGTAAAATACGTAAGTTGAGGATGGCTATTATGAAGGAATACTAAAAAAAAGGAAAAAAAGAAAAAAAATAAAAAAAAGAGATTGAAGTATTCTTGAGATGATGAGAATTACTTGTGAAATAATTGTTGAAAAGAGGGCTGAAAATAAAGAGAAGAAAATAATGGGTGATGAAGTCTTAAAGTGAAAAGTTCTTAAGGAAGTGTAAGTCACTATAATATAGTTTTCCTACCCGTCCCCTAGCCTACATTACAACCCGTTTAAGTCCTATTTGATTATATTCAAGCATGCTTAATTAGTGGAGATGTACATAATGGGCAAGCATATGGTTCTTTGTGCATACATGTGAAATTTTCTTTGTGAGTGTGAGAGTTGTTCTTGATATGAAGTCCTTAATTTCTATTCAATCTTTTGAATTGAGTGTGTGAACTATTTATTCTTGTAAGGGCACTTGTTTCATGATGGATAGGTGATTTTATTAACTTTCTTTGATGAGAGTAGGCGAACAAGCTTAAATTTAATGAGTTTAAAGTCCTTCCTTGAGGTTAGGAGGTTAGAGGTCTGTTGTTTATTTGGATGTCTTGCATAATGATTGAGAATTCTTGATGTTTTGAAATTGGTATATGGCCTAATTGTTTGTATTAACCAAAGTGATGACAAACCTAGTATGATTTATTTGAGATGAGCTTTAATGTTTGCTCGAGGACGAGCAAAAGTTTAAGTGTGGGGTATGTATTCATTTAGAATATAAATGTTCAATCTTTATTTGTATGTATAAATCAAACAAGACAATACTCCTATGTACTGTACTGTTTTGCAAAAGTTTTGTTTTACTTTTGATAGCATTTGGTTTTTTTAGATTTTTCAATTACGATTTTTCTTTTTAGTCCTTTAAATTTTTTTTTCTTGAATAAAATTTGTTATCCTTCTCAACATGTAGCATCTTATTGTTTAACTTCACATAAAAGCAGCCACACTTGCACAGATGAATTTCCTTTGATATCCTGCTGCTGATTCCTTTTCTTCATGTTGCATTTTTGGTGGATTAAATTGGTTAGCTCCATGTTAAAGTACATGGCCTAATGTACATTTTTGTATTAAAGTAATAATTTTTATTGTTGGGGTGGTTTTCTTTGTTCATGATTCTCATTGTTTTTCGTTTAATATGATTGGAAGTTTGTCTGTGATCATATTCTTTTATTGCTACTATATTTTTGTATATATGTGTATAGGCTATAACTAAGGATTCATTGCTCTGGCTTTGGCTTTGAATTCGCGCTTTTACAACATACATTTTATCTTTATAACAATTCTTCTAAGTTTTGTTCGAAAAAATATGAGATCGAATAATTCAATTAGCCCATGATTGTGCAACTATTTAAAAGCTAAATTATAGAAGTTCTTTTTTATATCCTTGAGTTTTTTCTATTGATTTCTCAAGTACACTAGATTGAGCAAGAGATATGAGTTGTTTCTGTAATGTGGTTGGAGTATTGATTTATATATATAATTCTCAATTTTATAATGGAGCTTTTTCCTATATAAATTAAGACATGAAATTATTATATAAAAAAAATTGGGACAATAATAATATCAACAAATTCAATATAATTTCACAAAGCGGGTCTATGGAGGATAGAATATATTCAGACCTTATCAATATCTTATACGTAGACAGGCTATTTTCAATAGACCCGCTCAAGAAAACAAAAATTCAAAGTAGAATAGAGAGAAATAATGTAAATGAATACGGTCATGAGAAAATACTACAATAGCCTGACAAATTATCCTAAAACAATAGTCATAATTAGAAGCTACAACGATAATCAAGGTGCAAAAAAAACACAAAAAAGAGTTGATTTGATCCATTTTAGCGCCTTCCTTTGCTAGAGCGTCTGCCACTTGGTTTGTTTCTCTAAAGACGTGGTGTACTGGGGGGTTCCCCAGACGGTGAAGTAGATCCCTGCAATCAGAAAGAATATTTCAGTAGGTGGGGTGTTCTCCTCGAATGAGGGTTTTAATTTCCTTGCAATCGACGTTAACTTCCAATGGTATTAATCCTCTTTCTAGTGCTATTCGAAGTCCCTGCAAGAATGCTATCAATTCAGCTTTAATGTTATTTATCATATACAAGTTTCCCATATATCTCAATCGCCCTTGATATTCCTGATGACTCCACCTGTTCCGCCTTGTCTTGTGCTTCCCATGAACGATCCATTGCTATTGAGTTTATAACCCTGGCTGGGTGTTGTCCATTTAAGGTAGTTGATAATATTTTTTTCTTCCGTGTGTATTGTTTGTAAGAGCATAGTATTCAACAGCATGATACAAAGCCTTCTTTGATGAAATATTTTTTTTTCTCATTATTATGGTAGGGAACGATTGTTGGATTGAAGAGTGTGTAGAGACTTAGGGTTATTTTGGAGAAATAATTATTTTTTACCTTTTTAATATTTATCTAATACTATGTTAGATATTTATTACATTTTTTTGTATTTAAATGATATATCAAAAAATGGAGTTAAAGGATGAAATAAGCTACATTGAATGTTAAAAAAAAATAAAAAATGAAAGCAAATCTAAGGAACTAGGGATGTGCATGTTGACACCCAATTTTGACCCTCCCCAATAATACTAATTTCCGAGCTTCTTAATTTTCAAATGATTTAAAATAATTGACTTTATAAAATTCAAGACATTTTTCAAGTTAGTTTTTTAATAGTTTCATCACTTTTATAATTTTTTAATAATATATGTATATTTTTTAATTTTATAAATATTCAAAAATCGTCTCAAAAGGTTTTGTTTAACTAAATATTTGGTTAGTTTGCTTAGTTATTTAATGATTTGTAATTTTGAGTTAATTAGCATTTCATAAAATTTTATTTTATATATAATCAAATTAATTATCTTATTTCGTGAAAGGTAAGAAGCTCATTAATTAATTATACTAATTTGTCTTATTTAAGTTTTAGCCGAATTTACAAATTAAATTCAAATTGTCTAAATTATTAATTCACTTAGTTATACCTAACTTTAAACCCACCAAAAGACTTTAGATTTGGGCCCCATTTATTTAATTTCCAGCAGCCCGTACCTTTCCCATTTCAGGCCCATTTCAGTCAAACAATTCCTAACATTACAACATACAATGCATACATACAACAATTCCAGACACCAGAAGCAGTCCAGCGAACTCCCACCCCAAAACGCCCCAACCCACATTTTCAATCCATACCCGACTCATTTCCAATTCTAAAAGAACCCAGAAATTTCCAATATTCCCAGATGTTAGCAGCAGCTATACACAACAACGGTCCAACGTGAACAACACAGTACAACGTCAAATTCCAACAACAATCTCATGGTGTCCAACTCCAATTCTCTCCAACGTCTCACAGACGAAAAATAATTACACGACCTGAAAACACGGAACAGTACACGAAAAAGCAGTCACAGAGGGCTATACGCTGCCTCTTGTTGTCTTCTTCCTCCCGTCCCTTTCAATTGGCAGTAGCAGCAGCACGCGGCTGTCCCCATTTCCTCTTCCGCAATGGGATGAAACTTCAGAAAAAAGGTTGTTTAGCTTGAATGGTGAAAGATTTTTTATTTTTGAATTTGGAATTGGTCCTTGGGTTGTCGGATTTTTGATCCGTTTTCCCCTATTTTCCGAACCCTAATCCTTCCTATATATGTTGCTTGTTGTTCACTGTGAAAAAAAAAAAAAGATTTTGTGGGATTTTTAGGAGTGAAAATATAGAGCTAAGCTAACCAAAAACAGTTAAAATTCATACGAAATATGCCTCAAGAAAACAAAGGAGATAATTGGTTTCGGTGTCTAAGTTTAATATTGCTGCCCAGACATTGGGGTTGTCATTTGTCTTCGAGTTTCATGGTGAAAGTGTCGCCTCAAGCTCGTCTCGTCTTCAGTTCGCTGCCTCCGGAAAGGTAAACTCATTTTTGATCATTAACTCGTATTGGATGTTCCGTTTTCATGAACTGAACTTTCTGCAGATTCTTTGTCTTTTTTTTTGGCTCGAATGCCTCTGTTCTTAGTTATTTTGGTGTTTAATGCTTGGTCGTTCGGGTTTGAGTCAGTGTTC
Organism: Solanum verrucosum; assembly: GCF_900185275.1. Taxonomy (NCBI): domain Eukaryota; kingdom Viridiplantae; phylum Streptophyta; class Magnoliopsida; order Solanales; family Solanaceae; genus Solanum; species Solanum verrucosum. Next base: position 1,081,768 of record NW_026020401.1, read on the forward strand.
TGGTTAACTGAGGCACAATACGTGTTTGGGTATATGATTTATGTCTAGAGTACCTATGATTAAGAACTTGGTTCCTCCCTTTGGTGTTGCGTCTTGTGATTTGTATATTTAAGTACTCGTTGTAAGTTTGAAAGTGCTTTTATTTTAAGTTTGGGGAATGTGGTTTCTCGTTTATGCAATTAAGCACCTCTCGTTCTTATCTCGTTTATGCTTAAAACATATTTCCCTCTGCTGATTTGTTTATGCTTCAGATTATAGGGATACTTGATTGTAGGTAGTATAAGTCTTAAACATGTTGAACTCATTTGTTCAGAAGGGTTTCTTACATCTTGATCTTATCAATTTCCAAAATCTTTCATGATTAAAATGTTGTTGCGATCCATGTTTCCTTGCATCGGCCTGTTTGCAATATTGTGGTTAACATAAGTGGCGTACTTTAACTTAATTTTAACATGGAAAGTGGTCAAACTGTTGTTGTTTTCAGTCCCTTTCTTACAGTTTGTCATTTGATCACAAAGATTCACTTTTAGTTAGGTATTCTAGCCCTAAATATTGATAACCCGATTTGATGGCTAAATTTCATCCTTATTTCCTTATCTCGTATAAGTTTGTTTAATTATAATCAATGTAGAACATTTTGGATCATTTCATACTCGCTTAGGTTGAGTTCTAGTTGTGGTCATTGTGACTTTTCTCCCATCCCCGTTCCCGTTTGTTTGCCGAATACTTGAAAATCATTGTTCCTGTTAAGTTGGAAAATTGTGAAATTTGATCAACTTGGTTTTGAGTCATTAAGTAAATAGTGAAGTGAGTTGCTAGGGGTTCTATTCTCTTTTTTCTTACTCTCTTGTCTTTCCTTTTATCAATATGTATATTACTAGTTTATTTTTTTTTTAGATTCATTCACCCACCTTGTGCTCCTTGTCTTTTATTTTGGTTAAATTTATCCGTCGGTTTTTGTTATTTAAATGAATTTATCGTAAAATTAATTTTGAATTAGTTCATTTTAATATATGGTTGTATGTTTGCCACTATCTATGGGATATAAATATATATATATATATATATATATATATATATATATATATATATATGTGAACATTTATTTTCTCTATGCTTACTCACTTGATTCTGATCCTAATTAATTTTTTTTTTCATTGTGACACTTAGGCAGTGGTGATTTTTACTATCCTTTATTTTTTTTTATATTAAATCATGTGGGTTGTTACTCATAAGTTTACTTGTTTTATTGTTGCATGTGAAATCTGTCCGAGTTCACCATGAACTCACCTCTCACCCTCGCATTTCGGGAGAGCCATAAAGACTCAATTTCCATTTTTGAATCAATCAGCCATTAAAATCGACGAACAGGTCCAGACGTCAAGATATGCAATGAATTGGAGAGTTAAAATTTTGGGCCAAAGGCCCACCCTTTATTTCAAAACATTGTATTTTGTTACTTTTGGGCGTAAGCCCAGTTATTTGCTACTATACTGTTAGAATTTAGGACATGTGGCGAAAATGCCCAAAATGAAATTAGGCCCAAGTGTTGGTCCAGGCGGACAGAAAAAACAAAACTTGAGTCTTTTTCCCTCTCTATTTTATTGTATTTGTGTGCTTGCTAATATTTACCGCTAAAATTAAAGTCGAAAAATTTAAATCCTCGAAATACGCCCATTTTGATTTAACAACTTCACTAAATCAGTCATCGTTTAACAAAACCTAAAGAATAAATGTTGCAAATTATCTCACTTTGATAGCATTTTCGTATTTCCCCCTTTTTTTCCTTTTAAAACGGTTTTAACTATAAATTTTGCAATTCAAGTTAAGTTAAATTATTTTAGCCAAATAATTAATTACCGGTTAATTGCATGTTAGCGAGTATTTCGAGTGCTTTCAAACCCTTTCCGAAATGCTAATATGAACCTCGAACCCCCTTAATTATTTTCATTAGATTTTCTGTTTTTAATCTATTGAAATAATCAGTTTTCTTAATTACCCTTTAAAAATTAAGTGACAACTCTTAAAACCAATCTAAATAATATTTTCTTAATAAAACAGAATGATGACTATGCTGGGGATTTGAATGATTCTAACCTTAAGATTAATTTATTTGGCTATGTGTTTTTACTGTTGACTTATTTTATTTATCGTATATATTGAATTGTGGCATTCTTGACACCTGATTCCGCCAAACGGCAAATAGATTGCATTAGGAAAAAAAGCGGTTACGTGACTTACCACAGATGTCCTTAAAAAAAACACAAGTTGAACTCTTTGAAAATGATAAACAAATAGTTGATTTGTGGTCATCCAACGTCATTTATTAGACTTCACCCTGTTGTTTGTCCGACTCGGGTAACCGTCATTTCTAAACCAATTCTAGTCAACTTAGAGTAAAGCGAAACCAAATCCAAATCTAAGCATTATCCTAAGACGGTTTAATACTCAAGGCGTATTAAGTCCACTAGTAAAATCGTCAAATATCAAGTCCAAGGTCCACGACCTCATGGGCGGACCCACGTGTTGTCCAGGGGGTTCATCAGAACCCCCTCAAAAAAAATTACACTGTATATATAAGGTGAATTTTTTGGATTTATGTGGATATATATATTTTGAACCCCCTCAAGGACAAGGTAAATGAGATAGCCCAGTGGCAGCTCCTTTCAAAGTTAAGCCTGACGTCCAGGGATCGAATCCCTGGGTTAGCATTTTATTTTTTAGTTTTTTACTTTCAGTTTTTTTTTTTTGTTCCAGATTCGATTTTAATGTTTTTTTAATAATAAAATGTGGTGTTAAACCCAAAAAATTCAAGGGTCCGAACTCCCATTCTCCCATTCCTAAAAGCTAATAACTTTTTCACTTTTCAAATCCCTAAATCACTTTTTTGTTCTTCCCCAACTCAAAACTCAAATATTTAAATCATCTCCCATAATATTCTATTGTTTATTGTTTCATACTTGATACTTCATGCTTGAATCTCACATTCAATTCGAAATGAAAAATCAAAACTCATGCTTATTGCTTAAAAGGTGAAAGCCATTTTCTCTTCTTCTTATTTTCTTTCAATTTTCAAGAAATTAAATGGGACTTTATTTTTTAAGGTTGTAGACTTGTAGTATCTCTGATTATCTAAAGTGGAGGCTCAAAGCTAAAATTAAAAGGGTTGATTGTTTGTCTTTTCTCCAAGGTAAGCTTTTCTCTCAATTTTCTTGAAAAGTTCATCTTTCTTGATTGAATATTGACTATCTTCATTTTAAATTGTGAATTTTTTTGACTGTTTTTTTCTATTCTTTCTTTGATAGTCGTAACTAGATTGATGAACCATTTGAATTTTGATGGTAATATCTAATGTAATTTACAAAAAGTTATCTTTAATGCATTTAAAAATTAACTATTTTGTATAGATTCATAGTCAATGGAAAAGTACTTTTTTAAAGTATCAAATTCAAGTTCTATTGTTCAGAATCAACCTAACGGGGAAGAATTTGATTTAAGTTCTTTAAAGGCTGATCCAGGTGAAATAACTCAAATCTTGGAATTTCATCTAAATTACTGTGACGCTGTTAGAAGAGCTTATCTCCAAAAAAAAACCTTGTCAACCTCTATTAAGAGAGTTTCCACAAACAAACATTTTTGGAGATGTGCGTTATTTTAATCATAAATAGTTTGATGAATTTCCTGATTGGTTAGAGTATAGTATAAGTAAAGATGCAGCCATTTGTTTGTATTGTTATTTATTCAAGCAAAATAACAATCTTCAACGCGGAGGTGAAACATTTTCGAGTGTGTGGTTTAAAAGCTGACATAAAAAAGCTAGTTTGCAAACACATGTTGGTGGGCATACTAGCATTCACAATCAGTCAAAAAGAAATGTGAAGATCTAATGCGACAACAACAATCCATACATGCTTCATTTGAGAAACAATTTAATCAAGATAAGCACGGGTATCAGATCCTCTTAGTAGCTTCAATTGACGTAGTAAGACTTCTTGTGAAACAAGGCTTGGCATTTCGAGGTCATGATGAATCTAAATTATCACTTAACAGAAATTTTCTTGAGATTCTTTCATTTTATGCTCAAAAGTATGATGATGTTCGCAAGTTTGTATTGGAAAATGCTCCTCAAAATGACCAAATGACTTGTCCAAAAATTCAAAAAGATATTGTAATTGCTTGCAAGATTGAAACAATTAAGGGCATCATAAAGGAACTAAATGGTGATTATTTTTCCTTATTGGTTGATGAATCTTTTGATGTTTCACGCAAGGAGCAAATGACGGTTATTTTACGATATGTTGATAGAAGAAGATTTGTGATGGAGAGACTTCTTGACATTGTTCATGTTAAAAATACTAGTGCTTTATTTCTAAAAGAAGCAATTGTCAATTTACTTTCTCAACATTCCTTGAGTCTATCTTATGTGTGTGGACAATGCTTTGATAGGGCAAATAATATGCAAGGTGATATCAATGGCCTTAAGATGTTGATTAAGAAAGAAAGTACATCGGCTTATTCCAGACATTGTTTTGCTCATCAACTTCAATTAACTCTTGCTGGTGTTTCTAAAAGATGTCTTCAAGTTGGAGAACTTGTTCATTTGGTTTCAAATATTTTTAATGTTTTGGCAGCTTCTTATAAACGTATGGATGATTATCGAGAATCTCAAAAAAAAAAAACTCAAGAAGCTTTTGATATGGATGAGCTTAAAACGGGTAGAGGCTTGCATAAAGAAGTTGGTATTTCTAGAGCTTGCGATACTCGTTAGGGATCTCACTTCAAATCTTTTAATTGTTTTATTCTCAAGTTTGGTACAATTATGGACATTCTTGATAATATTGTTGAAACTGCACATTCTATGGATGAAAGATCCAGGGCAATAGGATATATCAAAATTGCTCAAACTTATGAGGTTGCATTCATGTTGCATTTGATGAAAGAAGTTTTAGAAATTACTAATGATCTTAGTACATGTTTACAAAAAAAGGAGCAAGACATTGCAAATGTCATGCTACTTGTTAAAGTGGCCAAAACATGGGATTTATTTGTTGTTGAGGTTTCTGCATTTTGTATCAAGTATAATATTGTGGTGTCTAATTTTGATGAGTCGTATGTTAATTCTGAAAGATCACGGCGTAAATCTGCTGATTATACATTTTTCATCATTATCGTGTTGAAGTATTTTGTAAAATAATTGATTGGCAATTGCAAGAACTCAATGATCATTTTGATGAGGTAACAACCGAGTTGCTTTATGGAGTTGCTTGTTTGAATCCGATAGACTTATTTTCAAGTTTTAATATCCAGAAAATAATGAGAATGGCTGAATTATATCATGATGACTTTGATGAACCTAGCATGTGTCCACTTGAGAATCAACTAGCAAATTACATTATTGATGTCCGTGATATCGATAAAAGGTTCTCTGATTTACATGGGCTTTGTGATCTTTCAAAAAGATTGGTTCAGACAAAAAAACATTCATGTTATCCTCTTGTTTTTCGTTTGGCGAAATTCGCTTTACTTCTGCCAGTTGCCACTGCATTCATTGAAAGAGCTTTTTCGGGAATGAAATTTATCAAGAATGAGTTGCGAAGTCGAATGAATGATGACTTCTTGAGCGGTTGCATGGTTCCTTTTATGGAGAAGGATGTGTTTAAGGATGTTTCAACGAATGATATTATTTTGTCTTTTCAAGCAATGAAACCTCGTCGAATAGTATTATAAACGTGCTTGAGAAGTATTAGCACTGACCTCTTTTTGGAGTTTGTAGTTAGCACTCTAGTCCTAGAGTGAGACATTACGAAGTGCTAATTTTTTTTGTTCTAGTTAGCTCCATTTTTTGCTCTACTTTGCATCCTAGTTCTAGATTGACATATTGTATAGGGCTAATTTTTTGTTTCACTGTAATCAGTCATGTTAGTTTCAGATTTCTTGTAACGAAACTAATTTTTTGTACCTATAAACAATATACTACTACTTCCTTGAAATTTTATTTTGTTGGCTTATTTACACGTTTATACTTTTATTTTTCGAACTCCCTGAACAAAAATTCTGGGTCCGCCACTGCACGACCTAACAACATATCATATTATTTGACATTTGAAAAATGTATGTGTGAAAACCTAATTGTTGCCTATTTGGGCGAGGGAATCTTAACCGTGCTTTATTTTGTAGGTATGGATCGATTTCCTAAATACGACATCGTAGTGGAAGCCCCAGTTTTGCTCAAGTTGTGGTAAAACGATCTCACTACGGTTCACAAAAGGGCCCTCAACAAATATATAGGGGCCCTAACAGAACTCATCAATATGGTCGGGTGGCCCGAGCTGATTGAAGTCCTCATAGGTTATTGGGACAACGAGAAATTGGTATTCTGATTTGGAACCATGGAAATCACCCCGATAATTGAGGAAATTCGGGATGGAATAAACACAGTCGGTACAAGGCTTGAAGGAAGACTAAGAAAACAGGAAAATATCATAATCCCTAACAATCCTACCCTCGAGGATATTGTGAACTGGCTCGGATGCCTACTGGGCCGAAGGTTCTAGAGTTTCTTTTATGGATCTCTATGTCAGATTCGGACATGCGAGCTTCTATGTGAATTACAACCAAGAGTTCAGGGTCATTTTCAGATAATGGGACGAGATCAGACCTTTGGCATTTAGCATCGCACTATTAGGCACCATGGTTTTCCCACACGGATCGAGCCTCAGTATCAACACCCGGGTGATAATGCTTGTGCACACTCTGTTCCACGGGCATCTAAACCAAAGGCAAGTGAAGTACTACCCTATCGCGCCTATCATCATTTCCGACATGTACCGTGCTCTAGGTAGGTGTAAGAAAGGACATCGTTACTTTCAGGGCTGTAATCTCTTCCTCCAATGGTGGATAATAAGTCACTTGATGAAGAGACACGGAACTCAGGAACTCCATACCCTCGATAGGCATAATGCTCTTAGGAGTTTGAATGACATGTTGTTTTGGGCAAACTTAGAATAAAAGAGAACCAGATAAAGATGGGCTCAAATTTTCTTCGAGTTGAGAGAAAAAGATATTCAGTGGATGTTCGACCGTTTCATCTCGAAAGATGTCATAGTGCAGGGCGACATACAACTTGTGCTTCCTCTACCAGGTATTCGAGGTATCCCCATATATGCACCCATCCGGGTCCTAAGGCAGTTTGGAAGAAGACAGACTACACCTCCAAACGCATACTACCGTATCTATGTGTTCGACATCGGCGATGATAGAGTGCATAAGGCTTCAGAGATTCTAAGAGAATGAAAAAAAGTTGTACGAATGAACAAGGACACCATTGCCGCAGATTGATTTAATGTTGGGTACGATGAAACCTACAAAGCTTGGTTGAAGGGAAATATACAAGGTATCTCTTTCTCAGTTCCGAACATTTACCACAGTGTGGAGGACAAAGAGTCCAAAGCTTTGATAGAACTAAGAGAGGTAAACCCAGGAAATGCACGAGGAATTTCTCAAGAATTAGAAGGCTTGAGAAGCGATTTGGGAGAGCTCAACTTATGGATTGGAGATAAGAAAAGCGGAATGTGTCTCGAAGACTGGGAAGAGAAAGTCCGCCGGAACGAAGGATACTTGCTAATGATTCAATATCGGCTTCAGCATCTCATGGCACAAAACAAGAGGAGCAGATCAGAGGCGGGGACATCGGGAACATCTTAGTGGATTTCGCCCCTGCGTGGGTTTTTCTATGTGTATTTATTGTTGTTTGCCCCTACGTGGGCTTGCCTTTCTTGTATTTTGGTACTCTTTTCAAATGACCCCTGCGTGGGTCTTTTGTTTTTGTGTTTCCCGTTTATTCCCTACTTCCCCCTACTTATTTTCGCTTTTTCGAACATCATTTTATATACAAAATTTGCTTTAAGGTAACAAAATGGTTCAATTCTACACATACATCTTTCAAATACGTTAGGCCTACCCTTGGCACAAAAGGGCCCCCTACGTGTTTAGGACGTATGATAGCTGCTTGTGTGCTTTAAATGTTTATGTGATTTTGTTGTTTTGAATGAGGATATTTTAGCCCACTCTTTTTCAAAATTTTCTGAAAAAATCTCTACAATATCAAATACAAGTCACTACCAAAAGTCCGACCAAAATTCCATGAGTCTTGAGTTTCTCAGCCAAAAATAAAATCTCACTACCAAATCCTAAAACATTACTCTGTCATCTCAAGAAAGGTAAAATCGCAGCTAAGATGGAAAAAGGTAAGAGTATGGACATAGAGTTAACTGAGGAGGATTTGAGGATGGAATTGCAGCGGCTCAGACAGGAGGTCCAAGAAACCAAAGAAAGGAGAATAGAAGTGGAGATCGCCACCGCGGTCGCACAAGCTGCAAATGCAGCACTAGACGAGGAATTTGCGGCTAAGATGGCAAGATATGCTATCATGAATGAGGAGACGGTTGCTATGCGGAAGGAACATGATGTTTTTAACAATAACATAACCATGAGACTTCAGAAAATACGCGGAAAATGCTCTTTCTTTAACCAAGGGGCCAATAATGGTCCCGAAGACACTCACCTAGGAGCTACTGAAGAAAATACTGAGGATGAAATTGTCTATAGGCGTCCTCTTCAGGGACGGTGGAAAGAAGGGAATGAGAAAATCATCCCCAAAGCATATGAGTTTACCCCCCGTGATTAATGCTGCAGTCAGAAGAAGAAGCTTTAATGAAGGCACCACTTATCTTTTATGAGCTTTATTGCATGTTTTCCTTTCACTTACCTTGTAATCAATCAAATGAATGAATGAAAATGAGAATTTCCTTTTGTATTTGAACTACGTAGGGCCTGAATTCTCCTTAAGAGATACGTAGGCAGCCTTTCAAGGCCCGACACTTATCTTTTAAAATTTTCTTTTCCCCCCTTTCATTCTACAAGGAAACATTGAATTCACATCAACAAATGCCGAAAGATGCAGAAAGAAGACCTTAGCTTAATGCAATTTAACATTTCTGAGTCACTAGCCTCAAAATAAAACGAGCAAATTCCTGCTTGTTCAAAAAATTAGTCCCCATTACTCGTGGGTTAACATGTTCTCAAACGAAGCAACTCTTATGTGTTTATATACCCTCTATGTGATATTTTGCATTGTTTGTCTTGAACCAAACTAACAGATTTGCCTTTGAGTTGTTTTCCTTTACAGGTAGTTAGAACTGATCTGTGTCGATAAGCTCGCTGAACACCCTTATTTTACAAGATCAAAAGTCCTTACAGATTCCTTCCCCGGTCAAAGTTCTCGAAAGGGCAAGTTAACAATGGGCGATAATGTTGAGGGTACCGGCTTAACAGATGTTGTTGTGACTCAGCCCGTCATCGCCGATCAAAACAAGTTAACCGTGCAATTGATGCAACAGATCGCTGAGATGCAGGTCAAGATGCAGAGAAGGCAAGATTTACCTAATCCGATTTTTTCTTTCAATGCTCCAGCAGATGGAAGGCCTCCACTTCACTTTCCTTCTTCGAACACAGAACAGGCCCAAAATCCACCCTCTAGTCCTGCTCAGAATCCCTCAATCATCGACCTAACCACCCAAAATCCCCATTATGCCTCTGCCTCTTATCAGACACCACCCCCTCCTCACAACACCAACCTCCAAGTGTCACTTCCTATCCAAAATGCCAACCTCCAAACTGGTCCACCCCCTCAAAACCAAAATGTTAACAACCCGTACACTTCCCTCCATCACCAAAATCAACATACCAACCCCCAGACTTTCCCTCAAAACTACCAAGCCACTCAAAATGCCCAAAGTCCCTCCATTGTTCCACCCCTACCTCAGAAAGCCACTTTACAAATCTCGATCCCCAATGAGCATGACGCCAATGGTTCTGAGCTCGACCACTATGATGAGCGAGAGAGAGAGTGGAGGTCAAAGGAAGAGGCAGTTAAGCTGGATATGAAGGAAGAGATCTGAAACGCCATGAAAGAGTTGCAGTGTACTCTTGAAGTCGCCGGTTTGAGTTATGAGGATTTATGCATTCATCCGAATTTGGACCTCCCGGAAGGGTTCAAATTGCCAAAGTTTGACATTTTCGAAGGAATAGGGAACCCCTTAGCGCACCTGAGGGCCTACTGTGACCAGCTCGTGGGAGTTGGAAGTGATGAAGCTTTACTGATGCGGATTTTTAGCCGAAGTCTGAGTGGAGAGGCTCTGGAATAGTTTACATCGCATGAAACGAGACAATGGCCTAGCTGGAATGCTCTGGCTAAGGACTTTATCGAACGGTTCACCTACAATGTAGAGATCGTTCCTGATCGTTATTCTTTGAAAAAATGAAGCAGAAATCCAACGAAAGTTACAGAGAATTTGCATACAGATGGAGAAAGGAGACAGCTAGAGTTCGGCCTCATATGTGTGAAAAGGAAATTGTTGAAGTATTTGTGCGGGTTCAAGAGCCCTAATATTATGATAGAATTCTGTTGCTTATTGGAGGAAAGTTTGTTGAGATAGTCAAAGTAGGTGAGACTATCGAAGATAGACTAAGAACAGGGAAGATTGCCCGTGTTGTTGCCTCGCTTGGATCCTCTAGATTATTGAAGAAGAAAAAAGAAGATGCGTGTTCTATCTCTTATGAGGGGAAGAAGATCCCAAGGAAATCCTTATCATACCAAGGTCGTTCTCAACCTTCACAGAGTTCTTACCTCGCTTGTTATGCACAGGTTGATTACAAAAATGCCTCTCCCCCAGTTACCAAAATACCAATCCCTCCAGTTATCAAAATACTCCCTCTCCTAGCCACCAAACTCCCCCTCTTATCTACCAAACACCCCTTCCCATTTACCAGACTCCATTTCATCACTACCGAAATGCCTCTCCCAACTGTGCCAACGTTCAGACAAATTACCAAACGCCTCCCCCAATGTACGAAACTCCAGCTCCACTTTACCAAAATACCCCCTCAAACTACCAAGCTCCACGACCAAATTACCAAATCAACTCATATCCCAGCTATCAAGCCCCCCGTCCAAACGCTCCAAATTATCGTCAAATGCCTCCTCCACAACAAGGCAATTACGATCCCCCCCCCCCGTCCTAGATTCGAGAAGAACCTTCTAGAATTTTCACTCCGCTTATTGAAAGCTGAACAAAGTTGTTCGAGAGATCAATTGCGGCGGGATATATTTATCCAGTAGGGGCCAAGCCAGTTAACACTAGCTCAAAGTTTTACAGACCTGATCAGAGGTGCACGTATCACTCCAACAGTGTTGGACATGATACCTAGGGCTGTATCAACCTGAAGCACAAGATCCAAGACCTGATTGACCAGAACATGGTCTCTCTTTAGACAGTCGCGCCCAATGTCAATAGTAAACCTTTGCCAAATCATGGAGGCGTCACTATCAATATGATAGAGACAGATGATGATTGGTGCATCAAAAAGGCAATAGTTCTGATTGCTCCTGATGAGCTGGAAATGGTTGTAGCCTCGATGAGCATTAGAGAGAAGAAAAAGTTTATGATTCTGACACCTGAGAAGGCTGTTGCCTTGGTGCCACAAGAAACTCTTGCCCGACCAAAGTTTGTGATTGAAACGGCTGTTACCCAGGGTATGACCAGATCTGGCAGGTGCTACACTCCAGAAGAGCTGATCTAGGGTGTGCAAAAGAAGGACCAAACATAAAGGCCGATCAGTGAAGCCGAGGCTGAGGATTTCTGGAGAAAAATGCAGCCGAATGATTATTTAATTGTGAAACATTTGGAGAAGACGTCAGCTCAGATCTCTGTGTGGGCCTTATTGATGAGTTCGCAGTTGCATAGGCAAACTCTAATGAGTGCTTTGGATGACACTTATGTGCCTGTGGGTACCAACAATGAAAATCTAGCAGGCATGATGAACCAGGTTATTCGAGCACATCGAATCAGTTTTTGTGACGAAGAGCTGCCCTTGAAGGCATGATGCACAACAAAGCTCTGCACGTCACCATCAAATGTCGGACAAAGTTATAAATCATGCTTTGGTCGATGATGGATCCGGTCTCAACATCTGCCCGCTTTCGACTCTCAAGCAGCTGAAATTCGATGTGGGAAAGGTTCAACAAAACCAGGTCAATGTGAGAGCTTTCGATGGAGTGCAGAGAGACACGATAAGGTCAGTAAATTTGGATATTCAAATAGGGCCTGCATAATTCAATGTGGAGTTTCAGGTGTTGAACATCAATACCAGCTACAATTTGCTTCTTGGAAGACCGTTTATTCACATGGCTGGAGTTGTGCCTTCTACACTTCACCAACTGATGAAATCTATTTGGAAGGACCATGAATTGGTCATTCATGGTGAGAAGAGTTGTTCTGATGGGTATGTGCTGATCGTTCACGAGTTTTCTCGAGGTTATGATTTCTACACGGTGGAGCTGGTAAATGCCACCGGTGATGACTTGGCTCCACAGCCTCCTATGTCTTCTGTGTACAAGATGATTGCTATTGTCATGCTTCAGAGTGGTTTCGAACCAGGTTTCGAATTGGGGAAGCACTTTCAAAGAATTGTCGAGCCTATTTAGATCCCCGCCAAAAGAGCAAAATTTGGTTTGGGGTATGTCCCCACAGATACTAATAATGCAGAGATGAAGAACAAAAGTGTTGATCAAGCATTGGCCATGCCAATTACTCATTTCTACCAGTCGTTCCCGGTAAGAGGATGTGTCAATGATGATGGTCTCGGGGAAGGAATCTGGGGCCTTTTTGAAGAGATTGATGCGGTCATCGAAGAAGAGGCTTGGACATCGGGCATCCGTGACGCAGAACCTGAGGAGCTATTGGAAAATTAGATCTTGGTAGAAAGGACACATAATTAAGTTTGTTTTGAAAATTGGTGGTAGTCCGGAAGAGGCCCGTGACCCACTATTTATGCAGTTTTCTTTTATTATTTGAGTCTTTTTTAAATTCCCGTGTGATGTTTAAAAAGGAAAAATGGCCCTTGGCCGTGGCCAAAGTTTGTGCTTGTTTTTTAATCTAAATGAAAGCTTCTTTTATCAAAATTTATTTATTAGCTTATCTGTTATGTTTTATTTTCCTGACTTTGTTTGTATATGATTTCCGTAATATTAATTTAAAACCTGCCAATGTCATGTCACGTCACGAGCCAAATGAACAAAATGAGGCAGGTGATGATGAATGTGAGGTGAATGAATATGAAAATGAGGTACTTGAACAAGTTGCTGAAGAGTTTCGACAATTTGATTATCAACACAAGCCAAATTTGGAAGAAATTGAGATGTGAATCTCAAAGATTTGGAATGTGTCAAGGAAATTAGAATCAGTGTCCATCTAACCGAAGCTCAAAAAAGGACACGGTTCATTTGCTTAGAGAATACATTGATGTATTTGCCTAGTCTTACAGAGATATGACAGGGCTGAGTATGAATATAGTGTCCCACAAGTTACCGATTAATCCAAATTTCAGTCCAGTAAAACAAAAGACTCAGAAATTCAAGTCTGAGTTGAGTTTAAAGATCAAAGAGGAGATTACCAAACAGATTGAGTCTCAAGTAGTGGAAGTGATGCAGTATCCGACTTGGTTAGCTAACGTTGTTCTGGTTGCCAAGAAAGATGGAAAGATCAGAATTTGTGTTGACTACAGAGATCTCAACAAAGCAAGTCCAAAAGATAATTTTTCATTGTCAAACATTCACATTTTCATTGATAACTGTGCTAAGCATGAGATGCAGTCATTTGTGGATTGTTATACGGGTTACCACCAAATCCTGATGGATGAAGAGGATGCAGAAAAGACAGCTTTCATTACGCCTTAGTGTGTATATCATTATCGAGTGATGTCGTTCGATCTCAAGAATGTCGGTGCTACTTATATAAGGGCCATGACAACCATCTTTCATGATATGATTCACAAGGAGATTGAGGTATATGTAGAAGATGTCATAATCAAATCTCGCGAGAGTTCAGATCACTTGACTCACTTGAGAAAGTTCTTTAATCGCCTGTGTCGATACAATTTGAAGTTAAATCCTGCCAAGTGTGCTTTTGGAGTGCCAGCTGGCAAGCTGTTGGGATACATAGTTAGCAGAAGAGGTCATTGAACTTGATCCTTCCAAGATCAAAGTGATTCAAGAGTTACCTCCTCCGAAGACCAAGAAAGAGGTGATGAGTTTTCTATGAAGGTTGAACTACATCAGTCGATTTATAGCTCAGTCTACCGTGGTGTGTGAGCCAATCTTCAAGTTGTTGAAAAAAATGTTTTGACCAAGTGGACCGTAAAATGTCAAATTGGTTTTGATTCCATCAAGAACTATTTGTCCAATCCACCGGAATTGTTCCTCCACGGGAAGGAAGTCCATTGTTACTGTATATGTCTGTCTCGGATAACGCATTCGGATGTGTGCTTGGTCAACATGATGAAACTGGGAAAAAGGAGCGAGTCATTTATTACTTGAGCAAGAAATTCACTCCATACGAGGCTCGTTACACTCTTTTAGAGAGAACATGTTGTGCTTTGACTTGGATTCCTCAGAAGTTGAGATATTACTTGTCTTCTTATACCACATATCTTATTTCCAGGATGGACCCGTTGAGTATATTTTCCGGAAAGTAATGTCGACCGGGAAGTTGGCTAAATGGCAAATGTTTTTTAGTGAATTTGACATCGTGTATGTGACTCAAAAGGCGATAAAAGCATAAGCCTTGGCTGATCATCTTGCGGAGAATCCAGTTGACAAAGAGTATGAACCGCTCTAGACTTATTTTCCTGATGAAGAAGTAACATTTGTGGGTGAAGATATTTCTGAAGCATACCCTGGTTGGAGAGTGTTCTTTGATGGAGCGGCAACCCACCAAGGGAAAGGTATCGGAGCGATCTTAGTGTCAGAAACTAGTCAGCACTATCCTATGGCCGCTAAACTCCGATTTGATTGCACAAACAACATGGTTGAGTATGAAGCTTGTATTGTTGGTTTGAAGATGGCCATCAACATGAATGTTCATGAGCTTCTGGTTATTGGAGACTCAGACTTGCTGATTCATCAAGTTCAAGGAGAATGGGCTGTAATGAACCCAAAAATCACACCGTACGTACAGTATATACAGAAGTTGTGCAGGAGATTTCGCAAGATTGAATTCAGGCACACTCCCAAGACACAAAATGAGTTGGCCGATGCTCTTGCGACCATCGCATCAATGATTAAGCATCCAGATACAAGTTATAATGATCTAGTGGATATAGAGGTAAAAGAGTAGCTTGTCCATTGTTCACATGTTGAAGCGGAACCGGATGGTTTGCCTTGGTATTTTGACATCAAAAAGTATTTGGGGACCAGAATTTATCCTGAGAATGCGACGTTCAATTAGAAGAAGTCGATACGCCGTTTGGCCCTCAATTTTTTTGCAAGTGGGAAAATCCTTTATAGAAGGACTCCAAATTTAGCTCTTCTCAGATGTGTTGATGCTAATGAAGCTGCAAATCTTCTGAAACAGATACATGCCGGAGTTTGTGGTACTCACATGAGTGGGCTCACTTTGGCGAGAAAGATCCTCCGAGCCAAATATTTTTGGATGACTATGGAACATGATTGTTGCAAGTTTGTGCAGAAATATCATAAATGTCAAGTGCATGGAGATTTTATTCGAGTGCCGCCTCACGAACTCAATGCTATGAGTTCGTCTTGGCCGTTTGTAGCTTGGGGCATGGATGTCATTGGTCCAATAGAGCCAACCGCCTCTAATGGACACAGATTCAGTTTGGTTGCCATTGACTACTTCACCAAGTGGGTGGAAGCAGCTTCGTATAAGTCGGTGACAAAGAAAGTTATAGCTGATTTTGTTCGTAACAATTTGATATGTAGGTTTGGAGTACCAGAATCTATCATTACTGATGATGGAGCGAATCTCAACAGTCACTTGATGAAAGAGATATGCGAACAATTCAAGATTACCCACCAAAACTCTACTGCTTATCATCCCCAAATGAATGGAGCCATAGAAGCTGCCAACAAGAACATAAAGAAGATTTTGAGGAAATGATTGATAATCGTAGAGGTTGGCACGAGATACTGCCGTATGCTTTGTTGGTTTACCGAACAACTGTCAGGACGTCAATTGGAGCTACTCTATATTTGCTAGTATATGGAACAGAAACAGTTGTACCTGCAGAAGTTGAAATACCTTCATTGAAAATCATCCAAGAAGTTGAGTTGAGTGATGTTAAATGGGTTCGCAAGCGGATTAATCAGTTAACAATGATTAATGAGAAGAGAATGGTTGTTGTTTGTCATGGTCAACTTTATCGATAAAGAATGATTCGTGCTTTTCACAAGAAAGTAAGAGTCAGGATATTCGAAATTGGCCAGTTGGTTCTCAAACGCATTTTCCCTCATCAGGATGAGCAGTAAGGGAAATTTGCACCAAATTGGCAATGACCCTACATGGTTCGCAAAGTGTTAGCTGGAGGTGCCTTGGTCCTGTCAGAGATGGATGGCACCGAATGGCCGAAACTGATCAACTCAGATGTTGTCAAAAGATACTACGTGTGAAGCTTCAGTTTGTATTTCTTTTATTTCCTTGTAATCATTCCATTTGCTTGTATTTGCTTTGTTTAGAATCTATCCTTATGTAATGAACTACATCTGACCTAAATTCTCAAGAATGAGATACGTAGGCGGCCTATGTCGGCCTCAGTCACTCACTTATCCCCTTTTAATATTTCTTTATATTAGAACTACGTTCGACCTGCATTCTCAAGAATGAGATACGTAGGAGGCCTATGTCAGCCTCGGTCAATTTCTTTGTAATTATCTTATTATTGATAATCCTCGAGAGGGGGAACTACGTCTGACCTGATTCCTGCCTCAACGGGATACGTAGGCACCACAACGGCTCGGTCATATCTCCCGTAAGTTTTCTATTTTTTCTTACAATAGAAACTGGGACATAATTTTTAAAAGGGACTAAAAAATTCTCGAAAAGAGGATTTCTCCAACAAGTCAAGACTAAGAATGCGTTGATGACTGCAACTGGGACAAAAAAATTTAGAAGATCTCAAAAATTCCCTAATTGGTTCACCAACGATTAAAGATAAGTCAAGATAGTTAACTGCATCCTCAAAAAATTCAATAGGATTTATCGGCAGTTTAGAGCAATTTTGAATACTTCCCAACAAGTAATCAGATAGATCTCGAGACATCAACTCCAAATGACGTTCATTAAACTAGAGGTGACATGACACTTGGCGGTGACCTTTTCCAAATACCACTTTTGAAAATCTATTTTCCTTAAAAAATTTCTTTCATGTTTCAATTATTTTTGAATAAAAATATTTTTTCTTATCTATCAAGAGGCGGAAAATCAGAGAGATCAACCAGAGACAGCAAGACAAGGAGCAGACAACCGAAGAGATCGACACAGAACAGTTCATTTTTAAACTAACAATTTTTCTGTGGATGCAGGTCTATAAGCTTGCCTCAAGATCAACATATCTCTCCATTCAATGAATATGGAGAAGTCGAAAGGGCAAGGAACTCCCCAAAATTGACAATTTTTCTGTGGAAGCAAGAAATATTTTATGTTTCCTATATCAAAGATTTGGGAATATGAATAGCATTATTTCATTCAATTCTCAACAAAACAAGGTTAACAACGAACATTGCAGCTATGTTCGGAGATGGACCAAACAAAACCTGCGAAGAGAGCAGTATTATTATTTTCCAGTGACTAAAGATACCTGGAAGACGTTTATCTGCATTATATTATCAGTGGGGTTAATATTCTTACTCGGAGAGTCATTTATATCGTATTGTCAAATGGGATGATACCACTACTTCGAAGGTCATTTTTATTTATATTGTCGATTGAAACAATACCGTCATCCAAAAGATATCTGGGAGATCACCTATGTTACTCATAGAATCATTATTTTCATTCGATATTAGGGAGGCATCATTAAAGGATTCATGTATAGCAAGAGAAAGAGTTCATGCATCGCGAGAGAAGATTCATGCATTACGGGAAGAGATTCATACATTGCAACAGAAGATTCATGCATCGCGAGAAGAGATTCATGCATTGCCAGAGAAGATTCATGCATTGCAAGAGAGAATTCATGCATCGCGGGAAGAGATTCATGCATCGCAGGAGAAGGAATTCATGTTGTAAGGTAAATATTAGGAAAACCATTTTTATGTATATAAATGTAAACTTTGTTTTGATTTACGAAACCAGTGAGATTCTGAGTAAGGGTTTTGGTTACTCGAGGGGAAGGTGTTAAGCATCCCTCAGAGCCTATCCGAAGATAGTCCTTAAACTCAATTTAGGAAAATATGATTAGGAAAACTTGTTTATTTATTTGCTTTTAATGATTAAACGATAAGTTATTAGTTAGTTTAAGAAAAGGGTACAATACAAGGTACGACATATATATGTCTTATAAATTATATTTAATAGTAGTATTGTAAAATAAATAAATAAATGTACTTAAATATACGATATATTCATATGTAAGATATATATAGATAGGTGTATCATAATAAAATTATCCCAAAAATATATAGATGTTGAATTTGCGAAAATATGTCGTCTTATTAAGATGTAAAAATAAGGTAGTAGTTGAGTGTAAACATGTAGTAATATGTGATGTGTAATTTGAATGAAAATATATAGAATGGAGTTTTTTAAAAT
This sequence comes from Solanum verrucosum, assembly GCF_900185275.1. Classification (NCBI taxonomy): domain Eukaryota; kingdom Viridiplantae; phylum Streptophyta; class Magnoliopsida; order Solanales; family Solanaceae; genus Solanum; species Solanum verrucosum. Next base: position 1,100,433 of record NW_026020401.1, read on the forward strand.
AAACAAACATATACAATAAATAATAATGATACTAAATGTTAAAATATTATATAAAGTTTGTGATCTTTAAGTATGATAGGTACACATAAGTTGCTTAAAACATATGAATATTTATTATTTATTTACATGTTGAAAAAATTGACAATAGATTATATGTGGTAAAATAGTATGTATATGAAAGTGTAGGAGTTTATAAATTAAAAAAATAAATAAGTAATATCGTAAAAGAGATAATAGATATGAGAAAAATAACATGAAATGTAACAAAATGATAAGTTACGTATAGAGAAAAACTAAAAAAAATATAGGATTTGTACCTTTTTGCGTATGACATATATATATGTACCTTGTATTTTGAACTTCTTGGCATATCTTGTTCTGGGCAACAAACTAAGGTTTTAACGTCGATGTCCCACCTCAACTCAAACTCAAAGTCAAACGAAAAGCGGATAAGTAAAAGAAACTAAGCAAGGCAATTTTGTGATTCTCCTCTGGGTTTTTTTTTTTTGACTGTTTTTGGACCTTCCTCCCCTTTTTCCTTTGTTCTCCGATCTCCTCCCCCTTTTATAGGCGAAATCTAACTTCAAAGTCGGATTTGAAATCCAAAATATTGTTGGGGACGAAGGACTGCAACTAAAATCAAATCGACATCAACCCTTTCAGATTTTTGGGGCCATTGGGATTAGGCATAGGCGGCGTAGGGTGTCTCTTTTCATCAAAAAGGGGTGATGGAGGAGACATAAAGCAAGAGAACGCCGGATATTGTTGTTTTCCGGCGGTTCATGGCCGAACTTGACGGGACGAAGGAGTTATGGGGCATGGGGAAGGGCAGCACCTAGGGAAGGAGGAGAAGTTGCGAGGCGATGGGGGATTGGATGATGTTGGAGACCGCCGGATATTGTTGTTTTCCGGCGGTTCATGGCCGAACTTGACGGGACAGGTCGGAATAGGCATGGGGGGAGGTGAGCGTCTGGGGAAGATGAGGATTCTTGGGAAAGACAAGTCTGAAAACGGTGTACTATTTTTTGGAAAAGAAGAAAACAATTTGGGATTTAATTTGGGTCGTCCGATCATTTGATCGGACGGTTGGTAAAAATAAAGATTGTAAAAATAAATAATAATTATATATATAATAGTAAAAGGATGAATTAATTAAGGCCGTTAGATTAGATTGTAAGGCTGAGATCGAATCTAAAGAAGCACAATCCATGTGCTCGCCTACGTGGCATACATGGATTGGCCGGTTTAATAAGACTTGGATTGCCAAATTTGCTTAAATTAAATTCATTCAAATTATAACTACTTTCTTTATTAAATAGCCATAAGTGATAATTATTTTGCAAGATTAGCTTATTTGATAAAATTAGTCACTCTTAAAATTAAATTAATATAAATTAGTAAATCATCCATTAACTAAGCTTTCTAATTTTAATAAATGTACGAAAAATATCTATTGCGACAAAAGGAATTATATTTGAACCACAATAGATTCAATTCTTAAGAAGAACAACATTTATTTAAAAAATGAGAAAGTAAGTAGTAATATAATATATTTAATTTTTATTATTATTATTATAATTATTACTATAGTGAAATGTGGAGAGCCAAAATTGGGTGTCAACACATGCATCGCGAGAAAATATTCATGCATTGCAAGAGAAGATTCATGCATCGCAGGAAGAGATTTATGCATCCCAGGAAAAGAGTCATGCATCGCAAGAGAAAAGAGTCATGCATCGCGAGAGGAGGAGTTATGCATCGCGAGAGAAAGATTTACCCATCACAAGAAGATCAACATCGACTGCATCATTTTTCTCTGCAAAAGCGACATCAAGAGAACCATCAACAATGACATCAAGAGAACTGTCAACACATTATATCGCATATTTTTACTACTTGACATCAAAGAAAGAGTACATTGAAGATTATATTGCAAATATAATATACAAGTTTTATTTGTTTTACGTCAAACCCGATGAAGTTGACGTTTGGTTCAAGGAGAGAAATTAAGTGTCAACACGGTAAAAGACATTATCTCTCCATTTGAATTGCATTTTTATGCTAATGAGTTTCATCTCAGTCTTTATCGAGAGCACCCGAGAGGATGAATTCTCAAAACAAACCACGAGTGCGGATGACATAAAAAAGGATGCAACACAACGTGGAACTTTTTCTTAGATGCGAATTGGGACATAGTCCAAAGAGAAGTGTCAAAATCTTAGGACGCGAACAGAGGAGCGACTTCCGCCACAATCAAACCACACCCCTATCAGAAGGCATGTGGGTTTAGCTTTGCGTTTGTCGATTTCAGTTTTGCATCCGAAAATTTTTGGTCTCTACCGAAAGCAGTTTTCCAATCCAAGTGACAATGCACCAAGAGCTTTGGAAATTATGTCCGTGTAAGTTCTTAATTATAGGTGTGAAGCGCGCCACATTCATAGTTAAAAGGTTGCAAGCCTCCTTTTCATACTCAATTTATTTTTGTCACTCTTCTCGAACCGAAGGATATCTTAGCATAAGAGATTTCCTTTTCAATCAGTTGAGTCGAACTACAAGCAGCCTAATTCCTTAAGTTGAGGGATATGTAGGCGGGATCAACATTGAAAACTCGGTTGTATTCCAATATTCGCTCTTAAGCATTCCGGTACCTTCATAATTCAGTATCAGGATGACTTTTGAATTCTTTCAAAAATCATGCGTGAAAATCAAGCGTATCGAACTACAAGTGGCCTGAATTCTCATGTAGCCTGAGATATGTAGGAAACCCATTTTTGAGATTCGGCCATAATTCCTAAAGTCCGCACCAGAAATCGTTGTTAGAAGAGATGAAAACGTGGTCGGTCGAAATTGAATTGGTCAATTTCATTTTCATCGATTTTCTTACATCAATCCGAGTAAAATGAGGGACAGTTGTTGACACCCAATTTTGACCCTCCCCGATAATAATTAAATTTTGAGCTTCTTAATTTTCAAACGATTTAAAATAATTGACTTTATAAAAATCAAAACATTTTTCAAGTTAGTTTTTTAATAGTTTCTTCACTTTTATAATTTTTAAATAATATATGTATATTTTTTAATTTTATAAATATTCAAAAATCGTCTCAAAAGGTATTGTTTAACTAATTTTGGTTAGTTTGCTTAATAATGATTTGTAATTTTGAGTTAATTAACATTTAATAAATTTTTATTTTATATATAATCAAATTAATTATTTTATTTAGTGAAAGGTAAGAAGCTCATTAATTAATTATACTAATTCGTCTTATTTAAGTTTTAGCCGAATTTGCAAAATAAATTCGATTTGGCTAAATTATTAATTCACTTAGTTATACCTTACTTTAAACCCACCAAAATACTTTAGATTTGGGCCCCATTTCTTTAATTTCCAGCAGCCCGTACCTTTCTCATTTCAGGCCCATTTCAGTCAAACAATTCCTAACATTACAGCATACAATGCATACGTACAACAATTCCAGACAACAGAAGCAAACCAACGAACTCCCATCCCAAAACTCCCAGCCCACTTTTTCAACCCATACCCGGCCCATTTCCAATTCTAAAAGAACCCAGAAATTTCCAATATTCCCAAACGTTAGCAGCAGCTATACACAACAGCGGTCCAACGTGAACAACAAAGAACAACATCAAATTCCAACAACAATCCCACGACATCCAACTCCAATTCTCTCCAACGTCTCACAGACGGAAAACAATTACACGGCATGAAAACACGGAACAGTCACGAAAAAGCAGCCACAGAGGGTAGTACACTGCCTCTTGTTGTCTTCTTCCTCCCGTCCCTTTCAATTGGCAGTAGCAGCAGCACGCGACTGTCCCCATTTCCACTTTCGCAATGGGACGAAACTTTAGAAAAAAAGGTGTTTAGCATGAATGGTGAAAGATTTTTTATTTTTGAATTTGGAATTGGGTCTTGGGTTGTCAAATTTTTGGTCTGTTTTCTCCCATTTTCTGAACCCTAATCCCTTCTATATATGTTGCTTGTTGTTCACTGTGAAAAAAAAAAGAAAAAAAAAGAGAAGATTTTGTGGGATTTTTGGGAGTGAATATATAGAGCTAAGCTAACCAAAAACAGTTAAAATTCATACAAAATATGCCTTAAGAAAATAAAGGAGATAATTGGTTTCGGTGTCTAAGTTTAATACTGCTGCCCAGACTTTGGGGTTGTCATTCGTGTTCGAGTTTCGTGATGGAAATGTTGCCTCAAGCTCGTCTCGTCTTCAGTTCGCTGCCTCCGGGAAGGCAAACTCCTTCTGGATCATTAACTCGTATTGGATGTTCTGTTTTAATGAACTGAACTTTCTGAAGATTCTTTGTTTTTTTTTTACTCGAATGCCTCTATTCTTAGTTATTTTGGTGTTTAATGCATGGTTGTTCGGATTTGAGTCAGTGTTCTAGTTAACTGAGGCACAATACGTGTTTGGGTATGAGATTTATGTCTAGACTACCTATGATTAAGAACTTGATTCCTCTTTTTGGTGTTGCGTCTTGTGATTAGTATATTTAAGTCCTCTTTGTCAGTTTGAAGGTGCTTTTATTTTAAGTTTGGGGAATGTAGCTGCTCGTTTATGTAGTTAAGTGCCTCTCGTTCTTATCTCGTATATGCGTAAAACATATTTCCCTCTGTTGATTTGTTTATGCTTCAAATTACAGGGATACTTGATTGTAGGTAGTATAAGTCTTAAACATGTTGAACTCATTTGTTCAGATCGGTTTCTTACATCTTGATCTTATCAATTTCCGAAATCTTTCATGATTAAAATGTTGTTGCGATCCATGTTTCCTTGCATCGGCTTGTTTGGATTATTGTGGTTAACATAAGTGGCGTACTTTAACTTAATTTTAACATGGAAAGTGATCAAACTGTTGTTGTTTTCAGTCCTTTTCTTACAATTTGTCATTTGATCACAAAGATTCACTGTTTGTTTGGTATTCTAGCCCCAAATATTGATAACCCAATTTGATGGCTAAATTTCATCTTGATTTCCTTATCTCGTATAAGTTTGTTTAATTATAATCACTGTTGAACATTTTGGATCATTTCATACTCGCTTGGGTTGAGTTCTAGTTGTGGTCATTGTGACTTTTCTCCCATCCCCGTTCCCATTTGTTTGCCGAATACTTGAAAATCATTGTTCCTGTTAAGTTGGAAAATTGTGAAATTTGATCAACTTGGTTTTGAGTCATTAAGTAAATAGTGAAGTGAGTTGCTAGGGGTTCTATTCTCTTTTTTCTTACTCTCTTGTCTTTCCTTTTATCAATATGTATATTACTAGTTTATCTTTTTTTTGAGATTCATTCACCCACCTTGTGCTCCTTGTCTTTTATTTTGGTTAAATTTGTCCGTCGGTTTTTGTTATTTAAATGAATTTACCGTAAAATTAATTTTGAATTAGTTCATTTTAATCTATGGTTGTATGTTTGCCACTATCTATGGGATATAAATATATATATATGTGTGAACATTTATTTTCTCTATGCTTACTCACTTGATTCTAATCCTAATTAAAAAAAAAATTCATTGTGATGCTTAGGCAGTGGTGATTTTTACCATCCTTTATTTTCTTATATTAAATCATGTGGGTTGTTACTCATAAGTTTTCTTGTTTTTTTGTTGCATGTGAAATCTATCCGAGTTTGTCATGAACTCACTTCTCTCCCTCGCATTTCGGGAGAGCCATAAAGGCTGAATTTCCCTTTTCGAGTCAGTCAACCATTAAAATCGACAAACATGTCCCGACATCAAGAATATGCAATGAATTGGAGAGTTAAAAATTTGGGCCAAAGGCCCACCCTTTATTTCAAAAAATTGTATTTTGTTACTTTTGGGCCAAAGCCCACTTATTTGCTATTATACTGTTAGAATTTAGGACAGGTTGCGAAAATTTGGCCTTTTGGCCAAAATGAAATTAGGCCCAAGTGTTAGTCCAAGTGGATAGAAAAAATCAAACTTGGGCCCGAGTCTTTTTCCCTCTGTATTTTATTGTGTTTGTGTGCTTGCTAATATTTGCCGCTGATCTTAAAGTTGAAAAATTCAAATCCCGAAAGACGCCCATTTTGATTTAACAACTACACTAAATCAATCATCGTTTAACAAAACTTAAAGAATAAATGTTGCAAATTATCTCACTTAGATAGTATTTCCGTATTTCCCCCCTTTTTCCCTTTTAAAACGGTTCTAACTATAAATTTTGCAATTCAAGTTAAGTTAAATTATTTTAGCCAAATAATTAATTACCGGATAACCGTATGTTAGCGGAAATTTCGGGTGCTTTCAAACTCTTCCCAAAATGCTAATATGAACCTCGAACCCCCTTAATTATTTTCATTTGATTTTCTGTTTTTAATCTCTTGAAAAAATCAGTTTTCTTAATTTCCCTTTAAAAATTAAGTGACGACTCTTAAAATCAGTCCAAATAATATTTTCTTAATAAAATAGTGCACTATTCGGATTAAACCGAATATCCTAACCAAATTAAACCGAATTTTTATTTGGATTGGTTTTTTGGTTTTTCGGAATCGTTTTGGATTAATAAATTACTTTGTTTGGTTTTTTGGTTTGGTTTGGATTTTAAAAAATAAAAGCCAAAAAACCAAAAAAAACGAATTTTATATATATAGGTTTAGAATTAAGTTGGAGTTAACCACTTTTGTCCCTTTTTGGTTATTGTCTTTCATGATGATTACGTTTAAATTTTATGTTTGAACATCTATAATAGGTATACTTATAAGTACTGTGTTTTAAGTTTTACTTATAATTTATATTAGAAAGTATATTTAAGGGATTAAATATTATTACTTTGGTTATTTTATTAATTATTGACATAACCGAATAAATAAATCGAAAAAAGCCGAACCGAATAGAGGAAAACCAAACTAAACCAAATTTATTTTGAATCGGATTGGATTACACTTTTACAAAACCAAAAATCGAAAAATCCAAATCGAATAGTGAAAATTAAAACCAAACTGAAAAACCAGATGCACACCCCTATAAGAAACTGTATATGTATATGGCCTTTCTTCTATTTGGTTTTTCGATTTGATATCCACATTGAAGCTAAAGCACTTCTTAATAACAAAGAAATTTTTATACTTAGAGAAATTTAAACTCGAAATCTCTAATAAGTTAAAGAAATAGTTGAACCCCAAATCATTAAATGAAATCCGGTGGGTGCTTTGAGACGTGTGAGCATGGCAGTATATCCATGGTTGATTCACAATATTAGTCAGATGGCAGTACATGTGTCCATCTCATTGTCATTTTAGGGCCCCTTTAGTTTGACCTATTTGAAAATAAAATTTTATTTGAATATGTAATTTGAATTTTAAGATATGTATTTTCTCTATGTCAAAAGAAATGACCTAGTTTAATTTAGAACGAAGTTTAAGAAAAAAAAACAAGACTTTTTAATTTTGAAATTTTAAATTAAAGTTGTCAAATGTACCAAAATATTTTTTAATCTTGTGGTCTTAAACATGTCATATGGAAAGTTAAAGTTAAAGTCTTGTAGGAAAAAAAATAGGTCATTCTTTTTTAAATAGAGGGAATACTTTTTTTTATAAATAGACAAGTAAAAATGATTGAAGTGAGTCATAACTTAATTCGAAGACAAAAAACTAAATTGATGTATCATATACTAAAAGCAATATAACGTTTGTTCTTTGTTTGGTTGGAGAGAAAGGCAAGGAAGGAAGTAAAAATTCTTTTCTTTCTCCTCGATCTAAATTCTAAGTGATGATATAGATACGTTAACAACACATTGAAAAGAAAATTTTCTCCAAATAAAATAGAGTGTAACACTACAATAAAAATAATATTTAGCCAATGAATATATATATTAACAAAGACTATATTAAAGTGATTTTTATCGACAATAGTTAAATGTCAAGTAAATTTAATGTCACGATAGGTTTAGAAACATTTATAAAGAGTGTTCGATACCGCTAAAAATATATATTTAACAATAATAAAATTATTATTATTAATTAATTATTGCTAAAAATCATTTTTACGAAGCATAAATAGATCAAATCTATAGGGACAGTGAACTTAATGCATGCCATGAAAATGCACATCTAAAAGGTTTTCTTGAGATGTATTTCGATATGGGCAATCAGAGTCGCCTCACTGAACATTGCACAAGAAAATGAATGGGCCATTATTAAATTTATAAGGTGGAAAAGGATGTAAAGTGCCCAGGTTGGTGTTATAATGGGACGTTTTGATAGGATGTATAAGAATAATGTTTAAATAATGTATTAGTAATTTTTGTATTGGTTATGTTAATATTATTTATATACAGAAATCATTTCTTATGCATTATTTGTCTTGGTGTATCAAAAATACTATGCATTTCTATTGTCCACAAATATGATAAAAAAAGGTATATAATGTTTTGGACAATTGGATCGATAATCATGCTAATATATGCATTAAAATCCCTTATATTTTTCATGTATTTGTAAAACACACCTCTATACATAATAAGTTGAAAAAGTGTAAGCAAACAAGGTATATACTACAAATTAATACAGAAAGATAATAAATACAATATTTCTTCTAATATATTTTACCAAACGACTCATTATTACCTATTTTTGGGGAGATATCCATTCAAATTTTACCACTACTACATCAGTTCACTTGCACTTGTCTATTTTGGATATTGCACATCCCTAAATAAACAATAATTTATATGAATATTTTATTATAAATAATTTTATGTCTAAAAAAATTATTTGGAGAATATATAAGTAATTAATAACATGAAAAAATAAATTCCTTAATATATGAAAAGTGAAACGTAATGAAAATTCTTTTAGTATAACGAATCGATAAAATTGAACGGAGGTGGAAATATATTTATCAAGTCATATACTGCAAAGTAGGCTACCAAGGGCCCTAAATCGTATATGCGTAGTTCAATAAGAATTAGTCACGTCACAACTAAACTTGACTTTATAGGCACCTCCCTAATTATTATACACCATCATTTGATTTAACTCAACTCTCAACTAATTCTCTCAATATTCCTCCATTAATTAATTTACTCTCTATAAATACTCAACGTTCTCACTAGCTTTTGCACCAAACACTCAAAACAAATACATTTGTAGTACTATATCATTCTCTACTATATATTTCTATCGATCTTTACTTAATTTTTGTAACAATGGAAATGTTTGGCAAAATTGCATGCTTTGTGCTTTTGTGCATGGTGGTGGTTGCACCCCATGCAGAGGCATTGAGTTGCGGCCAGGTTACGTCTGGCTTGGCTCCATGCCTCCCTTATCTTCAGGGTCGCGGCCCTATTGGAGGGTGTTGTGGTGGTATTAAGGGTCTGTTGGGTGCAGCCAAGACCCCAGCGGATCGAAAGACAGCATGTACTTGCCTCAAATCAGCCGCTAGTGCTATTAAAGGCATTAACGTGGGCAAAGCCGCTGGTATCCCTAGAGTTTGTGGCGTAAACATTCCTTACAAGATCAGCCCCTCCACTGACTGCTCCAAGTACGTTATTTATATTTTGTGAAATTGACGTCAATATAATATATTTTTTATAGTCTCATAGTATATATGTCTATTGATTAAATCATATGTCTAGTAGTCAAATTATATGGTCTAACATATTACAAAATGATGTGTACTCGCATCGCATAATGTTGATTTAATATGGTATTTTGCAGGGTCCAGTAAGGTTGATGAAAGTTCAATTTTCCAAAGGCATAGTTTGATAGTAACGTAATCTAGCTTGCGGAGTAAAATAAGATGGATATATTGATCGATCGAGTTTAATCCATCATTTTATATGTTGTCACTTTTTCTTTTGTATTTGTATTTGTTGGAGTACTTATATATAGTCGAGTACATGTAATGAACCTTGGTGATTGGTTGTATTACAACCCAATCTTCATAGTAATATATACATGATATTCTACTTTTTTTCTTTCTTCATACAATTGCTTTTACTTTTATTATCGATGGTTTAAAGTTATTTACACAATCAATCAACTGAGATAACTTATTTACACTAAATAACTTTTGAGTTGGTTAGAATTTGACAAATTTCACAAAAGTGTGAGCATATAGGTATATGTAATTAAATGCACAAGGAAAATTTCAGGTTATATATATTGAATCTTTCTAACAACATGCAAAATGTTGGATGAGTGGTCCAAAGTCATTCAAACCCCAACATTCAAGGTTTCACTCTATATTTGGTATTCATATTGGTATCTAATCAAATTTGAATTTTATTAGCTGGAAAGCCCCACATTATAATGAGGTAAAAGAATATGTAAGATACAATCGACAGATTGATCGAGACTCTCATCCATTGCTCAACTCTACCCAAAAAAAAAGACTACCCTCTGATGTTTGCTCAACTCTATAGAAAAAATGTTTGCTCACAAAAATAATTTTCATAAATACGATTGAGAAGATGTCTAATACACAGATCAAACACTCTTACATGGTTAATATCATAATTTTCTATATATTAATTATACATAACATAATATCAAATAAATTATACAACTACTACAAATTTTAAAACGATACCAAACAAATTATAAATATATGTATTGTCTCTAAATGTTATTTTGATCCTCCAACTCAACCTTATTTCATTTTAACCCTCTAACTTCATTTTTCATCTATGAGTATCATTTAAACACAAAATACTGACTAAGTACAGTGAGATTACTCACATTTCAAAGCGCATAAGGGATTCTTGTTTTTAGAGTAGTTAATATTCAATATTTTTATTATTAATTAACAGTCTATTCCCCTATTTATTTCATCTATTTTTTCCCTTCATCTACTTCATTTAATTCAGGGAGTATTAACTTACTCTTGGCTAAATATATATGTTGAGGAAAAAAATATTAGATTTATTTTTTATTTTTTTATTTTTTACTGTGTGGATATAAGTACTTTAAATGGGTTGAAGCTCAGATTTCAAATCAAGTCAACAATGTTACATATGTGTTGCTAAACAAGGCAAAGAAAAAGATGTCAAATTGTCTAGGTGAAAGAAGTTTTGGCTAGGTCTTCCTTGTGGAATGACCATATATATCGAAAAATCGGGTCGAATCAAATTAAAAGATCGAATTGAATTGAATCGAACTTTAAAACAAAATGAACCAAATCCAATTATTTATCGAACCAAACTAAAAAAAACAATACTAGATCGAATCGAACTTTAAAAAAATGATTGAAATCGAATCACCTTGATACATATTCGGCAGACGCCACTGACAAATTAAAAATTGAAGTATCGAATCGGAGTTAGAAAAAAATCGAACGTCCATCCCTAGTTCCCTTGTGTTTGGTGATATAATTCAAGTTAATGTTGATGATATTTCATTTGTGAAATAAGCTAGGTTTAAGTAAAAGATTACACCAATTTTCATATACCGAATATTGAACAAATAATTGATAATAATTGAGGGTTTCATATCTTAAGAATAGGGAACGGTTGTTTTTTATTTTTGTTCAAAACAGAGTAATATATATATAGATTACGCAATATGCATTATTACATTGTTACCAGCAAGTGGCAAAACAGGACACCTACTATTGGTGTTCTGAGGAAGGGGCATACTATTACTAGTACCATTACATGAGTTAATTACAAAGGACATACTATTACTAGTACTATTACATGAGTTACTTGCAAAAGATTTCTTAGATAGTCTAACAAATGGAGTTCCTTCTTTGTCTGCTTCCAGTTTCTTGGATACAAACACCAGAGGAACTTCCATGCACAAAAAAGAGTTGATTTGATCAATTTTAGCGCCTTCCTTTGCTAGAGCGTCTGCCACTTGGTTTGTTTCTCTAAAGATGTGGTGTACTGGGGGGTTCCCCAAACGGTGAAATAGATCCCTGCAATTAAAAAGAATATTTTCATAAGTGAGGTGTTCTCCTCAAATGAGGGTTTTAATTTCCTTGCAATCGATGTTAACTTCCAATGGTACTAATCCTCTTTCTAGTGCTATTCGAAGTCCCTGCAAGAGTGCTATCAATTCATCTTTCATGTTATTTGCCATATACAAGTTTCCCATATATCCCACAACCCAATCGCCCTTGCTATTCCTGATGACTCCACCTGTTCCGCCTTGTCTTGTGCTTCCTATGAATGATCCATCGCTATTGAGCTTGTAACCCTGGCTGGGTGCTGTTCATTTAAGGTAGTTGATAATATTTTTTTCTTTCGTGTGTGTATTGTTTGTAAGAGTATTGTATTCAACAGCATGATACAAAGCCTTCTTTGATGAAATATTTTTTTTCTCATTATTATGGTAGGGAACGATTGTTAGATTGAAGAGTATGTAGGGACTTAGGGTTTATTAGAAAGAAACCTCATAACTATTACGAATCATTTATCTATATCAAGTCAAAAGATAGAAATTAAAGATAAGAATGGTAGGTATTATAAGAAACGACCATCATATGTTTTTGTAATTTTGATGTAGGGATTGAATCCATCCAGCTAAATCTGCCTATGGTATGTCTGCCTAAAGGTTAGATGTTGCAAAACCTGCTGGTGGTAAACCTACTAGTCTATCGGACCTTACCGAGGGCAATTTATACGAACCCGTCTTTCGAGAGAGCAGTTTTCGCCTCGGTAATTACCTAACTAGAGAGAGCCGATGCAAAAGTAGTCCTTTACGCGAGGAAACGCCAGACAGACTGACCTCTGCTAATACGTTTTATATAGACTGAAAGCTAGAGAGATACTAAGGTATAGTATTGCTACGTTTTGGAGAAATAATTATTTTTTACCTTTTTAATATTTATCTAATATATGTTAAATATTTATTACATTTTTTTGTATTTAAATGATATATTAAAAAATGGAGTTAAAGGATGAAATAAGCTACATTGAAATGTTAAAAAAAAATGAAAGCAAATCTAAGGAACTAGGGGTGTGCACTATTCGGATTAAATCGAATATCCAAATCAAATTAAATCAAAGTTTTATTTGGATTGGTTTTTTGGTTTTTCGGACTGGTTTTGGATTAATAAATTACTTTGTTTAGTTTTTTGGTTTGGTTTGGATTTTAAAAAATAAAAGCCGAAAAATCAAAAAAATCGAATTATATATATATATATATATACTATAAGAATTCACCTATCCCAATAACAAAAAAAACCTGACTTGAATGATCCTATATTAAGAGCTAAATTGGCTAAGGGTATGGGTCATAATTATTATGGCGAGCCCGCATGGCCCAATGATATTTTATATTCTTTTCCAGTAGTAATTCTAGGTACTATTGCATGTAATGTAGGCTTAACCATTTTAGAACCATCAATGATTGGTGAACCGGCGGATCCATTTGCAACCCTTTTGGAAATCTTACCTGAATGGTATTTCTTTCCTGTATTTCAAATGCTTCGTACAGTGCCCAATAAATTATTGGGGGTTCTTTTAATGGTTTCAGTACCTGCGGGATTATTAACAGTACCTTTTTTAGAGAATGTTAATAAATTCCAAAATCCATTTCGCCGTCCAGTAGCAACGACTGTCTTTTTGATTGGTACCACAGTCGCCCTTTGGTTGGGCATTGGTGCAACATTACCTATTGATAAATCCCTAACTTCATGTCGTTTTTAAATTTTTTAATTGATTTAATTGTGAACTAACCCGACATGTGTATCTAGGGAATAGTTTCTTCAAAGTGAATTCTCCCTAGATACATCTATTCAATTTAATTATGAATTTCTTTCTAATATATGATATATTAATTGTGCTTTTTCAATCTATTTTCACTAAGTAAGTCCAATAGATTTAAAACTTATTTTTTACTAAATCAATTACGAAATATTTTTCTAAAATGCCCAATATCTGTGTTCAATTTTCATAAGATCTTCTTGGCTGTTATTCAAAAGGTCCAATAATGTATATATATTGGACATTTTGAGGCAATTATAGATCTTGGAAGACAATTCTGATTGGTCAATAAAAATCGATTTCAATGCTATTTTTTTTTTTTTTATGAGTTTAGCCAATTTATCATGAAAGGTAAATGGGGATAAAGGAACCGTGTGTTGATTGTCCTGTAAATATAAGTTGTCTTCCTCCATATGTAAAAAGGGAATAAATAAATAAATCAATTAAATTTTGGGATGCGTCATGAAGTGCTTCTTTCGGAGTTAAACTTCCATTTGTCCATATTTCGATAAAAAGTATCTCTTGTTTTTCATTTCCATTCCCATAAGAATGAATACTATGATTTGCCTTTCAAACAGGCATGAATACAGCGTCTATAGGATAACTTCCATCTTGAAAGTTATGTGGTGTTTTTATAAGATATCCACGATTTCTCTTTATTTGTAATCCAATACAAAAATCAATTGGTTCTGTTAAACTAGCTATATGTTGTGTATTATCAGCGATTTCCACATAAGGTGGCAAGATGATATCTTGAGCAGTTACATATCCAGGACCCTTGACACAAATAGACGCATCAAAAGTTCCATATAAATTACTGCTCAATACAATCTCTTTCAAATTCATTAAAATTTCATGTACCGATTCTTAAATGCCCGTTATGGTAGAATATTCATGTGGTACTTTCTCATATTTTACACGAGTGATACATGTTCCTTCTATTTCCCCAAATAAACCTCTTCGCATTGCAATGCCTATTGTGTCGGCTTGGCCTTTCATAAGTGGAGACAGAATAAAGCGTCCATAATAAAGGCGTTTACTGTCTGTTCTTGATTCAACACACTTCCATTGTAGTGTCCGAGTATATACTGTTACTTTCTCTCAACCATAGTACTATTATTTGATTAGATTATCGAATCTTGTATTTCTTTAGAGATTTCTTCAATGTTTAGTTCTACACACGTCTTTTTTTGGAGGTCTACAGCCATTATGGGGCATCGGAGTTACATCCCGTACAAAAGTTGATAGTATACCACTGCGACGAATAGCTCGTAATGTGCATCTCTTTCGAGACCGGGACCTTTTATCATGACTTTTGCTCGTTGCATACCTTGATCCACTACTGTACAGATAGCGTTTGCTACTGCGGTTTGAGCAGCAAATGGTGTTCCTCTTCTCGTACCTTTGAATCCAGAAGTACCAGCTGAGGACCAAGAAACTACTCGACCCCGTACATCTGTAACAGTAACAATGGTATTATTGAAACTTGCTTGAACATGAATAACTCTCTTTGGTATTTTACGTGCACCCTTACGTGAATTGATACGTCCATTTCAACGCAAACTAATTTTCGGTATAGCTTTTGCCATATTTTATTATCTCGTAAATATGTGTCAGAGATATATGGATATATTCATTTCATGTCAAAACAGATTCTTTATTTGTACATCGGCTCTTCTGGCAAGTCTGATTAGCCCTGTCTTTGTTTATGTATCGGGTTGGAACAAATTACTATAATGCGCCCCTCATACGGTTAGTCGACATTTTTCACAAATTTTACGAACGGAAGCTCTTATTTTCATATTTCTCATTCCTTACCTTAATTCTGAATCTATTTCTTAGAAGAAAATAAGTTTCTTGAGATTTTTCATCTTGAATTGTATTCCCATGAAAGGAATGGTGAAGTTGAAAACCTAATCCTTCAAATCTTTGTTGTGGAGTCGATAAATTATATGCCCTTTGGTTGAATCATAAGGACTTAATTCAATTTTGACTCTATATCCTGGCAGTATCTGTATAAAACAAAATTCCTTTGAGGTATCAACTAATGCGAAAGATATTAAACAACTCTCCCCCCTTTTTTTCTTTTTTGCAAATAGGAAGTTTCGAATCCAATTTTCCTATTATAAAGGATTACCAGATATAACACAAAATTTCTCCACCTATTCCTTCTAGTCGCACCTCTCGGTCTATCATTATACCTCGAGAAGTAGAAAGAATTACAATCCCCATTCCACCGAAATTCGTTGATAATTAGAATAGATTCGTAGACCAGGTCGACTGATTCGTTTTAAATTTAAAATATTTCTATAGGGTCTTTTCCTATTCCTTCTATGTCGCAGGGTTAAAACCAAAAAATATTTGTTGTTTTCTCACGTTTTCGATAAAACCCTCTCGTAAAAGTATTTGAACAATATTCTCGGTAATATTAGTAGATTCTATTCAAACCACCCTTTTTCGATCCATATCAACATTTCGTATAGAAGTTATTATCTCAGCAATAGTGTCCCTGCCCATGATGAACTAAAATTATTGGGGTCTCCAAATTTGATATAATCAACGTGTTTTTTACTTATTTATCTTTGAATATGATATGAATTATTAAAGATAAATGTGTGAGACACAATCTACTAATTAATCTATTTCTTTCAAATACCCCACTCGAAACAGATCACAATTCCATTTTATAATACATCGGGAGCTAATGAAACTATTTTAGTAAAATTTAATTCTCTCAATTCCCAGGCGAGTGCACCAAATATTCAAGTTCCTTTTGGATTTCCTTCTTGATCAATAACAACTGAAGCATTGTCATCATATCGAATTATCATCCCGTTGTCACGTTTGAGTTCTTTACAAGTACGCACAATTACAACTCTGACTACTTCTGATCTTTCTAGGGGCATATTTGGTACTGCTTCTTTGATCACAACAATAATAACGTCACCAATATGAGCATATCGACGATTGCTAGCTCTTATGATTTGAATACACATCAATTCTTGAGCCCTATGTATGTTTAGGTTTAGAATTAAGTTGGAGTTAACCACTTTTGTCCTTTTTTGATTATTGCCTTTCATGATGATTACGTTTAAATTTTATGTTTGAATATCTATAATAGGTATACTTATAAGTACTGTGTTTTAAGGTTTACTTATAATTTATATTAGAAAGTATATTTAAGGGATTAAATATTATTACTTTGGTTATTTTATTAATTATTGACATAACCGAATAACTAAACCGAAAAAAGCCGAACCGAATAGAGGAAAACCAAACCAAACCAAATTTATTTTGGATCGGATTGGGTTACACTTTTACAAAACCAGAAACCGAAAAATCCAAACTGAATAGTGAAAAACCAAACCGAAAAACCAAATGCACACCCTTATAAGGAACTGTATATGTATATGGCCTTTTTTCTATTTGTTTTTTGATTCGATATCCACATTAAAACTAAAGCACTTCCTAATAACAGAGACATTTTTATACTTAGAGAAATTTAAACTCGAAATCTCTAATAAGTTAAACAATAGTTGAACCCCAAATCATTAAATGAAATCCGGTGGGTGCTTTGAGACGCGTGAGCATGGCAGTATCCATGGTTGATTCACAATATTAGTCAGATAGCAGTACATGTGTCCATCTAATTGTCATTTTAGGGCCCCTTTAATTTGACCTATTTCAAATTAAAATTTTATTTGAATATGTAATTTGAATTTTAAGATATGTATTTTCTCTATGTCAAAAAGAATGACCTAGTTTAACTTAGAACGAAGTTTAAGAAAAAAGAAATTAGACTTTTTAATTTTGTAATTTTAAATAAAAGTTGTCAAATGTATCAAAATGTCTTTTAATCTTGTGGCCTTAAACATGTCATATGAAAAGTTAAAGTTAAAGTCTCGCAGGAAAAAAAATAGATCATTCTTTTTTAAACAGATGAAATACTTTTTTTTTAAAATAGACAAGTAAAAATGATTGAAGTGAGTCATAACTTAATTCGAAGACAAAAAACTAATTTGATGTATCATATACTAAAAGCAATATAACGTTTGTTCTTTGTTTGGTTGGAGAGAAAGGCAAGGAAGGAAGTAAAAATTATTTTCTTTCTCCTCGATCTAAATTCTAAGTGATGATATAGATACGTTAACAACACATTGAAAAGAACATTTTCTCCAAATAAAATAGAGTGAAACACTACTATAAAAATAATATTTAGCGGCAATAAATATATATATTAACAAAGAGTATATTAAGGTGATTTTTATCTACAATAGTTAAAATGTCAATGAATTCAATGTCACGATAGGTTTTGGGAATATTTATAAAGAGTGTTTGTTATCGCTAAAAATATATATTTAACAAAATTAACTTCTTATTATTAATTAATTGTTGCTAAAAATCATTTTTACAAAGTGTGAATAGATCAAATCCATAGGGACGACAGTGAACTTAATGCATGCCATGAAAACGCACATCTCAAAAAGGTTTTCTTGAGATGTATTTAGATATGGGCAGTCAGAGTCCCCTCACTGAACATTGCACAAGAAAATGAATGGGCCATTATTAAATTTAAGATGGAAAAGGATGTAAAGTGCCCAGGTAGGTGTTATGGGGATGTTCGATAGGATGTATAAGAATAATGTTTAAATAAAGTGTATTAGAATTTTTTGTATTAGTTATGTTCATATTATTTATATACAAAAATTATTTCTTATGCATTATTTGTTATGGTGTAATACTATGCATTTATATTATGCACAAATATGATGAAAAAGGTATATATAGCAAATGTTTTGGCAATTGGGTCGATAATCATGTTAATACATGCATTAATTTTTTTTGCATTTTTCATGTATTTGCACAACACACCTCAATACACAATAGGTTGAAAAAGTGTAAGCAAACAAGATATATACTACTAATTAATAGACAAAGATAATATATACAATATTTCTTCTAATATATTCTACAAAAGACTCATTATGCACCAGAAAAACAGTAGTTAATCTTTCACTAAAAAGGCCGTAATTTCCTCATACGATAGTGAAATGACCCGATTCTATTTGTAAATGTCTTAAATAATGATACGGACCTGCTCGTTCAATTGGAGCTCAATTTCATGCTCGTTTGCCCAGTCAAATATCATTTCTACTTGGTAAACAATTATTTCTTATTTGCGATAAAAGTCCAATCTCGGGTTAGCGAAAATGCACCAAAATTTGCAGATAAGTCCTATAATTCATGCTCAAAATTTCAGAACCTTCAGAAAAAATTTTCAACCTTTAAAACTAATAATGAACCCTTTAGTTGCCACAATTTGCTAAAATAGTGTCAAAACATCCAAGAAGCTTAAAAGCTCACCCAAAACTCATTTGGCACTTCCCGAGCACAAACCAAATATGCTCTTAGCTTGAAAATGACATTTCGGACTCAATGAAATCATCGGAATTTGAATTGGAGGTCTCCTTGACCCGGTATCTGATAAGGCGTCAAGAAACTAACTTTAAGCTCAAAAACTCGAAACGCACTCAGGGCCTCTAAAAATTCAACCAAGACTCATTCTAAACTTAGAATCACCCCCTGAATCCAACGGTGCCCTCGGAATTCCATTTCGAGCACCGAAACCTCATTTTTTGACCAAAGTCAACTCTTGATCAAAATTTCACAATTTTTGCAACTTAGGACCTCAAATCTTCGTTTTAACTCCAAATTCGACTCCGTAAATTCTCATAGACCCGTTTCGACATTCTAAAACTGCTGGAATCGACGGAAATCCGATTCGAGTCTCGAAACTCCAAATGACTCGAAATAGCACTTTTAACCAAACTTTAACTCTTAAAAACTCAACTTTCCAAAAACTCAACTTTTCATCAATTTTCCTCCAAATCAACTTCGAAAATACAACAATTAGGACTCGGGGCAACTATCGGGAGGGGTAAAACGGTCATTTTATGAAAATTTCCAAAAAATGACCTTTAGGGTCATTACACGTAACAACTAAACTTGACTTTATGGGCACCTCCCTAATTATTATACACCATCATTTGATTTAACTCAACTCTCAACTAATTCTCTCAATATTCCTCCATTAATTAATTTACTCTCTATAAATACTCAAAGTTAACACTCAAAACAAATACATTTGTAGTCCATAAAACTTCTCTAATATTTCTATCTTCTCTCAATTTTTGTAACAATGGAAATGGTTAGCAAAATTGCATGCCTTGTTGTTTTGTGCATGGTAGTGGTTGCACCCCACGCAGAAGCACTAAGCTGCGGCCAGGTTACATCTGGCTTGGCTCCTTGCCTCCCTTATCTTCAGGGACGCGGCCCTCTAGGAGGGTGTTGTGGTGGAGTTAAGGGTCTGTTGGGTGCAGCCAAGACCCCAGCGGACCGAAAGACAGCATGCACTTGCCTCAAATCAGCCGCTAGTGCTATTAAAGGCATAGATGTGGGCAAAGCCGCTGGTATCCCTAGTGTTTGTGGCGTAAACATTCCTTACAAGATCAGCCCCTCCACTGACTGCTCCAAGTACGTTATTTATATTTTGTGAAATTGACGTCAATATAATATATTTTTTATAGTCTCATAGTATATATGTCGATTGATAAAATCATATGTCTAGTAGTAAAATTATATGGTTTAACATGTTACAAAATGATGGGTACTTGCATCTCATAATGTTGATTTAATATGGTATTTTGCAGGGTCCAGTAAGATCGATGAAAGCTCAATTTTCTAAAGGCATAATTTGGTAGTAACGTAATTTAGCTTGCGGAGAAAAATAAAGATGGATATATTGATCGATCGAGTTTAATTCATCATTTTATATGTTGTCTCTTTTCTTTTGTATTTGTATTTGTTGGAGTACTTATATATAGTCGAGTACATGTAATGAACCTTGGTGGTTGGTTGTATTACAACCCAATCTTCATAGTAATATATACATGATATTCTACTTTTTTTCTTTCTTCATACATTTGCTTTTACTTTTATTATCGATGGTTTAAAATTATTTACACAATCAACCAACTGAGATAACTTATTTACACTAAATAAATTTTGAGTTGGTTAGAATTTGACAAATATCACCAAAGTGTGAGCATATAGGTATATGTAATTAAATGCACAAGGAAAATTTCAGGTTATATATATTGAATCTTTCTAACAACATGCAAAATGTTGGATGAGTGGTCCAAAGTCATTCAAACTCCAACATTCAAGGTTTCACTCGATATTTGGTATTCATATTGGTATCTAATCAAATTTGAATTTTATTTGTTGGAAAGCCCCACATTATAATGAGATAAAAGAATCTGTAAGATACAATCGACAGATCGATCGAGTCTCTCATACATTGCTCAACTCTACCCAAAAAAAAGAAGAGACTACCCTCTGATGTTTACATGGTTAATATCATAATTTTCTATATATTAATTATACATAACATAATATCAAATAAAATATACAACTACTGCAAATTTTAAAACTATACCAAACAAATTATAAATATATGTATTATTTTTACTAGGCCAAACACATACACAATTCCTTAAATTTGTCTCTAAATGTTATTTTGATCCTCCAACTCAACCTTATTTCATTTTAACCCTCTAACTTTATTTTTCATCTATGAGTATCATTTAAACACAAAATAGAGACTAAGTACAAATTAGTAAGATTACTCGTATTTTAAAGCGCATAAGGGATTCTTGTTACAGAGTAGTTAATATTCAATATTTTTATTATTAATTAACAGTCTATTCCCCTATTTATTTCCTCTATTTTTTCCCTTCACCTACTTCATTTAATTCATTTATTTTCTTCATCTACCTCCCTTTTTTAAGTATTAACTTACTCTTGGCTAAATATATATCTTTAGGAAAAAAATATTTGATTTATTTTTTACTGTGTGGATATAAGTACTTTAAATGGGTTGAAGCTCAGATTTCAAATCAAGTCAACAATGTTACTTATGTATTGCTAAACAAGGCAAAGAAAAAGATGTCAAATTGTCTAGGTGAAAGATGTTTTGGCTGGGTGTGAATGACCATATATATCGAAAAATCGGGTCGAATCAAATTAAAAGATTGAACTTAATTGAATCGAACTTTAAAACAAAATGAACCAAATCCAATTATTTATCGAACCAAACTAAAAAAAACAGTACTAAATCGAATCGAACTTTAAAAAAATGATTGAAATCGAATCACCTTGATACATATTCGGCAGACGCCACTGACAAATTAAAAATTGAAGTATCGAATCGGAGTTAGAAAAAAATCGAATGTCCATCCCTAGTTCCTTTGCGTTTGGTGATATAATTCAAGTTAATGTTGATGAAATTTCATTTGTGAAATAAGCTAGGTTTAAGTAAAAGATTATACAAATTCTCATATACCGAATATTGAACAAATAATTGATAATAATTGAGGGTTTCATATCTTAAGAATAGGGAACGATTGTTTTTTTTTTTTTGTTCAAAACAGAGTAATCATATCATATATATATATATATATATAAAGCCAGATAAAAAAGAAGTGATGTGGCACCTCTCACTGGCCAAGGATCTTATTTATCTTTTTTGTGGTTTTTTTGAAATTCTTTCTAATTTTTCTCAATTGTTTTATTTTATAAAATCATCTTCTAAATTCATACCTCTTCAATTACATAAATTTAAATCTTAATTAATGTAGTAATATCTATAGCTCCTAACCTTTCATATTCATAAGTCATAATAACCTTCATATTATTTAGTATACAAATTTATAACTCCTTAAAATGACACTTACAAAAACTTATCTTGAGACATGTATGATGATTATTTTATTTTAATTTTTCTTATTCTTCATCTTGTGTTTCTTTGATTGGTCATTTTTGTCTTCTTTGATCTTATTTTGCAGGAAAGATATGTATAATGAAGAATGTTTTACATAGTTGGATTTTATGAGGTAAAATGTTATAATTATCACTTTTTTCTATTGTAATTATATATTTAATTTTTTTTTTTGGATTCTAGATTATACAAATCATGAATATTTTTTTTAGAAAATGATGTAATTTTTTTCTCTTTTGCTTCTCTTTGTGGTTTCTTAAGATTTCATTTATTTTTACTTATTTTTTTGTAGTTTCTAAAGAATCTGATTATTTATACTATCTTCTTCTCTTTGTAGGTTTTGGAGAATTGAATTATGTTATGTTGAGAACATGGTCCTTCTTTCCTCTTCAACTCATAATTGAATATTCTTTAAAGTTTTTACTTGATTAGTTTACTTTATTTTTATGTATTTTTTGTTGTTGTTGTTGTTGTTGTTGTTGTGTTGTTGTAAGGTTAACTTATCGTGTTTTCAAGACAGGATATTTTTAAAAATAAAAGTAGAAAAGGGAGTTAGCATATGCATGTATGCTACTCAAGAAAGTATGTAGATAATTTTGTTGTTATGTGGATCAATTTTTATTAATTATAATGATAGAACATGAAAATATAATGTTGATTTGTAATTTTCAAGATACAGTTTATTTCATATAAAAATTGATTATTAATATGTAACTTTGCAATTTTCATATTTTTATTTTTATTATTATTATGGTTAGAAGTTTTCAAGTTTTGAGATTTTTAGAGATCATTATTATGATTTGTTGGGTCCGAACTCAAAATGTAAAGTATTTGATTAGGATAAAAATAATTTGGTAAAACTATTTGCCTCTCTCAAGCTACTTTCTTTACCAACATATAAATTATCTAGAAGAAAAGTGATATGACATTTTTTTTTTTTTGCCAAGAATCATATTTATCTTCTTCTTTTTTTTCTCATTTTCTTGATAATTTTTTTTGTTTATATATTTCTTATTATTGTATAAAAATAAATATGTCAATTACTACTCCTTCATTTATTCATATTCTTTAACATAAAATTTTAATTGCCTTTATTTTCCTTACTTTCATGACATTTGATGATCATATAACTTCTAAATTATATTAATATAGTCATGTTCATAAAATTATTTGATATTTAATTGTCTTTATTTTCCTTACTTTTGTGATTTTTAATGATCACAAATCCTAAATTATGTTAATAGTCATGTTCATGATATCATTTAATATTTCATATTGTTATCTTATAATTAGAGGCATTATAAAATTTTAATATAAATATAATAAAACTTATATGTATACTAAAATTAGAGATCATATATATATATATATATATATATATTAAAATCTCTTATTGATTAAGAAAAAAATTAAATTTCTTCATTTAGTTCTCTTAATAACAAATTTGTGTTTAAAATGTTAAAGAAAAGTCATATATATATAAATTAATCTTCTTTGTGTGAATTACGTATAAACATTTCTATTATTATTACGTAATAATAAATAATGACCAGCTCCAAAAATTGTATCATCTAATCAATTAAAAAAATATAGTTGATACCTCAATGAAAAATATGATAGAAGAAAAAAAAGAAAAAGAGAAGTCTAACATTATATGCTATTGTACTTTCCATCCAAACAAACTATATACATATAACTTATACAAAGTGTAAGCATATAATTTAATTTATTAGAAATGATGAACATTTATTTTCTAATCGGTTAAGGAAGAGAGTGGATGTTTCACTTTTCAGGTTTTATTGAAATAATAAAGTAAGACTAATGTGGAATTAATATATAGTGCATAAATTAATAAATAAAAAAGAGAAAAGTTAAATGCAATAACGATAAAAGCCAAAAACAGGAGAAGAAATATAAATAACATCAATATATATATTATAATTTTTTTTGACATTTTTTCTAATCCTTTTCAATTATTTTATTTTATTAAATCATCTTCTTAATTCATAGCTCTTCAATTACATAAACTTAAATCTTAATTAATTTAATAATGTCTATAACTCCTAACCTTTCATATTCATAACCTTCAAATATTTAATATACAAATTTACAACTCCTTAAAATGACACTTATAAAAACTTATTTTGAGAAATGTATAATAATTACCGCAATAATCTATATATAAATAATAAAGGAGAAACATAGAGAAAGTGATGTGGCACCTTTCTATGATCTCCATTTGCATTTATTTTTTTCTCCATTTTTTGACCTTTTTAATTTATTTAAATTAACTATTTTATTGTAAAAATAAATTACTAAATTTATGATAAATAAATATTTTATTAAATGAAGAAACATTTACAACAAAGGAGTAACTCACACCTCTCTAATTTCTACTCTTACAAATTATTCCTTTTTTTATCTTCTTCTAATTATAAATTATAAATTGACAATATTTTTGATACTTTAAGTATTTTTCTAATATTATTTAATTTGTTTATAAGAAGTAATTATCTATGACTTACACCTATATTTAATATAGATCCTCCTAGAACCTTCTTTTTCTTTTTTTTAACAACTCTAAATATTTGATTTTCTTCTCGTCATGACCACAGTAATATTTATTTTATGTAATGAATTAGTAATTACAATACAAATTACTTATATTAGGTTATCACTTCAACACATTCCAATAGTCACTTTTTATTTATTACCTTCATTACTCTTACACTCTTTCTCTATCCCATTTTCTATAATTTTAATGAATATTAATGGTGGTATTCATTTAGAATATAAATGGTCAATCTTTATTTGTATATATAAATCAAACAAGACAATACTCCTATGTACTGTACTGTTTTGCAAAAGTTTTGTTTTACTTTTGATAGCATTTGGTTTTTTTAGATTTTTCAATTACGATTTTTCTTTTTAGTCCTTTAATATTTTTTTTCTTGAATAAAATTTGTTATCCTTCTCAACATGTAGCATCTTATTGTTTAACTTCACATAAAAGCAGCCACACTTGCACAGATGAATTTCCTTTGATATCCTGCTGCTGATTCCTTTTCTTCATGTTGCATTTTTGGTGGATTAAATTGGTTAGCTCCATGTTAAAGTACATGGTCTAATGTACATTTTTGTATTAAAGTAATAATTTTTATTATTGGGGTGGTTTTCTTTGTTCATGATTCTCATTGTTTTTCGTTCAATATGATTGGAAGTTTGTCTGTGATCATATTCTTTTATTGCTACTATATTTTTGTATATATGTGTATAGGCTATAACTAAGGATTCATTGCTCTGGCTTTGGCTTTGAATTCGCGCTTTTACGACATACATTTTATCTTTATAACAATTCTTCTAAGTTTTGTTCGAGAAAATATGAGATCGAATAATTCAATTAGCCCATAATTGTGCAACTATTTAAAAGCTAAATTATAGAAGTTCTTTTTTATATCCTTGAGTTTTTTCTATTGATTTCTCAAGTACACTAGATTGAGCAAGAGATATGAGTTGTTTCGGTAATGTGGTTGGAGTATTTGATTTATATATATAATTCTCAATTTTATAATGGAGCTTTTTCCTATATAAATTAAGACATGAAATTATTATATAAAAAAAATTGGGACAATAATAATATCAACAAATTCAATATAATTTCACAAAGCGGGTCTATGGAGGATAGAATATATTCAGACCTTATCAATATCTTATACGTAGACAGGCTATTTTCAATAGACCCGCTCAAGAAAAAAAAAAATTCAAAGTAGAATAGAGAGAAATAATGTAAATGAATACGGTCATGAGAAAATATTACAATAGACTGACAAATTATCCTAAAACAATAGTCATAATTACAAGCTACAACGATAATCAAGGTGTAAAAAAAAACATAAAAAAGAGTTGATTTGATCCATTTTAGCGCCTTCCTTTGCTAGAGCGTCTGCCACTTGATTTGTTTCTCTAAAGACGTGGTGTACTAGGGGGTTCCCCAGACGGTGAAGTAGATCCCTGCAATCAGAAAGAATATTTTCGTAAGTGGGGTGTCCTCCTCGAATGAGGGTTTTAATTTCCTTGCAATCGGCATTAACTTCCAATGGTACTAATCCTCTTTTTAGTGCTACTCGAAGTCCCTGCAAGAATGCTATCAATTCAGCTTTCATGTTATTTGTCATATACAAGTTTTCCAGATATCTCAATCGCCCTTGCTATTCCTGATGACTCCACCTGTTTCGCCTTGTCTTGTGCTTCCCATGAACGATCCAGCGCTATTGAGCTTATAACCCTAGTTGGGTGCTGTCCATTCAAGGTAGTTGATAATATTTTTTTCTTCCGTGTGTGTATTGTTTGTAAGAGCATAGTATTCAACAGCATGATACAAAGCCTTCTTTGATGAAATATTTTTTTTCTCATTATTATGGTAGGGAACGATTGTTGGATCGAAGAGTATGTAGGGACTTAGGGTTATTTTGGAGAAATAATTATTTTTTACCTTTTTAATATTTATCTAATACTATGTTAAATATTGATGACATTTTTTTGTATTTAAATGATATATCAAAAAATGGAGTTAAAGGATGAAATAAGCTAAATTGAAATGTTGAAAAAAAAAAAATTGAAAGCAAATCTAAGGAACTAGGGGTGTGCATGTTGACACCCAATTTTGACCCTCCCCAATAATACTAATTTCCGAGCTTCTTAATTTTCAAATGATTTAAAATAATTGACTTTATAAAATTCAAAACATTTTTCAAGTTAGTTTTTTAATAGTTTCGTCACTTTTATAATTTTTAAATAATATATGTATATTTTTTAATTTTATAAATATTCAAAAATCGTCTCAAAAGGTTTTGTTTAACTAAATATTTGGTTAGTTTGCTTAGTTATTTAATGATTTGTAATTTTGAGTTAATTATCATTTAATAAAATTTTATTTTATATATAATCAAATTAATTATTTTATTTCGTGAAAGGTAAGAAGCTCATTAATTAATTATATTAATTTGTCTTATTTAAGTTTTAGCCGAATTTACAAATTAAATTCAAATTGTCTAAATTATTAATTTACTTAGTTATACCTAACTTTAAACCCACCAAAAGACTTTAGATTTGGGCCCCATTTATTAAATTTCCAACAGCCCGTACCTTTCCCATTTCAGGCCCATTTCAGTCAAACAATTCCTAACATTACAACATACAATGCATACATACAACAACTCCAGACACTAGAAGCAGTCCAGCGAACTCCCACCCCAAAACGCCTCAACCCACATTTTCAACCCATACCCGACTCATTTCCAATTCTAAAAGAACCCAGAAATTTTCAATATTCCCAGATGTTAGCAGCAGCTATACACAACAACGGTCCAACGTGAACAACACAGTACAATGTCAAATTCCAACAGCAATCTCACGGTGTCCAACTCCAATTCTCTCCAACGTCTCATAGACGAAAAATAATTACACGGCCTGAAAACACATAACAGTACACAAAAAAGCAGTCACAGAGGGCCATACGCTGCCTCTTGTTGTCTTCTTCCTCCCGTCCCTTTCAATTGGCAGTAGCAGCAGCATGCGGCTATCCCCATTTCCTCTTCCGCAATGAGACGAAACTTCAGAAAAAAGGCTGTTTAGTTTGAATGGTGAAATTTTTTTTATTTTTGAATTTGGAATTGGGCCTTGGGCCTTGGGTTGTCGGATTTTTGATCCGTTTTCCCCCATTTTTCGAACCCTAATCCTTCCTATATATGTTGCTTGTTGTTCACTGTGAAAAAAAAAAAGATTTTGTGGGATTTTTGGGAGTGAAAATATAGAGCTAAGCTAACCAAAAACTATTAAAATTCATACGAAATACGCCTCAAGAAAACAAAGGAGATAATTGGTTCGGTGTCTAAGTTTAATATTGCTGCCCAGACTTTGGGGTTGTCATTTGTGTTCGAGTTTCATGGTGAAAGTGTCGCCTCAAGCTCGTCTCGTCTTCAGTTCACTACCTCCGGGAAAGTAAACTCCTTCTTGATCATTAACTCGTATTGGATGTTCCGTTTTCATGAACTGAACTTTCTGTAGATTCTTTGTCTTTTTTTTTTTGCTCGAATGCCTCTGTTCTTAGTTATTTTGGTGTTTAATGCTTGGTCGTTCGGGTTTGAGTCAGTGTTCTGTTTAACTGAGGCACAGTACGTGTTTGGGTATGTGATTTATGTCTAGAGTACCTATGATTAAGAACTTGGTTCCTCCCTTTGGTGTTGCGTCTTGTGATTTGTATATTTAAGTACTCGTTGTAAGTTTGAAAGTGCTTTTATTTTAAGTTTGGGGAATGTAGCTGCTCGTTTATGCAATTAAGCACCTCTCGTTCTTATCTCGTTTATGCTTAAAACATATTTCCCTCTGCTGATTTGTTTATGCTTCAGATTACAGGGATACTTGATTGTAGGTAGTATAAGTCTTAAACATGTTGAACTCATTTGTTCAGATGGGTTTCTTACATCTTGATCTTATCAATTTGCGAAATCTTTCATGATTAAAATGTTGTTGCGATCCATGTTTCCTTGCATCGGCCTGTTTGCAATATTGTGGTTAACATAAGTGGCGTACTTTAACTTAATTTTAATATGGAAAGTGGTCAAGCTGTTGTTGTTTTCAGTCCCTTTCTTACAGTTTGTCATTTGATCACAAAGATTCACTTTTTGTTTGGTATTCTAGCCCCAAATATTGATAACTCGATTTGATGGCTAAATTTCATCCTTATTTCCTTATCTCGTATAAGTTTGTTTTATTATAATCACTGTAGAACATTTTGGATCATTTCATACTCACTTAGGTTGAGTTCTAGTTGTGGTCATTGTGACTTTTCTCCCATCCCCGTCCCCATTTGTTTGCCGAATGCTTGAAAATCATTGTTCCTATTAAGTTGAAAAATTGTGAAATTTAATCAACTTGGTTTTGAGTCATTAAGTAAATAGTGAAGTGAGTTGCAAGGGGTTCTATTATCTTTTTCCTTACTCTCTTGTCTTTCCTTTTATCAATATGTATATTACTAGTTTTATCTTTTTTTTTGAGATTCATTCACCCACCTTGTGCTCCTTGTCTTTTATTTTGGTTAAATTTGTCCGTCGGTTTTTGTTATTTAAATGAATTTACCGTAAAATTAATTTTGAATTAGTTCATTTTAATCTATGGTTGTATGTTTGCCACTATCTATGGGATATAAATATATATATGTGTGAACATTTGTTTTCTCTATGCTTACTCGCTTGATTCTGATTCTAATTAATTTATTTTTTTTCATTGTGACGCTTAGGCAGTGGTGATTTTTACTATCCTTTATTTTCTTATATTAAATCGTGTGGGTTGTTACTTATAAGTTTACTTGTTTTTTGTTGCATGTGAAATCTATCCGAGTTCACCATGAACTCACTTCTCTCCCTCGCATTTCGGGAGAGCCAGAAAGGCTCAATTTCTCTTTTCGAGTCAGTCAGCCATTAAAATCGACGAACATGTCCCGACGTCAAGAATATGGAATGGATTGGAGAGTTGAAAATTTGGGCCAAAGGCCCACCCTTTATTTCAAAAAATTATATTTTGTTACTTTTGGGCCTAAGCCCACTTATTTGCTACTATACTGTTAGAATTTAGGACATGTGGCGAAAATGCCCAAAATGAAATCAGGCCCAAGTGTTGGTCCAGTCGGACAGAAAAAACCAAACTTGGGCCCGAGTCTTTTTCCCTCTCTATTTTATTGTGTTTGTGTGCTTGCTAATATTTACCGCTAAAATTAAAGTCGAAAAATTTAAATCCCCGAAAGACGCCCATTTTGATTTAACAACTTCACTAAATTAGTCATCGTTTAACAAAACTTAAACAATAAATGTTGCAAATTATCTCACTTAGATAGTATTTTCGTATTTCCCCCTTTTTTTCCTTTTAAAACGGTTTTAACTATAAATTTTGCAATTCAAGTTAAGTTAAATTATTTTAGCCAAATAATTAATTACCGGATAACCGCATGTTAGAGGGCATTTCGAGTGCTTTCAAACCCTTTCCGAAATGCTAATATGAACCTCTAACCCCCTTAATTATTTTCATAAGATTTTCTGTTTTTAATCTATTGAAATAATCAGTTTTCTTAATTACCCTTTAAAAATTAAGTGGCAACTCTTAAAACCAGTCTAAATAATATTTTCTTAATAAAACAGAATGACGGCTCTGCTGGAGATTTGAATGGTTCTAACCTTAAGATTAATTTATTTGGCTGTGCTTTTACTGTTGACTTATTTTATTTATCGTATATATTGAATTGTGGCATTCATGGCACCTGATTCCGCCAAACGGCAAATAGATTGCAATTTTATAATGGAGCTTTTTCCTATATAAATTAAGACATGAAATTATTATATAAAAAAAATTGGGACAATAATAATATCAACAAATTCAATATAATTTCACAAAGCGGGTCTATGGAGGATAGAATATATTCAGACCTTATCAATATCTTATACGTAGACAAGCTATTTTCAATAGACCCGCTCAAGAAAACAAAAATTCAAAGTAGAATAGAGAGAAATAATGTAAATGAATATGGTCATGAGAAAATATTACAATAGCCTGACAAATTATCCTAAAATAATAGTATATATAGATTACGTAATATGCATCATTACATTGTTACCAGCAAGTGGCAAAACAGGACACCTACTATTGGTGTTCTGAGGAAGGGGCATACTATTACTAGTACTATTACATGAGTTAATTACAAAGGGCATACTATTACTAGTACTATTACAAGAGTTACTTGCAAAAGATTTCTTAGATAGTCTAACAAATGGAGTTCCTTCTTTGTCTGCTTCTAGTTTCTTGGATATAAACACCGGATGAACTTCCATGCACAAAAAAGAGTTGATTTGATTCATTTTAGCGCCTTCATTTGCTAGAGCGTCTGCCACTTGGTTTGTTTCTCTAAAGACGTGGTGTACTGGGGAATTTCCCAGACGGTGAAGTAGATCCCTGCAATCAAAAATAATATTTTCGTAAGTGGGGTGTTCTCCTCGAATGAGGGTTTTAATTTCCTTGCAATCGACGTTAACGTCCAATGGTACTAATCCTCTTTCTAGTGCTATTCGAAGTCCCTGCAAGAGTGCTATCAATTCAGCTTTCATGTTATTTGACATATACAAGTTTCCCATATATCCCACAACCCAATCGCCCTTGCTATTCCTGATGACTCCACTTGTTCCGCCTTGTCTTGTGCTTCCCATGAACGATCCATCGCTATTGAGCTTGTAACCCTAGTTGGGTGTTGTCCATTTAAGGTAGTTGATAATATTTTTTTCTTCCTTGTGTGTATTGTTTGTAAGAACATAGTATTCAACAGCATGATACAAAGCCTTCTTTGATGAAATATTTGTTTTCTCATTATTATGGTAGGGAACGATTGTTGGATTGAAGAGTATATAGGGAGATAGGGTTGTTTTGGAGAAATAATTATTTTTTACCTTTTTAATATGTATCTAATATATGTTAAATATTTATTACATTTTTTTGTATTTAAATGATATATTAGAAAATGGAGTTAAAGGATGAAATAAGCTACATTGAAATGTTAAAAAAAAAAATGAAAGCAAATCTAAGGAACTAGAGGTGTACACTATTCGGATTAAACCGAATATCCAAGTTAAATTAAATCGAATTTTTATTTGGATTGGTTTTTTGGTTTTTCGGATTGGTTTTGAATTAATAAATTACTTTGTTTGGTTTGGATTTTAAAAAATAAAAGCCGAAAAATAAAAAAAAAACGAATTATATATATATATATATATGTTTAGGTTTAGAATTAAGTTGGAGTTAACCACTTTTGTCCCTTTTTTGGTTATTGCCTTTCATGATGATTACGTTTAAATTTTATGTTTGAACATCTATAATATGTATACTTATAAGTACTGTGTTTTAAGTTTTACTTATAATTTATATTAGAAAGTATATTTAAGGGATTAAATATTATTACTTTGGTTATTTTATTAATTATTGACATAACCGAATAACTAAACCGAAAAAAGCCGAATCGAATAGAGGAAAACCAAATCAAACCAAATTTATTTTGGATCGGATTGGGTTACACTTTACAAAACCAAAAGCCGAAAAATCCAAACTGAATAGTGAAAAACCAAACCGTAAAACCAAATGCACACCCCTATAAGGAACTGTATATGTATATGGCCTTTTTTCTATTTGGTTTTTCGATTCGATATCCACATTAAAGCTAAAGCACTTTCTAATAACAAAGACATTTTTATACTTAGAGAAATTTAAACTCGAAATCTCTAATAAGTTAAAGAAATAGTTGAACCCCAAATCATTAAATGAAATCCGGTGGGTGCTTTGAGACGTGTGAGCATGGCAGTATATCCATGGTTGATTCACAATATTAGTCAGATGGCAGTACATGTGTCCATCTCATTGTCATTTTAGGGCCCCTTTAGTTTGACCTATTTGAAAATAAAATTTTATTTGAATATGTAATTTGAATTTTAAGATATGTATTTTCTCTATGTCAAAAGAAATGACCTAGTTTAATTTAGAACGAAGTTTAAGAAAAAAAAACAAGACTTTTTAATTTTGAAATTTTAAATTAAAGTTGTCAAATGTACCAAAATATTTTTTAATCTTGTGGTCTTAAACATGTCATATGGAAAGTTAAAGTTAAAGTCTTGTAGGAAAAAAAATAGGTCATTCTTTTTTAAATAGAGGGAATACTTTTTTTTATAAATAGACAAGTAAAAATGATTGAAGTGAGTCATAACTTAATTCGAAGACAAAAAACTAAATTGATGTATCATATACTAAAAGCAATATAACGTTTGTTCTTTGTTTGGTTGGAGAGAAAGGCAAGGAAGGAAGTAAAAATTCTTTTCTTTCTCCTCGATCTAAATTCTAAGTGATGATATAGATACGTTAACAACACATTGAAAAGAAAATTTTCTCCAAATAAAATAGAGTGTAACACTACAATAAAAATAATATTTAGCCAATGAATATATATATTAACAAAGACTATATTAAAGTGATTTTTATCGACAATAGTTAAATGTCAAGTAAATTTAATGTCACGATAGGTTTAGAAACATTTATAAAGAGTGTTCGATACCGCTAAAAATATATATTTAACAATAATAAAATTATTATTATTAATTAATTATTGCTAAAAATCATTTTTACGAAGCATAAATAGATCAAATCTATAGGGACAGTGAACTTAATGCATGCCATGAAAATGCACATCTAAAAGGTTTTCTTGAGATGTATTTCGATATGGGCAATCAGAGTCGCCTCACTGAACATTGCACAAGAAAATGAATGGGCCATTATTAAATTTATAAGGTGGAAAAGGATGTAAAGTGCCCAGGTTGGTGTTATAATGGGACGTTTTGATAGGATGTATAAGAATAATGTTTAAATAATGTATTAGTAATTTTTGTATTGGTTATGTTAATATTATTTATATACAGAAATCATTTCTTATGCATTATTTGTCTTGGTGTATCAAAAATACTATGCATTTCTATTGTCCACAAATATGATAAAAAAAGGTATATAATGTTTTGGACAATTGGATCGATAATCATGCTAATATATGCATTAAAATCCCTTATATTTTTCATGT
Source organism: Solanum verrucosum (assembly GCF_900185275.1). Taxonomy (NCBI): domain Eukaryota; kingdom Viridiplantae; phylum Streptophyta; class Magnoliopsida; order Solanales; family Solanaceae; genus Solanum; species Solanum verrucosum. Next base: position 1,134,625 of record NW_026020401.1, read on the forward strand.
ATTTGTAAAACACACCTCTATACATAATAAGTTGAAAAAGTGTAAGCAAACAAGGTATATACTACAAATTAATACAGAAAGATAATAAATACAATATTTCTTCTAATATATTTTACCAAACGACTCATTATTACCTATTTTTGGGGAGATATCCATTCAAATTTTACCACTACTACATCAGTTCACTTGCACTTGTCTATTTTGGATATTGCACATCCCTAAATAAACAATAATTTATATGAATATTTTATTATAAATAATTTTATGTCTAAAAAAATTATTTGGAGAATATATAAGTAATTAATAACATGAAAAAATAAATTCCTTAATATATGAAAAGTGAAACGTAATGAAAATTCTTTTAGTATAACGAATCGATAAAATTGAACGGAGGTGGAAATATATTTATCAAGTCATATACTGCAAAGTAGGCTACCAAGGGCCCTAAATCGTATATGCGTAGTTCAATAAGAATTAGTCACGTCACAACTAAACTTGACTTTATAGGCACCTCCCTAATTATTATACACCATCATTTGATTTAACTCAACTCTCAACTAATTCTCTCAATATTCCTCCATTAATTAATTTACTCTCTATAAATACTCAACGTTCTCACTAGCTTTTGCACCAAACACTCAAAACAAATACATTTGTAGTACTATATCATTCTCTACTATATATTTCTATCGATCTTTACTTAATTTTTGTAACAATGGAAATGTTTGGCAAAATTGCATGCTTTGTGCTTTTGTGCATGGTGGTGGTTGCACCCCATGCAGAGGCATTGAGTTGCGGCCAGGTTACGTCTGGCTTGGCTCCATGCCTCCCTTATCTTCAGGGTCGCGGCCCTATTGGAGGGTGTTGTGGTGGTATTAAGGGTCTGTTGGGTGCAGCCAAGACCCCAGCGGATCGAAAGACAGCATGTACTTGCCTCAAATCAGCCGCTAGTGCTATTAAAGGCATTAACGTGGGCAAAGCCGCTGGTATCCCTAGAGTTTGTGGCGTAAACATTCCTTACAAGATCAGCCCCTCCACTGACTGCTCCAAGTACGTTATTTATATTTTGTGAAATTGACGTCAATATAATATATTTTTTATAGTCTCATAGTATATATGTCTATTGATTAAATCATATGTCTAGTAGTCAAATTATATGGTCTAACATATTACAAAATGATGTGTACTCGCATCAGAGGCGTATCCAGGATTTTGAGATGATGGGTGCACTATTACAAAAAGGTGGATCTAAGATATAAATTTGATTGATTTAACATTTAGGTTCTTATCACTAAAAATAATTAAAAATTTAAAATTATAGGTCCAAAGTTATTTTTACCTATCCAAACCACTTAGAGAGATATTACCCAATTTTAAAAAGGAAAATAAAACAAGATAACTAAAAGATTCAAATTTCTAAACTCACTTAGAGAGGTGCACCCAACATAATCGCACGGTATAATACTTCAAGTGTGGGTTCACATATCTATATTTAAATATTTTTAAAAAATATAACACTACTATATATGATTTCAGGAGGGGAGCATGGGTTCACGTGAACCCGGTGACCCCCTCCTGGATACGCCTCTGACTCACATCGCATAATGTTGATTTAATATGGTATTTTGCAGGGTCCACTAAGATTGATGAAAGCTCAATTTTCCAAAGGCATAATTTGGTAGTAACGTAATCTAGCTTCCGGAGAAAAATAAAGATGGATATATTGATCGATCGAGTTTAATTCATCATTTTATATGTTGTCTCTTTTCTTTTGTATTTGTATTTGTTGGAGTACTTATATATAGTCGAGTACATGTAATGAACCTTGGTGGTTGGTTGTATTACAACCCAATCTTCATAGTAATATATACATGATATTCTACTTTTTTTCTTTCTTCATACATTTGCTTTTACTTTTACTATCGATGGTTTAAAGTTATTTACAAAATCAACCAACTGAGATAACTTATTTACACTAAATAAATTTTGAGTTGGTTAGAATTTGACAAATTTCACCAAAGTGTGAGAATATGGGTATATTTAATTAAATGCACAAGGAAAATTTCAGGTTATATATATTGAATCTTTCTAACAACATGCAAAATGTTGGATGAGTGGTCCAAAGTCATTCAAACCCCGACATTCAAGGTTTCACTTCATATTTGGTATTCATATTGGTATCTAATCAAATTTGAATTTTATTAGCTGGAAAGCCCCACATTATAATGAGGTAAAAGAATTTGTAAGATACAATCGACACATTGATCAAGTCTCTCATACATTGCTCAACTCTACCCAAAAAAAAAAAAAAGACTACCCTCTGATGTTTGCTCAACTCTATAGGAAAAATGTTTGCTCACAAAAATATTTTTCATAAATACGATTGAGAAGATGTCTAATACACAGATTAAACACTCTTACATGGTTAATATCATAATTTTCTATATATTAATTATACATAACATAATATCAAATAAAATAGACAACTACTGCAAATTTTAAAACTATACCAAACAAATTATAAATATATGTATTATTTTTACTAGGCCAAACACATACACAATTCCTTAAATTTGTCTTGTTATTTTGATCTTCCAACTCAACCTTATTTCATTTTAACCCTCTAACTTCATTTTTCATCTATGAGTAAAACACAAAATACAGACTAAGTACAAATTAGTGAGATTACTCGTATTTTAAAGCGCATAAGGGATTCTTGTTACAGAGTAGTTAATATTCAATATTTTTATTATTAATTAACAGTCTATTCCCCTATTTATTTCCTCTATCTTTTCCCTTCACCTACTTCATTTAATTCATTTATTTTCTTCATCTACCTCCTTTTTTTTTAGTATTTACTTACTCTTGGCTAAATATATATCTTTAGGAAAAAATTATTTGATTTATTTTTTACTTTTTTATTTTTTACTGTGTGGATATAAGTACTTTAAATGGGTTGAAGCTCAGATTTCAAATCAAGTCAACAATGTTACTTATGTGTTGCTAAACAAGGCAAAGAAAAAGATGTCAAATTGTCTAGGTGAAAGATGTTTGGCTAGGTGTTCCTTGTGGAATGACCATATATATCAAAAAATCGGGTCGAATCAAATTAAAAGATTGAACTGAATTGAATCGAACTTTAAAACAAAATGAACCAAATCCAATTATTTATCGAACCAAACTAAAAAAAACAGTACTAAATCGAATTGAACTTTAAAAAAATGATTGAAATCGAATCACCTTGATACATATTCGGCAGACGCCACTGACAAATTAAAAATTGAAGTATCGAATCGGAGTTAGAAAAAAATCGAACGTCCATCCCTAGTTCCTTTGTGTTTGGTGATATAATTCAAGTTAATGTTGATGATATTTCATTTGTGAAATAAGCTAGGTTTAAGTAAAAGATTATACAAATTCTCATATACCGAATATTGACAAATAATTGATAATAATTGAGGGTTTCATATCTTAAGAATAAGGAACGATTGCTTTTTTTTTGGTTCAAAACAGAGTAATCATATCATATATATATATAAAGCTAGATAAAAAAGAAGTGATATGGCACCTCTTAATGACCAAGGATCTTATTTATCTTTTTTGTGGTTTTTTTGACATTTTTTCTAATTTTTCTCAATTGTTTTATTTTATAAAATCATCATCTAAATTCATACCTCTTCAATTACATAAATTTAAATCTTAATTAATGTAGTAATATCTATAACTCCTAACCTTTCATATTCATAAGTCATAACCTTCATATTATCTAATATACAAATTTATAACTCCTTAAAATGACACTTTTAAAAACTTATCTTGAGACATGTATGATGATTATTTTATTTTAATTTTTCTTATTCTTCATCTTGTGTTTCTTTGATTGGTCATTTTTGTCTTCTTTGATCTTATTTTGCAGGAAAGATATGTATAATAAAGAATGTTTTACATAGTTGGATTTTATGAGGTAAAATGTTATAATTATCACTTATTTCTATTGTAATTATATATTTAATTTTATTTTTTTGGATTCTAGATGATACAAATCATGAATATTTTTTTTAGAAAATGATGTAATTTTTTTCTCTTTTGCTTCTCTTTGTGGTTTCTTAAGATTTCATTTATTTTTACTTATTTTTTATAGTTTCTAAAGAATCTGATTATTTATACTATCTTCTTCTCTTTGTAGGTTTTGGAGAATTGAATTATGTTATGTTGAGAACATGGTCCTTCTTTCCTCTTCAACTCATAATTGAATATTCTTTAAAGTTTTTACTTGATTAGTTTACTTTATTTTTATGTATTTTTTGTTGTTGTTGTTGTTGTTGTGTTGTTGTAAGGTTAACTTATCGTGTTTTCAAGACAAGATATTTTTAAAAATAAAAGTAGAGAAGGGAGTTAACATATGCATGTATGCTACTCAAGAAAGTATGTAGATAATTTTGTTGTTATGTGGATCAATTTTTATTAATTATAATGATAGAACATGAAAATATAAAGTTGATTTGTAATTTTCAAGATACAATTTATTTCATATAAAAATTGATTATTAATATGTAACTTTGCAATCTTCATATTTTGATTTTTATTATTATTATGGTTAGAAGTTTTCAAGTTTTGAGATTTTTAGAGATCATTATTATGATTTGTTGGATCCGAACTCAAAATGTAAAAGTATTTGGTTAGGATAAAAATAATTTGGTAAAACTATTTGCCTCTCTCAAGCTACTTTCTTTACCAACATATAAATTATCTAGAAGAAAAGTGATATGACACCTTTTTTTTGCCAAGAATCATATTTATCTTCTTCTTTTTTTCTCATTTTCTTGATAATTTTTTTTGTTTATATATTTCTTATTATTGTATAAAAATAAATATGTCAATTACTACTCCTTCATTTATTCATATTCTTTAACATAAAATTTTAATTGCCGTTATTTTCCTTACTTTCATGACATTTGATGATCATATAACTTCTAAATTATATTAATACAGTCATGTTCATTTAATTATTTGATATTTAATTGTCTTTATTTTCCTTACTTTCGTGATTTTTAATGGTCACAAATCCTAAATTATGTTAATAGTTATGTTCATGATATCATTTAATATTTCATATTGTTATCTTATAATTAGAGGCATTATAAAAATTTATATACTAAAATTAGATATATATATATATATATATATATATATATATATATATATATATATTAAAATCTCTTATTGATTAAGAAAAAATTAAATTTCTTCATTTAGTTCTCTTAATAACAAATTTGTGTTTAAAGTGTTAAAGAAAAATCATTTATATAAATTAATCTTCTTTGTGTGAATTACGTATAAACATTTCTATTATTATTACGTAATAATTAAAAATGACCAGCTCCAAAAATTGTATCATATAATCAATTAAAGAAATATAGTTGATACCTCAATGAAAAATATGAAAGAAGAAAAAAAAGAAAAAGAGAAGTCTAATATTATATGCTATTGCACTTTCCATCCAAACAAACTATATACATATAATTTATACAAAGTGTAAGCATATAATTTAATTTATTAGAAATGATGAGAATTTATTTTCTAATCGGTTAAGGAAGAGAGTGGATGTTTCACTTTTTAGGTTTTATTGAAATAATAAAGTAAGACTAATGTGGAATTAATATATAGTGCATAAATTAATAAATAAAAAAGAGAAAAGTTAAATGCAATAACGATAAAAGCCAAAAACAGGAGAAGAAATATAAATAACATCAATATATATATTATAATTTTTTTTGACATTTTTTCTAATCCTTTTCAATTATTTTATTTTATAAAATCATCTTCTTAATTCATACCTCTTCAATTACATAAACTTAAATCTTAATTAATTTAATAATGTCTATAACTCCTAACCCTTCATATTCATAACCTTCAAATATTTAATATACAAATTTACAACTCCTTAAAATGACACTTATAAAAACCTATTTTGAGACATGTATAATAATTACCACAATAATCTATATATACAAATAATAAAGGAGAAACATAGAAAAGGTGATGTGGCACCTCTCTATGATCTCCATTTGCATTTATTTTTTTCTCCATTTTTTGACCTTTTTTTAAATTTAAATTAACTATTTTACTGTAAAAATAAATTACTAAATTTATGATAAATAAATATTTTATTAAATGAAGAAACATTTACAACAAAAACTCTTCATATGTCTACAAGGAGTAACTCACACCTCTCTAATTTCTACTCTTACAAAATTATTCCTTTTTTTATCTTCTTCTAATTATAAATTATAAATTGACAATATTTTTGATACTTTAAGTATTTTTCTAATATTATTTAATTTGTTTATAAGAAGTAATTATCTATGACTTACACCTATATTTAATATAGATCCTCCTAGAACCTTCTTTTTCTTTTTTTTTAACAACTCTAAATATTTGATTTTCTTCTCGTCATGACCACAGTAATATTTATTTTATGTAATGAATTAGTAATTACAATACAAATTACTTATATTAGGTTATCACTTCAACACATTCCAATAGTCACTTTTTCTTTATTACCTTCATTACTCTTACACTCTTTCTCTATCCCATTTTCTATAATTTTAATGAATATTAAATGTGGTATTTGATGTGAGATCAAAAATACATATTTTTAATCATTATTTGCCTTACATTTATTATTTATATCAGTCTTTTTTAAGCATTAATTTTATGAATTGTGCTAAATAGTGTATTTTATTTGTAGGAGTAAATTGACATAAAACTGAAGAAGGTTGGAGCTAAAACGAATTAAAGATGAAAGGTTGAAGAAAGAAAACAAGCAGGTAGCTTAATGAAATAAATTCAATATAATAATGTATAAGGAAAAGGTGCAGCAATAGCGAAATTAAAGATTACTGTTGCTGCTGCCACGTGGCAGCCAATAACGGCAGCAACAACCCAACATGGCGGCTACAATGTTTTACGCACGAGAGGAATTCCAATTCCTTTTGGTTTCGGTTTTGGATTCCTAATTTGCTTTGGACTCAATTATTTTATTTAGGGTTTACTATATCTATAAATAGTCCATAGAAATAATTATTAGGAAGACGAATATAGAGTAAGGAGGAGGCACTTTTGAAGAGAAAGTCGTCAATACTTTTTAGGGTTCTTTTCTTCTTCTTCTTCTTCTTATTTTCTTAGAGATTAGTAGCTAAAGCCCTTGTTCTGGGGCTGTAGCTACGGATTCAATGTTGATTATTTAAGGTTTTCAAATTAATTCTTGGTTGTCATTATAAGTTACTTCTATATTCTTGTTTTAGTATTTTGTGCTTGATCACCATGAGATAAATATATTGTCTAATTTTAAAATCGAACGAGGAGGGATTAGATAGACCAGAGGATATAGAGAGCTCGGTCCACCCATTAGATTGAGATGATTAGTGTTCAGGAGTGACGCCTAGATGAACACCTTGCTTGGTTATGAAATAGGATGAAATATAAATGCTTGCCAGTTAGTTTATCTATCCCCGCTCAACGATGTAGTTAGATAGCTAATTGGGGTAGGCGGCAAGAGGCGAACTACTCGGACCATACTATCAACCCTATAAATCAGTAACTTGACAACTGAAATTAATTCTAAGCCAAAAATATGATACATGAAATCCTATACATGCTGCAGCCTTGGGATTTTCCAACTATTGTAAGTAATTTTATTATTTTGTTCTTGCATTCTTCTCTTTTGGTTCTCTTAACTAAATAAATTAGATCAATATAATTTAGTAATAAAAATAGTTAATTGACAAGTCCTTTGGGTTCAATAATCTGGTTCTTTTAAAGAGCCACTCTATTACTTGCGCGACCGCGTACACTTGCGTGTGCAATTGGGAGCAACAAGTTTTTTGGCGCCGCTGCCGGGGACTTAGAAATTAACTATTCTTCTAGGTTATACCTTTGCTTTTTTATTTATTTACTCTTTTTTTTATTATTAGTTTCTTTTTTCTTCCAACAATTTTTTTTTTCCTCTTCTTTAAATAATTTGGTACTCTTATTGATATGGATGATTGGGATAAATCGTGGTTGGGTGATGAAAGTCCTTTATGTCATATATGTGGTCGCCAGTATATTCATTGGAATGGTTGTCCTAAAACTTATTCCCTTCCCCCAAACCCCTATTATGATTCTTCTGTTATTTGTGATGTTGGTAGGAGCTATGAAACAGAGAATACAAAAACAAGAGGCGCTTGAATGTACAAACATATTGGACAAGGTTAATTCAAAAATCACTGGAGAAATACTTGAATGCACAGAAGGGTACAAAGAAATCGTGGAACTACAATATAAGCTTGATGTTCTTCAATCAAAAATTACAATCCAAGCTGAATTAGAAGAGATTGGGGCCCAACAAGGAGAAAGTTATGGAGAAAAAGAGATAGTGAGCCAATATTGGATATATGGACGATTTCAACTTCTAAAGATTGAGAATCTATCCGTGATGAAATAACATACTTGGCACCCTACCTGATCAAAAGAAGAGTTAAACTCACACAAGAAACGATCAATTTTGCTCAGATATTCATGACTTAAAGGCTCACTTGAACAAAAAGATTGAGGCGTCTGAAGCCCAATTATCAATTGTTGTGGATTATGACCAACTAGTGGAGCAAAAAGAGGAATTTCAACCATTCAACTATATTTTATTCCTTAATATCAATGTTGAAAAAGAGTACAAAAGTGAGAATGTTGTAAATAGTGTTGCTTTAGAATTAAGGGAATTTGAATCTCATTCAAAACACTTTTCTATAAAATCTGAACTAATGGATGAGTGTATTGATGAGGAACAAGGCCCCTACATTCTAAAGGTTTTTAGTCCACGTAGACAAAACGACATTCCTCATTTAAGGGCCAAGAAGTGCAAGATGCGACATATATTACTTGGTTCCTTTATCTTTATACCACCACCCCTTGAGAGGAGCAGAAAAATTGATGCAAAGTTAGGGGTAAAATTCATAAGTTCAAAGTGGAAAGAAAAGTGATGAATATATTTGTGTCGTGCTGCAACGTTAAATTAGGCGCTTATTGGGAGGCAACCTAATTTATAGTGTAACTTCGTATTTTATTTTTATTTTATTAGTGTCATTTTTTTTCTTTTGGTTTTGTTTTTACAGATTTTGGAGAAGTCTGAGTATCCGAAATTTGGTGCTAAGGAGCACGTTTGAGCTTAAGTGTGGGGTGCGTACGACCCTCAATGAAAATTAAGAGAACATGCTACTAGCTAGGCCTAAAGGCCTCAGGGAGTTTTTCTAACCCTTGTTTTTAAATTTTATTTGATGCTTTGGGGACATAGCATCTTTTTAAGTGTGGGGTGGAGGAATAAATTCCTAGTTTTTATTGTTTTATTGAGTCTTTTATTTTTTTAGGATGGGTTCCTTGGCTTTTGTTTTCGGTTCTTTTCCTGAGGATAGTCCCTTTGAACCGAGTGTCTTTTATTTTTTTAGGAATAATTTTATTTTTTTTAGAGAAAAGAAAGACCCTTTTGAGTGGTGTGATACTTGCTATTTAGGTCTAATTTTTTAGTAGTACTTTCTTGTGAATGCTTGATTAAAAAAAATGCAGACTCTTTGACACCTAAGTTCATGGTTGTGACTTTGTATATAATTTATTTTATTTTGTAGTTTGTTATGATTCTGTCTCTCTTAGAAGTGGAATTGATCCATCTTGATTGATACTTGTGCCATGTGTGGTGAGAATTTCTTTATTCCATGTTTTGCATTTTAGTCTAGAACTTGCCCTGCATGTTATTGAAGCGAAATAAAAAGTGTAGTTTTGTTTAGGAGATGGTAATAGGTTTTCTTTGATTTGTCTGGTAATTTTAGCCTTTTCAGATATTATATCACTAGTTAGCCTTTTTGAGCCTGTAGCCTTTTGTTGGTATCCATATTTTGCCCTTGACTATTTTGTTGAATCCCTAGTTTTTGCACCTTGCTTCCTTGAGCATTATAGCATAGACTTTTTCTAATTATCAATTCTGAGAAAAAGGGATGGTTGAGTGAGAAGGTAATCAATGATAGCTACAAAGTGCTTAAAAAGCCCTCTTTGAAAGAATGTGATGTTAAAGAAAAAAAAATGTACAAAAGAAGTTACCTTGATGATGACCCTGGTCCTTCCAAGGACATCGTGCACCTTAACACATGTAAAATACGTAAGTTGAGGGTGGCTATTATGAAGGAATACTAAAAAAAAGGAAAAAAAGAAAAAAAAAAGATTGAAGCATTCTTGAGATGATGAGAATTACTTGTGAAATAATTGTTGAAAAGAGGGCTGAAAATAAAGAGAAGAAAATAATGGGTGATGAAGTTTTAAAGTGAAAAGTTCTTAAGGAAGTGTAAGTCACTATAATATAGTTTTCCTACCCGTCCCCTAGCCTACATTACAACCCGTTTAAGTCTTATTTGATTCTATTCAATCATGCTTAATTAGTGGAGATGTACATAATGGGCAAGCATATGGTTCTTTGTGCATACATGAGAAATTTTCTTTGTGAGTGTGAGAGTTGTTCTTGATATGAAGTCCTTAATTTATATTCAATCTTTTGAATTGAGTGTGTGAACTATCTATTCTTGTGAGGGCACTTGTTTCATGATGGATAGGTGATTTTATTAACTTTCTTTGATGAGGGTAGGGGAACAAGCTTAAATTTAATGAGTTTAAAATCCTTCCTTGAGGTTAGGAGGTTAGAGGTTTGTCGTTTATTTGGATGTCTTGCATAATGATTGAGAATTCTTGATGTTTTGAAATTGGCATATGGCCTAATTGTTTGTATTAACCAAAGTGATGACAAACCTAGTATGATTTATTTGAGATGAGCTTTAATGCTTGCTCGAGGACGAGCAAAAGTTTAAGTGTGGGGTATGTATTCATTTAGAATATAAATGTTCAATCTTTATTTGTATATATAAATCAAACAAGACAATACTCATATGTACTATACTGTTTTGCAAAAGTTTTGTTTTACTTTTGATAGCATTTGGTTTTTTTTAGATTTTTCAATTACGATTTTTCTTTTTAGTCCTTTAATATTATTTTTTCTTGAATAAAATTTGTTATCCTTCTCAACATGTAGCATCTTATTGTTTAACTTCACATAAAAGCAGCCACACTTGCACAGATGAATTTCCTTTGATATCCTGCTGTTGATTCCTTTTCTTCATGTTGCATTTTTGGTGGATTAAATTGGTTAGCTCCATGTTAAAGTACATGGCCTAATGTACATTTTTGTATTAAAGTAATAATTTTTATTGTTGGGGTGATTTTCTTTGTTCATGATTCTCATTGTTTTTCGTTTAATATGATTGGAAGTTTGTCTGTGATCATATTCTTTTATAATTCGCGCTTTTACAACATACATTTTATCTTTATAACAATTCTTTTAAGTTTTGTTCGAAAAAATATTAGATCGAATAATTCAATTAGCCCATAATTGTGCAACTATTTAAAAGCTAAATTATAGAAGTTCTTTTTTATATCCTTGAGTTTTTTCAATTGATTTCTCAAGTACACTAGATTGAGCAAGAGATATGAGTTGTTTCTGTAATGTGGTTGGAGTATTGATTTATATATATAATTCTCAATTTTATAATGGAGCTTTTTCCAATATAAATTAAGACATGAAATTATTATATAAAAAAAATTGGGACAATAAAAATATCAACAAATTCAATATAATTTCACAAAGCGGGTCTATGGAGGATAGAATATATTCAGACCTTATCAATATCTTATACGTAGACAGGCTATTTTCAATAGACCCGCTCAAGAAAACAAAAATTCAAAGTAGAATAGAGAGAAATAATGTAAATGAATACGGTCATGAGAAAATACTACAATAGCCTGACAAATTTTCCTAAAACAATAGTCATAATTACAAGCTACAACGATAATCAAGGTGTAAAAAAAACACAAAAAAGAGTTGATTTGATCCATTTTAGCTCCTTCCTTTGCTAGAGCGTCTGCCACTTGGTTTGTTTCTCTAAAGATGTGGTGTACTGGGGGGTTCCCCAGACGGTGAAGTAGATCCCTGCAATCAAAAAGAATATTTCCGTAAGTGGGGTGTTCTCCACGAATGAGGGTTTTAATTTCCTTGCAATCGACGTTAACTTCCAATGGTACTAATCCTCTTTCTAGTGCTATTCGAAGTCCCTGCAAGAATGCTATCAATTCAGCTTTCATGTTATTTGTCATATACAAGTTTTCCATATATCTCAATCGCCTTTGCTATTCCTGATGACTTCACCTGTTCCGCCTTGTCTTGTGCTTCCAATGAACGATCCATCGCTATTGAGCTTATAACACTGGCTGGGTGCTGTCCATTTAAGGTAGTTGATAATATTTTTTCTTCCGTGTGTATTGTTTGTAAGAGCATAGTATTCAACAGCATGATACAAAGCCTTCTTTGATGAAATATTTTTTTTCTCATTATTATGGTAGGGAACGATTGTTGGATTGAAGAGTATGTAGAGACTTAGGGTTATTTTGGAGAAATAATTATTTTTTCCCTTTTTAATATTTATCTAATACCATGTTAAATATTTATTACATTTTTTTGTATTTAAATGATATATCAAAAAATGGAGTTAAAGGATGAAATAAGCTACATTGAAATGTTAAAAAAAAAATAAAAAAATGAAAGCAAATCTAAGGAACTAGGGGTGTGCATGTTGACACCCAATTTTGACCCTCCCCAATAATACTAATTTCCGAGCTTCTTAATTTTCAAATGATTTAAAATAATTGACTTTATAAAATTCAAGACATTTTTCAAGTTAGTTTTTTAATAGTTTCGTCACTTTTATAATTTTTAAATAATATATGTATATTTTTTAATTTTATAAATATTCAAAAATCGTCTCAAAAGGTTTTGTTTAACTAAATATTTGGTTAGTTTGCTTAGTTATTTAATGATTTGTAATTTTGAGTTAATTAGCATTTCATAAAATTTTATTTTATATATAATCAAATTAATTATTTTATTTCGTGAAAGGTAAGAAGCTCATTAATTAATTATATTAATTTGTCTTATTTAAGTTTTAGCCGAATTTACAAATTAAATTCAAATTGTCTAAATTATTAATTTACTTAGTTATACCTAACTTTAAACCCACCAAAAGACTTTAGATTTGGGCCCCATTTATTTAATTTCCAGCAGCCCGTACCTTTCCCATTTCAGGCCCATTTCAGTCAAACAAGTCCTAACATTACAACATACAATGCATACATACAACAATTCTAGACACCAGAAGCAGTCCAACGAACTCCCTCCCCAAAACGCCCCAGCCCACATTTTCAACCCATACCCGACTCATTTCCAATTCTAAAAGAACCCAGAAATTTTCAATATTCCCAGATGTTAGCAGCAGCTATACACAACAACGGTCCAACGTGAACAACACAGTACAACGTCAAATTCTAACAACAATCTCATGGTGTCCACTCCAATTCTCTCCAACGTCTCACAGACGAAAAATAATTACACGGCCTGAAAACATGGAACAGTACACGAAAAATCATTCACAGAGGGCTATACGTTGTCTCTTGTTGTCTTCTTCCTCCCGTCCCTTTCAATTGGCAGTAGCAGCAGCACGCGGCTGTCCCCATTTCCTCTTCCGCAATGGGACGAAACTTCAGAAAAAAGGCTGTTTAGCTTGAATGGTGAAAGATTTTTTATTTTTGAATTTGGAATTGGGCCTTGGGTTGTCGGATTTTTCATCCATTTTCCCCTATTTTCCGAACCCTAATCCTTCCTATATATGTTGCTTGTTGTTCACTGTGAAAAAAAAAAAAAAAAAAAGATTTTGTGGGATTTTTGGGAGTGAAAATATAGAGCTAAGCTAACCAAAAACAGTTAAAATTCATACGAAATATGCCTCAAGAAAATAAAGGAGATACTTGGTTTCGGTGTCTAAGTTTAATATTGCCGCCTAGACTTTGGGGTTGTCATTTGTGTTCGAGTTTCATGGTGAAAGTGTCGCCTCAAGCTCGTCTCGTCTTCAGTTCGCTGCCTCCGGAAAGGTAAACTCCTCCTTGATCATTAACTCGTATTGGATGTTCCGTTTTCATGAACTGAACTTTCTGTAGATTCTTTGTCTTTTTTTTTTGGCTCGAATGCCTCTGTTCTTAGTTATTTTGGTGTTTAATGCTTGGTCGTTCGAGTTTGAGTCAGTGTTCTGGTTAACTGAGGCACAGTACGTGTTTGGGTATGTGATTTATGTCTAGAGTACCTATGATTAAGAACTTGGTTCCTCTCTTTGGTGTTGCGTCTTGTGATTTGTATATTTAAGTACTCGTTGTAAGTTTGAAAGTGCTTTTATTTTAAGTTTAGGGAATGTAGCTACTCGTTTATGCAATTAAGCATCTCTCGTTCTTATCTCGTTTATGCTTAAAACATATTTCCCTCTGATGATTTGTTTATGCTTCAGATTACAGGGATACTTGATTGTAGGTAGTATAAGTCTTAAACATGTTGAACTCATTTGTTCAGAAGGGTTTCTTACATCTTGATCTTATCAATTTTCGAAATCTTTCATGATTAAAATGTTGTTGCGATCCATGTTTTCTTGAATCGGCATGTTTGCAATATTGTGGTTAACATAAGTGACGTACTTTAACTTAATTTTAACATGGAAAGTGGTCAAACTGTTGTTTTTTTCAGTCCCTTTCTTACAGTTTGTCATTTGATCATAAAGATTCACTTTTAGTTTGGTATTCTAGCCCCAAATATTGATAACTCGATTTGATGGCTAAATTTCATCCTTATTTCCTTATCTCGTATAAGTTTGTTTTATTATAATCACTGTAGAACATTTTGGATCATTTCATACTCACTTAGGTTGAGTTCTAGTTGTGGTCATTGTGACTTTTCTCCCATCCCCGTCCCCATTTGTTTGCCGAATGCTTGAAAATCATTGTTCCTGTTAAGTTGGAAAATTGTGAAATTTAATCAACTAGGTTTTGAGTCATTAAGTAAATAGTGAAGTGAGTCGCAAGGGGTTCTATTCTCTTTTTCCTTACTCTCTTGTCTTTCCTTTTATCAATATGTATATTATTAGTTTATCTTTTTTTGGGATTCATTCACCCACCTTGTGCTCCTTGTCTTTTATTTTGGTTAAACTTGTCCATCGATTTTTGTTATTTAGATGAATTTACCGTAAAATTAATTTTGAATTTAGTTCATTTTAATCTATGGCTTTATATTTGTCACTATCTATGGGATATAAATATATGTATGTGTGAACATTTGTTTTCTCTATGCTTACTCACTTGATTCTGATCCTAATTAATTATTTTTGTTCTCATTGTGACACTTAGGAAGTGGTGATTTTTACTATCCTTTATTTTCTTATATTAAATCATGTGGGTTGTTACTCATAAGTTTACTTGTTTTTTTGTTGCATGTGAAATCTGTCCGAGTTCACCATGAACTCACTTCTCTCTCTCGCATTTCGGGAGTGCCAGAAAGGCTCAATTTCTCTTTTTGAGTCAGTCAGCCATTAAAATCGACGAACGGGTCCAGACGTCAAAATATGCAACGGATTGAAAATTGAAAATTGAAAATTTGTGTCAAAGGCCCACCCTTTATTTCAAAAAATTGTATTTTGTTACTTTTAGGCGTAAGCCCAGTTATTTGCTACTATAATGTTAGAATTTAGGACATGTGACGAAAATGTCCAAAATGAAATTAGGCCCAAGTGTTGGTCCAGGCGGACAGAAAAAACCAAATTTGGGCCCGAGTCTTTTTTCCTCTCTATTTTATTGCGTTTGTGTGCTTGCTAATATTTATCGCAAAAATTAAAGTCGAAAAATTTAAATCTCCGAAAGACGCCCATTTTGATTTAACAACTTCACTAAATCAGTCATCGTTTAACAAAACTTAAAGAATAAATGTTGCAAATTATCTCACTTAGATAGTATTTTCGTATTTCCCCTTTTTTTTCCTTTTAAAACGGTTTTAACTATAAATTTTGCAATTCAAGTTAAGTTAAATTATTTTAGCCAAATAATTAATTACCGGATAACCGCATGTTAGCGGGCATTTCGAGTGCTTTCAAACCCTTTCCAAAATGTTAATATGAACCTCAAACCCCCTTAATTATTTTCATTAGATTTTCTATTTTTAATCTATTGAAATAATCAGTTTTCTTAATTACCCTTTAAAAATTATGTGGCAACTCTTAAAGCCCGTCTAAATAATATTTTCTTAATAAAACAGAATGACGATTCTGCTGGGGATTTGAATGATTCTAACCTTAAGATTAATTTATTTGGCTATTTATTTTTACTGTTGACTTATTTTATTTATCGTATATATTGAATTGTGACATTCATGGCACCTGATTCCGTCAAACGGCAAATAAATTGCATTAGGAAAAAAAGCGGTTATATAACTTACCACAGATGTCCTTAAAAAAAAATACAAGTTGAACTCTTTGAAAATAATAAACGAATAGTTGGTTTGTGGTCATCCAACGTCGTTTATTAGACTTCACCCCGTTGTTTGTTCGACTCGGGTAACCGTCATTTCTAAACCAATTCTGGTCAGCTTAGAGTAGAGCGAAACCAAATCCAAATTTAAGCATTAGCCTAAGACGGTTTAATACTCAAGGCGTATTAAGTCCATTAGTAAAACCGCCAAAAATCAAGTCCAAGGTCCACGACATCATGGGCGGACCCACGTGTTGTCCAGGGGTTTCACCAGAACCCTCTCAAAAAAAATTACACTGTATATATAAGGTGAATTTTCTGGATTTATGTGGATATATATATTTTGAACCCCCTCAAGGACAAGGTGAAGGAGATAGCCTAGTGGCAGCTCCCTTCAAAGTTAAGCCTGATGTTCAGGGATCGAATCATTGGGTTAGCGTTTTATTTTTTAGTTTTTTACTTTTAATTTTTTTTTGTTCCAGTTTCGATTTTAATGTTTTTTTATAATAAAATGTGGTGTTAAACCCAAAAATTCAAGGGTCCGAACTCCCATACTCCCATTCCTAAAAACTAATAACTTTTTCGCTTTTCAAATCCCTAAATCACTTTCTTGTTCTTCCCCAACTCAAAACTCAAATATTTAAATCATCTCTCATAATATTCTATTGTTGATTGTTTCATACTTGATACTTCATGCTTGAATCTCACATTCAATTCGAAATGAAAAATCAAAACTCATGCTTATTGCTTAAAAGGTAAAAGCCCTTTTCTCTTCTTCTTATTTTCTTTCAATTTTCAAGAAATTAAATGGGTCTTTATTTTTTAAGGTTGTAGACTTATAGTATCTCTGATTATCTAAAGTGGAGGCTCAAAGCAAAAATTAAAAGGGTTGATTGTTTGTTTTTTCTCCAAGGTAAGCTTTTATCTCAATTTTCTTGAAAAGTTCATCTTTCTTGATTGAATATTGACTATCTTCATTTTAAATTGTGAATTTTTTTTATTGTTTTTTTATATTCTTTCTTTGATAGTCATAACTAGATTGATGAACCATTTGAATTTTGATGGTAATGTCTAATGTAATTTACAAAAAGTTATCTTTAATGCATTTAACAATTAACTATTTTGTATAGATTCATAGTCAATGGAGAAGTACTTTTTTAAAGTATCAAATTCAAGTTCTATTGCTCAGAATCAACCTAACGGGGAAGAAAATGCTAATCATTTGGGAGTACCATCACACTCTTCTCAAGAATTTGATTTAAGTTCTTTAAAGGCTGATCCAGGTGAAATAACTCAAATCTCGTGACGCTGTTAGAAGAGCTTATCTCCAAAAAAAACCTTGTCAACCTCTATTAAGAGAGTTTCCACAAACAAACATTTTTGGAGATGTGCGTCATTTTAATCATAAATAGTTTGATGAATTTCCTGATTGGTTAGAGTATAGTATAAGTAAAGATGCAGCCTTTTGTTTGTATTGTTATTTATTCAAGCAAAATAACAATCTTCAAGGCGGAGGTGAAACATTTTCAAGTGTGGGGTTTAGAAGCTGGCATAAAAAAGCTAGTCTGCAAACACATGTTGGTGGGCATACTAGCATTCACAATCAGTCAAAAAGAAATGTGAAGATCTAATGCGATAACAACAATTCATACATGCTTCATTTGAGAAACAATTTAATCAAGATAAGCACGGGTATCAGATCCGCTTAGCAGCTTGCTTCAATTGATGTAGTAAGACTTCTTGTGAAACAAGGCTTGACATTTCGAGGTCATGATGAATCTAAATTATCACTTAACAAAGGTAATTTTCTTGAGATTCTTTCATTTTATGCTCGAAAGTATGATGAAGTTCGTAAGTTTGTATTGGAAAATGCTCCTCAAAATGACCAAATGACTTGTCCAAAAATTCAAAAAGATATTGTAATTGCTTGCAAGATTGAAACAATTAAAGGCATCATAAAGGAACTAAATGGTGATTATTTTTTTCTTATTGGTTGATGAATCTTTTGATGTTTCACGCAAGGAGCAAATGACGGTTGTTTTACGATATGTTGATAGAAGAGGATTTGTGATGGAGAGACTTCTTGACATTGTTCATGTTAAAAATACTAGTGCTTTATTTCTAAAAGAAGCAATTGTCAATTTACTTTCTCAACATTCCTTGAGTCTATCTTATGTGCGTGGACAATGCTATGACAGAGCAAATAACATGCAAGGTGATATCAATGGCCTTAAGATGTTGATTAAGAAAGAAAGTAGATCGGCTTATTCTAGACATTTTTTTGCTCATCAACTTCAATTAACTCTTGTTGGTGTTTCTAAAAGATGTCTTCAAGTTGGAGAACTTGTTCATTTGGTTTCAAATATTTTTAATATTTTGGCGGCTTCTTATAAACGTATGGATGATTATCGAGAATCTCAAAAAAAAAATTCAAGAAGCTTTTGATATGGGTGAGCTTAAAACGGGTAGAGGCTTGCATAAAGAAGTAGATATTTCTAGAGCTTGCGATACTCATTGGGGATCTCACTTCAAATCTTTTAATTGTTTTATTCTCAAGTTTGGTACAATTATGGACATTCTTGATAATATTGTTGAAACTGCACATTCTATGGATGAAAGATCCAGGGCAACAAGATATATCAGAATTGCTCAAACTTATGAGGTTGCATTCATGTTGCATTTGATGAAAGAAGTTTTAGAAATTACTAATGATCTTAGTACATGTTTACAAAAAAAGGAGCAAGACATTGCAAATGTTATGCTACTTGTTAAAGTGACCAAGATAAGGCTACAAGAGTTAAGGGAAAATGAAATATGGGATTTATTTGTTGTTGAGGTTTTTGCATTTTGTATCAAGTATAATATTGTGGTGTCTAATTTTGATGAGTCGTATGTTAATTCTGGAAGATCACGGCGTAAATCTGATGATTATACTTTTTTCATCATTATCGTGTTGAAGTATTTTGTAAAATAATTTATTGGCAATTGCAAGAACTCAATGATCGTTTTGATGAGGTAACAACCGAGTTGCTTTATGGAGTTGCTTGTTTGAATCCGATAGACTCATTTTCAAGTTTTGATATCCAGAAAATAATGAGAATAGCTTAATTATATCCTGATGACTTTGATGAACCTAGCATGTGTCCACTTGAGAATCAACTAGCAAATTACATTATTGATGTCCGTGATATCGATAAAAGGTTCTCTGATTTACATGGGCTTTGTGATCTTTCAAAAAAATTGGTTGAGACAAAAAAACATTCATGTTATCCTCTTGTTTTTCGTTTGGCGAAATTCGCTTTACTTCTGCCAGTTGCCACTGCATCCATTGAAAGAGCTTTTTCGGGAATGAAATTTATTAAGAATAAGTTGCAAAGTCGAATGAATGATGACTTCTTGAGCGGTTGCATGGTTCCTTTTATGGAGAGGGATGTGTTTAAAGATGTTTCAACGGATGATATTATTTTGTCTTTTCAAGCAATGAAACCTCGTCGAATAGTATTATAAACGTGCTTGAGAAGTATTAGCACTGACCTCTTTTTGGAGTTTGTAGTTAGCACTCTACTCCTAGAGTGAGACATTACGAAGTGCTATTTTTTTTTGTTCTAGTTAGCTCCATTTTTTGCTCTACTTTGCATCCTAGTTCTAGATTGACATATTGTATAGGGGTAACTTTTTGTTTCACTGTAATCACTCATGTTAGTTTCGGATTTCTTGTAACGAAACTAACTTTTTGTACCTATAAACTATATACTACTACTTCCTTGAAATTTTATTTTGTTGGCTTATTTACACGTTTATACTTTTATTTTTCGAACCCCCTGAACAAAAATTATGGGTCCGCCACTACACGACCTAACGACATATCATATTATTTGACATTTGAAAAATGTATGAGTGGAAACCTAATTGTTGCCTATTTGGGCGAGGAAATCTTAATCGTGCTTTATTTTGTAGGTATGAATCGATTTCCTAAATACGACATGGTAGTGGAAGCCCCAATTTTGCTCAAGTTGTGGTAAAACGATCTCACTACGGTTCACAAAAGGGCCCTCAACAAATATATAAGGGCCCTAACAGAACTCATCAATATGGTCGGGTGGCACAAGCTGA
The DNA here is from genome assembly GCF_900185275.1 of Solanum verrucosum. Lineage (NCBI taxonomy): Eukaryota > Viridiplantae > Streptophyta > Magnoliopsida > Solanales > Solanaceae > Solanum > Solanum verrucosum. Next base: position 1,155,199 of record NW_026020401.1, read on the forward strand.
TTGAAGTCCTCATAGGTTATTGGGACAACGAGAAATTGGTGTTCTGATTTGGAACCATGGAAATCACCACGACAATTGAGGAAATTCGGGACGGAATAAACACAGTCGGTACAAGGCTTGAAGGAAGACTGAGAAAACGGGAAAACATCATAATCCCTAACAAGCCTACCCTCGAGGATATTGTAAATTGGTTCAGATGCCTACTGGGCCGAAGGTTCTAGAGTTTCTTTTATGGATCTCTATGTCAGATTCGGACATGCGAGCTTCTACGCGAATTACAACCAAGAGTTCAGGGTCATTTTCAGATAATGGGACGAGATCAGGCCTTTGACATTTACCATCGCACTATTAGGCACCATGGTTTTCCCACACGGATCGAGCCTCAATACCAACACCCGGGTGATAATGCTTGTGCACACTCTGTTCCACGGGCATCTGAACCAAAGGCAAGTGAAGTACTACCCTATCGCGCCTGTCATCCTTTTCGACATGTACCGTGCTCTATGTAGGTGTAAGGAAGGACATCGTTACTTTCAGGGTTGTAATCTCATCCTCCAATGGTGGATAATGAGTCACTTGATGAAGAGACACAGAACTCAGGAACTACATACCCTCGATAGGCATAATGCTCTTAAGAGTTTGAATGACATGTTGTTTTGGGCAGACTTAGAATAAAAGAGAACCAGATAAAGATGGGCTCAAATTTTCTCCGAGTTGAGACAAAAAGATATTCAGTGGATGTTCGACCATTTCATCTCGAAAGATGTCATAGTGCGGGGTGACATACAACTTCTGCTTCCTCTACCAGGTATCCGAGGTATCCCCATATATGCACCCATCCGGGTCCTAAGGCAGTTTGGAAGAAGACAGACTACACCTCCAAACGCATACTACCGTATCTATGTGTTCGACATCGGGGATGATAGAGTGCATAAGGCTTCAGAGATTCTAAAAGAATGAAAAAAAGTTGTACGAATGAACAAGGACACCATTGCTGCTGATTGATTTAATGTTGGGTACGATAAAACCTACAAAGCTTGGTTGAAGGGAAATATACAAGGTATCTCTTTCTCAGTTCCGAACATTTACCATAGTGTGGAGGACAAAGAGTCCAAAGCTTTGATAGAACTAAGAGGTAAGCCCATGAAATGCACGAGAAATTTCTCTGAAAGCAAGAGGAGGATAAGTACGCCCTCGAGAGCGTAACTCAAGAATTAGAAAGCTTGAGAAGCGATTTGGGAGAGCTCAACTTATGGATTGGAGATAAGAAAAACGGAATGTGTCTCGAAGACTGGGAAGAGAAAGGCCGCCGGAACGAAGGATACTTGCTAATGATTCAATATCGGCTTCAGCATCTCATGGCACAAAACAAGAGGAACAGATCAGAGGCGGGGACATCGGGAACATCTTAGTGGATTTCGCCCCTGCGTGGGTTTTTCTATGTGTATTTATTGTTGTTTGCCCCTACGTGGGCTTGCTTTTCTTGTATTTTGGTACTCTTTTCAAATGACCCCTGCGTGGGTCTTTTCTTTTAGTGTTTCCCGTTTATTCCCTACTTCCCCCTACTTATTTTTGCTTTTTCGAACATCATTTTATATACAAAATTTGCTTTAAGGTAACAAAATGGTTCAATTCTACACATACATCTTTCAAATACGTTAGGCCTACCTTTGGCACAAAAGGGCCCCCTACGTGTTTAGGACGCATGTTAGCTGCTTGTGTGCTTTAAATGTTTATGTGATTTTGTTGCTTTGAATGAGGATATTTTAGCCCACTCTTTTTCAAAATTTTCTGAAAAAATCTCTACAATATCATATACAAATCACTACCAAAAGTCCAACCAAAATTCCATGAGTCTTGAGTTTCTCAACCAAAAATAAAATCTCACTACCAAATCCTAAAATATTACTCTGTCATCTCAAGAAAGGTAAAATCGCAACTAAGATGGAAAAAGGTAAGAGTATCGACATAGAGTTAACTGAGGAGGATTTGAGGATGGAATTGCAGCGGCTCAGACAGGAGGTCCAAGAAACCAGAGAAAGGAGAATAGAAGTGGAGATCGCCACCGCGGTCGCCCAAGCTGCAAATGCGGCACTAGACGAGGAATCTGCGGCTAAGATGGCAAGATATGCTATCATGAACGAGGAGACGGTTGCTATGCGGAAGGAACATGATGTCTTTAACAATAACATAACCATGAGACTTCAGAAAATACGCGGAAAATGCTCTTTCTTTAACCAAGAGGCCAATAATGGTCCTGAAGACACTCACCTTGGAGCTACTGAAGAAGATACTGAGGATGAAATTGTCTATAGGCCTCCTCTTCAGGGACAGTGGAAAGAAGGGAATGAGAAAATCATCCCCAAAGCATATGAGTTTACCCCCCGTGATTAATGCAGCAGTCAGAAGAAGAAGCTTTGATGAAGGCACCACCTATCTTTTAGGAGCTTTATTGCATGTTTTCCTTTCACTTTCCTTGTACTCAATCAAATGAATGAATGAAAATGAGAATTTCCTTTTGTATTCGAACTACGTAGGGCCTGAATTCTCCTTAAGAGATACGTAGGCAGCCTTTCAAGGCCTGACACCTATCTTTTAAAATTTTATTTTCCCCCCTTTCATTCTACAAGGAAGCATTGAATTCACATCAACAAATGCCGAAAGTTGCAGCAAGAAGACCTTAGCTCAATGCAATTTAACATTTCTAAGTCACTAGCCTCAAAATAAAACGAGCAAATTCCTGCTTGTATAAAAATTAGTCCCCATTACTCGTGGGTTAACATGTTCTCAAACGAAGCAACTCTTATGTGTTTATATGCCCTCTATGTGATATTTTGCATTGTTTGCCTTGAACCAAAACTAACAGATTTGCCTTTGAGTTGTTTTTCTCTACAGGTAGTTAGAACTGATCTGTGTCGATAAGCTGGCTGAACACCCCTATTTTACAAGATCAAAAGTCCCTACAGATTCCTTCTCCGGTCAAAGTTCTCGGAAGGGCAAGTTAACAATGGGCGATAACGTTGAGGATACCGGCTTAACAGATGTTGTTGTGACTCAGCCCGTCATCGCCGATCAAAACGAGTTAATCGTGCAATTGATGCAACAGATCGCTGAGATGCGGGTCAAGATGCAGAGAAGGCAAGATTTGCCTAATCCGGTTTTTGCTTTTAATGCTCCAGCAGATGGAAGGCCTCCACTTCACTTTCCTCCTTCGAACACAGAACAGGCCCAAAATCCACCCTCTAGTCCTGCTCAGAATCCCTAAATCATCGACCTAACCACCCAAAATCCCCATTATGCCTCTGCCTCTTATCAGACACCACCCCCTCCTCAAAACACCAACCTCCAAGTGCCACTTCATATCCAAAATGCCAACCTCCAAACTGGTCCACCCCCTCAAAACCAAAATATTAACAACCCGTACACTTCCCTCCATCACCAAAATCAACATACCAACCCCCAGACTTTCCCTCAAAACTACCAAGTCACTCAAAATGCCTAAAGTCCCTCCATTGCTCCACCCCTACCTCAGAAAGCCACTTTCCAAATCTCAATCCCCAATGAGCATGACACCAATGGTTCTGAGCTCGACCACTATGAGGAGCGAGAGAGAGAGTGGAGGTCAAAGGAAGAGGCCGCTAAGCTGGATATGAAAGAAGAGATCTGAAATGCCATGAAAGAGTTGTAGTGTACTCCTGAAGTCGTCGATTTGAGTTATGAGGATTTATGCATTCATCCGAATTTGGACCTCCCGAAAGGGTTCAAAGTGCCAAAGTTTGACATTTTCGAAGGAATAGGGAACCCCTTAGCGCACCTGAGGGCCTACTGTGACCAGCTCGTGGGAGTTGGAAGTGATGAAGCTTTATTGATGCGGCTTTTTAGCCGAAGTCTGAGTGGAGAGGCTCTGGAATGGTTTACATCACATGAAATGAGACAATGGCCTAGCTGGAATGCTCTGGCTAAGGACTTCAGCGAACGGTTCACCTACAATGTAGAGATCGTTCCTGATCGTTATTCCTTGAAAAAAATGAAGCAGAAATCCAATGAAGTTACAGAGAATTTGCATATAGATGGAGAAAGGAGACAGCTAGAATTCGGCCTCATATGTGTGAGAAGGAAATTGTTGAAGTATTTGTGCGGGTTCAAGAGCCCGAATATTATGATAGAATTATGTTGCTCATTGGAGGAAAGTTTGTTGAGATAGTCAAAGTAGGTGAGACTATCGAAGATGGACTAAGAACCGGGAAGATTGCCCGTGTTGCTGCCTCGCTCGGATCCTCCGAATTGTTGAAGAAGAAAAAAGAAGATGTGTCTTCTATCTCTTATGAGGGGAAAAAGACCCCAAGGAAATCCTTATCATACCAAGGTCGTTCTCAACCTTCACAGAGTTCTTACCTGGCTTGTTATGCACAGGCTTATTACAAAAATGCCCCTTCCCCCAGTTACCAAAATACCAATCCCCCCAGTTATCAAAATACTCCATCTCCTAGCCACCAAACTCCCCATCTTATCTACCAAACTCCTCTTCCCATTTACCAGACTCTATCTCATCACTATCGAAATGCCGCCCCCAACTGTGCCAACGTTCAGACAAATTACCAAACGCCTCCCCCAATGTACAAAACTCCAGCTCCACTTTACCAAAATACCCCCTCAAACTACCAAGATCCACGACCAAATTACCAAATCAACTCATATCCCAGCTATCAAACCCCCCCGTCCAAACGCTCCAAATTATCGTCAAATGCCTCCTCCACAACAAGGCAATTATGATCCCCCCCTCATCCTAGATTTGAGAAGAACCTTCTAGAATTTTCACTCCGCTTATTAAAAGCTGAACAAAGTTGTTCGAGAGATTAACTGCGGCAGGATATATTCATCCAGTAGGGACCAAGCCAGTTAACGCTAACTCAAAGTTTTACAGACCTGATCAGAGGTGTGCGTATCACTCCAACAATGTTGGACATGATACCGAGTACTGTATCAACCTGAAGCACAAGATCCAACACCTGATTGACCAGAACATGGTCTCTCTTTAGACAGTCGCGCCCAATGTCAATAGTAATCCTTGCCAAATCATGGAGGCGTCACTATCAATATGATAGAGACAGATGATGATTGGTGCATCAAAAAGGCAATAGTTCTGATTGCTCCTGATGAGCTGGAAATGGTTGTAGCCTCGTTGAGCATTAGAGAGAAGAAAAAGTTTGTGATTCTGACACCTGAGAAGGTTGTTGCCTTGGTGCCACAAGAAACTCTTGCCCGACCAAAGTTTGTGATTGAAACGGCTGTTACCCAGGGTATGACCAGATCTGGCAGGTGCTACACTCCAGAAGAGCTGATCTATGGTGTGCAGAAGAAGGACCAAACAAAAAGGCCGATCAGTGAAGCCGAGGCCGAGGATTTCTGGAGAAAAATGCAGCCGAAGGATTATTTAATTGTGAAACATTTGGAGAAGACGCCAACTCAAATCTCTGTGTGGGCCTTATTGATGAGTTCGCAGTTGCATAGGAAAACTCTGATGAGGGCTTTGGATGACACTTATGTGTCTGTGGGTACCAACAATGGCAATCTAGCAGCCATGATGAACCAGGTTATTCGAGCACATCGAATCAGTTTTTGTGACAAGGAGCTGCCTTTTGAAGGCATGATGCACAACAAAGCTCTGCACGTCACCATCAAATGCCGGACAAAGTTATAAATCATGTTTTGGTCGATGATGGGTCCGGTCTCAACATCTGCCCGCTTTCGACTCTCAAGCAGCTGAAATTTGATGTGGGAAAGGTTCAACAAAACCAGGTCAATGTGAGAGCTTTCGATGGAGTGCAGAGAAACACGATAAGGTCAGTAAATTTGGATATTCAAATGGGGCCTGCAGAATTCAATGTGGAGTTTCAGGTGTTGGACATCAATACCAGCTACAATTTGCTTCTTGGAAGACCGTTTATTCACATGGTTGGGGCTGTACCTTCTACGCTTCATCAACTGATGAATTTTATTTAGAAGGACCATGAATTGGTCATTCATGGTGAGAAGAGTTGTTCTAATGGGTATGCGCTGATCATTCACGAGGTTTCCCGAGGTTGTGATTTCTACACGGTGGAGATGATAAATGCCACCGGTGATGACTTGGCTCCATAGCCTCCTATGTCTTCTGTGTACAAGATGATTGCTACTGTCATGCTCCAGAGCGGTTTCGAACCAGGTTTCGGATTGGAAAAGCACTTTCAAATAATTGTCGAGCTTATTCAAATCCCCGCCAAAGGAGCAAAGTTTGGTTTGGGGTATGTCCCCACAGATGCTAATAAAGCAGAGATGAAGAACAAAAGTGTTGATCAAGCATTGGTCAGGCCAATTACTCATTTCTACCAGTCATTCCCGGTAAGAGGATGTATCAATGATGATGGTCTCGAGGAAGGAATCTGGGGCCTTTTTGAGGAGATTGATGCAGTCATCGAAGAAGAGGCATGGACATCGGGCATCCGTGACGCAGAACCTGAGGAGCTATTGCAAAATTAGATCTTGGTAGAAAGGACACATATTTAAGTTTGTTTTGAAAATCGGTGGTAGTCCGGAAGAGGCCCGTGACCCACCATTTATGCAGTTTTCTTTTATTATTTGAGTTTTTTTTAAATTCCCCTGTGATGTTTAAAAAGGCAAAATGGCCCTTGGCCGTGGCCAAAGTTTGTGCTTGTTTTTTAATCTAAATGAAAGCTTCTTTTATCAAAATTTATTTATTAGCTTATCTGTTATGTTTTATTTTCCTGACTTTGTTTGTTTATGATTTCAGTAATATTAATTTAAAACCTGTCAATGGCATGTCACGTCACGAGCCAAATGAACAAAATGAGGCAGGTGATGATGAATGTAAGGTGTATGAATATGAAAATGAGGTACTTGAACAAGTTGCTGAAGAGTTTCGACAATTTGAGAATCAACACAAGCCAAATTTGGAAGAAACTGAGATGTGAATCTCAAAGATAAGAAATGTGTCAAGGAAATCAGAATCAGTGTCCATCTAATCGAAGCTCAAAAAAAGGACACGGTTCATTTGCTTAGAGAATACATTGATGTATTTGCCTAGTCTTACAGAGATATGACAGGGCTGAGTATGAATATAGTGTCCCACAAGTTGCCGATTAATCCAGATTTCAGTCCAGTAAAACAAAAGACTCAGAAATTCAAGCCTAAGTTGAGTTTAAAGATCATTGAGGAGATTACCAAATAGATTGAGTCTCAAGTAGTGGAAGTGATGCAGTATCCGACTTGGTTAGCTAACGTTGTTCCGGTTGCCAAGAAAGATGGAAAGATCAGAATTTGTGTTGACTACAGAGATCTCAATAAAGCAAGCCCAAAAGATAATTTTTCATTGCCAAACATTCACATTTTCATTGATAAATGTGCTAAGCATGAGATGCAGTCATTTGTGAATTGTTATGCGGGTTACCACCAGATCCTGATGGATGAAGATGATGCAGAAAAGACAGCTTTTATTACGCCTTGGTGTGTATATCATTATCAAGTGATGTCATTCGATCTCAAGAATGTCGGTGCTACTTATATAAAGGTCATGACAACTATCTTTCATGATATGATTCACAAGGAGGTTGAGGTATATGTAGAAGATGTCATAATCAAATCTCGCGAGAGTTCAGATCAATTTACTTACTTAAGAAAGTTTTTTAATCGCCTGCGTCGATACAGTTTGAAGTTAAATCCTGCCAAGTGTGCTTTCGGAATGCCAGCTGGCAAGCTGTTGGGATACATAGTTAACAGAAAAGGTCATTGAACTTGATCCTTCCAAGATCAAAGTGATTCAAGAGTTACCTCCTCCGAAGACCAAGAAAGAGGTGATGAATTTTCTATGAAGGTTGAACTACATCAGTCGATTTATAGCTCAGTCCACCGTGGTGTGTGAGCCAATCTTCAAGTTGTTGAAAAAAGATATATTGACCAAGTGGACCGTAGAATGTCAAATTGGTTTTGATTCCATCAAGAACTATTTGTCCAATCCACCGGTATTGTTCCTCCATGGGAAGAAAGTCCATTGTTACTGTATATGTCTGTCTCGGATAACGCATTCGGATGTGTGCTTGGTCAACATGATGAAACTGGGAAAAAGGAGCGAGTCATTTATTACTTGAGCAGGAAATTCACTCCATACGAGGCTCGTTACACTCTTTTAGAGAGAACATGTTGTGCTTTGACTTGGATTCCTCAGAAGTGGAGATATTACTTGTCTTCTTATACCACATATCTTATTTCCAGGATGGACCCGTTGAGTATATTTTCCAGAAAGTAATGCCGACCGGGAAGTTGGCTAAATGGCAAATGTTTTTTAGTGAATTTGACATCGTGTATGTGACTCAAAAGGTGATAAAAGCACAAGCCTTGGCTAATCATCTTGCGGAGAATCCAGTTGACAAAGATTATGAACCGCTCTAGACTTATTTTCCTGATGAAGAAGTAACATTTGTGGGTGAAGATATTTCTGAAGCATACCCTGGTTGGAGAGTGTTCTTTGATAGAGTGGCAACCCACCAAGGAAAAGGTATCGGAGCGATCTTAGTGTCAGAAACTGGTCAGCACTATCCTATGGCCGCTAAACTCCGATTTGATTGCACAAATAGCATGGTTGAGTATGAAGCTTGTATTCTTGGTTTGAAGATGGCCATCAACATGAATGTTCATGAGCTTCTGGTTATTGGAGACTCAGACTTGCTGATTCATCAAGTTCAAGGAGAATGGGTTGTAAATAACCCAAAGATCACACCGTACGTACAATATATACAGAAGTTGTACAAGAGGTTTCGCAAGATTGAATTCAGGCACACTCTCAAGAAACAAAATGAGTTGGCTGATGCTCTTGTGACCATCGCATCAATGATTAAGCATCCAGATACAAGTTATAATGATCCAGTGGATATAGAGGTAAAAGAGCAGCTTGTCCATTGTTCACATGTTGAAGCGGAACCGAATGGTTTGCCTTGGTATTTTGACATCAAAAAGTATTTGGGGACCAGAATTTATCCTGAGAATGCGACGTTCAATTAGAAGAAGTCGATACGCCGTTTGACCCTCAATTTTTTTGCAAATGGGGAAATCTTTTATAGGAGGACTCCAAATTTAGGTCTTCTCAGATGTGTTGATGCTAATGAAGCTGCAAATCTTCTGGAAGAGATAAATGCCGGAGTTTGTGGTACTCACATGAGTGGGCCCACTTTGGCGAGAAAGATCCTCTGAGCCAAATATTTTTGGATGACTATGGAACATGATTGTTGCAAGTTTGTGCAGAAATGTCATAAAGTCAAGTGCATGGAGATTTTATTCGAGTGCCGCCTCACGAACTCAATGTTATGAGTTCGCCTTGGCCGTTTGTAGCTTGGGGCATGGATGTCATTGGTCCAATAGAGTCAGCCGCCTCTAAAGGACACAGATTCAGTTTGGTTGCCATTGACTACTTCACCAAGTGGGTGGAAGCAGCTTCGTGTAAGTCGGTGACAAAGAAAGTTATAGCTGATTTTGTTCGTAACAATTTGATATGTAGATTTGGAGTACCAGAATCTATAATTACTGATGATGGAACGAATCCAACAGTCACTTGATGAGAGAGATATGCGAACAATTCAAGATTACCCACCAAAACTTAACTGCTTATCGTCCCCAAATGAATGGAGCCATAGAAGATGCCAACAAGAACATAAAGAAGATTTTGAGGAAATGATTGATGATCGTAGAGATTGGCACGAGATACTTCCGTATGCTTTGTTGGGTTACCGCACGACTGTCAGGACGTCAGTTGGAGCTACTCCATATTTGCTAGTGTATGGAACAGAAGCAGTTGTACCTGCAGTAGTTGAAATACCTTCATTGAAAATCATCCAAGAAGCTGAGTTGAGTGATGTTGAATGGGTTCGCAAGCGGATTAATCAATTAACAATGATTAATGAGAAGAGAATGGTTGTTGTTTGTCATGGTCAACTTTATCGATAGAGAATGATTCGTGCTTTTCACAAGAAAGTAAGAGTCAGGATATACGAAATTGGCCAGTTGGTTCTCAAACGCATTTTCCCTCATCAGGATGAGTAGTAAGGGAAATTTGCACCAAATTGGCAATGACCCTATATGGTTCGCAAAGTGTTATCTGGAGGTGCCTTGGTTATGTCAAAGATGGATGGCACCAAATGGCCGAAACCGATCAACTCAGATGTTGTCAAGAGATACTACGTGTGAAGCTTCGGTCACTCACGTATCCTAAATTCTACGTGTCAAGAGATACTACATCTGACCTAAATTCTCAAGAACGAGATACGTAGGCGGCCTATGTCGGCCTCGGTCACTCACTTATCCCCTTTTAATATTTCTTTATATTATAACTACGCTCGACCTGAATTCTCAAAAATGACATACATAGGAGGCCTATGTCAGCCTCGGTCAATTTCTTTGTAATTCCCTTATTTTTTATAATCCTCGAGAGGGGGAACTACGTCTGACCTGATTCCTGCCTCAACGGGATACGTAGGCACCACAACGGCTCAGTCATATCTCCCGTAAGTTTTCTATTTTTTCTTACAATAGAAACTGGGACATAATTTTTGAGAGGGACTCAAAAAATTTTGAAAAGAGGATTTCTCAAACAAGTCAAGACTAAGAATGCATTGATGACTGCAACTAGGACAAAAAAAAATTAGAAGATCTCAAAAATTCCCTAATTGGTTCACCAACGGTTAAAGATAAGTCAAGTTAGTTAACTGCATCCTCAAAAATTTCAATACGATTTATCGGCAGTTTAGAGCAATTTTGAATACTTCTCAACAAGTAATCAGATAGATCTCGAGACATCAACTCCAAATGGCGTTCATTAAACTAGAGATGACATGACACTTGGAAGTGACCTTTTCCAAATACTACTTTTGAAAATCTATTTTCCTTAAAAACTTTTCCTTCATGTTTCAATTATTTTTGAATAAAAATATTTTTTCTTATCTATCAAGAAGCGGGAAATCGGAGAAATCAACCAGAGACAGCAAGACAAGGAGCAGACAATCGAAGAGATCGACACAGATCAGTTCATTTTTAAACTAACAATTTTTCTGTGGATGCAGGTCTATAAGCTTGCCTCAAGATCAACATATTTCTCCATTCAATGAATATGGAGAAGTGGAAAGGGCGAGGAACTCCCCAAAATTGACAATTTTTCTGTGGATGCAAGAAATATTTTATGTTTCTTATATCAAAGACTTGGGAATATGAATATCATTATTTCATTCAATTCTTAACAAAGCAAGGTTCACAACGAAATTGCAACTATGTTCGGAGATGGAACAAACGAAAACTGCGAAGAGAGTAGTATTATTATTTTACAGTGACTAAAGAAACCTGGAAGACGTTTATTTGCATTATATTATCAGTGGGGATAATATTCTTACTCGGAGAGTCATTTATATTGTATTGTCAAATGGGATGATACTACTACTCCGAAGGTCATTTTTATTTATACTGTCGATTGAAACGATACCGCCATCCAAAAGATATCTGAGAGATCACCTATTTTACTTGGTGAATCATTATTTTCTTTCGATATCAGGGAGGCATCATCAAAGAATTCATGTATAGCAAGAGAAAGAGTCCATGCATCGCGAGAGAGAAGATTCATGCATTGCGGGAAGAGATTCATACATTGCAACAGAAGATTCATGCATCGCGAGAAGAGATTCATGCATTGGCAGAGAAGATTCAAGCATTGCAAGAGAGGATTCATGCATCGCGGGAAGAGATTCATGCATTGCAAGAGAAAATTCATGCATTGCAAGAAAAGATTCATGCATCGCGGGAAAAATAGTCATGCATCGCAGGAGAAGCAATTCATGTTATCGCACCCTATTTCGAACCGGCCAAAACAGTTCACAACATAATGTGGCTGACACCCTGATTTTAAAAAAAAATAAAATTTGATTGTTTTAGAGTCGCCACCTAAATTTTAAGGTAAATATTAGGAAAACCATTTTTATGTATATAAATGTAAACTCTGTTTTGATTTACGAAACCAGTGAGATTCTGAGTAAGGGTTTTGGTTACTCGAGGAGAAGGTGTTAAGCATCCCTCAGAGCATATCCGAAGATAGTCCTTAAACTCAATTTAGGAAAATATGATTAGGAAAACTTGTTTATTTATTTGCTTTTAATGATTAAACGATAAGTTATTAATTAGTTTAAGAAAAGGGTACAATACAAGGTACGACATATATATGTCTTATAAATTATATTTAATAGTAGTATTGTAAAATAAATAAATAAATGTACTTAAATATACGATATATTCATATGTGAGATATATATAGATAGGTGTATCATAATAAAATTATCCCAAAAATATATAGATGTTGAATTTGCAAAAATATGTCGTCTTATTAAGACGTAAAAATAAGGTAGTAGTTGAGTGTAAATATGTAGTAATATGTGATGTGTAATTTGAATGAAAATATATAGAAAGGAGTTTTTTTAAAATAAACAAACAAATACAATAAATAATAATGATACTAAATGTTAAAATATTATATAAAGTTTGTGATCTTTAAGTATGATAGGTACACATAAGTTGCTTAAAACATATGAATATTTATTATTTATTTACATGTTCGAAAAATTGACAATAGATTATATGTAGTAAAATAATATGTCTATGAAAGTGTAGGAATTTATAAATTAAAAAAATAAATAAGTAATATCGTAAAAGAGATAATAGATATGAGAAAAATAACATGAAGTGTAACAAAATGATAAGTTACATATAGAGAAAAACTAAAAAAAATATAGGATTTGTACCTTTTTGCGTATGACATATATATATATATATATATATATATATATACCTTGTATTTTGAACTTCTTGGCATATCTTGTTCTGGGCAGCAAACTAAGGTTTTAACGACGATGTCCCACCTCAACTCAAACTCGAAGTCAAACGAAAAGCGGATAAGAAAAAGAAACTAAGCAAGACAATTTTGTGATTCTCCTCTGGTTTTTTTTTTTTGGACTGTTTTTGGACCTTCCTCCCCTTTTTCCTTTGTTCTCCGATCTCCTCCCCCTTTTATAGTCAAAATCTAACTTCAAAGTCGGATTTGAAATCCAAAAAATTGTTGGGGACGAAGGACTGCAACTAAAATCAAATTGACATTAACCCTTTCAGATTTTTGGGGCCATTGGGATTAGGCATAGGCGGCGTAAGGTGTCTTTTTTCATCAAAAAGGGGTGATAGAGGAGACATAAAGCAAAAGACCGCCGGATATTATTGTTTTCCGGCGGTTCATGGCCGAACTTGACGGGACGAAGGAGTGATGGGGAAAGGGAAAGGGCAGCGCCGGGGGAAGGAGGAGAAGTTGTGAGGCGATGGGGGATTGGATGATGTTGGAGACCGCCGGATATTGCTGTTTTTCGGCGGTTCATGGCCGAACTTGACGGGACAGGTCGGAAGAGGCATGGGGGGGAGGTGAGCGTCTGGGGAAGATGAGGATTCTTGGGAAAGACAAGTCTGAAAACGGCGTACTATTTTCTGGAAAAGAAGAAAACAATTTGGGATTCAATTTGGGCCGTCCAATCATTTGATTGGACGGTTGGTAAAAATAAAGAGTTTAAAAATAAATAATAATTATATATATATAATAGTAAAAGGATGAATTAATTAAGGCCGTTAGATTAGATTGTAAGGCTGAGATCCAATCTAAAGAAGCACAATACATGTGCTCGCCTACGTAACATACATGGATTGGCCGGTTTAATAAGACTTGGATTGCCAAATTTGCTCTAATTAAATTCATTCAAATTATAACTATTTTCTTTATTAAATAGCCATAAGTGATAATTATTTTGCAAGATTAGTTTATTTTGATAAAATTAGTCACTCTGAAAATTAAATTAATATAAATTAGTCAATCATCCATTAACAAAACTTTCTAATTTTAATAAATGTACGAAAAATATCTATTGCGACAAAAGAAATTATATTTGAACCACAATAGATTCAATTCTTAAGAAGAACAACATTTATTTAAAAAATGAGAAAGTAAGTAGTAATATAATATACTTAATTTTTATCAGAAATAACATTTAAGAAACAAATTTATCAAGTCAAATAAATAATTAAATTTTTTTGTATTCCATTGAAAAATTTTATAACATATATATTTTATTATTATTATTATAATTATTACTATAGTTAAATGTGGAGAGCCAAAATTGGGTGTCAACAGCTTGCCCCTTTCTTTGTCCATGGAAGAGAGTAAAGAAGACATGGGCAAAGAAATATTGACACAATCCGATTTTAGGCGACCCACAAAAATACACTTTGAGCAATAACTTGACAAGAATGTTTATGGAGTTATGGCCGAACTCTGGCTTCTGAGCTGCCTACCTATCTCAGGTTTTATGAGAAATCAGGCCACATGTAGTTCGAGAACATAGCAATTTTACTAAAGACTCATGGTAGATGAATTTTAAAAAGAATGCCCGGTGTCGAGTTACAATGAATTGAGACATGAAAGAGCTATAAGTGAAATTTAAATCTGAACTTCTGAAAATCGAGTTGAGTTGAGTTTTGAAAGTGAATCCTTGACGTAGCTAGTGATGCTTGACATTGCACTAACTTGCCATAGTTTGTTGCTTAGAGGGAGTTCCTCGTTGTAATGTTTTGTCCAGCAAAACATGTAAAAGGGTGAAAAGTATTTGTTGCGGTTCAAGAATTATAAATTGAAATAGTAATGTAAAGAGTAAAGTGTAGACGTTCAGACGACTGTTGACGCCTCGTTTTGTGTTGTGAGTGTGATGTAGGTAAAGTAACTTGAAATGTAGAGGCCCTCGACTGGCGGGGCTGTTATAATGTAAAAGCGTGCATCTGGCTGTGTAAAGCTTGTAATGTAGAGGCCCTCGACTGGCGGGGCTGTTGTACTGCAAAAGCCTGTATCCGACTGTGTAAAGCTTGTAATGTAAAGCCTCCGGCTGGCGGGGCTGTTGTAATGTAAAAGCCTGTATCTGGCTGTGTAAAGCTTGTAATGTAAAGACTCAGGTTGGCGGGGCTGTTGTAAAAAGCCTGTATACGGATGTGTAAAGTTTGTAATGTAAAGCCTCCGGCTGGCGGGGTTGTTGTAATGTAGAAGCCTGTATCCGGCTGTGTAAAGCTTGTAATGTAAAATACAGTGTTGCTATGCTTGCAGGCCCCCGGTCGGTGGAGCCTCGGTGACATCGCTACAATGTTAGTCTCCGATTGACGGAGTTTGATCGATGTTTGCTATGTACAACCTCCGGGGGGAGTTTGACGATATTTGCTATGTACAGCCTCCGATTGGCGGAGTTTGATGCTGTTAGACGGTGGTCTCCGATTGGCGAAGTTGCTGATGAGGTTAGATTACAAGCTCCAGTTGGTGAAGTTATTTTGGAAGAAAGCTAACTATCTTATTTTCCTATGAGGATCCTCTTTTCTTCAACACTTGATCCGGATCTTGAGCGTACCTGCAAAAATTTAAATGAAATATTCTAACACATAAGATGCAAGTTAAAGTACTTCGGGGAAATAAAGTAGGGAAATATTATTTTGGATCATAATTGTGAGAAGTCGAATGGCGTGTCTGGTCATGCCCCAAAACTTGATGTTATTTTCTTGATTCCTATGTTCCTGCACTCAAAGAAAATTTTAGTTTGGGATGGGGTGTTGATTTGTATCGACTCGCAGACTGAAGCCTCGTCACTGGAATCCTTCGACGTCTTCTTAGTACCGCACATAGTTTCTTAGCCTAGAGACTTGGTAGGTGAACGAGTAGAAAAATATTGTTGAAAATAATTAGATTGTTTTTCCAGAAAATAAGTATACTACGTATATCAGATGTGTATATATGTGTATATATATATATGTAGATTGTAATTCTCCAGCGTTTTAGATTATGACATGTTCCGAAGTCCATTGAGCTTTCCATTCTGTTGACAATATCCAACATAGTCCTCATGTAGCTTTTACCCTTCTGATGAAGCTTTCCTAGCTCTTTTACAGACACTGCGACGATCAATATTCTTCAACATTCTAAGGTTACGCTAACTATGAGGAAGTGTTTCCTAAGGGTAAGTAAAGAAGAAAATAAAAATAAAATAAAAATAAAAATTATGCAATGCATTGATCGAGCCTGACTCAGGCTGCCTATGTATCCCCAAGATAGGAATCAGATCGTAACGTAGTTCGAATACAAAAAGGGAAAAGTAGAAGTATGTAATGCAATGACCGAGCATGACTCAAGCTGCCTACGTATCCAAGTGGAATCAGGTCGTAACGTAGTTCGAATACAAGAGGAAAGTGAAAAATATGAAATGTAATGACCGGGCCTGACTCAGGCTGCCTACGTATCCAAGCGGAATCAGGTCATGACGTAGTTCAAATACAATAGAAAAGTAAAAAATAATGACCGGGCCTGACTCAGGCTGCCTATGTATCCAAGCGGAATCAGGTCAGGACGTAGTTCAAATACAATAGAAAAGTAAAAAATGCAAGGGACCGAATCCGACAAGGATTGCCTACGTATCCCACCGAGGGAATTCAGGTCGAGCGTAGTTCTAAATACATGGAAATGATGATTTTGGGTTTTCTAAGAGAGACCGAATCCGATGTGGTTTGCCTACGTACCCCACCGTGGGAAGTCAGGTCTAGACGTAGTTCTATTACATTGAAAAATGCAAAAGTACACAAAATAAGTGTTAATCTTAAGGTCTTCAGATGTAGTATTTCTTGATGGCATCTTAATTGATTGGCTTTGTGCTTACTCTGCCGTCCATTTCTACTAAGATTACTGCTCCTCCTGAGAGCACTCTATGAACAATGTAGGGTCCTTGCCAATTTGGTGCAAACTTCCCTTTGGCTTCTCCTTGGTAAGGAAAGATCTTCTTCAATACTAACTGCCCCGGTGTGAACTGTCGAGGTCTGACTTTTTTGTTGAAGGCTTTGGTCATTCTACTCTGATAAAGTTGGCCATGACAAACCGCGTTCATCCTCTTTTCATCGATGAGAATCAATTGTTCATGCCTGCTACCTATCCATTCTGCATCGTCGAGACCAACCTCTTGGATAATCCTTAAAGATGGTATTTCCACCTCAGCAGGTATTACTGCTTCTGAACCATATACCAACATATAAGGAGTTGGCCCAGTTGATGATCTAATTGTGGTGCAATAACCGAGCAAAGCATATGGTAGCTTCTCATTCCATTGCCTATGACTATCTATTATCTTTCTTAAAATCTTCTTGATATTCTTATTTGCAACCTCAACTGCTCCATTCATCTGTGGCCGATAAACCATGGAATTTCGATGAGCAATCTTGAACTTTTCACAAGTTTCCTTCATAAATCGTTGTTGAGGTTGGCTGCATTCTCTGTTATGATTGATTCTGGAATTCAAAACCGACAAACTATGTTATTGCGAACAAAGTCTGCCACTACCTTCTTAGTCACTGCCTTGTATGTCGAAGCTTCGACCCATTTTGTGAATTAATCGATAGCCACAAGGATGAAACAATGTCCATTTGACACGGGAGGCTCTATGGGTCCAATAACATCCATGCCCCAAGCGGCAAATGGTCAAGGAGAACCCATCACATTAAGCTCATTTGGTGGAACTCATATAAAATCTCCATGCACTTGACACCGATGACATTTTTGCACATATCGAATGCTATCTCTCTCTATGGTCATCCAAAAATATTCGGCCCTTAGAATCTTCTTTGTCAAAGTGAACCCATTCATGTGAGGTCCACATGTTCTTGCATGTATTTCTTCCAAAAGCCTTGTCGCTTCTGCGGCGTCGACGCACCTCAGAAACCCTAAATCTGAAGTTCTCTTATACAGGATTTCTCCATTAAGGAAGAAATGATTGGCCATCATCCTCAAAGTCCGTTTCTGGTTGCTTGTGCAATTTTCAGGATATTCTTGTGCTTCTATCAATCTTTTGATGTCATGGTACCAGGGTTTTCCATCCAGTTCCTCATCTACATGAAAACAGTATACATGTTGATCATGTATCTCTATATCGATAGGGTCGATGTAATTCTTGTATGGGTGTTGAATTATTGAGGACAATGTTGCCAAAGCATCGGCAAACTCATTTTGAGCTCGAGGGACATGCTTGAACTCAATCCTTGTGAATCTCCTACTTAACTCTTTAATGTAGTGCAGATAAGGCATGATCTTGACATTCTTAGTGATCCATTCTCCTTGTACCTACTAAACAAATAAGTCGGAATCTCCTATCACCAAAAGCTCTTTGATGTTCAGGTAGATGGCCATCCTGAGTCCAAGAATACAAGCCTCATATTCCGCCATGTTGTTGGTATAATAAAACCTGATCTTGGGTGAGATCGGGTAATACTGACCTGTTTTCGAAATTAAAACTGCTCCTATTCCAACTCCAATAGAGTTTGATGCTCCATCAAAAAACATTTTCAATCCATCATATAAATCTGATATGTCTTCTCCTACAAACAAAACCTCTTCATCAGGGAAGTAGGTCATGAGTGGCTTGTAATCCTGGTCCACCAGGTTTTCTGCGAGGTGATCAGCCAGGGTTTGTCCTTTGATAGCCTTCTGTGTCACATACACAATACCAAACTCACTTAACAAAATTTGCCAGTTTGCTCGTAGGCATGGGCTTCTGAAAGATGCACTTTAACGGATCCATTCTTAAGATCAAGTACGTGGTGTATGCAGACAGGTAATGCCTAAATTTTTGCGCAATCCAAGTCAAAGCGCAACATATTCGTTCCAACAACATGGTGAGAACTTATTGCTCAAATAGTAAATAGTTTGCTCTCTTCTACCTGTCTCATCATACTGCCCCAATACACATCCAAATGCATTATCCATGACAGATAGATACAATAACAAAGGCTTTCCAGGCTCTGGTGGGACCAATACTGGTGGGTTGGACAAGTATTCTTTGATTCTATCGAAAGCCCTTTGGCATTCCTCTGTCCATTTTGTGGCAGCATCCTTCTTTAGTAACTTGAATATGGGTTAGCAGATCACTGTAGATTGAGCTATGAATCGACTGATGTAATTCAGTCTTCCCAAGAAACTCATCACGTCTTTCCTAGTCTTGGGTAGAGGTAGCTCTTGGATTGCCTTTATTTTTTATGGATCTAACTCTATGCCTATCCTGCTAACGATGAATCCCAATAGTTTTCCCGCGGGTACTCCAAATGCACACTTTGTTGGATTCAACTTCACATTATACTTACGCAACCTCTCGAAGAACTTTCATAAGTCATCCAGGTGGTCTGAACTTCATTTGGATTTGATAACGACGTCATCCACGTACACTTCAATCTCCTTGTGGATCATATTGTGAAAGAGAGTAGTCATTGCCCTCATGTAGGTTGCACTGGCATTTTTGAGACCAAATGGCATTACTTTGTAGAAATACACTCCCCATTGAGTGATTAACGTTGTCTTCTCTGCATCATCTTCATCCATCAGGATTTGGTGATATCCCGCAAAGCAATCAACAAATGATTGTAACTCATGTTTTGCACAATTATCGATGAGTATATGAATATTTGGAAGAGGGAAATCATCCTTAGGACTGGCCCTGTTGAAATCTCGATAGTCCACACATATTCTGATCTTTCCATCCTTTTTTGGCACAGGCACAAAATTGGCTAACCATGTGGGGTAATTTGTGATCCTTACAATGTTCGCCTCGATTTGCTTAGTTACCTCCTCCTTGATCCTTAAGCTCAAATCTGGCTTAAATTTTCTTGTCTTTTGCTTAACAAGTAGACAAGTTGGATCAGTCAGTAATTTGTGCGAGACAATATCGGTGCTTAATCCTGGCATGTCATCATAAGACCAAGCAAATACATCAACATACTGCTTAAGCAATTCTATTAACTTTTGCTTTCTTTCAGCCTCCAAATGTATGCTGACTCGTGTCTCCTTCATTATTTCCTCATCTCCTACGTTAACAACCTCTGTTTCATCCATATTGGGTTTCTTCTGACTTTCAACCTGCTCAATCTCGTGTGATAGATTTTCAGGCATCATGCTTTCATCATACTCTTCGTGATCTTGTTCATCATTTTCACCTTACTCGGTGGATTCGTTACATGTCATAACCGTTGAACGGGGATTGTTATTAATATGAGTGCTGAAAAGTGCAAAAGGTAAGTAAAAATAAATAGATATTTAAAATAATGAGTTTTTTAAAAAAAAAGAAAATAAAGACTTTTATTTCAAAGCATTCTAGCTTTTAGAAGAGGCAAGCAACAAAAGATTGGGCATAATTCAAGCCTCGATTTGATCATGCGAATTTTTAAAATTAAGACTATTTTTCCACATTACCAGGACCCTGGTTGAAATAGGGATGGGTTGGTGGTCCAATTATGCAAGATTTCTCCAAGTTTGGCATCACGAATGGTCAACTTGTTAAGATTTACCCCTTCCTCTTCTCCAGCCATGGCCACGAACAGATTGCCTAATCCTTCTACGATGTCATCAACGCCGGCTTGATCTGGAATCAAAGCTTATTCTGGTACAAAGATTGTATCGCTTGACCCGTGACAGTCTCTTCCCGAGGCAGGCTCATATCCTAGTCTGTTGGTGCCTCTCTGATGCTTCAGCTGTATTGGCTCCACTATGCCATTGAACTTAGGTCCAAGTCCATTCTTAGGCTGATATCCATACTTCAACATTTCTGACGCAACCATTTTCGCTGCACTTGACAACTTGGTATTTTCGGACTCTACTCCCTCATTGACCCTTATAGCTTGCATGATTTCCAAAGTGTGAAAAGTGGGTCCGTCTAACTCGTCGGTGACTGGGATAGAATTAACAGAATGAATGGGGTGACTGAGTTCCCCATGGATGGTAACTTCTATGTGACCCCACTCAAACTTTACACATTGATGAAGAGTGGAAGGAACCGCTCTTGCCATGTGAACCCATGGTCTTCCCAACAATAGGTTGTAGTTGGATGATACATTCATCACTTGAAATAGAATAGGGAATTCAGCCGGCCCCACCTGTAATGTGAGATAGATCTCTCCAATGACACTTCTTTGCGCTCCATCAAAAGCTCTAACTTTCACACGACTTTCCCTTATCTCTCCCATATTAACGCCTAAATCTCTCAAAGTGGTGAAAGGACAGATGTTACATCCAGAGCCACCATCAATTAAAACTCGAGTCACAATCTTATCACAACATTTGACTGCGATGTGAAGCGCTTTGTTGTGCCCAGCCCCTTCTGCAGGCAACTCATCATCGTGGAAAGAAATCTTGTTAGCTTCCACTATTCTTCCAATCGTTGCAGCTAAGGTCTTACTTGTGGTCTCTTTTGGAATTATCACTCCGCTTAACACCTCCATCAAAGCATTCCTATGAGCTTCAGAACTCATAAGCAAAGACCAAATGGATATGTGGGCTGGCGTCTTCTTCAACTGTTCTTCAACCAAATAGTCTTTAGACTGCATCTTCTTCCAAAACTCTGCGGCTTCAGCATCGGTAATATTCTTCTTTGGATTCTATTCTTTTCCGAGAACTCTTTGATTTAGGTCCTCTAGGGCATAACACATCCCCGACCTAGTCAATCTTTGAGCTACGGCAGTGTCGATCATGTTACCATTGGCATTTGCTCGATAGTCCCAAGGGACTGCTTTGGTGTCATACTCAGGCTTCTTAGCAATTAGAGTGGTCACTACAACTCTTGGGAGATATGTTTGGATGGTCAGAGGTTCTCTTAGTTAAACAGTGATAATAGGTTGCGCCGAAGATGTCATGGCATCCGTTTCATCTATGTTTGGATAGTCGGGGGTCCCATATTCATCATCCAGAGTAACCATGTTGACTTCCCGATTCTCACGATTAGGCAAGGGATTATTGTTCACATTGGGAGGTGCCGAAGTGCATTTGATTACTACTCTCTTGATCAAAAACTCGATCTAGTTCTTCAAACCATAACAATCTTCTGTGTCGTGTCCTTGGACTCCCGAGTGGTAAGCATATCGATTGTTCCCATCAAAGTTACGAGGGATTGGATCAGGAAGTTTTCCTTCAACTGGTTGCAGCACTCTCGCTGTCCTCAACCTCTCAAACAATTGAACATAGGGTTCAGCAATCGGTGTGTAAGCGTGAGCATTTCTAGCTTCAGGATTTGGACGTGGTCTCGGTGCATATGCTGGTCTATTTTGGTGAATTGGTGCTTGGACAGGGACATATGGTCTTGAAGGGTTTTGGTATGCTGGTGCTCGGGGTGGGTTATAGTGTGGTTGGGTATCATAAACTGGGACGTATGAAGTATGCGCGACGATTTAGGGATTATTGGGGTATCGGTGAGATGGTCCTCCTGGCTGGTAAGTGACAACTGAAACATCCTCCCTTTTCTTTTTTACTGTCGCCAATGGAACCCGATTGTATAGCCCTACTTACAGCTTGCAATGCGACCATAGACTGAATCTTCCCAAATTTAACACTCTCCTCTATAAAGTCTCCCATCTTGACCAATTCTGCAAACTTCTGACCCATCATTGATATTATCTTGTCAAAGTAGATACCTTCTTGAGCTCGAATAAAGTACTTCGAGAGCTTACTCTCATCTAGTGGTGGTTGCACCCTCGCGGCCTCAGTTCTCCAACGTCATGCATATTCCTGGAAATTCTCAGATGGCTTCTTCTGTATATTGGCCAATGAGAATCTGTCAGCAGTAATTTCAGTATTGAATCTGAAACGAGTCATGAAGTCCTCGACCATTTCCTGCCAGTCACGCCATTTGTGAAGGTCTTGGCAGGTATACCAGGTCAATGCTTCTCCCGACAGACTCCGAATGAACAACTTCATCCTCAACTTCTCATTTCTCCCTACACCGACTAACTTGTCACAGTATGCCCTCAAATGTGCGTGTGGATCACCCTTTCCATCGAACATGTCAAACTTAGGTGGTTTGTACCTTACCGGCATGTCGATGTCTGGATGGATGCACAAGTCATCATAATCCAGACTCTCTGTACCTGTAGTGACTTGTAAGTTTTTCAATGCTTTTCTCAAACCCTGAAGCTGGGCATTTATCGACGCGTCTTCTTTCAATCGAGCATCTTTCTCTATTTATTCATATTGATCGATCTCATATGAGACATTATCCACAGCTGGCATAGTGAAGGTAGGAGCCCAAGCAGCATATACGGGTGGAACATGTGTCTCATAGGGAGCGGCGACATGTACCCCGAGTATCTGCTGCATTGTAGGTATAGTAGGGTCGCGGTTGGAAAGGTCGGGAACTGTCCTGACTGCGGTTGGAGAAGCTGGTGGTACTTGTCCGTGAGTAGGAGCGCGTTGAGTTTGTTCTGGCTAATATGGCAAGTCAGCTTTTGCGAAGTAGATAGGCGTCTTGAAAGTAGGGAAAGTGATAGCCGATAGTTTGGCCAAGTCTCGCACTTGGCGTAATTCTTCCCTCAAGATTTTGAGTTCTTGCTCCATATGAGCCATTTTCTCTTCATTTTGGATGTCCATCATGTTTCGAGAACCTTCGGGGTTCTCAATAGGTATCATTATGTTTGCAGCAGCGTTGAAGTCGTCTTTATCAATCATATTTCTCTTTGATCGAAGGTTGTATCGTGAGTCAGCCAGTTTGCAAGTCGACACAAATCAACGTACTTTTAGGGATAAATAAAGAAAGGAAAACAAAGAAAAATAAAACTATGTTAGTTTGGGAAATATTAAAAGTTGTAACAAATAAGCAGATGTAACACATATATACGCCAATTCGGCGACATTCAAAGCGCGTCCTAACATAGAACCTCTTTTTGCCTAAGGTAGGCCTACGTTGCAATTAGTTTGATAATAAATGATCCATTTAAACACATTTTAGATTTGGAGCAAACATAACTTCAATGATTAAGGTTTGTCTATTACAACGATGTAGGTGATCAAAAGTCAAAGAAATGAAAGTACATGGGTGGCCATAAGGCATACAAGAGGGATAGGTCATACAGCCTTTTGAGGAACTTATGAGGAAATTCAAAGAAGAAAATGATATACCGCCAAGTTGGAGCATCATCATCATCATCGTCCATATCATAGTAAGGACCCGGGTGATGCTCCGGAGACTCTTCAGGGCCATGCTCGGATGATATGTCTATAGCCCCTCCATCTCTTGGGTCATAGACGTTAGAACCAATCTCAGAAACCTCCATGTGATCTTCCCACACTTCTTCTTTTGGGTCCTCTTCGGGGTCCTCTTCTGGGTTTTCTTCAGGATTTTCTTCTGGGTCCTCTTCTGGGTCCTCTTTTGGGTCTTCTTCTAGGTCCTTTCAGGATCCTTTTCTGGGTCTTCTTCCTGGGTTAAGTAATCAACGAATCTCGGAACTATCTGATTGTACATGGGTGTGGTGAACCCCATGCGAAGAAGCACCGATTCTCTAATCCAATTAACTTGTTGTCTGTCTACAAACCCCCAACATGAAAACACGGAACAGTCACGAAAAAGCAGCCACATAGGGCAGTACACTGCCTCTTGTTGTCTTCTTCCTCCCGTCCCTTTCAATTGGCAGTAGCAGCAGCACGCGACTATCCCCATTTCCTCTTTCGCAATGGGACGAAACTTTAGGAAAAAAGGTGTTTAGCATGAATGGTGAAAGATTTTTTATTTTTGAATTTGGAATTGGGCCTTGGGTTGTCGAATTTTTGGTCTGTTTTCTCCCATTTTCCGAACCCTAATCCATTTTATATATGTTGCTTGTTGTTCACTGTGAAAAAAAAAAAGAAGAAGAAGAAGAAGATTTTGTGGGATTTTTGGAAGTGAAAATATAGAGCTAAGCTAACCAAAAACAATTAAAATTCATACAAAATACGCCTCAAGAAAACAAAGGAGATAATTGGTTTCAGTGTCTAAGTTTAATACTGCTGCCCAGACTTTGGGGTTGTCATTCGTGTTCGAGTTTCGTGATGGAAATGTCGCCTCAAGCTCATCTCGCCTTCAGTTCGCTGCCTTCGGGAAGGCAAACTCCTTCTGGATCATTAACTCGTATTGGATGTTCCGTTTTCATGAACTGAACTTTCTGTAGATTCTTTTTTTTTTTACTCGAATGCCTCTATTCTTAGTTATTTTGGTGTTTAATGCATGGTCGTTCGGATTTGAGTCAGTGTTCTAGTTAACTGAGGCACAATACGTGTTTGGGTATGAGATTTATGTCTAGAGTACCTATGATTAAGAACTTGGTTCCTCCTTTTGGTGTTGCGTCTTGTAATTAGTATATTTAAGTCCTCTTTGTAAGTTTGAAGGTGCTTTTATTTTAAGTTTGGGGAATGTAGCTGCTCGTTTATGTAGTTAAGTGCCTCTCGTTCATATCTCATATATGCTTAAAACATATTTCCCTCTGCTGATTTATTTATGCTTCAAATTACATGGATACTTGATTGTAGGTAGTATAAGTCTTAAACATGTTGAACTCATTTGTTCAGATCGGTTTCTTACATCTTGATCTTATCAATTTTCGAAATCTTTCATGATTAAAATGTTGTTGCGATCCATGTTTCCTTGCATCGGCTTGTTTGGATTATTGGTTAACATAAGTGGCGTACTTTAACTTAATTTTAACATGAAAAGTGATTAAATTGTTGTTGTTTTCAGTCCTTTTCTTACAATTTGTCATTTGATCACAAAGATTCACTGTTTGTTTGGTATTCTATCCCCAAATATTGATAACCCAATTTGATGGCTAAATTTCATCCTGATTTCCTTATCTCGTATAAGTTTGTTTAATTATAATCACTGTTGAACATTTTGGATCATTTCATACTTGCTTAGGTTGAGTTCTAGTTGTGGTCAGTGACTTTTCTCCCATCCCCGTCCCCGTTTGTTTGCCGAATACTTGAAAATCATTGTTCTTGTTAAGTTGGAAAATTGTGAAATTTGATCAACTTGGTTTTGAGTCATTAAGTAAATAGTGAAGTGAGTTGCAAGGGGTTCTATCCTCTTTTTTCTTACTCTCTTGTCTTTCCTTTTATCAATATGTATATTACTAGTTTATCTTTTTTTTGAGATTCATTCACCCACCTTGTGCTCCTTGTCTTTTATTTTGGTTAAATTTGTCCGTCGGTTTTTGTTATTTAAATGAATTTATCGTAAAATTAATTTTGAATTAGTTCATTTTAATCTATGGTTGTATGTTTGCAACTATCTATGGGATATAAATATATATATATATATTTGTGTGAACATTTATTTTCTCTATGCTTACTCACTTGATTTTGATCCTAATTAAAAAAAAAAAATTCATTGTGACGCTTAGGCAGTGGTGATTTTTACTATCCTTTATTTTCTTATATTAAATCATGTGGGTTGTCATGTGGGTTGTTACTCATAAGTTTACTTGTTTTTTTGTTGCATGTGAAATCTATCCGAGTTTGTCATGAACTCACTTCTCTCCCTCGCATTTCGGGAGAGCCATAAAGGCTCAATTTCCCTTTTCGAGTCAGTCAGTCATTAAAATCGACGAACATGTCCCGACGTCAAGAATATGCAATGGATTGGAGAGTTAAAAATTTGGGCCAAAGGCCAACCCTTTATTTCAAAAAATTGTATTTTGTTACTTTTGGGCCTAAGCCCACTTATTTGCTATTATACTGTTAGAATTTAGGACAGGTTGCGAAAATTTGGCCTTTTGGCCAAAATGAAATTAGGCCCAAGTGTTAGTCCAAGCGGACAGAAAAAACTAAACTTGGGCCTGAGTCTTTTTCCCTCTCTATTTTATTGTGTTTGTGTGCTTGCTAATATTTGCCGCTGATCTTAAAGTTGAAAAATTCAAATCCCAAAAGACGCCCATTTTGATTTAACAACTTCACTAAATCAATCATCGTTTAACAAAACTTAAAGAATAAATGTTGCAAATTATCTCACTTAGATAGTATTTCCGTATTTCCCCCCTTTTTCCCTTTTAAAATGGTTCTAACTATAAATTTTGCAATTCAAGTTAAGTTAAATTATTTTAGCCAAATAATTAATTACCGGATAATCGCATGTTAGCGGGCATTTCGGGTGCTTTCAAACCCTTCCCAAAATGCTAATATGAACCTCGAACCCCCTTAATTATTTCCATTTGATTTTCTGTTTTAAATCTCTTGAAAAAATCAATTTTCTTAATTTCCCTTTAAAAATTAAGTGACGACTCTTAAAACCAGTCCAAATAATATTTTCTTCATAAAATAGTGCACTATTCGGATTAAACCGAATATCCTAACCAAATTAAACCAAATTTTTATTTGGATTGGTTTTTTGGTTTTTCGGAATCGTTTTGGATTAATAAATTACTTTGTTAGTTTTTTGGTTTGGATTGGATTTTAAAAAATAAAAGCCGAAAAACCAAAAAAACCGAATTATAATATATATATATATGTTTAGAATTAAGTTGGAGTTAACCACTTTTGTCCCTTTTTGGTTATTGTCTTTCATGATGATTACGTTTAAATTTTATGTTTGAACATCTATAATAGGTATACTTATAAGTACTGTGTTTTAAGTTTTACTTATAATTTATATTAGAAAGTATATTTAAGGGATTAAATATTATTACTTTGGTTATTTTATTAATTATTGACATAACCGAATAACTAAACCGAAAAAAGCCGAACCGAATAGAGGAAAACCAAATCAAATCAAATTTATTTTGCATCGGATTGGATTACACTTTTGTACCAAAAATCGAAAAATCCAAATCGAATAGTGAAAATTAAAACCAAACTGAAAAACCAAATGCACACCCCTATAAGAAACTGTATATGTATATGGCCTTTCTTCTATTTGGTTTTTCGATTTGATATCCACATTGAAGCTAAAGCACTTCTTAATAACAAAGACATTTTTATACTTAGAGAAATTTAAACTCGAAATCTCTAATAAGTTAAAGAAATAGTTGAACCCCAAATCATTAAATGAAATCCGGTGGGTGCTTTGAGACGTGTGAGCATGGCAGTATATCCATGGTTGATTCACAATATTAGTCAGATAGCAGTACATGTGTCCATCTCATTGTCATTTTAGGGCCCCATTAATTTGACCTATTTGAAATTAAAATTTTATTTGAATATGTAAGTTGAATTTTAAGATATGTATTTTCTCTATTTCAAAAAAAAATGACCTAGTTTAACTTGGAACGAAATTTAAGAAAAAAAAATAAGATTTTTTAATCTTATAATTTTAAATTAAAGTTGTCAAATGTACCAAAATGTCTTTTGATCTTGTGGCCTTAAACATGTCATATGGAAAATTAAAGTTAAAGTCTTGCAGAAAAAAAAATAGGTCATTCTTTTTTAAACAAAGAGAATACATTTTTTTTTAAAATAGACAAATAAAAATGATTGAAGTGAGTCATAACTTAATTCAAAGACAAAAAAACTAATTTGTTGTATCATATACTAAAAGCAATATAACATTTGTTCTTTGTTTGGTTGGAGAGAAAGGCAAGGAAGGAAGTAAAAATTCTTCTTTCTCCTCGATCTAAATTCCAAGTGATGATATAGATACGTTAACAACACATTGAAAAGAAAATTTTCTCCAAATAAAATAGAGTGCAACAGTACAATAAAAATAATATTTAGCCAATGAATATATATATTAACAAAGAGTATATTAAAGTGATTTTTATCGACAATAGTTAAATGTCAGTGAATTTAATGTCACGATAGGTTTAGAAACATTTATAAAAAGTGTTCGATGCTGCTAAAAATATATATTTAATAATAATAAAACTATTATTATTAATTAATTGTTGCTAAAAATCATTTTTACGAAGCATAAATAGATCAAATCCATAAGGACAGTGAACTTAATGCATGCCATGAAAACGCACATCTCAAAAAGGTTTTCTTGAGATGTATTTAGATATGGGCAGTCAGAGTCCCCTCACTGAACATTGCACAAGAAAATGAATGGGCCATTATAAAATTTATAAGGTGGAAAAGGATGTAAAGTGCCTAGGTAGGTGTTATAGTGGGACGTTTTGATAGGATGTATAAGAATAATGTTTAAATAAGATATTAGTAATTTTTGTATTGGTTATGTTAATATTATTTATATACAAAAATCATTTCTTATGCATTATTTGTCTTGGTATATCAAAAATACTATGCATTTCTATTGTCCACAAATCTGATGAAAAAGGTATATAATGTTTTGGGCAATTGGGTCGATAATCATGCTAATATATATATTTGTAAAACACGCCTCTATACATAATAAGTTGAAAAGTTGTAAGCAAGCAAGGTATATACTACTAATTAATACAGAAAGATAATAAATACAATATTTCTTCTAATATATTCTACCAAACGACTCATTATTACCTATTTTTGAGGAGATATCCATTCAAATTTTACCACTACTACATCAGTTCACTTGCACTTGTCTATTTTGGATATTGCACGTCCCTAAATAAACAATAATTTATATGAATATTTTATTATAAATAATTTTATGTCTAAAAAAATTATTTGGAGAATATATAAGTAATTAATAATATGAAAATAAAAATCTTAATATATGAAACGTGAAAAGTAAAATGAATATATTCTTTTAGTATAATGAACCGATACAATGAACGGAGGTGGAAATATATTTATCAAGTCATATACTGCAAAGTAGGTTACCAAGGGCCCTAAATCGTATATAGCGTGGTTCAATAAAAATTAGTCACGTAACAACTAAACTTGACTTTATGGGCACCTCCCTAATTATTATACACCATCATTTGATTTAACTCAACTCTCAACTAATTCTCTCAATATTCCTCCATTAATTAATTTACTCTCTATAAATACTCAAAGTTCTCACTAGCTTTTGCACCCAACACTCAAAACAAATACATTTGCAGTACTATATCATTCTCTACTATAAATTTCTATCGATCTTTACTCAATTTTTGTAACAATGGAAATGTTTGGCAAAATTGCATGCTTTGTTCTTTTGTGCATGGTGGTGGTTGCACCCCATGCAGAGGCACTAAGCTGCGGCCAGGTTACATCTGGCTTGGCTCCATGCCTGCCTTATCTCCAGGGACGCGGCCCTCTAGGAGGGTGTTGTGGTGGTATTAAGGGTCTGTTGGGTGCAGCCAAGACTCCAGCGGATCGAAAGGCGGCATGCACTTGCCTCAAATCAGCCGCTAGTGCTATTAAAGGCATTGATGTGGGCAAAGCCGCTGGCATCCCTAGTGCTTGTGGCGTAAACATTCCTTACAAGATCAGCCCCTCCACTGACTGCTCCAAGTATGTTTTTAATACTATCAAATTAAATTGAGTTAGAATAAAATAATATAATATGATTAAATCATATTAACTATCAAATATATATAACTTAAATTCTTTCTGCTATATATCCTACAATACCTATTTACGAAGGACGGTGCATATTTTTTTGGACATAGTCAGTTAAGTTTATTTGTTAATGTTGGTTTAATTTGGGCACATGCAGGATCCAGTGAGGCTGATCGATGAAAGCTCAATTTTTCCAATGCAATGTAGCTTGTGGAGAAGTAATAATAATAAGATGGATCGAGTTTGATCTTGCATGCTCATGGATCCATTACTAATGTTGTATCTTTTTCTTGTTTTTTTTTTTATTTGTGTCCATCTTTGGGAGTCATTTTCGAGCCTTGTATTGTACTACAACTCAATATTGGTAATACATATCCAACTATCTTTCTTAGTCCAATGTTGTGAATTTAATTCCTTCTTTCAACTTTTTTTTTAATTTTAATGTTACTACGAAACATTAAATTAGAATAGACAAAATTTCGTATCTAAACGATAAAAACTTCATATTAATATTATCCCTAATTACTTGTCAACTTTTGAATTGCCACACCTATTAAGAAAATAATTATTGACATAGTGAGTTTACCATTTTACCCCTATTAATTATGAAGTGGATGAATTAAAAATTTAGTATTTTCAAACGGTTCTACCTTTTTCAAAGTAATTAATTGAGGGTATAATAGGAAAAAAATGTTCATTCTTGATTTGTCAAAATGGACAAGTAATTAGGAACAACTATAAAAGGAAAAGTGGACAAGTAAATAAGGATAGAGGGAGTACCATTTAGCTATGGAGTAGAGACGAATTATAAAGTTTCCCTTTTTCCAAGGCTTTCACATTAATTATTTTGGTTTAAAGTTGTACCGTGAATAATGGCTTATAATATTGATACAAATTTTTAATGGTTTAATTACTAAATTGACATCAATCTTAGTTTGATATAACCATGCAATAAAATTTCTATAAAATTAAATACTAAAGTTTCACTATAAAGTATTGAGGAGGTTATAGACAAAATAAAATTTAATTATTTGTCGAGTTATCCCAAAAAAAATATATATTGCATACGCCGCAATTTTATTGCACAAAGATTGCGGGGTTTGTTTAAACGGCCGGTACCAATATTTGGTGCACGTAATTGCGGGTTTTAAAAAAAAAAAACCGCCATAACAGTCAATTATGAAGATTTAAAATCTACTCAAATTGCAATTTTAATTGATGATATTTCATTGTGATTCTATATATGAGGCCATGTATTTACACTACGAATGTTGATTCATATTTAATTATCTAACCTTAATTATATTATAATATATCTATGCAATATATAAAGAATATGAAAATTGAATACACAATAATAAAGATAATTCATATTCATAAAAGATGTGTATGAAACATTCAATGTAAAATCAAAATAAACAGACTTTATAGGCAAACAATACATTATACATGTATGATGTATTCAATATAATATAGAAACTTCATTATTCCTCACTTTTAGTTAAGGCGCAAGGAGCTGTGTGTCAAATATTTCTTTGAATTCCTTTCTTAATTAATACTCCCTCCGTTTAAAAAAGAATAACCTAGTTTGACTTGAAATAGAGTTTAAGAAAAGAAATAAGACTTTTTAATCTTGTGGTTCTAAATTAATGTTATGTCAAATGTACCAAAATGTCCTTTAAACTTGTGGGTCTAAATTAATGTTATGTCAAATATACCATAATGCCCTTTAATCTTGTGGTCTTAAACATGCCACGTGAAAAGTTGAAGTTGAAGTGTAGCCAAAAAAAGAAAAACTTCATTCTTTTGAAACAGACTAAAAAGAAAACTAGGTCATTCTTTTTTAAACGGAGGGAGTATTAAATTAGTGTCACGAAATGAAGAAATTTACACTATATATATATATAGTGTTTTCTTTTAGAAAACTTTCCCTTGTGTGAAGCCAAATTAGTTGAATAACTTAATTTTGAACAGTGAAAGATTGAACTAAACAATATTTTTAAAAGAATATATTACACTTAATTGTGTAATTACTTGATTGTAAAGTACCCCGAACATATTTTAACCATCAATTTAGCTTTTCACGTCCATTGAAAAAAAAAAGTATAGGTTACTTACTACTTATTATGTTATTCCTATTTATTAGTTATTTTTCAAATAAAGTTATATTATGAAAATATCACTTTTTTAGTATTCAGGGTATAGTTAAAAGCTTTTTTTAATATTCAGGATATAAAAAGTTTCTTAATAAAAGCAAGTTCATATTAGGAAGATCGAAATTTGAAATCTCTAGTTAAAAGCACGCCATAAATGAATTTGGTGGATAGGTGAGACTAGTGAGCATGACATATTCAACACGTCTCCGTCGACTATTAGATTGGAATTATGTGTCCATTTCATCATTGTACATTGTACATGATGCAATTGACTAGAGAAGACGAAAATATCCACTTTATTTGATCGAGGATATTACAAGCTTGTTTGGTATTGTTGTTCGAAGGTTAAAAATATTATTTTTTTGAAAAATTAAGTGTTTGATAAATCTTTAAAACTACTTTAAATGGATGGAGAAACAGTTTTTCTTCCATGCATGTATCAATAAGTTATAATACTTTTGACATATATATTTATTTACGTTAAATAACACTAGAATAAAAATAGCTTTTAGTGACAATAGATATACACATTAACAAGAGTGTCAAAATCTTTATCAACATTAATTAATTGTCATTAAATTTAATATCGACATTCATCAGTAATTACCCCTAAAAACATATTTTAATTACCTCAAAATGGATCATTTTTTATGTGTAGTATAATAAGATGCAAAATTCTTCTTCGTTAACCAATCAAACTAAAGCACATCAAATTTAAACACATAAATAATTTAAAAGTAGGTCACCAAAACTAAGTGAACTAGATAATAATAAAAAGAAGAAAGGACAAGCTCTCTATTTACCTCAACCACCAACTAATTCTCTCATCATCACTCCATTAATCAATTACTTCCTATAAAAACCCCTAACATCTCACTAGCTTTTGCACCCAACACTCAAGCAAATACATTACATTTGATATAAACATGGAAATGGTTAGCAAAATTGTATGCTTTGTGTTTTTGTGCATGGTGGTGGTTGCACCCCATGCAGAGGCAATGAGCTGCAGCCAAGTTTCATCTAGCTTGGCTCCTTGCGTCCCTTATCTTCAAGGCCGCGGCCCTCTAGGAGGTTGTTGCGGTGGTGTTAAGAGTCTGTTGGGTGCAGCCAAGACCCCAGCTGACCGAAGCACAATATGCACTTGTATAAAAACAGTAGCTAATGCTGTTAAGGGACTTGATACCGGCAGAGCCGCTGGTCTCCCTAGTACTTGTGGCGTTAACATCCCTTACGATATTAGCCCCTCCATTGACTGCTCCAAGTACGTTAATTTATAAGTTTATACTATATAGTAATTATTTTGTGATACTATCGTACGTTTAATATGTTATAGAAGGAGATGTACTAACATGTTTAATTCTAACTTTTTCACATGACATGTTTACAGACCAAAGTGCATTTTTATAAGTATTTTAAGTTGCTAATGTTGGTTTAATATGGGGATGCAGGGTCCAGTAAGGCTGATGAAAGCTGATCCACTACACAATATGAAAGTCACTATATATTTCATTATGGTCAGGAGAAGAATAAAAGGGATCGAGCTAGTTTGATCCTGTTTTGTATTTTGTATCGATCTGTGTTTCTTTTTATTATTTAGTGTCTTTTAATTTGGAGTCATATATAGCTAGTCAGTGTCTTGTAATGAAACTTTGGTTGTTGCTTCTTCAACAATCCAATCTTCATGTATATATAATAAAATATACATAAATAATCTATAGTTCTATCTTATTTGGTTGTTGCTTATATTAATTAAATAAAAACATGTGTTACGTTATTTTATGCTGCCATTTCCCTTATACAATACTTGTGATTGTTGACAACTCCATTAATGCCCTAGTACATAAATAAATCACTAGGTATATAAAGGTTTATAATTCTTGTTGTAGACATGTTAAAGGAACTGGTTCTCATAAGTAATTTTCTATTATAATCACTATCGGTCCTTATTATATTACACAATTTCTCACTGATAGCATTAAGCCTGTTAAGTGGATCGGATCGGCCCGGTTAGACCGGCCCAATAAGGGATCGGCCGATTAGACCAGACCGGTAGCCGGATGGGGCATTAGCCCAGTTAGACCGGCCCGGTAACCGGTCCATCTGTCCATTGGCTCAGTATAAAAATTATTTTCTTTTTTTAAAAAAATCTTGTGACCGCTGGCCACTTTCCATAAAGTGTAAGTTGGCCCAATGCAGTGTCGGCTCTTGCCTATAAATTTTAAGGCCAATGCCTAATTTGGGGGCCTCAAATTTCTTAAATCATATTTAATTTATTCATGAAAAAAAATTAATTATTTATAATAAAAAGTAATTATTTATATATATATATATATATTATTTTCTTTGCTAACATTCATATTATTTATCCTTTTTAACTCTTTCTGCACTCTATTTCTTCAAATCTTTGATAGTTAGAGTAATACTCTATCAAAAAATATGAATCAATAGCTGAAAAGTGTTGAACAAAGTAAATTACAAATATTTTCTTATTTCGTCGTAACTTCTCATATTAAAGTAGGGTACACCAAGTTATCATCTTTCTGAATCATATTCTATGATTCTAACTCTTATCTTTATTTAAAATTTATCAACTTATTACTTATAGAACTATGTTATCGATTCATATAATATTTGTCTCAATAAAATAATTCTTTTCAATGTTGAATTGATAAAATCCTTCCTAAAATTAATAATTAAAAAAATTATTTGAAAAAATCATTTATAAAAAAGATATTAAGTAGTAATTTACATCTAGAAATTTAGAAAAATAAATAAATACAGATAAAATTTATTTAAATTTTAGGCCTCTAATTAAAATTTTGTTTTAGGCCTCGAATTATGTTGAGCCGCCCCTGGCCCAATGGCTATATAATGGTGGGTACGTGAGACGTGTGAGAATGTCATATTCAGTTGCGTAGCCATATATAGCTCACGATTATCAATTGGACACCATCTATTAAAAAATTATATAATATATATAAAAAAGAATTATACGAAGTGCATAGATTATAAATTATTTTTCATATGTATATATATTAAATTTTGGTTATTCTTAACAAAATTTATGATTTCGCTGCAGATAACATATTCATGAATTGTTGTCGCATTGATTGGTAGTATTTCATACTCTATGACACACACCTCTCTCCTAGAAGAGTGTGTTACGTTGATCACATTATATTTTCACCCTGAAAAATCAGTTCCTTGAAAGTTGAATGGAGAGTAGCAGCACAAAATATTTTCACCATTCATTTTAATTTATTCATATTTATTTGCTATATTTTTCAAAAATAAGAAATAGAATAATTATTTTATATATATTATCCTATTAATTATAAGTCATTGGAAAGTAAACTTTCTATTTCAATTCATTTGTTTTTTTTTTTTTCTTTAATCCTTTTCAAAAAGAAGTTCATTCCTTAAACATTGTACTCTCTCCATTTATTATAGTACTTGATTCTCATACTAAAAATTACTCTATTCGTCTATTTTTAATTGTCATAATTTCCTTTTTTAGAGTCAAACTATAAGAACTTTAATATAAGAACTTTGATAATATTTAATGATGTATTTTTTTCATCATATTGATATGCAAGATATTGCAATTTATAGTATTTTTAATATAGTTTTTGAATATCTATTTTTTTTTGTTTAAAATATCAAATTAATGTAATCTAGTTTAGCTTTAAAAATTAGTGAAATTAACTTTTGAAAAACGTAACATGACAAATAAAAGTGAACGGGTGTAGTATTTTTTTATTTTAGCAAATTAAAACAAACTTATAGTTTTCTTTTGATACTAAATCTTATCATTAAATAATCACATAAAATACTAATAATTAAATTTTATACTATTAAAACATAATAAAACTAAGTTAATAAAATAAATATTTTCTTTTAAAAAGTGGATATCCAACATAAGTCCCAATAAATCATGAAGTCTCAGTTTCAATTATCATCACGTATATCGAAAAGGTAAAAAAGAGAGTAACATGTGTAGCCTCGAAAAGCGTTATTGAATTTAACCTCAACTACCAACAAATTCTATCACTCTTCCATTAATTATTCACTTCATATTTTTGCCTCTATAAATACCCAAAAATCTCACTTATCTTTTGCACACAACACTCAAGCAAAACACATTACATTTGCAATATTCTAATATCTTTTTTTCATTAAGCATGGAAATGGTTGGCAAAATTGCATGCATTGTTGTTTTATGCATGGTGGCCATACTGGTTGCACCCCATGCAGAGGCGGCAATGACTTGTGGTCAGGTTACATCTGGCGTAGCTCCTTGCCTCCCTTATCTTACCGGCCGCGGCCCCCTCGGAGGGTGCTGTGGCGGAATTAAGGGTCTTTTGGGTGCAGCCAAGACTCCAGCCGACCGAAAAATGGCATGCAATTGCCTAAAATCAGCCGCTACTGCTATTAAGGGTATTGATGCTGGTAAAGCTGCTGGTATTCCTAGCGTTTGTGGCGTAAACATCCCTTACAAGATTAGCCCCTCCACCGACTGCACTAGGTAACTGACACTGTCTAAAACAATTCTTAGATATTTGTGTTGTCATAAATTATGGAGTTTTTTTTTTAAGTACTTGTTAAAATATTAGTCATATTATACGTAACTATATACTATGTTTTAATTTACTTGGTTAATATGGTATTTAATAAATGCAGGGTTCAGTAAGGCAAATAATCAGTGCAATATGGAAGTAGCTAGCTAGGTAGAGTTTCATGAGGAGATCGAAGAATAATAAAGATGGGGTGGAGTTAATTAGTTTGATCCTGTTTATGCATGGATCTAGTTTTATTTATTTTGTGTCATTTATAGTTAGGAGTTTTGTAATGAAACATTTGGGGTTGGTTACGTTGTATTACAATCCAAATCTTTCAAAATAATGCGTCATTTTACTACTATCTTATTTTGTTCATGTCTCTCCTTATATATATATATTAGATTGTGAAAAGCCGAAAATAAAACAATCAGATTTTAATATAAATATTGAACACCAAATGAAAAAAATAAAAAAAGACCACCATACTCTGTCTCGGGAGATATATATAGTATTAAACAAGATTATATATATGTGATACGTAAATTAAAGCAGTAAAGAAACTATCAAAAACTGAGAACGTATACCTATATATTGTATAACAAATTGCAAATTACTATGTAAAGAAAGACAAACTAATACTTATTTCATTGGTTTATTTTGTTGAGAATATAATTAAATAATAGATTTGTACTCTCTCTAACAGCTTAAGATTTTAGATAAGATGATCACATATTTCAAGTAGTCAGAGATCCTGAGATCAAATCTCACAACCACCCAAATCAAAAAGGAATTTTCACATGCTTATGGTCACACACTTCAACCTTTTTACTTTATTTACATGAAATTTACACTTTTAAAAAAATAATAAATAAAATATATGTATTGATCATATTTTCATATTAATAGTAGGGTTGTTCAAAATCGAACTGAAACCGATAATCCGAACTGATAATTTGGTTATTGGGTCAATAGTTCGGGTTAATAGTTTAACGGTTCGGGTCTCGATTTACTATAAACTTCTTACCGGCTTATCGGTTCGAGTCTCGATTTGGCCATATTTCTAATCGGGTGTCCCAATAACTCGATATGAAATTTAATTAATTACATTTATATCACTTAAAGCCTTAGGCACTTTTAGCCTTTAGGGTTTACACTTCAGTTTTCAGACTCTTTACCATGACTTCATAGTTGACACTCAAATTTAACAATAATATTTCAAAGCTGCGACATCACTCATTGATTCACTGTCACTGCTCCCACACTAGCAAGTTATATTGAATATCATTCTCTAAAGTGTCTAAATTGAGGTTCAAATGGTTGGTTCCCTTACTTTAAGTCTTTGTTTTTATCTTCTCATTACAGTGAGTGAGTCAGTGAGATATGCATGCAATATTGCAATACTACAATCTGCAATGAAAAAGTTTTTATTAGTAATGGTCTCATGATCATTAATGGTTTCTGTTAGTAGTGTTGTAATGGTTTCTCTTTATAGTTCATATTGAAATTGGCTTGGTTGTTATGAGGAATCCTTTTGAGTTTGTCAGTTTGGGCAATATTGACATCTCTGTCCATGTTAATATGGAGTTTTATTAAGTGTTTTATGTAGTGATGGACTAATAGGGAAAAGTTTATCAATGACTATTGTCTACTGCGTACTGTTAATTAATGATTTGTCCATTAGTAATTGTCAATGAAAATTGTGTGAACTGTTAACGGTTAACCTGATAACCGAACCGATAACAGTCATTAACTGATAAACTGATAGCTTAACGGTTCCATAACGGTTTAGCATGATTACAAACCAATAATTGATAAATTCCAAAATCGAATCGAATCGACCGATACGCAGCTCTAATTAATAGTGCATTTTCTCATTAATATGCTAAATTGGACTAACAAAAAATAAAAAAATTAAATACAATAAATGCTAAAATAAATTAATAAAAATAAAAAAGATATTTTTAATACCGTAAACATACAACGGAAAGAGTCCCAATAAATATTTTGCCCCAAGGCGTAGGCGGAGTCAGAACTCAGAAAAATCTTTGCATTGATATTCTTGAAAATACTTTTTTCTAAGAATAAATTGTCATTTTATAAGATCAATAAAATTGATTTAGAATAATTATGAAAGAATGAAAATCAAGAGATTAATGTAGGCAAATTTAAATGATTGTGTAGACATTTGGTCATAATTTTATATATCTTCTTATTCCCTTTATTTTATTTAAAATTTGTAAAGTTAAAAATTAAAAATGAAGTTGTGTTTGATTTAATTTTTGTAGAGTAAAAAGAATATTTTTTTTAGGACTTGTAAATATAATAAAATTGAAAAATAGATTTGAATGTATCTTTTAAAATTTGAAATTCAAAATCACAATGAGTAGTTTTACATTCCGTCTTTTAGTTTTACATGTTTGAAAATGCTTTAAGATAAATATAAATTCGGTCTAGTTCAATTTCAATTTTTAGTATTTATGAGCTATTTCATTTATCAGTATTATTCAGACTATCAACATAAATTCAGTTGGATGTATGTGTCACCCTATTTTCTTATTAAAATATTCCCTCTACTTCGTATTATGTGAAATTTTGAGGGTTTTCTTATTGTCCAAAAAAATTGAATCA
Source organism: Solanum verrucosum (assembly GCF_900185275.1). NCBI lineage: Eukaryota > Viridiplantae > Streptophyta > Magnoliopsida > Solanales > Solanaceae > Solanum > Solanum verrucosum. The sequence continues at coordinate 1,194,867 of NW_026020401.1, forward strand.
TTCAAAGTAGATATTTAAATTCTTTTCATTATTAAAGTTTAAATTTTTTTAGTAAGTAAATTACAATATTTATAAAGTTATATTCATGATTTCAGTAATATTAATAATAATATAATTTAAATTATATATTTAAAAATTTATTTTAATAAATATATATTATCTTACGAATTCACTTAATATAAAATCGAAACTAATACGAGTTAAACGTAACAATCATCTATCCAAATAGAGTGATAGGGAAAATCAATTCCCAAGAAAGGTGCAGGGGCTCATTGTCCGAAAACAGGGCGCCCACACCACAAATCTGCCCATACATAAAATCTTCCGTTGAACTTTGTCTCCGGGTCATAGTGGCGAAGCCAAAAATATTATGTATTTGAATTTGGATTAAGAAAAAATCATTTAAACAGACACCTATTATTATTACGTTAAAAATATAACTTTTGTAAAAGGTGTTCAACTTTAAATATATTTTTTTTAAATTTAGAATTTAACATTTATATACAACTCCATTTTCCGACGAATGACATAAAATAGGACCGTTTAAGTAGCTCTAGCTACACCCATGACTATAAGTAGGACCGTTTAAATTGAATTGAAAAAATATATTGATTTATTTATAATAAATTATTGATTTTGTGATTTTGATAATAATTTTGACTTTATTATTAACGAGTTATCGAATTTTAATAGTTTTTCTTAACACATTAATCAATAGCTCATTGATAAGTTAAATAATTATATTTATACCGTGTTATCTTAGCCTTCAAATATAACACCATCACCCTTCACCTGACCACCTCATTAACGTAATTTTTTCATTACTTAACTCATGGATAAAATAATAGTCATGGGATAAAATTTTGGTTTCTTGTTTGGTTGTCATGTTTGGGATAACTTTGTAACATCTCGCACCTACAAACGACTATAAAGAGATTAAATATGAAAATATTGATTTTTGGAAAGAATAAGGAAATCTGGAAATTGTCTAAGGTAAGAAAGTGAGTTTTGGCCATTTTCAAACGTCCATAACTCCTAGCTCAGGAAGAGTTAGGAGCATCTCTTGATATGGTTGGAAAGCCCTTGGAGAGATCTTTCCAACGCCGCTGAGTTTATGAAATTCTAACATCGTATGAGTGAGATATGCCTTCCGGAAGTTGGGTTGTTGGATTGAGGAAAGGCTCAATCCGGATTTAGGGAAGGGCAAAGTAGTCTTCTCTCTAATTAATTTCTTAATTCGTTTTTAGGTATTTATTGGGGTAAAAGCTTATTTTGGTCAGATTAGAAAATTATATTCACGCTTAGGGCTTGGAGAAAAGAGCAAGGAAGAAAGAAAGGGAGAAAAGCCAAGATTCAGTCAAGCTTGCGAGTGAAATTCGTCGGGGGTGATCCCTATTAAGGTATGTGAGATATTTATGTGCTGGGTTAGTTCACCCACACACCAACTTGTTTCAATCCCTTGGTTTGGAGTTGTTCACATGTTGAAAAGTGAGGTTCTTGAAGAACAAATTGTAGAATTCTTGTTGGTTGAATTGTTAATGCTTGGGGGTTGATTTGATTCATGTTTCTGGGCTGTTTTTCGAGTTAGATTGATGGTGTATTGAGAGTACAATTGATCCTAAGTGTTTGGGGAAAGAACTAGGGAAGATTGGAGGGTTTAGAGATGAAAAACGAAGAAGAAAATCGGGAATTTTCTGGGCAAGGGCTTGGGGCGTCACGCCTGCCAGAGCGCCACAAAAGTTCCTCTGAACTTTGGCCTCTGGCGCGTCGCGCCAGCCAGAGCCCTCTGAAGTTTGAGGGCTGGCCCCCCGCGCCTCTCAAAGCGTCAGGGACGCCAGTTCTCCCCATTCGGTTCCCACCTTTCCGTACTAGTTCCTAAGTGATGTACCTATGTTTCCTAGTCGATTCTAACACTCTAAGGTACATCTAAACATCATGAAATCATCCATAAACATGAGATCATGAACCTTGAATCCATAATCCAATTCAAGGAAAGTTAAGATCAAAGTCAAAGAAGTTAAGAGTCAAGTTTAGAAGTTACGAAACAAGTCAAAGTAAAGTTTCTTAAAGTTTTCAAAAGTTTTTATTAAACGTTTTAACTTCATTTTAAGGCTCAACTTTCAATAAAAGAAAAGAGTAAGAGTTGAATTCATTTCTCATGAAAAGCTATTAAGGGACTAACTATTCCCAAAGAGTTTATAAATGTTTTCACATTTGAGCAAGAAAGGGAACATCGATTCCAAGAGAGCTTTTAAGCTAAGTTTTGAGTAATTATCTCAATTCAAAGAAAGAGTTTTGTTTTTTACAAACATATAAGCTAAGTATATTTTGGAGTAGTATTGAGCACCGATATGGGAATGCGAGTTCATATTAACTCAAGTCTCCATAAACTATGTAGCCATCATGGGTAGTAAAGGATCATACTTTTTAGATGACTCCTTAAGATGCTTTTAGCATAGACTAGTGGATCCACTAAGTTAAGCGTTCTATATGACGGCAAAGTATAAGATAGTTCTGGTAGCGTGGGCAAGACGTTGTATCACCACTTAGGCTCATAGTGGTGGTTGTCGGTTAGAGAATCTCCCACAAAAGTTATATTACTTTTATATACAAGTAAAGTTGAGTTTGTTATTGCTTTATCTTTAACGAACTAAGTTGTTTACACTGTTTTACAAGCTTTTTTTATATATATATTGCATGTGTCTTATTGCTTTATATTGAGTTCAGTTATCCATGAGTTAAACAGAGCCAATGTAAGTATTCATTTGCACTCTTTTCAAGCGTAAGTTGTTGTTTAGAATTCCAACTCGCATACTCGTACATTCAATGTACTGATGTCAGTTGGCCTGCATCTTATTATGATGCAGACGCAGGTAACCAGGATCAGCATCCATCATGTCGTTGATCCAGTTGAGCACTCCAGAGTCAGTGGTGAGCCTCCTTGCATTCCGGAGGACTCTTTTATTTCGCTTTCCTAGTTTTCTTTATTAGGATGTTGTGGGGTCTGTCCCAACATCCATCTCAGTATTATAGAAGCTTCATAGACAGTCAAACAGTTAGTATTGAGCCCCTTATCTATGTATTTGCAGATAATTTGTTTTGAGACATAAGTTGTCATTGTGGCTAAGATGTTATCATTTAAACTATTGTATTGAGTTTATTCTGTTGAGTTAAGTCTTCCGTTGAGTTAAGTAAGCCAGACCAAGGGTCCGCTTGGGGCCATCAATGGTCTCCAAGTGTCGGCCACGTCTAGGGTGTTTGCTCGGGGCATGACAAACTTATCCCATCATTTATATCATAGTAATGAGATAAGTTATCACATATGCACGGTGAAATAAGTTATCCAAGGATAATTAATGTTAGGATAATTAATCATGGGATAACCTGTTTCCGACCAAACGAAATTTATTTAAAGACCTTAATCTAGTTTTGTACTCCCTTTGTCTCTAATTACTTGTCCACTTTTGAATAGACACCTATTAAGAAAATAAAGATTGATATGATGACTTTACCATTTTAGCTCTATTAATTATGAAGTGAATGAATTAAAAATTTAAAATTTTCAAAAAGCTTTACCTTTTTTAAGAGATATTAACTAAGGGTATAATAGATAAAAAGAAATATTAATTTTTAATTTGTTAAAATCAACAAGTAAAAAAATAAACATAGGATAAATAATTAAGGACGAGGGAATACTTATTAAATAATCTAGAGAAAATAGTCAAATGTCCCCTCAACATATTATCGAATTTCCAACTACACACTTATGTTTCACAAGAGTCCTATCACCCTACTAGACTATTTTAAAACAGAATAATTACACCCTTAGATGCTGACATGGCACAGAGAGTGTCCTCACTCTCTTCGAGGCATGTGGAAGTCAGAAGAATTGATAAATAATATTTTTAGTTTGACTTTTTGTTAATTATATATTTTTTACTCTTCTCTTTAAGTTTTTTGTTTCTTTTTCTTTTTTCCCCTCTATTTCTCATTACTCAACATGCACCCCACCACTATTTCCTCCACCTTGAACCACCATCACTACACTAACCACATCTTTTTATCCATCTTCTAATATATATTTTTACAATTTATTTCACTATTTTCTACAACTAACACGGCAAATCATCAAATAATTATTAAAATTATTACTCATATTGCCTGAAAAATCAAATCGTCCTTAATCTCACTATTCCAAAAAAAATAAAATCACAAAATAAAGACCAAAAAAAAAAAGCAGAAGAAGAAAGATAGGAGAAACAAAACCTTAAAAAAAATAGAATTAGTAAACACCTTCCATCATAAAAATTCATTCTATTATTGAGTTTTTTTAATTATTGAAGAAATTCAGTGAATTAAAACAATTATGACTATAAAATAAATTTTTTCGATCATGAATTTCATAAAGCAAACTAAACATGAGTTTTAGATGTATGATCTGGGTCATCCATCTTTTTTCATTTTTATCAATCTCAAATTAGTTCAAAATATCAACATCATTAATCTACCTTTTCACCGATTTTAGGTCAGTAAAATACATCAACCATCAGATCATATCTTCAATCTCTATTGTTGTTTGGTGAAGACCCAAGAATTTAACATCGACAACCCGTAAATAAAATATTACAAATTTGGTGTCATGAAGACAAAGAAACAACATAATAAAAAAATTAAAAAAAAAAAGAAGAGATGAGTAATCAAGCTCGTCAAGGTGCCTGAAGGATGATTTAAAGTGATGAAAAAATGATAATAAATATAGCTTCGACTTTTTTCATGAATGACTAATTTGGAAGAAGTAAATGAAAAACAAAAGAGAAAAGAAGAAGAAGGAGGAATAAAAGAGTAAAGATATTTTTGTAATTAATGAAAAAGGGGATAAAAAGGAAAAGATAAATATAAATAATAAAAATAATAAAAATAACAGTTGGGCAGCGAGTGGGCATCACTACATGTTGAGAATGTGGTTGTCTAGTTTTAGGGTGGTATATATTTTATTATTGAAAAATTCAGGAAGATAATAGAATCCTCGCAAAGTGTAAGTGTATAGTTGAGAATTCGATAATAGATTAGGGAGACATTTGTTTTTCTCAATAATCTATTATGTTATATTTGAACAACTTAAACGTTTTGGGCAGACGTGACACGAAAAGTATGATTCACATTTTGTTGACGTGTGAATCAGTGTTTTAATAGTATCTCTCCTCTTTTTTATTCTACCTAACTTTTCACTTTAAAAAGTAAATTGTTCATTAGACAAACTTTCATGAAAAAAAAAATCATTACAGAAGAAAAAGAAGAGAAAATCAAAAAGCTTCACTGATAACGTGGGTGAATGATGGTGGAGAGTCTGGAACCTAAATAATGAAAAAAAAGTGGGGAAAATGACCAAAATAACGTGGACAAAAAAATTTACATTTTCTATCAATAATAACACACTATATGTGATATAAAAATAGGAAATATTTTATAAAAGTATAATTAACCAATTTACTTTGATATATAATAACATACGTCCGACATACAATAATATACAAAACTTTCATATTAAAGTACAAAAACATACTTTAATTATTCTATTTTATTGAGTTTTATATCTGAACTATTGAGAGTATTTAGTGAAACACACCTAGACGTTGACTAGACAAAAAGTGTTTGTCTAGAAATGCTTCTAGGTGTGTTTGTCCATAAAATCTTCATTTATCTGTTATATATAATGCCTCTATTTGCTGACATTTTAATTGAATTTTTTAAAATCCTAAACTCTCCCCTTTCAGGTCGGAGATATCGATACCACCGCAGAAACGAGACCACAACTAAGGAGGTGAAAAAGAAGAATTTATATGGTGAATTGATGATAATTTTAACCTTTAACCTGATATTAACCTACTTAGATTTACCACGGTAGAACTATTTCCCCACGTGGAGTGCCACATGACAGAATTTTTAAACAAAAAAGAGAGTGTATATACATCAAAAATTAGTCGAGGCGTGTTTCGCTAACTATTGGGTGATACTTCAGGTATGAAACTCAAAATACTGAATAGTTTAGATGTGTTTTCTACCTTTAACTCTATATATTTTTATAAAAATGCTTAATAACTTCATATACAATAATATACACTCAATATACAAAGATTATACAAAGATTATACAAAATTATAATAGGTATTTATACATTCATATATAATAATATGAATTTAGTAAAACTTCACCAACTGATTTCTCTCAAACGACAAGATGGAATCTCCTAAAAAGTTTATGGAACGGTAAATCTAATGATGACCTATCATCTCCAATTAGTGAGACATCATGAATCACAACATAATTTGATTGAGAAAGATTTTGAAAATTGTTGTCAGTTTGCTCTTTAGATTTTGCTACAGTAATTACATCTGTAATTTGTAATTTTTTCAAGTTGTGGATGAAATTTTGAGAAGATTCTTGTTGTGTTGAATTCGTCTCAACAAGATCTATCACTTTGGCTCTGAATTTAAATTGAAAGTATCATTTTAACGTGTGATCGCTATGATCAAATTATTTACTCCCTACATTTTATTTGTCACTTTTAACATATCAAGTTGATCCCTTTTAATTTTTATTTTCTTTCTCTTTTTGTAAAATGACAAAATAGTCCCTTAGTTAGGTATTTCACAATTGTGAAATCTGAAGAAGTTGTGATACTTCAATATTTTTTTTAAAAAACTTAGTGTAGTTACAAAGCTAATCATGTTATATTAGTGCTTTCTAAGTTTCTATGGTTATATATATTGTTAGAGAGGCACATATAGCTTTATGTCTTTGCAAGATACATAAAGCAAAAGGAAGAGAATAATCCCTCTCATAATCCACCCGATTGCTCCTAAATCGGATAAATCTTCTGCTAAGTCAAAATCATTAACTAAGATCAGAAAATTCAACTAAAGAAGAGGAAGTTGAACGGAAAAAGAAGAATTTGGAAAACTTGATTATGGAAGAATATTCTTTTGTTTTGGACTGATTATAAATGCCTAACGTCCTCTCTATTTATAGTTATGTTGACTATTCGAATTTCTTCTACAAATATCTCACTCGATTATTTAATACTCGAGACTATCTAGATTTTTTCCAAGTACAAATAATAAAAGAAACTCTCTTACAAAATTTTAATAAATTCTACTACATATCTAAGTTTTTTTGTAACTCCAAAATATCAACTTTAATTCTTTTTAAAAAAAATCTGAAGACGTAAATCATTTACTTTTACAAATGAGTTTGTTATTTCAATTGCTTCGCCTAAAGGAAATAGTCCAATTTGTGAATTTTCAATTATTTGAAAATTAAAGGCATTCAGTTGATTTGTATCTCATGATGATGTTAACACTATTATATTCTGTTTTACTTATAGAAATATGTTAGACATTTTATTTTCTATGAATTTCTTTACTTTTCTTAAATCATTTAATGTAATGTCTACATCTTTCTGTGTTTTAAAAAAAGAAAAAAAAAAATTATGAAACTTCCGTCTTATCCCTTACTTAATACTTTTTCTGTCTATTTTTAATTGTCATGATTTTTTTAAAGTCAAACGATAAGAACTTTGACCAATATTTTACGATGTATTTTTTCATTATATTGATATGCAAAAAGTTGCAATTTATAGTACTTTTCATATCGTTTTTGAGTATCTAAATTTTCTATAACGACTTGTTCCCGTCGTTATAGAAAAGCCAACGGGGAAAAATTTTGGGCCGGAAAACTTTTTCATAGTAACTTGAAATTTCCCAACCTAATCCAGATTTGGACGAAATCGGAGTCAGTGAGGTCTAGGGAAATCCGGTAACAGATGGGAGATCTAATTATGAATTTGATCACATGAGTAGATAGCTAAGACGTTAAGGAACCCGTACGCTTTACAAAATTGAATTCGGGCGAGTAGAACTAATGAACTCATCTTAGCGTGATAGGGTAGTTCTTGAGTGTCATGGGATGAAGGTGTGTTATGAAATGGAGGTTTGAAACTCTTAAATTAGCTAACTGTTTCCATGCAAGCCGCCAAGGCGGGATGGGCCGTTGTAGCGGGATAGGATTCGTCACAACGGGCCAGTCGCGAATTAAGTCGAAAATAAATTTCAAAAACGCCATTATTCTGCAATTTTCGTTTTTGAGAGCTAGGAGACGACCCCAAGCGAGTTCTTGACAGTTTTCCACGAAATTTGGTGCTAAAGGTAAGGTTTTTGCTCCCCAATTTCGTTTTTCGATCCGTAGAACATAAAATCTTGATTGTATATCGTTGGTTGGGGGGGGGGTTGAACGGTTTTGGATGGAGGGAAAACCCCTAGTTGCACCTTAGGATCATAATTTTGGTTTTGGTTATTGGGTTTATCATATTTCAGGTAAATTAGACCTTAATTATTGATCCCCGTATTGAATTGTTTGTTTATAGACCTAGAGCAAACGGAAAGAATCCGGAAAGGGAAGAATCAAGTTTCTTAGGAGGATTCAAGCTTTGTTCGAGGTAAGTGATGGTTGTGATTTCATGTTAGTGTGATGTATGTTAGTAATTACTTCATTTTAATGCATGTATGTATGCGAATGTTGCACTATTGATCACACTAATCGTAAATGAGTATGATTGAATAATTGTATGCCATGAATCAACACTTGATTGTATGATTATGAGAATGTACATTGTGATTGTGATTGTGGCTTGTTGAATGGATCGGGTGTTACGTTCCAACACACTAACTTGGATCGGGTGCCACGTTCCGACGCATATATGGGATCGGGTGTCACGCCCGACACACTAACTTGGATCGGGTACCACGTACCGGTGCACTAACATTTTGGGTGTGGGTTTCATGAGAAGACCATTGACTTGTTGTATTGATGTATTTGAGAATGTGGAATTGTTCGTTGATCCTGATAAGATGACTGATATTGTACATGTTCGGTATATGCCTATTTTATTATTATGTTGTGATTATTTGCATATGTTTCACTTATTGGGATAGCCGCATGATCCTACCAGTACACTGTGATTGTATACTGATATTGCACTTACTCTTTCTTTGTTGAGTACAGGGAATCTTCAGGCGATTACTGACAGACCTCGTTTAGAAGACTAGTGATCGATTCGAATTCAAGGGTGAGCCAGTTCTTTCAGGCTGCCATGAGTTCTCGTTATGTTTAGTCCATTACTATTCGGACTTAGACTAGTACTTTAGATATTTGTATGTTTAATTGGGTTGTACCCATTTTCTTTAGACTTAGGGTTCCTTGTTAGAGTTTTGGTACATTGACTTTCATGTTCTAGGGAATATTTCCGCAATGTTTTGTTAGTCGTTGTTAGATCTTTTGGAGTTTATGGGAACTCTACTTGACTCACGTATTTAAACCTGCTTCCGTACCTTTAAATGCCTTAGTTTTTTATTAAGTTGTGTAGTTCTTTGGTTGGCTAATTAGTATTAATGGTTCTTCCATCAGAGGGTTAGTGTGGGTGCAATCACGACGGTCTGGGTCGTGATATTTTATGTTCAAATTATCAAATTAATATAATAATTTAACTTTGAAAATTAGTCAAATTAACTTTCAAAAAGTGTAATATGACAATTAAAAGTGGACGGAAGGAGTACAATATCTTATCTCACACTTTCATCTTTTAAAACGTTGCTTAAACTACAAAACAATTTTTAGATTTTATATATTTCAAACTAATTAATAATTGGAAGAAAAAAAAAGGTATTCAATATTCAAAGTTTCAAACTAATGTACATATTCTTTCTGTTCCTCAATCAAGTCTAAGACGTTAAATCCGTACATTTTTAAATTATTAGTAAAAGTAAACCAAACTTTTAGAGGAGAAATAAAAAACAAAAATATAAATATAAATTATAAAAATATTTTCCCACGTTTGAATTTTTAATTACATGTATTTCCTTAAAATTAAATTATACATTAAAATGTTGCCGTCAAGTGGGACCTAGTGTTCCATATGAACGCCACGTAAGTCGTTGGGGAGTCTATCAGACGGCAATAAAGAAGAGTCAAAAGTTCATCACTAAGGACCTCTTTGACTAATAAAAGAAATTTAAATATTCTTTCCGTCCATTTTTACTTGTTGTTTTTAAAAATATACTATATATATTATCCGCCGTTCATATAACCTTCGCCCTTCGGATGAACAGTCAATGAGGAACATTTTGTGCACACGCAATAAATCCCTCACTATATAATAAACTGTAAATTATATTGTATTAGATAAATCTTATGCGACAGACTCGAATAAGAAAATATCAATTATTATTTCATAAGAATAATATAAAATTTAAAGTAAACAAGTAAAAATTGACGGAGCAAATACTAAAAGGGTCATTTTCTCAACAATCAAAGTAAACAAAAGAAAATACTCCGATGCTGGTACAAGTAGTACTACTAACTTTTTCCGATACTTTGACTGACCTGCCCCCACATTGATTTCAAGGCCCCTCTTTGTTGATTTTCGAGCTTTGTTTAATTAATTAAGTACTTACTACCACTAATTTAGCACCATGAATTGACTATAATACCCTTACCTTTTCTATTTTTATTTTCTTTCAATTTCTTTTATTTTCTTCTCAATATCCAAATTTTAATTCTATTACTCTCTTCATCTCAATTTATAGACATATTTTCATTTTCAGTCTCAATTAACAAAATATCACATATAATTAAAAACAAGTATAATAGATAAATGTGTCATTTAACTTGACTTTGGCTTATATTTATATTCTTCAATTTTAATTGTGCATAAGTAGACAATTAAACTTGTATAATGTTGAATAAATCGATATATTAATCCTTTTGTAGCGTCTTGCATGACCAATTTACATCCTACGTGGCGTCTTATGTGTATTATGCCACATAGAACACATATATCTGCTTTTTCAATTTTTATACAAGTTTAAGTATCTACTTGTGTACATCTAAAGTTGGAGGGTATAGATTTCAACTGAGATCAAGTTAAAAAACATATTTATGCATTATGCCTTAAACATAACTTTACTTTAAAATATTATTTTTTTTACGCTTAAAGAAATGATTTATAGCTACACGAGTGGTCAAGGAGTGTTTAAGACCACAAATTTTAACAAAGAAAAAAATTCTTAAATTTTGTGTCAATTCAAATAGTGACACATAAATTAAAATAAAGGAAGTGCTAATTTGCTTGCCCGATTTATGTTACAATACAACTTTTTTTTAATAATATTTGAGAAATGAAAAACCAGGAGATAAATTAGCTATTATTTAGTAAGTATATACTTTAATGGTACCACTATAAGAGAAAATCTATTTTATAGTGTTTGGTTTTTCCCACAAGTATTGTTTGATAAGTAAGTACAACTTAATCTAGTTTAATACAACTTCTCTCAAATTTTTCCTACTTTAAAATCAATACCTATAAATTTAATCATATTTTGCTAAGTGAGGTCAAATGTCAATAGTGTGTGATTGTATTTTATTATATTATTTAAATTCATATTCAAAATTGTGTTTAATTGAATGTTGGTATTTTTTTAGTATATATTTGGCAGATAATCTTGCCAAACCCTACAAAACAAAAAGGGTCAGTAAACAACTTTGCTCAAACCATATGTATAATTATTTGAGAATAAGTGTGTGATGTATTCTTTCTAGTAGTTTGAATTTTTAAATGAGCTAATTAAACACTTAAACATAATTATAGTGGGAGTACTTTCATCTCCAAACATTATCAAAAAGGCATAATACATAAATATCATTTAAACTTGTATAAAGTTGAACGAATAGACACATGCATCCTCCATGGTGTTATACATGACATTGTGCGTCCTATGTGGTGTTTTACTTATATTATATCACGTACTACGTATGATGCGTCTGTCTACTTGTACAATTTTATACATGTGTGTCTATTTACACATCCATAATTAAAGGATAGAAATATTAACTGAAATCAAATTAAATGACACATTTAATTTATATATTGTGTGAGGGCAAAAATGTCATAAGGGTGAGATTTGCATTGATGCAAGTAGATGATACCAATGGTATATTTTCTTAATCTAAAAGTATATAATAATAGAAAGTTGAGATTTTTAATAATAATTGTGTGGATTTTTGTTGGTTTGAGTTTGACTAATATTTCTTCACTCCTCTTTCCTTGAAACCACCTCACCCCCCATCCCCCACGCCCTTTACCCCACACCCAACAAACTCCAGTCTTCTTTTTCCTACTTTCTTTTGCCTTTTTACTCTTAAAAGTCTCATCTTTTTGCCTTTCCACATTTATATTTCTACAACTTCTTGTTAGGGTTTCTTTCCTCACCCAAAATTTACCCATTCATTCAACAGATTTGATTGAAAATTCATTATCTGGGTTGTTTTTAAATCCCAAGAAATCAGTAAAGATCCAAACTTTGAGCTCAAAAAAAGTGTCCCAGGTTGGTTTTTTAGCTTTTCTTGATCTTACTTTTGTTCAGCTGAAATTTTTGGATTTGGGGTCTTGTTAAGGGAATCTATTGTTGTTGGTAGTTTAGATTAGAATGGTTTTATCAGTCCCACATTCATTTATTAGTGATTCTTGAAAAATTGCCTTTCTTGAAGTTAGTGTCCAATTAAGAGAAACTTTTGTGTATTTTGTGCTTTGAAAATTCAAGAACTTATAAATTGATTGAACTATGAACGCATATATTGACAATTATTGATGACATCACTTTTTATGGAAATGTACCAAAACATTTGAATTGTTTTCATTGATCCTCTTGTTGAGTTGAACCTATCTTTAGCAAACAAGAAACTTGATTGATTTCTGATTCTTTATTGATGAATATTGATTGATTGCTTTAACATCTAACCTATCTGCCTCAGGGTCTAAAAATCACTTGGTTTAACGGGTAAAGTTGTTGTCATGTGATAAGGAGGTCTTGGGTTTGAGTCTCTTGTCGAAATGCTGTAGTTTTAATCATTTGAAGTACTTACAGTGAATATAAGTTGATGGCAGCATTGCAATTGAAAATTGCCTATGTTTTAGGTCGATTTGGAAAGTGGAACCGAAGTAATTCAAATTCTGTTTTAAGCAATAGTAGGAAATCATTCAATATCTTAGGTTCCCAAACTAGCTTGGTTGGTGAAGCCAAGTGTTGGTATAATTTCTTGATTGCAACTTCGCCAATGATTGATTTTACTCTGTGATCTTATATAATGTTAGTGATTTGATTCCCTGATAAACCCATGTTGCTCAATACTTTAGGTTGTAAAGTGTTTCAGAATGGTTGTCTTGTGTTTATGTCTTACTATTGATTTGGCAGGACGATATAAACCTGATAAGGCCAGATTATTTAGACATCAAGATGGGATGTTTCACGGTTTCAAAGAGTAAGAAGAATAAATCTGAGCATAGCATCCACATCAAACGTGTGAACCCTCAGGAGCAGTCACCTACTGCACTGCCTGAACCCCAGAGGCAAACAAGATCATTGCAGTCAGCACCACCAAGTTTTAGAACAAGAGTGAAACCTGTGCAGTCAAACAATGGAGTAACAACTAGTAGGGCACGAACTCTATCTGCCCCATCAAGTCTAGACACAGCAGATCAAGATGCTCTAGCGTCAAATGAATGTGAGGAACATGAAGAGCTGACTAGTCGTGCTGGATCAATAAAGGAATACAGGTCATCAGTTCCTCAGCCTCTACCACTTCCATCACCTCAGAATGCCGCTGCTCTCAGGACTACGAAAAGCTTCAAAGTGGGGAATACAAGTAGCCCTCTCAATGCCTCTGGACCATTGCCACTGCCTCCTGTGCTGCCTCCTACTTTACCTTCTACTGGAACGCTTCGGAACTTTGCTTTTGATGAAATTTCTGCTGCATGCCACCAATTCTCTCCAGAACGTTGTGTGTCAGAAGGTCTCTCTTCTGTCATCTACAGAGCTTCATTTGGGGATGATGCCTCTGGTGCAAAGAAGCTTGAAGCCACTATAACTCGCCTTCACCCTTCTTCACAGGTAATGTTCAATTGCATTGGCATGTTTTGACTTTATATTATCCTAGCTGTGTGTCATCTGCTGATTAGTCCCTCTCTTATCTGTCCTATATCTGATGATGCAGTAATATTGTAATGCCATTCTAGTTTGGTGTCTAGGCTTGGCAGGGTTCATATTTGGCTAGATTTAGCAGCACTGTTTCTCTGCACTTGTTACCCTTTCTTTTCTGCAGTGATAAAGAATGGATATTGTCCAAATCAGGAATTTGCATGACAAGCCTGCATCAGCTTTGTGGTTTATGAGGTTTTAACAAGTCCATGATATTTAGAAACCAATCTCACCATCTTTTCGACTTTTTCAGGGTCTGAAGGAATTTGTCAACGAGGTGAACACCCTGGCTTCTTTGCAACATTCTTCACTTTGTAAACTGATTGGTTTTCATGCACGCGAAGGTTCTGAGCACAGGATGTTGGTTTTTGAGAGACTTTTCCATGGAAGCTTAGACAGACTTTTGTTCGGAAGATCAGATGGCCCCTCTATAGATTGGAATGCGAGAACCAAAATTGCCTTGTGTGCTGCACAAGGTCTTACATTTCTACATGAGGAGGGACCTTTTCAGGTATCAACACTATTATCTGCTCTATGTAGCCTGAGCTGTGTGGCCTTTTTTCCCGTCACACAAACTTGTAGTTTTTGGCATCATCTTTGTGTTCTATAACGGAAGTTCGTAGTTTTTCATGTTGAGACTTGACCTATAGTCATTTTTTACTAAATTTCTCATCTCCACCAACAGGCAATGTTCCAAGAATTTTCAACCGGAAATATACAAATCGACAAAGATTTTAGTGCAAAGCTCTCAGGGTATGGATGCATTACGAATATACAAGAGGCAGAGATATCTTGCAATTCAATCGTAAGTTCTCTTATTTACTGTTGCAGTCACTCAGCATTTATTTTATCTCTGGGAAATGTTAAGTCTTAAAATTTAAATTTTTACCCTATGTTTTGGGAGGACTAGCTGAGATGGCTGTATTGTATAGTTTGATCATCAGCAAGCTGTCTGGCATGTAGTTAAGATGTATGTGAGTAGAGTTCTAGTTTTGGAGCATGTCGTGATAGAAATTGTGACCCAGAATTTCAGAGGATGTGGCTCTTAAGAGAAGAGACGGCAATGCATCATAGATTACTATTTATTGAGAAGCATTTTGCTTTCTAATTACTCTTGAGTCTAATTATGAGTTGTGTTACATTATTTGCACTTTCTAACTTCTTGGGAGGTTTTAATTCAGGCCCTCGCAAATCTCTCGCAGGAGACACTGGAGAGAGGGTTGATAACTCCTAAGAGCAATGTTTGGAGTTTCGGGATTGTTCTTCTAGAACTGCTCACTGGCCGGAAGAATCTCGATGGTCGGTATTCAAAGGAAGAGAGGAATTTAGTCAAGTGGACTAGGCCTTTCCTTGCTGATGATGGTAGATTATCGCTTATCATGGATCCTCAGCTTAAAGGACGGTTTCCCGCAAAAGCAGCCCGGACAGTGGCTGATATTGCCCAAAGATGCCTGCAAAAGGATCCATCTGAAAGGCCCACCATGAGAACTATCTTTGACCAACTCAAAACCGTACAACTGATGAAGTGCCCTTCACGGTTTCCTCTGCAAGAACCAGCGGTAGTTGGTGGTAAACACATGTCAAAGTCTCCAAGCATGAATGGAATCATCACTCCTGTGCCAAGGTTGAGTTTCTCCCCTTCCTTACCACTCACCCGAACATCGGCTTCTCCCTCAAAGGTTGCTACCCAACCCTCGGCTCGTCCTTCATTAACATGTTCCTACTCTTTCTCTTTGGAGGACCTTGATAGACTGGAAAGCCGAAGGTCATCAACTTCATCTTTTCGCAGGTCTAGTGTTGAAGGATTTTGATTGTTTATTCTTTAATTGGTTACTTCTAGCCCTCTCCTTTGACAAGTGATTACATGAAAATATATGAAGGATAAAGATGTGGTTTTCCAGCTCTTCCCATTCCTCAAGGAAGAAGACATGGGAAATAACATTTTGTAGATAAGGTTTGTCCTTTCGTTTGATTAGTGTTCTGTGAATCAAGATGTGTGGGCAGATGTAGATTTTCTTTAATATGTTATTCGTCAACTTCCAGCCCCTTCCAAGACGAAAAAACAATCCCCAGATTGCTGGAAAGCAATAAAAAGAGAAAGGAAAGGGATGATAAAGAAGAAAGAAAATTCTATTTTGTAATGATGTATATGTGTACAAGTATTCTTTTTTTTGTGTATCAAGAAATGTTGTATTTTGGGAACTTTGGCTTGGTGAGAAATATGGTTTCAGTAGTGAGGGTGATGCAACCTTACTCTTTTGATAGAGAAGTAAATTTCAGTATTCCATATTACCTGGAAAGTTTTGTAATCTAATGGTGAATGAAATACAAGGTTGAAAAGTGTCAGCTACAAAATCTCGCATATATTTGCATTAGTACAGGCTGCCTGCTCTTGATTTGTACACTATTTTTCAGACATTTCAAGCTTCTTTAAGCAATAGTTAAAAGTAATCTTAGCATTTGATGTAGATGATTAAGTTGTCAAATGTTCATTATCAGCTGTCTGCTGGCTGCTATCTTCCAGGTGCAGATTCTTTTTCTTCCTCCTTTTCATATCAGCCGCTACACTTTCATCAAATTTATGGATCACATAGCAAAAATACATAAAACCAAAAACAATTTTTTTTAAAGCCACAAAACCAATTGAGGGGGTGGGGTTCCCTTTAAATTACTTAAAGAGCAAAGAATTTGTTGAAACAATTCCAATTTTTTATATACATATTAGCAACTTTCTTTTCAACTCCTTTGTCCACCATGTGTGTATCTCATTAAAAGATCTCAAGCAAATACATCATGGGCTATTGCAAATTGTATGACATTTAAAAGTTGTTACTCATGAGGGAAAGCATCTAAATATATTTTTCAGGACACGTAGTACAACCTATAAACACAAATATTTTAACATCCAATTGCTTGACACTCCTAATAACTACAAGATATCAACAAGGTAGTGGAAATCTCCTGTATTGTTGGTCCATCAAGAAAAAGAATAGAAAGGAGCAATTGCAAGCAAAAGGATTTCATGTCCTCATCATTGGTCTTTTCCACTTTGATCTGGTTCAGAGCTTTCCTTAGCGACATCCTTTTCTTGCTCTTGAGCAGTAGAAGCAAGGCACAGATCCTCTTGGACGCGTAGGTCACTTTCTCTGGTGTCTTGGGGAAACCCTTGGGACCCTGAGCTCCCTTGTTGCTCAGAAACTAAGCTTGTTAGACCATTCTGCCTCAGATATGTCTCTAGCGGCAGACATGCTTGCTGAAGAAGAGACATCATGCTAATATGAGATGAACCTGTATCTTCACGATTTGGGTGACAGTTTAAGTCTAATTGCGACTTACTTATTTCAGGAAGCTTCTGCAATTGATTGCTGCTATGGCCCCTCGCCAGTGTCTCGCTTCCAGATCTTTCTTTGTCTGATGGATCAACTTCTGGTTTCACTTGTCTAGAGAAGCTGTCCACTTCAGTCTCTTCCTTGGAACTCCACATAAGCTGATTCCTCTGGCCAAGTTCCGCTTCACGTTCTGATTGACGCTTCTTTTTGCGCATCATAAGTGTCTTGAAACGACGTTTCACTGTCATGCAGACATTGCAAGTACATGTCGGATTATGCTTGCCCTTCCCACTGGGAGGCTGGATGCACACAATGCAAGAACATCCAGGTCGATGCCTTGGGTGTTTAGTTGTTGTTGCAACTGATGCGGGACCAGGCTCTCTTAGGTCACCAGCAATGCTTATCCCATTTGCTTGAGAATCTAAATCAGAAGAATCATGGGCCTGTGTTATCCTTTGGCCTGCTGCACTTCTTTGTTTCTTGAAATCTGTACAACAACGCCAACAAAACTAAGAACCATAGTATTTTTGTAAAACTAAAAAAGTGTCCCCAACCAAACCAAGCATGCAGTTAAAATGACTGCAAGTGGAATGACTGTCAGGCATGCAACATTGTAGCTAGAACGGATGGGAGGTAATTCGTACTATATTTTCATATCATATTTGCACAACTGGCTACATGTTAATTATGTGACTGGTAAATGACATTTAGTTTAGCACAACTACAGGCTTACAAATAATGAAGGCATTACATAAGTATATTAAATCAAGAGTTCGTGAATTTTAGGACGATATCATATAAGAACCAGCTGGTGCATGACCGAAATATACACTGAAACTAAAGCAACAAGTTACTTCACCCTTGTCCATTTTGAGAAGATTTTCAAGCTCTCTGGGTGTTAAATCGTCTGGGACGGAACAAGAGGACCTGAGAACATGAGCATGATTAGTGTAATTTTAAGTCACATAAGTGCTGTTGAGCAAAATTCCTTGAATTGCCAAGTCCTGACCTGCTATGATCTGAAATGTTGTCCTGACATGTCCACTGAGGAGGTAGAAGATAATCAGCTGGCAACTTTCGCCACTTAAAGCAATTATCACATTGAGCCCACTGCTCCTGCTCCCTGGGATCAGTGATATACCAGTAAAACTTCCAATTTGAGCAGTCTAGGGATTATCAAATGTCAATGATGGACATGAAAAAGAATCTTTAGAAAAAAAAATATATGTTTTATAAAAGTATTTGTTGCAGTTGAATAGAACAAATTACAGTCTATAGTTCAAACTTCAATGGTGAATTGGTGATGTCATCCTATTCGGTGCCAAATTTAAAGCAGCATTCTGTGTCTATGCCCGCTCCAATATCTTCCCATTATTTTGTCATCTACTCTCTCTTTTCTGTTTTCTTAACCATTGGAGAAATAAACAGGTCAAAGAATGCCAAGGGAAGAGACATCACCACTAGAACTCTCAGCTTCCAAAATTAAGGTCTGAATAAAGGAAAAGACATAGTTGGAATATGACAGAAGAAAGGAGTCTCTCGGAGGAAACAGCCACTGTACAGAGAGCTATGTCTTAGGACCAAACTTTTGGGAAAGAGGAAAGCTCTTCTTGTAGCAGCAGAATGAGTTAGAATTTACAAATTTTAGGGACATTCTTCACAGTTTCATGCTGACCAAACCAGTTATTAACATAATATTGTTTCCTATTAGCCATATAACTAGGTCGCCGGGTGCATCTCAGATCGTCCAAAAGTTAAGCTTTTTTGGAGGATTCGACACGGTTGTGGCAGCTGTTTTGGAGTCTAAGCAACATAGGCCATGGACTCCTTGTTAGTGAAAAATATTCAGAAAAGGTAACTTATGACGGTCTTTTATTGCTGATGTCCTTTTTCGTAATTTTTTAAGCAACACGCTGGAGTAGTGGAATACATTCTGATAAGATATTCTTTCTTACCCAGATAAGCGGACAGTAAATATACTCCTCTTCCCAAGAACAGGTGGTTGCTGCATTTTGAAGAACAAAGTTACAAACCAAAGCCAGAGTTTTTTAGCAGACTGATTAAATCTTAATAGCAATTCTCGTCAATTAAGATAATGTCAAATTCATCTAGTTCAGCCATAAAGCATGAGAAGCACAAATTAATTCAAAGATAAAGCTACATACTTCGTATTCTTCAAATTCTTGGTCCTCAATGGTGACAGTTGTTGGCTGGACACTCAGTGGTGGTCGGAGCATATCCTGTAACTCCTCCCATGAAAGCTTCAACTCCAAAGCATCATGGGCATCAATGAGCAGTCTCTTACTTTTTGACCCAATATTACGACTTCTTTTACGCTCTGAAACAGGCATTGAAGGGGAAAAGGCACCATCTGCATTCCTGCCTCCGTTCTTCTCGGTTAAGTACCAGCTAAAGTCACCACTATTGAAATGCTTTGAGGACAAATTCACAGAAGACTCCCTGCTTCCTTTAAATGACTGAAGAAGGCCAGAGTAACCACTCATTAAAGGTAGATTCTCAGGCATTGCTGAGAAGGAGGTGGGTTCAGTAGAGAAAACACTCTTGGGTATGGCTGACAGACGATTTTCCTGTTTAGGCAATATAATCAATATTATATACTATAAGCCACTAAAGCGAACTCATATGAAACCCCTATGTGGAATACTTACCTGAGTTGAATTAACAGTTGATGCTTTACGAAACCCCATTAAAAGCTTTCCTTCTGGATCCATGCGGCTGAAAGTTACTGCAATAAAATGTTCTTATAGGATGAGAAATGAGTAGTAGAATCCTAAGTCTGAATAGAGAACACAAAAACGAACAAGGAACAAAAACATAAAATGACAGGTATTAAAGAAATGGACCTTGCGCCTAACTCAACCCCAAAAGCTAGCTCAAGAGGTGAGGATTGCCCAAGATCATTTAAAGAGTCTAAATTCCCTTTCCATTGCCGATGTGGGACTCTTCACAACACAAAAATTTTGGAATTCATTCACTAGAGAAAAACATGTGTTTCTCCCGCTTTCTATCCATTTCTTGAGCATGTGGAGCTTATCAGGAGCTGGACCGACTCATGAGCAAGATCAATGCTAGAATATGAGCACAGAAGTCAGCAAGACTACACAGGTGAAACTCATGTTCTGTTTTGTTATCTTGATTTGGAAGGACTCTTATAAATATATTGAATCATTGAGCCAGTACACCAGACATTTTCAGTAAAAACCTAAAAGAAAACTAAATTCTTTCATATTAGATACCTAGAAGAAGATAGGAAAAAGATATTCCATACGATATTTTGCTTCTTCACTCTATTCGCTTCCTGGCATAACTTTCTTATATTCAAACCTGTTAGGAACCATACCAGAGGAGCAAATTTACTATCTATGTTAATACTATAAGTACTCAATGTGACTATCCTCCCTCTGATAGTGTATGAATTGGAAAATAGCTGGTTGTTACAAGAAGTAAATATAATTGAGGATCATCCTGTCAGACCAACTTTGGAAGGTACAGTAGTTAACAATGAACTCATTGTTGTTTTATAGCTAATAAAATCTAAACTTGGAAAAGTGAAAGAAGTATTGGCCCTATTACTGTCATTCTAATTCCAGAATAGCTGACTGGCTTTAACAAAGAGTGATGGGCAAAAGCATGTATTTGGAGTGTCAAAAATTCAAATCTCATAGACACTATGTCTAACCTGACCCCCTTTATCTCAAATAGAGGTGGGTAATGAGTATTGACCTGCCATCATCATTGCTTCAATGTTGAGTTAAAGCAAAGAGCTAGGGGTAGCAAAATTGACCCAATTATTTAAAACCTGCCCAAAACTTATCAGGTTGGGCATGAGATATTTTAGAGTCCGGAGCCAAAAGGGTAAGAAAATTTGTCAAAATTCCAAAAGGGCAACAAAATTAATTATAGAACCAAAAGGGCAAATTTCTGACGGAGAACTTGACGACGTTCAAATCAGGGCAGCCGCCGCAAGGCGCAGCCGTCATGAGCCTTGTAAGTCTCAGCTGTCATGAGCCTTGCAAGGCGCACAAACTTCAACGCCTTGCGGCGGTTTTTTGTTTAAAAAAAAGTTTTTGTTTAGTTGATATAAATTGATTATTTTTTATAAGTATACTATTGGGCTTAATTTTAGGATATTCATAAAACCTTTTAATTATAGATAGAGTTTAAATATATTATAATTACTAGTAAAATAACCCGCGCTTCGCGTGGGAATTTAATATCACGAAATTTATAAAATAATACTTAAAACCTATCAGTCATTAAAACTAAAACACTATATTATCTTACATACAAGATTACGTAGTAACAAACATTAATAATGTAAAGGAAAATGATAATTATAGCATCTTATCATTTATCCTTCAATCAATCATCTTAAATTTGATTTTATAATTTATCATTTTTCCTCTAGGAAGTGTTACTATTTGATATTTTTGGGAAATTAGGTGAGCATCAACATAAGATATTAATTTTTTTATAAATAAATAATCTTTATATGTACTACAAAATACTTATAACAATAACTTTGCAGAAACTTAAACAACAAAGTTTAAAACATGTACTCAAAAACAACAATTAATATCATAAGTATAAATAATGACTCTAAAAAAATATATGTACTAACAAATACTTATAACAATAACTTTGCAGAAACATAAACAACAAAGTTTAAACCATGTACTCAAAAACAACAATTAATATCATAAGCATAAATTAATTAATGTAAAAAGATATACCACGATCTATAACAATAGAATAAAACAGAAAGGAAAAAATTGAGCCAACTGAATGTACAATGTCCTCTTAAGAAAACTATTCCCCTCTAGTACCTGAGGTTTAAAGGAATAAATCCTCTCAGGATAAAACGATTCTATTCACAAGTGTATTGATACAAAAACAATAATGTCAGTGAGTCATTCAACAGGAGCAAAGTACACGAATATTTGATTGTGCTGAAAAAGAAGTTCAGAATTCTCATTATTTTAAAATGAGAGGAAATCCTTCTATTTACGGACAAAAAAGAGTAGTGTGAACAAATGCTTATTGGGCCTTATCGAAAATGTCACAATTCTTTAGAAAAGTTGCAACCTTTTGGAATGGTCACTACATTTCATAAAAGTCACAATTTTTCATAAAAGTTTCAACTCTTCATAAAAGTCACAACTTTTCATAAAATTCACATCTTTTCATGAAAGGGAAAGGCTATTTTTGGAAATAAATAAAATTTAAAAAAATTCTAGCTAGTGGTGGTGCCACATAGGCGGGCCTAAGCTTCTCTTTTATATAAATATATGATTATTATTATTATTATATTATTATTGTTAATATTTAATATTTACATCTTTATATTTTAAAACTAATTAATTTCTAAATTCAACATTTAAATAATTCTATAAAAAAAATTAAAAAAGATTTTTATTATTATTCAAATAAAATTAAAAATATGACAACTTCCCACAAAAAAATAAGGAATCACACACCGTATTAAAGTGAATGAAAATAATTAAAATATATATATATTAAAATCACAAACAAATAAAATTTGAAAAAAAAAAAAGATTAAAAAACTATATATATATAAAAATGACAAACAAAGAAAATTTGAAACAAAAAAATTGAATTGTAACAAGGCGCATTTCATTCTGTAAACCCGTGAAACTTTTACAGTGTTGAAGCATTTCATTCTGTAAATTCCCCGTAAAACTTTTACAGTGTTGAATTATTCAACACTGTAAAAGTTTCACGTGGTATATGTTTCAACAAAAAAAAAAATCAATTAATACTAAAAAATTATTAGATAAAGTGATAAAACAAAATTATTTTCTTCATAATTTATTCATATTAAAGTGAATAAAAATAATTAAAAATATATATATTAAAATCACAAGCAAATAAAATTTACCATTAAATTACCGTATATTGTCTAGATTCTTCAAAAGTTTGAAAAGTTTGATAACTTTAACAACTTTGGTAACTTTGTTTGAGAAAAAGAATTTGAATGAAATTATTAAAACTTTGAAGTGATATATATATATATATATATATACACTAGAAAAAATGGCCCGTGCTGATATAGAGCAACTTTCACATATAGCAAACATAAAAATCATATTTGTATGTTATAGCTATAGTTTGCATAATTGCGCTCCATAACAAATTTTATATTTGCTATGGAGCTTTTGATTTGTATAATTCACTAGAAACATCCAATTTTATATAAATTGTTCAGTTTTGTATAGATTCATTTATACATTGTAATTTATATAATAAGATCTGTATTTGTATAACTATAAGTGTATAGGACGAAAATATATGTATTTGTATTTGTATATACACTTTTCTCTCGTTTTATACAAACACAAACGCATTTTATACCGAAATGTATAAAATGGTTAATTGTATACCGAAAATGGCTAATTGTATACCGAATCAGATGGCAAAAAAATGGAATGTTTGCTGTGAATTACAATTAAAATAAACTATGGCTATAGCATTTAATTTAAATTAACAGTTTGTTATTTCATACAATTTTCTCTAATATATATTACTAATGTTCTAAATAAATCAAAATTCCTAATTATTTAGGAGTATAGTATGCATTTGCGAAAGATGTTTTTCAAATAGTCAAATTCTAGAAACTAAAATAATGACCACATTGAATTGAACCAGATCAATTATTAGGTTTCTTTAATTAAAACTATAGGTTAGATAGATTTGTATTTTATAAAAATAAATTATAAAATATTAATAAAATTGACCATTAGTATTTCATATAACTATTTAATAAAAATTATACAAAAATATTTTTTTACTTAATTTGCTAAAATGAACAAGTGTAAGAGCAAATATTTTAATATAAGTTTTAAATTAAAAAACAATTATATATGTTATTAATTATAATTAATTGATATGAATTGATTTCACAAAAAATCCCAACAAATTGGAGAATAACATTTTCATTGTATTACTGGTTCTCCTCATTATTTATTTATTTCCACAAATTACTTTCTCAATATAACTTTGAAGTATATATTCTCTTGTTCAATTTTATTTGTCACATTTATCTATTAAGAATAAGAAAATAATAATTAACATGACTATTTTTTTTCACAAAATACTCCTATTAATTAATATTTAATATTAGGTGTTGAAAAATATTTTTTTTAAAAAGTAATTAATATTAAAAATAAAATATAAGAAAATTATTGTCCTCACTTTGCATTTTAATAATAACAAGTTAAAATAAAATCTATCTTTTAATAATGAATAAATAAAATTAACACACAAAATAATATTTAACCTATGCCCAATACATAAAAATAGTGTGCTTCTATTCACCAAACAAATTTAAAAATACTCTATAAAGACAAATGGGACCCATCCTATCTTCAGCTTCCATGGAATTATAGGGGCATGCTTTGTAATTAAATGATAAAAGGATGGGCTTTTTTTAGAGCTCTTGATGGAGTCCAATTAATAAAGCATAAAAGATAACTCTACTAAGCAACTTTATTTAATAAAACTTTGTAAAGACTTTAATACCCTCAAACTTTTATTTAATACCCAAAAACTGGCATGTTGAAAAACTTGAAACTCTCTCTTCTACTATATATATATATATATAAATATATAGGATGATTTTCAGGTGTAAACATATATTCACACTTGTCAAATGCATGCATTGACATGACCACCACTTATCAAATGCATGCATTTTTTGTTTTTTTTGTTCAAATTTTGCATTATTTTTTGCATGCTGACATGAGTACACCACTTATCAAATGCATGCATTTTTTGATTTTTTTCCGTCATTTTTACATATATAGATTTTTAATTATTTTTTTTCAAATTATATTTGTTTGTGATTTTAATATATATTTTTTTAATTATTTTTATTCACTTTAATATGAATAAATTATGAAGAAAATAATTTTTTATCACTTTATCTAATAATTTTTTACTATTAATTGAATTATTTAAATTTTTTATTTTTGTTGAAACATATACCACGTGAAACTTTTCCAGTGTTGATTTGATTCAACACTGTAAAAGTTTCACGGGGAATTTACAGAATGAAATGCAAGGCGCTGGCCATGC
This sequence comes from Solanum verrucosum, assembly GCF_900185275.1. Classification (NCBI taxonomy): domain Eukaryota; kingdom Viridiplantae; phylum Streptophyta; class Magnoliopsida; order Solanales; family Solanaceae; genus Solanum; species Solanum verrucosum. The sequence goes on from NW_026020401.1 coordinate 1,220,398, forward strand.
GCCTTACAAGGCTAAGGTGCCCTGTGCCTTGTTATAATTCACTTATTTTTTTTTCAAATTTTCTTTGTTTGTCATTTATATATATATAGTTTTTTAATTATTAAATATTGACAATAATAATAATTATAATATATTTAAACTCTATCTATAATTAAAAGGTTTTACGAATATCCTAAAATTAAGCCCAATAGTATACTTTTAAAAAATAATCAATTTATATCAACTGAACAAAAAAAATTTAAAAAAAAAAACGCCGCAAGGCGCATGGAATTCCACGCCTTGCGGCAGCTGCCCTGATTTAAACGTCGTCAAATTCTCCGTCAGAAAGTTGTCCTTTTGGTTCTATAATTAATTTTGTTGCCCTTTTGGAATTTTTGACAAATTTTCTTACCCTTTGTCTCTGGACTCGGATATTTCACTGATGAACTAATTTGAGCTATGCCCAACTTAACCTGTCTTAGACAAGCTGCCCAAACACAACCCGTATAGATGTCTACCATAACCCACAGGAATGGAGAAAGACTTAATTCAAGGTTAAGAATGTAAGCTAAAAATATCAAACATCTATTTCAAAAAAAAAAACTAAAAATATCAAACATGTCAGAATAACGGAACTTGCTACAAAAACTGTTTCTTACTAGAATGTAAACTTATTTATTGGAGGAAAAAAGGATGGGTCAAGTTCGTTTATTTTATTTTGGGGAGGGGGAGGGGGGCTTATGACCTACTATTTATCCCATCTTAGTCCAAGTTAATATTGGGCAGGTTGGGACTTGGGTAATGACCTATTTATTGACTCAACCCATTTGCTACCCCTACTTGTAAAAGAACTAAAATGTCTTAATCATAAGGTGAATCTTAGAATGTCATGAACAGGAGATTTCATCTCATGAATAAAAAGACAATCTTGTCAAGCCTAGGAAAATGATTACTGCTTAATGTTAACAAGGTAATCCGAATATAACAGGCTTTACGGCTCACTACAAAAGGATGAAACTTCATTACCTGTATCTCCGGCTTGTAATTGCATAGATTGTATGCAAGGGGTCACACCCTCGAGAACATACATCCTGCTGTTGTTGTTTGGCCAAAATCTGAACTGGAACACCCATTCTTTGCCCTTCACATCTTGAATCCGCAGAGGAAGGCCTTCTGGTTGAGAAATTGGTGGGAAATATGCCTGAACAATGAAAATAGTTAAATTTAAATAAGTTACCAGTTTCCAAAAAAAAAAATAGTTAAATTTAAATAAATTGCTGGTGTCACCACGAGGACAGAGGTAAAGGAAGACTAGGCCTCTACTTTGGTGGGCAAAAAAGTCGGTAGATAGGAATGTGTAAAAATGAGGAGGATGAAATAAATGCGAAAGTTGGAAACTTACTTCAGCACACGCTTTAGGAAGCACCAAACGGCCAATTCGACCTGCATCACTTGCACTCAGGACCTTCTCAAATAATGGTATGATGGTGGAATTTGAGCTTGAAAAGACATTGTCAAGGAAATCATGTATGAAATAGGTCAACAACAATGAATCTAATTTAAGAACTCATGATGGATACTCTCCAGATATTTGCTGCAACTCCTGGTCTGTTATCCTTGGCCAATAGCGTGGAAGCAGCTGATTCTTAATCCGACCTTCAACCGGTGGTCTGGCAACACGAATCTGTGAAATTATGCCAGCATTCATCTCCGGTCCCAAAGCAGAGGTAGATTTTGGGGGTTTGGGCAATAGATTTCGAGATCTAGACCCTTGCTGCAAGGAAGAAATTGTCTTGTTCAGGTCCCCCTCATCCAATGTAGTAGGAAAGAGCTTTGAGTTCGGTGAAGGTGCAGACAGAGCTATGCTTAAATTTGTTTGCACCGTTGATCCATGAATCTCCATAACTCCTTTGTATCCATTATATGAATCCAGTTTGGCATTTTTAGAGGACTCTGCCGAAGTCTGACACAAATTTGATGAAAAAGTGCTTCCAGATTCTCCAGCAGGATGGAAGGTTTCTTCCATTTTTATTTGGCCTATAGGCCTATTGGTGTTGTCATTCTGGTGTAGGAGCAGAAGTGCTGGATCAATACTGTCAGAACCCTCTCTTTTATTTGGTTCTGAACCATTTATCTGACTGCCCAGAGAAGTGGAAGCTGTTTCACCAACACTGTTTGAGATAGAAGTTCCAAAAGCTTTGGGCTTCTCATGATTTGGGGTCTGCAGGAAAATGGAAGAACATGATGCAGGATGCAATTATAGTTCCTAAATTTCTAATAGCGAAAACCCTAAGAAACAATATCAAGTCTAGCAACTTCAATCTGTCACTTTCAATGTAAAAAATACTTGCTTATTAAAAACTAGCCTTGCTTAACTACATTACAAATAGAAATAGGGCATCCTATTCCAGAACAATGTTAGAGAACAATCAGGAAATAGAACAGATAAACAGATGGCAAGCACGAGTGCAATTTGCTGGGTTTTTTCCTTAGATGTGATTTTTTTGGATAAAATCAATAGGAGCAATGTCCACGAGTTATTAGAGTTTACTACGCTATTCAAATGTTTTATGGACTACTACTTAAATAGTTAAATTACAATTTACAATCCAAGGAGAGCTAGCAAGCCAACTTCAGTAATTACAATTCATTTGTGTGTCACAGTACAAAAATTCACATGAATGCATAAAATTTATCTCACAGCATGTTGCTGACAGCTCCTCACACAGCTGATACAATTAATGCCCCCGCTATCGAGCAGCTCTAGCAAAGAGCTAGAAGCAATACATCCGCAATGAAGACGCTGCGAATACCAAAATTAGTTTAAAAGGTAAGTGGCTCTGCAGAGAATTAGATTGTACTATGAAACAGAAATACTATTCTGGAGCTAACCTTGCCACATGAAATACACTCCCTCCAACCAGTGTCCTCCGAGTGGAATAAATCACAGAAGTGTAGTTGTTCATAAGCAGTCCTGGAGTAAATCCAAATCCCATGTTATGACATCAAAAGTTAGTGATCTTATTCTCAGGAAAATCTGAGTGAAGTTAGGTCACAACTCACAAGATGGTAAATACAAACTTCACATGACAAATTGTAGACCTATATATATATTTCATTTTACAAGATATATTAACCCTTCCTAAAAATAATTGATGAGAAGTCCTACACCTAACTTGAGGCAATTAATACGTGTTTAAATTCATCCCACTTTTAGCAGACACAAATATTTCTAAGTATAATGTTGAGAAATCTACCCTTTCACCAATTTGACAGTACTCGGCTTGCCAGAATTTTGTATTAAAACTTAAGGTAAATTCTTTTATTCCTCCAAGTTTCCAAATTCAATTACTTTCAACGTACTTATTTCTAAGTATTTAGTTAGTATGATTCTGGCGTTCATCAGCATGAAGGACTATTTTGTTAAATGCTATACTCTCAACCATTCAAGCAAAGAGAACTTGGTCAATAGACCTTTTAGGCGTAAGAGATAATCTACCATTGCATTTGAGATAACTCAGTACACTCAGAGAAAGGCATCCAGAGATTGCTAAATGATGGTCATCTACTCTAAGTGGGTTGACTTTTGGGAAGAAAAACTGGTCTCGTATTAACAAGAATAGAATGTACAAATTAAGTCACGAAACTATAGTAACCCAGTGCCTGCATGAATTGGGCAAGAAAAGAGTGAACACTATAGAAGGCTGACAAGGGGGAGGCCTACCAGTCGAAGAGTTAGACTGAAAACCTTAGGAATCAAAGCTTGCTCCCCAGTAGGTGCACTAGGTCAATCCATCCCATCTGCAGTCTGCCTAAGCCATGATGGTCAGAATTACCGAGAACTATGTTATATATGTGCTGATGGATTAGTTAACATATGCTAGCGCAAGTTGGTTCTCGAACCATCTTAACTTTTTTAAGAAAAAAGGGCTCAGAAGTTTCCATTCGACCCACCAATGGCTGTGGTTTGTGATTTCGCCACTCAATACTGAAGAGAATCTTACTCATTAATGGACAGGTAGGCTCCTGAGTCAGTGGTACGACTGTACAACCATGTGGTCTTCAATTCTAATTGGTTACCACCATATTCCAATATATCACCATTGAATTTTTTTAATAATAGCTAGTGCTCACATCAACTATACCAGGAATTGCTTTGGCATCAATAATATTTATTCAAATGTGTCTATTTTGGGGTCGTTTGGTTGGGAACAAGTTATCCGAGGATAACTAATCCTGGGATAACTTATCCCACCATGTATATGGGATAACTTATCCCATAACTATGGTATAAATGATGGGATAAGTTATCCCAAACATGGCAACCAAACAAGACACAAAAATTTTATCTCATCACTATCTATTTTTATCCCTCACACACCCGAAGTGTTCTCCGGTTATAATTTCTCAAACTGGATGCCCTAAGACTCTGCATCAGTTTTTTAGTTTTCAGTTTATGGTGAAACTTCTGTTAGCTACATTTTATACCAAAGTTAAAGTGAATATTTTTCCTTAGGACAATGCAGGTGGTAGATTGCAAAATATACAAGTTTATCATGAATTTAACTACCAGTCATCTATCCTGACCAAGAAACACAAGACAAACAGAAAAATAACAGAAGAAGTAAAACAAACAAACAAAACGAAACATACGGAAAAAAAAAATACAAAATATTAATAATAAAATAATTTCATTCCATCAGCACTGAATTACTTACTGTAAGTGAAATCACTGCATGCAATCTCTATTTCATATAAAGGCCAATAGAGCAAAAAAAGACAAAGTTGCTCCACAGTAACTTAACATGGAACCAAATAGACAATTCTGGAAAGGAAAAAAAAAAGTTATCCCCTCACTACATTTTTCCCCATCACTTCAACCACCTCACGTAGATCACAAGCCCATGCTACTGATCTCGGCCAAAAAAACCTCACTATGACACAGCAAGAACCACAGATAATGCAAATCCTTAAAAGAAGGCAAGCAGGTTAATCTGCACCGACTTCCTAAAAGACAACAAGTGAAACAGAAAGTAGAGGGATTATCTTTCCCACATTTTGATCTTGCAGGATTCTTAATCTTTCCAGAACTAGAGTCAGTTTGAGCAACCATTACTTGGTGCATATTATCCCAATAGAATTAATTCTCTCAAATTGAATATGCAATCTCTAATTTGAAAAGGTAAAGTAATTGTTTTGTCGAATTAACTAACAGTCAGAAAAAAGAACATGATTTAGCGAATATCTTTCAGCAAAACAAAAAGGATAATTCTCTGAGCTGCTACAGTATTCACCAACACAATAACCTTAACATAAACACAGAAACTGTTCAGATTCTACATACTCCTTCCGTTTCAAAAAGAATAACCAGCTCAGTAAAAAAATTTCAAACCATCTGATATTCCATCTCAATTAGTAGGAGTTAGGACATTGGTTCCTTAATCTTTTCTCGAATAAAATTAACAAATTCAAAATCTACACAAAGTCACAACATTTTTACAATAAAAATATCTAGAAATCACTGTTTGACATCCTAAATGGTAATGTTATCATATAAAACGACCAAACAGAGCGAGTAATAGACAAAACAGTTTCTAGAAATATAAAAAACAACAAAACTGAATTTACAAACATATAGCAATTCAGTATAAAGGAAGAGATCTGAATTGAATTACCCGCACTTATCACAGAGGGTGGTAAATTCACCAGATCGCAAAGGCCACCCTTTTTTCCACTCAATTAAAGAAGTTGCTCCACACAGTCCATTCATGCAAATCTTCGACTCCATTCCTAAACTCCTTACTTCTAATCAAGCCCTAATACAGCATAATCTTCTTCTTAATACTTCATAAGCAAAACCCAAAAAAAGTTTTTTTTTTAAAGCTAAAAATGAAGTCTTTAGAAAAACCCAAGTATGAAAAAGCTCAATAGTAAGAGTAAAGGAAGAATCTTGAAAACAAGAGTTAAAGACATAAACTGAAGCTAGTAAGCAGCAGTCTTTGTGGGTCTATTTTCAAAATTTTGATAGAAAAATATTAGGGAAGTTTGTTGAAATTCCGGTACCGGAAAGTTGTATCACCGGTGGAGTTGGGAGAGAGAGAAGCGTAAAGTGTAAAACAGTTAAAAAATGGAAAAGGGGACATGCAGGGAGGGAGAGACTTGAAGGGTCAGCAAAGGTCGCCCGCCTTTCCCTTTCAGTTCCTCTTCCACTAACGTCTCTCTGCTCTTCTCCCTGTTTCTTTTTCACTTAAATCATATGAGCTTTTCATAAAGGGGAAAATGTGAAAGCAAGATTGAGATGATTTTGGACATATAGAGAAGATATGTTTTAATGTCTTATTGCGAAGGTATGAAAGGTTGGCTATGAATTTCGAAAGATAAAATAGATAGAAGAAGTATTCGGAGACGTGTGATTAGATAGGATATAAGTCATTTTAACATACAAGGGTATGATTTTAGATAAAAGATTGTGGAGGATACAAATTAGAGTAGAAAGTTACTCTCTCCGTTCATTTTTAATTGTCATAATTTTTTTTTTAAAGTTAAACTATAAGAACTTTGATTAACATAGTATTTTCATCATATTGATATGCAAAAAACTTGCAATTTATAATATTTTTTATATAATTTTTTAATATCTAAATTTTTTGTTTAAAATATTAAATTAATGTTATTTAATTTAATTTTGAAAATTAATCAAATTGACTATTTCTAGATTATTTTGGACTATTCTGAGAATCTATTAAAAAAATAGTCTCTACTTCTAAAATAAAAATAAAATTTATATGCATTTCATCCTCTTCACACCCTACTTTAAAAAATTACATTGAGTATATTATAATTATTATAAAAAAGTAGTCAAAAATCAACTTTTCAATCTTAAAATTTATCTAAAACTTGTATTGTACTTGAAAGATTTACAGAAATGTCTTAAACCTGTTTTTAAATTAAAAAATAGTGTTGTATAATACTCTTTTTCTTTTAAAAAAGAATGACATAGTTTGGCTTGGCAGGAAGTTTAAGAAAATAAAGAAGATTTTTCAATTTTGTGGTCCTAAATTAAAATTATGAAAAATGTATCAAAATGTTCTTTAATCTTGTGATGTTAAACATGACATATGAAAAACTGAAATTAAAATATTACTAGAAAAGATTTGAGTCATTTTTTTTAAAAACGAACTAGATAGAAAAAAGATCTTTTTTTTTAAAACGGAGGGAGTATAAAACAAATGGCTCATATAGGAAGTGGGAGTCCTAATCAAAAGAACAAAAATGCACTTAGCTTTTCAACTATGGTTCTTTTGGCTTAGTGTGTAAGATAAGATTGGAACTAAGATAGATGTGTGTCAATCATCATTGCGTAATTAAACGGATAAGTAAGCAAATCAAAACTAGTTTAGTTTATTCAATCCCCTAATTGATTACTTCTTCTACGCGTGCTTATGCTAATACTATAATGACATCATGCTTATCAAATCTTTAACCAAAGAGCATCAACTACAAAATTTGGTGGTGAGGGGTGGTGGGTGAGTGACATTACTTTTTTTTTTCTTTTCTATATATAACAAACATGAGAGATTTTTGAAATTGTCTCATGTGTTTTATTTTTGATGTATGGTTTAATTTTAATTTTTTAAATGTTATCGAATGACTATTGCAATCGATAAAATTTGATAAAATTAAGTATTTGAAAGTTATGATAACATAAAATGAAAATGGTTTTTCTTTATAATATCTTGTATGTCAATTAACAAAAGTAATATACTCATTATCTTTAGTATAACTTACATAAATCATATAGTGTAAAGAGTAAATTACATCATATTCCTATTATTTTTCTAATTATAATAATCCCTTAAAATTTGTACCTTCTGAATACATAAGTCACCATTCAGATACATTAATTCTTCATCCGGATACATAATTTACCATCCAAATACACTAATTCTGATACAAGAAGAATCCTTTTGTTGCGCTAAAAAGGGGAACAAAATCTTTTCTGTTGCGCTTAAAAAGGAAAAGAAATGTAAAATTAAATATCAAATCCATAAATCACGCAATGCGCTGCACAATGTATCATAAAAATTGAAATATAAGAGTTAAAAAGATAAATATCATAATTTGATACATAATAAAGTAGTCAACATTGTTACTGTTATGTATCATATACCTATTATTGGAGTTGATACATAGTGCTCTAATTATAGAACATTATGATTTATGTATCAAGATTATTATTGGATAATATATACATATGCATAACCTTCTAAGTTGGATAAGACTGAAAAAACACTAAAGATTATAAATACATAACACAAAATTGATTTGTTACTGTCTATATAGCCTTTTAAATTTGAATAGGATTGAAGATACATTGTAGAACTTGATACATTAGGTAGTGTTTATGTATCAAGTACATTTATATTGAGCACGATAAACACTACTCAAAGATTCAACAATATTGTGGTTATGTATCAATACCTTAAATGTGAATATGATACATTATATAAAACAAAGGCTATTGTAGCTGTGATGTATCAGAGTAGTGATAAACTAACAAAGTCTAATTTAAGAATCAAAATAAATGAGATACATTGAAAATCTGCAAGTTTGATAGTGATGTTTTCCCTCCTTTATGGGAGTTTTCCCAACATTAGATTTAGAACTCGAGCATGCATCATTTTTCGACCTTTTCGCTCTCAAATTTCATGATTAATGAGTCGTTTCGTTGTTTATATATATTTTCATGAAAGTTTTCATCATCAGAATTCATATGTATCAGAAAATTGTAGATGAAAAAGGCAAAAAAGTTTTTTTTTTTAAAACGATAATTCAAGAACTAGAAAGAAAAAAAATGATGAGGAAATAGTTCTACCTCTTTAGGAACTAGAAATCGATGAACTGGAGAGAGAATATATTTGAAATTCAAAAATGGAGTGATGAAGGCAACTGTTGATCTGTGGGAGTGATTTCAGGCGTGAAATAGGAACAAAAATCGCTGGATTAGAGAGTTGTGAGTTATGTATTTGGAAAAGAAGAGAAGAAAAGGAAAATAGGGATTTTTGTAATATTTTGAAATAGTAGGGAATTTTAGAGAATATGGAAAGAAAGATTGTATAGTTAGGTAATTTTTCCCTATTTGTATCATATATTATGAAGAGGTGTATGGAATTTTTTATTAGATTAAATTGGAACCTTTTAACACCTTGCAAGACTCTATGTTAAAGATTTTAATCATTTGTTGTAAGTGTATCAACTTCAATCAGGTGATGTCCTACTTGATCATGTTTATTAAGGTCCATTTTCAAGTGTAGGAAGTAGATCTCATGTGGTTTAAGATTCTAAGGGACCTCTAGTAGTACTAAGCTAAGTTCAAAGTCTTCCTATTGATCAAGTTTTTTCATGAGATCATACAAGGGACGATTTCATGGATAGTTTTTGAGTACTTGTTTAGATAGTTTTTGAGTATGTGTTTTCTATCAATAAATTAATAGTATACTTATATAGTTATTTGCATGAGCCCTCAGAATAGAAAAGATTCATATCTTTGAGTACGTACTTTCTACCAATAAATTAATAGTATACTTATATAGTTATTTGCATGAGCCCTCAAAATTAAAAATTGAATATTTAAAATTCTATATTAAAAATACTATAAGTTGCACTTTTTTCATATCGATATGATGCAAAAATACATCTTAATATGTTGGTCAAAATTCTTTTATTACTCTTTCAACTAAATCATTATACATATCATTACGATGAATAGCTATCACCTTATCCCAAGACTTTCAATTTTTTATAATCTCCTCTCATCCATCTAGTAATCATCATATGCTATTAACATATTTTGAAGACATAATAAACAAAAGCTCTTACCAGCTGAGCTATTGGAATAAAACAACACTCCCCAAATGTATACTCCCAAAACAACCCCCAAATCCCAACATAAGTAAGGTGCAACTATTTTAAGACTTTTAAAGATGGGACTATTTTATATATTTTCAAAACTTTGGAACTAAAATTAAATATTGTTAAACTGCATAATTTTAATATTGAAAACACCTTAAATCTCTGTTTGGATCATTGTTACTCATTGTATTGTATTGTTACTATACCTATAATGTTTATTTTGATTGTTACTTAAAATATATTGTATTGTTAAATTTCGTTGTTACGTAACAATGAAAACCCCTATTTTATGGAACAACCGATTTGGTGTGTTTCCATTGTTATTTAATTTCTTTTTCCAATTATATCTTTACATAATATTTCAAAATACTATTTTACCCTTTACCTTATATTATTTAATTCTAGTCAAACCTCTTACCCTAGAATAATTAAGAATATTTTAGTAAATTTATAAATTATAATACAGTACGATACAATCAAACCAAACAATTAAAATGTCATTAAACAACAACAAACAATACAATTTAGCCAAACATTGTATATACCATACAATAGAGTACAATACATTACAATACATTATGAAACAATGAATAACAATGATCCAAACAGAGTAGTGTAGGTTATTAATTTTGTCTTCGAACTAGGATATGTATTAAAAACACTCATGTACTTGATTTTCCTCATGTATCAACTCAATTTAGATACCTCCTCAATCTGGCCATATGTGGTGAGAATTTAGAAGCATATTTTCCTCATATTACAATATTAAGAGTGTATTTAAATTTAATTAGTTAAATAAAATACTAGTATTTTAAAACTGTCAGAAATAAACTAATAATTCGAACCGAGTTTATTTTCCAATTGAGTGAATCCAAGAAGTAATAGATAATTTACTTCCTTATCTATAGACAAGAATTTTATAGTCCATTTCAGTCTCTTGAGGAGCAACAATGGCGGGACTCACTAATCTGAAGCTATCTCTGTTTCCCAATTCTTGTTCACTCTCCTCTTCTTCCTCTCTTTCCTCAAACCCATTTCTTGTTTCTACCTCCATTTTCCGCAGAACATCCCACAGCTTCCCTAGTAAGTAACTTTTAGCTTCCCCTATTCTTCTCGGAGTAGTATTAGTTAGTGACTATGGCAATGTTCTTGTTTTTTTCTACTCAATTTTTTGTGGGTGTTCCTAATTTTTCATTTTTGGTAATTTTTTTCAGAGATATTCGCGTTTTCGAGCAATGATATTAAAGTGGGCAGCAACATTGAAGTGGATGGATCTCCTTGCAAGGTTATAGGTGATTAATGGCCACTCCCCATATCTTATTATCTTTGTTAATAACCCAACATGATAATTATAAATTTTTTTCTGCCTGAAAATTGAGGGGGTAGGGGAAAGGGAAATGGGGGAGGGGTGAAAATTCTGGTAGCCAACCAACTGTACTACTAAGATTCCCTTCCTCATAGTGCATTGTTGCTAATGTGATTTTAGCTTTTTATTGTTTGGTTATGCTAAGTGTCTGTTTGTTTTTCACCAGTAAAGGAAAGGGGTTGTGAAATAGCTCTATTAATTTATGTAGTTTATGAAAATTCGGGGTTTAGAAAGTCAAGTAATTGTATTCAAAGAAGTAAAATTTGCAATACTTTTTACAGTTGCGGAAGTTGCTAAATTTTAGTGTGTTTGAAAGTTTATAGCCATGTATTATTGACAACCATATTTATCCTACTGACCCCAAATTACAGGATGATTACTATGAAAATACACAAACTAGAGCAAGACTAGAGGATTCCGAGTGAAGTGTAAGGTTTCATGATTACAATGAACGAACGAATAAATGGATTATGCTAAAAAAAAAAAATTGATGGCAAGGGAAACCCGCAGCCGCTACCCTTTGGGTGCGTACAGGGTAAAACCCCCGCTCCTATGCAGTAGCTCGCAAACCAGATAGGAGAGGTAACCCGCATTAGGTAAGCCCGGTGTGACGAGCTCAACCTAGAAGGCAAACCCCTTGCTTTTGTTGGCAAGGGGTTTTGAACTTGAGACCTCCAACATGGAAGTCCCAAGCCCAAACCACTGGACCACCCCGAAGGGTTGGATTATGCTAAATTTACTTAGAACATTGTTGGTCCACTCACACTCTAGGGTATGCTAGCTGTTATAAACTGTTTGTTTTGCTGTTCAGATTTCTATATAGGTTACCAAGCCAATGTTTTGGGACTGTGATAAGCTCACACTTTTGTATCGTTGTACAATAGACTGTTATTTTACTTGTAGTCCATAAAGCAGAAGTAAAAAATAGATGATTTTTTTAATACAAATACATATATATGAATAGTTTGGTATTGAGTACACCTAAAATTTGGTCGATTCTTTTTACTGTTTGATAATACTTATCATTTGGGTGTGTTTAGAGTTTCTTCATGTAAAGCCTGGGAAAGGGGCTGCATTCGTGAGGACCACATTGCGCAACTATGTAACAGGGAACAGCGTTGAGAAAACTTTCCGAGCTGGAAGTAAGGTAATATCTGTGGAACCACTATGCTTTTTCTCTTACTCTATATGTTTATATGCTGCAGTGGATTTTATTGCCAAGGTCACACCACAATGTCGCATTCATGTCATCTACAACAAGAACCGGTTAGGTAGCACAGGCCATTCTTTTTTAATCAACCAATTGAAGTTGTCGAGTACCTCGAACAAACTAAGAAACTATGAATGGGCCATATATTTAGAAATGAAATAGTTGGTAACCTTTTGAAAATCACTTTAGTTTGAGTCTTCTTTTGAGTGTTAAGATGATTGCGGAAATTATCCAGAAACCTTCTATAAGTGATAAAGAGTCTTCTTTTGAGTGTTAGCTGAATCTTGGTAAATTTTTTGTTAGGTAAGCAGTTCCATCTCTGAGCTTTAGTGATGCAACAGATGAATTGCTATCTTATGGCTAGATATTAACTTAACTCCACAAATTGTTCCATCCAGTTATCTTTAGCAACCTGTTTGTATTAACTCTTCTGAGAATTTCTTAAGAAAAGTGTCAAACTTTATATTTTCCTTTTATTATCATTGTAGTCACACCTGAAATTATAGAAGTATTAAGTAACTTTTAATACAAATGAAAGATGAAAGGATTTCCAGCCAAGTATTCAAATTTTCTTTCATTGATGTTCTTATTTAGTTAAGTATCTTTGGAAGTTGGTGGTGAAGAGTTGGACCATCGATCTCCCGAAGGGTGTCTACTTGATAGATTAGATGTCAAAATACATGTCATAGTATTTATTTCTACACTCAAAATTTCTTGATTAGATATCATACCAGAGAGAAAGAACATGTTTGAGAGATTCTGTATGTACAATGGCTGGAAGTTGATGGATTTTGAATTGATGAAAGTTTCATGTTGACGGCATGGCTGATGGTACTGGTGTCTGACCAATCTGTGAAGATGCTGTGTTGAGACTACTGTGATTGTGAATACTGAATATTACTTTTAAGGCTTTCACTTTTGGTGTATATAAGAAAAACAACTAGTATATACAACCAGTTGACCAGTCGTTGAGATGCTCTGGAGCTTGTGGTGAACAAATGGCATTGGCATGTGTTCATGATGATGCTGATGATAGCATGAGCAGGGACAAATTGAGTTTTAAATGTCGTGATGAAGTTGGTGATCATAGGGCTTTTTGAGAAGGAGAAAATAAGTATTTCTGGCGCTGATGCTGGTTGCTAGAGGAACTTTGACAAAGTAATGCAGCTGCTGTAGTCATCATATTAGCATATAGCTTTTTCCTGGAAGGTGAGCAAATATCTTGCTCATCATGTAATCTCTCGTCCGAGTAAGTGGCTCATTAAGTTGGAGATGGATTAGTTATTCTGAGGAGAAAAAATAATGCACATTATGAATTGACTAAAGAAATAATATTAAATGAATCCCCTGCTTTTGTTGTCAAGGGGCATCGAATGCTATAGAATGAAAGAAGTGAATCACATGAAGTTAAGAACCACAGTCAGGTTATGCAAAATTATAGAATGGTACTGAAGCAAGATATGTATCATGAGTCATGAGAGGTTATTAGTTTGCTTTCCGCCCTACAAGGTGGAAATCAACTTATGACATTGTGGAAAGTGTCATTTACCTTTTCTCAATGTGGGGATTACTACAAACTCTAGGACTGAGAATGAAAGATACAAAGCAAGGATGTACACCCTGAAACTTCATTTATACAATTCAAATAATTGTTATATTTACATTGTGTATATGGCTTAATACTCTTCTCTCTTTTTTGTTGACTGACTAAATGGTAGCATCAAATCATGAATTATACAACCATACTACAGAAAATAAAGGCAGGAATTCTTAACTTTGTGGTGTAAGCTCCTTTTAATAGGAATGCCATAACTAATCTTGTTGTTCGACTTTTACCAGGCAATAGAAAGTCTGTCGAAGGCAGTGTGGAAGTTCCTTTCCTTCCTGTTTTAGAACATAAAATACATTACAATCTACTGAAAGACTGTCAGATCTATTACATTGATAATGGACCTGCAACTTTGACGTCAGTTCTTTTTCTCAACCAAGTTGTCATTGCTCATGTGATTTTAAATTTCAGTTGACATTCAAATATTTCTGCAGATAGAAGAGGCAAATATCTACAAGGAGACAAAGCAATTCACCTACAAGGATGGTGCCCAGTATGTCTTCATGGATCTGGTAAAGTACAGTAACTTTTAATAGAGTGCGCAAGCTTATGCAAGTTACTTTTATAGAGCTCCCATATCCCAATCTGTTGAAGTGACACTCTGCTATCTTTCTCCCTCCTTACTTCCAAAAAGAAAAAAAGAAAATGAACTAGCATAAACCTGGCAGCAATTATCTAGTCGATGGACTTGGTTACTTGAGGGATTATACCTAACTGTAGCAGCAATTCTCTTTTTCCTACTATTAGCCTTTGAAGTGTAAGATGCTACTTTTATATTCATTAATCTTTAGCCTGTATAGTATTATGGAGATTTTGTATTTCATCTTACCCTTTTGGCACATAAAACTAGACCCAAATTCAAGGCACTTTAGCATGTACAAGTGTGGGCATCAAGGTTCGGCTAATTTATTTGGTTTTGGTGAAGTTCTAAATATCTGATCTATAGTTGCACCTCATAAGTCCCTTAAGTTGTCAGCTCTGCCCTTTCTTATCCCAATTGAGCTAAAGCTAGTCTGACGGGTTAAAATGGTTCATGCAGATACTTAAGAATAGAAGTATATCTGTGCATTTCACAGATACTTAAGAATAGAAGTTTTTCTCTTTTGTATGTTTGGTGTAATCTGAAACAGGAAAATGATTTAAATACTTTTGTTAACTTGGTGGTCTCCCTTCATGGTTAAAGGGATCTGAAAGTCTTTTTTTCTGTAAGTATCTGTACCTTCTTGGTGCATATGGGCAAAATACCTATAAAAATACAAAAGAAGAAGTTTAATGTGGCTCTCTAATGTCTTAATTGGTTACATTGCTCGTGTGGAATGTGGATCAAGTTCCCTTCTATTCTCCTAGTCCTTACCCACTTTTAGGAAGGATGAACTAGAATTTGGTTGTTTCTGTTCCCCCTTATATACTCACTGTATATTCTATGGGAACTTTGGGCAATTTCGTTGCAGACCTCTTATGAAGAATATCGTCTAAATGAAAAAGATGTTGGAGATAAAGCAAAGTTTCTAAAAGAGGGCATGGACTGCACTTTGCTTTTCTGGAATGGGAAGGTATTTTCCAATGCTGAACTTATTTCAAGTGTTTGCAGTTTCTGTTTTGCTACTTTATAAGTGTCAATTGGGAATCTCAGTCTCTCACATTGATCCTATATCTTGTCTTGTAGAAGCAATCTCTTTCATATATTTTTTACTCGTAATCAGTAAACTAAGGTTAATATTTCTGTAGGTGATCGACTTTGAATTGCCTATAACAGTAAAGTTGACAGTGGTGGACGTTGATCCAGGCGTCAAAGGTGACACTGCCCAAGGTAATCATTTACTGTTTACTAGCTTGAACCATTGAACTTGAAGTCCTAGAAGGAGATTTCAGAGGCATATACGCTTCATGTCCTATGATTCGATTCTAATAGGGGTATAGCATTATAAATTATCCATGTCTTTTGGTTTGTCTCAGTGTCAACTATTGATATTCTTGACACTCTTCTTCCTAACGTATAGCTACTATGATGCCAAATATAAGTATCTGGTTGTCAATATGATCTGTATTTTGTGGCAGGTGGATCAAAGCCAGCAACCCTCGACACTGGTGCAATTGTTAGTGTTCCATTATTCATAAATAGAGGGGAGGAGATTATGGTTGATACTAGAAATGGACAATACATGAGCCGTGCTTAGGTTGCTTCAGATACAATTTTGTAACAACTGAAACTTTTTGTATCTATATGTATTAGAACCTAGTATTTGCAGGAGTAACATTAGAGAACCCCATTGAGAATGCTATTGGAAACGTTTTGTTTTAGTGTACAAATGGGAAAGAAAAGCAATCCTTGTTTTACTGCCAGTTTACCTTCCAAACATAACTCTAAAAATATTGTGAGCAGTGAAACATTGGGTGAAGTTTTAAAATGTGTTTGGTTATAATTTTTGGCTTGAATTACTAGTCAACTTTCTTGTTTTTGCATTTACATTATAGTTTTTTTCTTTTTGTTTTTTTGTGATTTGTCTGTTCTTGGGCTTACAAAATAAAGTCTTTGTTTCAGTTTCTTTTCTTTTTTGTCTTGTTCTTCTGGCAAAATAAAGAAAAAGTCTTTGATACAAAAAGTTAGATTAGAAGCACTAATATTTTGGCATTTATGTAGTTCATGTAACGTATCTTAGTAAAATTTTAATATTTTAGATTTTAAGAATATTTACGCATTTTTTTATTTTTTTTTGAATAACTTAATGGTGTAAAAAATTATTTATAAGGACGTCGTATAAATCTTAAACTCATATGATATAACACTAGTAATAATATGTAAGTCTTCAATTTTTGAGCTCGAGTCAAAATAGTTTCCTAATATTACATGATGGGTTGTACATTTAAATTACTCCCCAATTTACATGGCCTTTTAAGTTTTAATATTGAACATATTTCCTTGTATTAACCTTTTACATTATTGATCTATATATTATAATTGATATTTTTTTATCTCGCTTTTAAAAATATAAATTATTATTATTATATTAAAAGGTCATTTAATATCAAATCAACACAAATAATCTAAAATCGACATCATACATAGTAACTATTGAAAGAAATAAAAAGAACTTCATGACATGGATATTGTTGATAAGGAAAAATTGGAGTGCTTTAGTTTTATAATTGTACTTCTAGTTTGGCTTAAACTTTATATGTGTTTTATCTGTCAACAGTTTTGTTAATTTTTTATAAATTATAATTCATGGTATTTGATACTTCCACTCATACAAGTACCTAATAAGTTTATATATCCACCTACACTTTCTTTATCAGCTCCAACATTTTCTTTTTAATATGCTTTTATTTTTATCAGCTCAAATGACTAAATTAAAGTGAAAATCATTAAAAGAAAAGGGTGTAAATTGTAAACATCAAAGAATTTTAGGGTGCTCAATGCAAATAACTTATTAATTCACTGTATACACACTAATTTTAATGCTAGCAAGAGACATATCTTCATTTTCACTTCACTTCAAATGACACATTTACCCTTATGTAACTGATATTATAAATCTAGGAAGGATTTTCTTCTCATTCTCACTTCAATCTAAAAAAAGTAGAAAAAATGTTGATTTGCTTTTTTTATTTACTAGTTCTAACATTTTCACAAATTATGAGTAAAATGTTGTTTGCAAGAAAATTCAATGGAGAGAATTTAGTATCTGATTCAAATCGGAGCAACCCCGCAAACCCTTCTATGCCTACTGAAATTATTATTGAAATCCTCTCGAGGGTTCCAGTGAAATCTCTCTTGAAATTTAGGTGTGTTTCTAAATCTTGGCTTGCTTTGATCTCTAGCCCCGAGTTTATCAAGTCTCATTTGAGTTTATCAGCTAATAATAACATACACCTTAGGAATATAGAGGAATCAAACTTGGATTATCTCATGAAAAATCTTTATATATCTTTTTTGTTTGAGGGTTCAGTGAATGGATTGATATGTCTTGTAAATAGGGCAAAAAATATATATTTATGGAACCCAACTATAAGAAAGTACAAGAAATTGCCTGATCATAAAATTGAACCGAGGCCTCTTAGTCGTTTCATATATGGTTTTGGATATGATAAAATCCATGATGATTATAAGGTGGTGTTATATAATTTTGATGAGGTCGCTATGTATAGTCTAAAGAATGATTCTTGGAGAAGAATTGATTATCCTCGAAATGAGGGGAGATTAATGAATACAGGTAAGTTTCTGAATGGAAAACTTTATTGGGCTACTACTAATGATCTTGATTTAAGGGTCTGGAGCATAACCTCTTTTGACTTGACTGATGAGAAATGGAGAAAGGTGGAGCGACCATGTGGAAATGATATTCTCGTGCTGGGAGTGTTGGAAAGTAATCTTTCTATCATGATTCGTAGTAATGCGACAACTAACATAGAGGTGTGGGTAATGAAGGAGTATGAGAATAAAGTATCTTGGATGAAGATGTTTACTATCAATTATACTCTAGATCGTGTGGAATATTTTATTGCTCAATCCTTTTATTTGACAAAAAGAGGTGAATTTTTGGTTATGTTTAGACCATATCACATGATATACAATTTAAATGATAATTCAATAGGATGTGTAGATCTTAGAACATTTGATTTTGGTCTTCTTACTGATTTTTACATTCAAAGCCTAGTTTGTCCTTTTTCACAAAATTAATCAAGGACACAAAAGGAGACAAGTCAACAAAAGTTCTGATGATTGCAATTGTGGAAGTCATTTGTAAGAGTTCAACTTTATACGTTGATGCAAATAATTGTTATATTGCCTCTATTTATCTTGTAAGAGTGGAGCTTGATATTATGCAAAGTTATTTGTAAGAAATTTACCCCACATCTTTATGAAGATCCTATTTAATCTTTTCTTTTTGTATATTTTTATGATTTTTTTTTCTCATTATTGTTAATAGCTTATTGAACTTTTTCAGACATATCTTTTCATTAATTTAGATATTTGGTCAATCAAAAATTAATTTTTTTCCACTTAAATGGTAACAACAAGGTGGGCGAAAATCAAAAGTTAAAAAATATTATTCGATATATATGTTGAATATCCAACCCTTTCTAAAGAAGAAATTAGTTAACTACTTAAGTGTATAGACTCATGAAAAAACCTTTTTTTTTTTTTGTATAACTAGAAAAATCCCATATAACTGGTAACACAAATACAAGAGTGAGTCAGGACAAAATATAAGTCTGAATACTAGAAATTGGCTAGAAAGAAAAACAGGAAAGTTAACAAACAATAGAAACTAGAATCTATAATTGTCGAACAAAGCAGTTCACTCTAAACTCTGGCAAGTCTCTTCAAGTCCAATGGCTCAATCTCCACACGAACCTATAGATGGACATGTACACAAAAGGTGTAGCAAATATAGAGTGAGTATGAACAATTGTCACGATCCAAAATGGTTCATGACACCCACATTTAATCTTTTAGATGGACGAATGTCATGCTCCGAGCCTACATCCTGGACGTGGTCGGCACTCGAGAACCGTTTCTAATCTCCAAGTAAATTCTTGGCCTGACTGACTATTTAGCGGAAGACTCACTCAAGCAGAAAGAAGCTTTATATGCAGAGTTTAACTCATATATCTCAAATAGATCCAACTCAATGATTGAAAGTACTCAATGTTATAAATAAAACATCTCAAAATAAAAGGGAAATACTGAGAGACTTCTCAACTCTAACTATCTATGAAGCCTCTAATACTAGGATAGATGTCGGGACAAGACCTACAACAACTCAACAATAACTGGAAAATAAATGTGAGATCCTCAGGAAAGCAATGAGGCTCACCAAAGCTATCTGAAGCGCAAAGTGATCTCAATGATACACATGTTGATGATCCTGAACACTTGTATCTGCATCATAAAAGATGCGGGTCGAATGCCATCAATACATTGAATGTACGAGTATGTAATATAGCTGAGGCAAAATAACTAAATGAAAGGATTGTAATAGATATACCATAAACTCAAATGAATGTATAGAATTAAAGGAATATAATCATTTAGCTTTACAAAATACTTTCTCATCTCTGAACTTCAACATAATAAGTGATATATTTAAAATACAATTTAACTCTATTGAGAGATTCTCTAACCGACAACCATCACTATGAGCTACGTGATGATATATCATCTTGTCTATGCTGCCAAAACTGTCTTATATCGTACCGGGATATAGAACCTCTCAACTAAGTGGATCCACTAAGCTCGGCCCCGAAGGCACTAAGGATTCATCTAAAAAATAAGATCTTGTACCCATGTTGGCAAGACATGGTTTATGGGGGATGTGAGTTGTCTAAACTCTTCTCCATATCGATGCTCAATACTACTCCCAATAATGTATATTCTTGCTCAAATGTATAAAAGCATACTCTTTCTCTGGTTTGAGATAATTTCTCAAACTATCCTTTTAAACTGGTAACTGCACTGAAATATCTCAGATTCATTGCTCATTTAAAAACAAAATTTCTCTTTGCTCAATGTAAAAATACATTATGGATTGAGATAATTACTCAAAAGGGGTCTCTTTAAGAGGTTATAACTCTGTACTTAATCTTTGTGAAAACTCTTTTAACTCTTCTAAAAAAAAGTCTACTCTTTTTCTTCATGTAAAAATGAAACATTTGGAAAATACTTAGTTCTGGTAATACTCTTTCTCAAACTCCTCTTTACTTCCTCAAAACTCAGTTTAAACAATAATGTTTTGCTTAATAGACTCTTAATAAGAATTCAATGAATACTAAGAAATAAGGTTCATGCTGAAAAATAGACATGAATAATCCATTCAATAATCACAATATACAATTTACGATAATTCAATAATTAGACATAAGAATTCAATAATCAACAACTCACGAACTCAGAACTCAATATCAACTCATCTTAAGCATACTTAAATCTAAGGATAGAACCCTAGATTACTCTTTTACTTATTTAAAAGTAGATGTAGGGCGTGAGGATGAACTAGTCCAATACTATGATAGTCTTACATACATGAAAAAATAAAGTTCTTGGCGAAATTGATAAAACTTGAAGAACGCTCGAACCCTACCTTTTCTCCTCTTGGAACCTTGCTCTAATGACTTGAAGTGTTAATGAACGTAAAAGAATCGATTAACATTTTCTAAGACCTTAATTAGGTGTAAAATGTCGTAGTTTAGGCTTAGAATATGAGTTAAAATGACGTAGTGTAAGTACCAAATGCATATGGGAAAGACCAAAACTTAAAAGCTGATGAAGTCCCTTTCACGGTACGGTCCGTACAAAGCTTCACGGATCGTCCAAGTGTCTGTGAACCTTCTGGAGTTTTGGGGTTCAACTTCACGGGTTAGGAGACGGGTCATGGACCTCTTCACAAGTTCACCCTTCACCACAGTTTGTTGTACGGTCCATGACACCCTGTACGGATTGTACAACCTTCCGTACACATGCATTTGTACTCAATTGAAGCATTTTCTATTTTCTATTTCAAATTCCAATTTATTAGGTGTTACATCGAGCCAACGATTGCAAACCCCATTTTATATTAGCTATTCAACTTATGAAATACGATTAAAATGTGGAAACTGAAAAATTATTAAAGTAAGAAATAAAATCAACTAGAGTTTATTACATATCGTTTTTGAAAATCTAAAAATCATCTCACCATGGTCACCTAATCCTCCAATACTAAGTCTCAGAATATAAGACACCCTAATAGATAAATAAAACAGCTTGTGTCCGAAAACTAACGACATCAAGCCATGACCGAGAGAAATCCTACACAAGCTAGAAGGAGTAACTCACCCTAGAATCTGATATGTTTGAGACTGACAAGAGTTGAGGGTGAGTCGAAGTTGCTTGTACTTGTTGCACTCCACAAAAGGAAAACGAAGTAAAATACAAGTAGGGGTCAGTACAAGGCAACATATCTGAGTAGATATCATCGACCGATTCAAAATAGAAACTAATATGCATAAAGTAATAACATAAAATCAAATATAACACTTAGCAGGTTGCAAACAATAAACAATATGAACAAGTGACATTAGTAATGAAACAAGTATGTAATTAGTCAACAATATAAGGAACGTCGTGAGGACTCAGGCCTCTATGCTATGCTCTTTTGGAAAATGAGTTCTTTGAGATTTAGTATATTAAGTTATTTTAATATATTTTCCTTTAATGTTATCGTGTCAGAACGTGACACTCGATTCCATAATATCATGTCGGCTCATGGCACCTAATCCAAATATATCATGCCGGTTCGTGGCACCCGATCAAATAAAATATAGTTAATTTATCATTCGTTATTATTACTTTCCACTTCATTAACAATATTTCATCAAGACTTCTTTATTGAAGACATCACTGTGATGGAGCAAGTTCAAGATTATGAATTTTGCGGTCTTGAGATTACAGATCAATCACAACAACATAATAATCATCAAAACCACAACAATTAAGTACATAGAATAATTCACAATATTACTCAATGACTATTAATCACTATTAAGAGTCTCGCTATCAATAGAACAAACCATAATCTACCTCTACTGAAGAATCGAAGTCAAGCAAGCTAATTCACCAATGCTTTTCCTTTATTCAATGCCTCAGAACATTTCGAATCTATCAAGTATGCATAATTCATAAGTTAACGAGTCTATAGACACTTGTATTACTATATGTCTAGTCTAGATCCAATAACTCACCCAAATCTATAATCAAATTCCTAAAGTTCAAACCTAAGGGTAAGTCTCAATTCCTCCAATTATCATAACTTTATGATATTCAAATAATACAATACACCTAATATTTAATTACCTATCTCAATATATCAAGACTTAATTTATAATATGATAACAAAATAATAATATTAAAAATTGAAGTCACTGGGTAAATACTTACAAATTGAGTTGAGATTAGAATACATTCGTTTTGTTTTCTTTTCTTTTCTGAAGCAATCGTATTGCTGCTTAGGTTGTCGTCGCACTGTGTGGTCCTCTTTTTAGGAAGTTATTTTTTTTCCTCGTTAATTTATGATTTACCAATATTAAATCCCTTTTAGCTTAAATTCAATTTTTACACGTGGGCCAAGTGACATAAGGTATTAAATAAATTTCAGATTTAGCTCATTAACTACCAATAAAATATTAATTATTTAATATTACCCATCAATTAAATAACTTTTCATAAGTCTAAAATATCTATTTAGAATTTACTGAAAGAATCTTTTATGGAATAAAAAACTCTAGTACCCAAAACGGAGTAACAGATCGTTACAAAAATAAGGGTGCTCAACAGTATTGCCTATTGACAATAAATAGATAGTAAGCCTATACTTCCCTATTCTGCACTTACTTACAAATAAAAATTCACCTTTATAAAATGCCCAGAGTCCCAGACTAGCATCTAAAGACAAAAATAACAATAGTCTTAGCAAGTATCTGAATCTAGTTAACATCATAAAGGAATAACTATAAAAGACTTCACCAACATGGTGTCACGACCCAGGGGTACACCCTAGAAGTAACACGGCGTACTTGATCCCGAAGGGGTCTCATACAAGCCCTTAGCATATCACAACATAAGATAATAGAAAAGTACATAAATTTTAAAAACTTTATCCATACAATCGAAGTCTTTCATAAAAGCAAGCAGAAGTCTTTACTACACTTTTGTCTCAAACCATCTAAAACTCAACTTGAATTAAAACCTTTGGGACACAGCCATACAATAGTCTTAACATGAAAATAAAAGACATAAAGGAAATAGTGGGCTTGTCCTCGAAGCTATGAGGACTCACCAAATCTTCACTCCGTTGCTCCTTAGAAAACCTAGCTTCAAGATTGGGACTCAAATCTCCGAACCCTACATTTGATGAGAATGTAGGGTAGCACAAAATGTACTAAATATGTTAGCTAGCATAACATCATAAGAGCATGAGATAAGGGTTAGTCAACATAAGACATAATCCAATACTTCAAGAAACATCAATTATAAGCATAAGAGACAATATCATAATAATAAGCAAAGTATCCAACACAAGCATCATATAAGCATTATTCAACTCTTAGTCATTCACATCATAATAAGACCATTCTCAAGTAACCTCAAAGCATACTTGTGCAATGCATGAATAGCATCCCATAATACCATCCAAGCTAAGTATCCCTTTTTGGTCATCTTACTCATACTTCTTGGTTGGAAACTAGCTCCTCTTTTTGAACCTTAGAACACTATGATGTACTTCCTTAATCACATCTAAGTTCATTATTAATATAGATCATATGAGATGCCTCTTTAAGCATGTCTAAGTACATTTATGCTTTTGAACACTATGAGGTACTTCTTTAAGTAAGTCTTAGTTCATTGGATATGGAAATTGCTTCTAGAAACCTTAACTCAACTATGTGAAGGCTTTCATCTCGTAAGACCTAACTTTGGGAAAACCCACACTCTACTACGTAAGAGTTCCCCCTTTAACTTAGATAGTCCTCACATCAACTAGGTGTGATTCTCCTTACAACTTGGAGCCTGAACCCTATCTTGTGTGACACTCCATCTCATTGTCAATATCCACTTGAGGCCAAGCATACACCCCAAGATTCGCTATTAAGCCTTGTTTAACATTCGTGTCTCATGGAAGGATGTCCTTGACAATCAAACCATGTTTAAGTGATTCTACACTTTATACAATCAATCATTTATAAGGTAGGTTAAGTGAGTATAGGCCTTTCACCACAATTATACCAATTAGACTTCTATTCATCACATTAACTTTACTTTCAAAGCCCTAGTGATTCAACATTCATGACTACAAGCCTTACTCTCAAAGCTTTACTTCTCACAACCAACATTCATACATAGATTTCAAGGTATTCTAATCACATTTTTCATTACCAAGTGATTCTAGTCACAATTCATCATAAAAGATTCAATTTCAACTTTACTGACATGATCCATCATATATACTAAAATCTAATTCAATTCATGCCTATATGTTCCTATTCTTGAACAATTACTATATACATCATCAATTTTAGAAAATCAATTCTAAGTCTTCTGTCACCCCCCGAGCCTACACCTTGGACGAGGCTGGCACTCGAAGACCATTGTTGGCCTCAAGCAAACCCTTGGCCTGGCTTACTTAACTCAGCGGAAGACTTAAACATAAGAAAATATAACTCATGCATAACTTGAGAAATAATAGTTTAGCCAAAATGGCAACTCATTCTTTAAACAACATCTAAATGATAATGTAAAGACAACTGAATTACTAACTGTCTATGAAGCCTCTAAACAACTGCGATGGATGTTGGGACAACCCCACAACATCCTAATGAACTAAACTAGAAAACGAATAAAAGAGTCCTCCGGAATGCAATGAGGCTCACCACTGACTTTGAGTGTTCAACTGGATCAACGAGGCGCTGGATATTGATCTTGGTTACCTGTGTCTGCATCATAAGACGATGCAAGCCAACTGACATCAGTACATTGAATGCACGAGTATGCGAGTTGGAATGCTAAACAATAACTTAAGCTTGAAAAGAGTGAGAAGGAACACTTACCTTGGCTCTGTACAACTCATGAATAACTGAACTCAATATACAACAATAAGGCACATGCAATATATATAAAGCTTGTAAAACAGTATAAATAACTTAGTTCATTAAAGATAAAGCAATAACAAACTCAACTTTACTTATATATAAAAGTAATATAACTGTTGTGGGAGATTCTCTAACCGACAACCACCACTATGAGCCTAAGTGGTGATACAACGTCTTGCCCACGCTGCCAGAACTGTCATATACTTTGCCGTCATATAGAACGCTTAACTTAGTGGATCTACTAGTCTATGCTAAAAGCATCTTAAAGAGTCATCTAAAAAGTATGATCATTTACTACCCATGATAGCTACATGGTTTATGGAGACTTGAGTTAATATGAACTCGCATCCCATATCGGTGCTCAATACTACTTCCAAAATATACTTAGCTCATATGTTTGTAAAAACAAAACTCTTTCTTTGAATTGAGGTAATTACTCAAAACTTAGCTTAAAAGCTCTCATGAAATCAATGTTCCCCTTTCTTGCTCAAATGTGAAAACATTTATAAACTTTTTTGGGAATACTTAATTCCCTAATAGCTTTTTAAGAAGATGAACTCCACTCTTTACTCTTTTCTTAACTTGAAAACTTAAGTCTTAAAATGAATTTAAAACATTGTTAAAGACTCTTGAAAACTTTAAGAAACTTTGCTTTGACTTGCTTCTTAACTTCTAGACTTGACTCTCAACTCCTTTGACTTTGATCTGAACTTTCCTTGAATTGGATTATGGATTCAAGGTTTATGATCTCATATTTATGGATGATTTCATGATGTTTAGATATACCTTAGAGTGTTGGAATCAACTAGAAAACATAGGTACATTGCTTAGGAACAAGTACGAAAAGATGGGGGAGGGATGGGGTGCACTGGCTTCCTTGGCGCTCTGAGAGGCGTGGGGCGCCAGACCCCAAACCTCATAGAACATGCTGGGGAGCGCTGGCTGGCGCGGCGCCCCAAGGGTAAAACTTCAGAAATCCTTTTGGAGGGCGTAGGCTGGCGTGACGCCCCACCCTTTCCCCATGTGAACTCCGACTTTTCTCCTTCGTTTTTCATCTCTAAAGCTTCCAATCTTCCCTAGTTCTTTTCCCAAACACTTAGGGTCATTAGTACTCTCAACTTACAAAAG
Organism: Solanum verrucosum; assembly: GCF_900185275.1. Lineage (NCBI taxonomy): Eukaryota > Viridiplantae > Streptophyta > Magnoliopsida > Solanales > Solanaceae > Solanum > Solanum verrucosum. The sequence continues at coordinate 1,247,230 of NW_026020401.1, forward strand.
ATCTAACTCGAAAATCCACCCGGAAACACGAATCAAATCAACAAGAAACTTCAACAACACAACCAATCAAGAACTTCACTTTTTAACATGTAAACAACCCAAAATCGCTAAATTGAAACAAGTTGGTGTGTGGGTGAACCAACCCATCACTAAAAGATCTCACATACCTTAATAGGGATACCCCCGATGAATTCCACTCCAAACGCTTGATGTTCTTGGCGAAATCTAGGCTTTTCTCCCTTTCTTTCTTCTTTTCTCTTTTCTCCAAGCCCTAAGCGTGAATTTAATTTTTCTAATCTGACTAAAATAAGTTTTTACCCCAATAAATCCCTTAAAACGAATTAGAAAATAAATTAGAGAAAAGACTACTTTGCCCTTCCTTAATTCCGGATTGGGACTTTCCTCAATCCAACAGCCCAACTTCCGAAAGGCATATCTCACTCATATGATGTCGAAATCGCGCAAACTTGGCGGTGTTGGAAAGATCTATCCAAGGGCTTTCCAACCATATCAAGAGCTGCTCCTAACTCATCCTGATATAGGAGTTATGTCCGTTTGAAAATGGACAAAACTCACTTTCTTAACTTACAAAATTTCTAGATTTCCTTATTCTTTCCAAAAATCAATATTTTCATATTTTGAACTCCTTATAGTCGTTTCTAGGTGCGAGATGTTACATCTTCAATTTCACCTTACATGGCATAAACCCACATAATATCAATTTCATCAATTAGACTAGGGTTAACCATGGAAATCACATAAATTCATCATAATATCATAATTCAATGCTAAATCAATCATAATTAAGTATTATCCACTCAATTGGAATCATACTTCAACACTACCCACAATGTAGGAAGAAACCCTAGCTAGAATTGAGTTTTTGTTTTCACAATTGGGGGAAATCTAGGGACTTCTATGGGTGGAAGAACCCATAGATGAATAAGCTAACATACCTTGATTCAAAGCCCTAACCAAGGTTGCATCAATGGAAGAAATCTGTCCTAGCTTCCTTCTCTTCTTCTTCTTCTTCTTCTTCTTCTTCTTCTTCTTCTTTACTTCTAGAGAGCGAATTATTTGGGAGGGAATGAGTTTATTTTGAGGTCTTGGAAGAATGATTTAATTGGCTTAGTTTAGGGGCTATCAGGCTTATATAGGTGGTTTAATAACTAACTAACCGACCTCACTTAACCCATAACTAATTATCAGTTAACCCCTAAACTCATAACTTAAAAACTAAAAACTAAAATTTGCCTCCATCCACGAGACCCCCACCCACGGACTGTGCTGCGCCTTCGTAGATGGGGTACTAGAGCTCAACATGCAGAGGAACTAGGGGCCCTGACCCACGACCCCTTTCCACGGGGCGTGGGTCCATCTACTGTCCGTAGATGCCCTCTGTGGGAGGGCTGTTTTTGTTTTACAGTTTTTGGGGGGCTGTTTTGGGGTCCTTCTCAAGGACCCCTTAGGGGGTCCCTGGGGGTCGTACCTTGACGCCCTAACCCTAAAACCTTCATTCTAAGTAAGGGATATCATTTTTACGATTTTAACCCTCATCTCAAACTCTAAAACCCCTAACACAAGGCTCTAGAACTCTCTAGTTTAACTTACTAGTTTCCGGGGTATTACACATGGGTTGTGGTGCAGTGATGAAACTGTTTCACCCTTAACCAGAGGTCTCGAGTTCGAGCCCAGAGTATGAAAAAAATCCCATTGGGAGCTAAAGGCAACAACAATTCCTTCAACATACTACAGGTAAAATGAGCCCATATTTTATTGACTCGCTTAACTTGTTCATATTTTAAAACTAATTGTTCCTCTCCATAACTAAATATGTGAAGTCTTTGGCCCTGCAAACAATTAGTTCTTCAGTACAACTAATTGTTCCTTTTTATCACTTTATTCTCGTTTTTCAACTTTAATTTGTAATCTATATCAACACTTCAAAACAGTTTGATATACAACTTGCACAACGATCGTATGAAGTATTACTCTAATCCTAACTCTAAATTTGTAAGGAGGAGTAAAATCATCAACTAGCATGTATATGAGCCAAAATAAGCCACATATTTCATAAATCATGTTCATGATTGTGAACATCTAATTTTTTACCAAACATAAAGTTTTACGCCTTTTAGTGTTTAAATATTCATTTTGAATCTAAATTAGATATTTTATTTTTAGTAAATTTATTTTAAAAGATTGGAGAACTACAAAAAAAATAGTGGTTTGGACCACATGTTTTGTACTCCTTCTGTCCCTAATTACTTGTCAACTTTTGAATTGGCATACCTATTAAAAAATTAATTAATGACATAGTGAGTTTATCATTTTACCCCTATTAATTATGAAGTGGATGAAAAGTTCTGCAGTTTTCAAAGTAATTAGTCATTTAATTGAGGGTATAATAGGTAAAAAAAATTGTCTTTTCTTGATTTGTTAAAATGAACAAGTAATTAGAGATAACTATAAAAGGAAAAATGAACAAGTAATTAGGGACTCAGGGGTATCTTTTTAACTTCTACTTTTAGGACCCATTTAAATATTTTCACTTTATTTGAAAATTGATGTTTGACTTTGTTCAACTTGAAGGTATATTTCCAATTTGAAAAACATGTTACTCCTCAAATGTTGAATGTTGAATGTTAATGCTACATTAAAAACACTTCTTGAACTTGGCATAAATTATTATGTCTGTCTCCAATTAAAAATTATTCATCTACTTAACTAATTGAACTTAAATATATTTCGTCACATGACATATTTAGTGGTCTCAAACTCTTACAAGAGAGTGAGACTCTTATTTTTATTTTTTTATACCTTATTTTATTTCATATTTCAATTTTTTTATCTTAAGAGCTAACTTATATCACATCTTCGGATTAGGCTAACAGAACTCCGTTCTTGCAAAACAAAAATGATGGAATAAAAAATATAACTAATAATATTTTTAAAATTATTTATTCGGAAGCTACATAAAATGTACTTCTTAGTGCTTTCTTCAATTTGTTAGGCCTATTTTGCTTTGACATGGAGTTCTAAAAAATAAAAAAGAATTTTGAATCTTATGATTATTGACACTCTTATCTAACATTTTTAAAATTCATAACTTTTAAGTTTTATTCCTCAATAGGTCAAAGTATATTTTTTTTATAATTTTAAATAAGTTTATCGATCCTTATTCTTATTTCTCAAACTTTTTAATCTTTTATCAATTAATTTTAATTACATTGGTTTTGTCATATTTAGTTGAACATGGATATGTTGAGAATATTATCTCTTTCCGATTAAATCATTATTTTTTTGTTAAATTGTATGTTTTTTTTAAAATGTCATTAATTACACTTTGTTAAAGTATATGTTAAATTAAGTCCTTATTAAAATAATAATAAAGTTGGGGTGGATAAAAGCTTAAAAAAAGGTTTTTCTTTCATTTACCCTTAAAGCTGCCGCCACCATCCACCTCTCTTCTCCGGCCAAAATACAACTTGAAACCACCAGAACCCCACCAGTAAACAACCCAAACGACCCCATTTCCCACAAAACCAGACCCACCAGAAAACGACCCAGCCCTCACTTCTCCATCACAACCTAACACAGCCGCCACCACCACCCAAACACCTTCACCACCGGAGTAACCACACAACCCCTCCTTCTCCAATTATCCAGCAACGAACAACAAATACAGCAAACGAACTCCACCGAACCTCTTTCTCCAGCGAGCTTTTGGCTCCAGTTAACAGTCGACAACAACAACAACGCCACGAGCTCCGGTGAGCTAGTGAGCAACCAAACAGACTCCAGTGAACTCGCGACAAACAACCGGCGAAACCCAACTGCCGCGACATAATCTCCGGCGAACCAACGAGCTCCGAGCTCCGAGCTCCGACGAACTCGTGATCCAACCACCCACGTCGAAAATAAGACGACCAGCAAGCTCCAAACTCGAGCAACACACTACAACAGACAGTAAGCTAGATCTCTTTTTCCATTCTTTTTGTTTAATAAATCCTTATTTTGTGTTTGTTTTGCATAATCTACTGTATTTTGATCATTGTTGATTATTCTCATTATCATCTATTTCACTGTATTATTATCTCATTATCATCTATTTCACTGTATTATTATTAAATTTTGTGTTTAAATCGATTTTGCACTTTTTGGTGAGTTGTGTTTCTTTGGCAGAACTCCAATTAAATTGGCCAAGTTAACTGTTGTTGGTGGACTTTTGGGTTCTTGTTTATTGTATTTTATTTTTGCTGGCCATTATTGTTTGTGGGGTGATATAGATTATTATCTTGACTTGCTTAACATTGATTTGCATTATTTTTAATTTTTTTTCCAGCTATTTTGTGCAAATTTTGTTACTGCATTATGTTAGATCAAGATAGGTTTTGACGAACGACAAATCACAACAAACCTGTTCCACAACCATGATCTTAAAAGGCCTAATCCAACTGGAACTGGGAAAAAGAATTATGTTGAGGCGGAAAATAAATACAATATTGTTAGGCGTTCAAGTTGCACACAGAAAGAGAAGTCCGAGTCATACAAGGAGAAGAAGTCACTAAAAGTTTACCAAGTTGGAGTCAACGAAGGAAAGATTTTTTTGTCTATAAAAGAAGAAGGGTTCTCTCAAAGAAAGGTGTGCACTTACAAAGAGAGATCCAAGCTGAATTGATTTACAAAGTGAGAGAAATCTGATTGTCGAGTTGTGAGTTATTGATGAGAACAAAATTGAAGGGCTTATTCTGTTTTGTTTAAGTCGACTAGTAATCTGTAGGTATTAGTCACTAGGGGTTTCCTACTATTGTTGGTCTGTTGGTTGGGGAACGTTTAAGATCTGGGTAAATACAAAACTTGGGGGTTTTGTGTTTTTGAGTTTGGAATTAGAGCTTATAATTTCATAGGCTACATAGGTGTGTAATCTTTTGTAGTTTGAAGTTGTGAATTAATAATTAATCGAGTTAATTATTACTGAGCTATTGTGTTATGTACGTATTTAACTTGAAACTACAAACGAACTAAGGAACAAGTAACTCCTACGTATTCCTTAGAAGAATTAAGGAGGGCATAATTCCAACACGTTATTTGGTCATTTTTACTTTTGTTGTTGAGTTTTTTTCCCCACTATTTTAACTTTAGGTTGACTTATGTCAATGCCTTTTGCATTACTTCTTAAGTTAATTTCTCACTATTCGCTTTGTCATGAGATTTTCTTCAAATAGTTTCAGTTTTATCATCTTGCACTTTTAATATTTTTGACTTGGATATTATAAAATTGACCAATGAAAAAATCCCTAATCTCTCTGTCGGTTTTCAAGGCCTCCTCATTTTAAATGACGAAAATTTAGTTTAAGTTCATGAACTTTGTATGTTACAATTGGCTGATGAAGAAATTACCATCGATATTGAAGGCCTTCCATGTTAATAATACGAGTTTTATCTTAAGTTATTATATATTATTTATCTTGATTCATATTTATTCATTACTAACACTTTACTAAGTGTATTTACATGTACCCTAGAGTTGCTTTCCCAGGAAGCTATACGAATGAAGTTCGAATATTAATATTCATTATTGTGTATATTATTGACGTTAGGCAAACCTTAGATCCTTTCTTATATTATTCTTTTATTTTATTATTTGTGTATATCACATGTTTATTATACTTGTATATTGCTTTTATCTCCTCAATTTGAAATAATGAATTCATTCGGGACCCATAATTGTGGATTTTGAAGGGTGTTTAATACTTTCTCTTCGGAATCACTTGAACCCTTACCTAATCTATTGGTTTCATAGATATTTTTTGTTAATTAATTGATTGGTTTCCTAGTTTTCCTAAAATTAGGTGGCGAGTCATAAGTTTGTTTCTTAAAACTCTTTTAAATTTAATTGAATTGAATTAATTGATTATATTTTGAGTCACCACGACGTTTCGCCTTATTTGAGTAAAGTAAGGATGTAAACAACAACTTTTGTTGAGTAGAATCACTAGGTTGCTGCATTTGAAGACCATCACTCTGTTGTTGAGCAATCAGTCTGATTCTGCTGAGGACTAAGCAACATCTGTCGAAGAGAACTCTGTGTTGCTAGGCTGACTTGTAACCTGTTGTGCAGAAGCTACCAGAGCTTCTTGAACTGACACAACCTGGACTGTACCCTTGTTCTTCATTTCCTGAACCACTCTCCCTGGTTCCTGCCTGTGTTTAAGTTGTTCATTTGGTGCTTTAGCTTCCTCCCTTCCCTTAGGAGGGCAACTATGTCCATAAACATGTAGGGCAGAATTTAGGTTCCCAATCATAGATGACTGGTAGCTGAAATTTCTTACCATTTGGATCCAATACAAGTAATCTCATTAGGTAGGGACTTGGTAACATTAACCTCAATTAGTATTCTTGCAAATGAGATTCTTGTCTTCTTGGCTGTGGCAATGTTTATATTTTTGCAATGTGCTCCAATAACTTTTTATTTATTTTTGGATATGTATTGAATATCAGTCCTAGTGAAATTCCAAACTCACTGTGTTTACATTTAGGATTATCTCAAATTTGTGAGCATCTTTGATCTGTTTATGGGTAAGTTGATAATGTTATCCTTCAAGAGTTCACAAAAATGCCCAAGTGAAGGTGTAGTGATCTTCCCATGCTAATTGGTTGCAGTGTTGATGCATTATGCCTCCAATATGAAACAAATTTTCTTGAATCCAAAGTAAGTGTTTCACAAATTAAATGATTGGTTGGTACTTTTGTAGATGAGGTATTTGAAGCCATCCAACTTGTTTCATGAATTACTGAAGTCAAATGCACTTGCAAGTGGCCGTATTCTTGGGTTGGATGTGGGTGATAAGTACGTTGGTCTAGCTGTTTCGGACACAACAAATAAAGTTGCATCACCTCTCGCGTAATGTAGCTTCTCTGTGACATCTTAAATTTTGATTATGTTGAAACAATTATGCCCCATGTTCATTTTTATTACATTGTTGTGTCAGAAGAAATGACATTAATGTTGGGTATATGCAGTGTTCTCCTCCGCAAGAAAACAAATATTGACTTGATGGCCAAAGATTTACAGGGTTTGGTAATGTTCATTATATAGTTAACCCACAATTTCTGACGATTGTGGTTTCTTAGGTAGCTAAATAGTTTTGTTGCTTGACTTCTGCTACTTATAATCTAATTCAGCATGAGCAGTTACATGTTGAGAGATTCTAATTTCGAACAATTGTTTTGCAAAAGACGACCGTTTATTATAAACCCTGCTCCCTTCCATTCAGTTTCTCTCTTTTCTCCACATTTTACTATTGCGGTACTATAAAGAAGTTTAAAGTCAGTTGCGTTCTAAGTTACTTGAATATGCATGGTAGATACATCTGCTTTAGATGAAAATAAAACTTGCTTTCAAAAATAGTAATGAATGGTGCTGCAAAATGCAAACTTTCATCATCCCTTTTCCCTTTTCCTTTCACGTAATTCTTGTCTTCCTTTTTCTAAGTGCAGGTTTCTGAACTCAACTTGGGGGCCTTTGTTTTCGGCTATCCATTTGATAGACAAAAAATTAGTCGAGATGTATGTTTTCCACTTTGATAATGATTAGCTTACTTTGTTAGCGTCATTTGAAATAAACATTTGTCTGTCTTTGTCAGGCTGTGCAGGTGAAGTTATTCATTGACGACCTTTGTCGGACAGGGGAGCTTAGAGGTGTAAACTACACCTTTAGGGATGAATGCTTCACATCTAAGGTATGTGCTCTTAACTTTTTAACTTTGTAAAAAGTATCGCGAATTAGTTATATCTTGATATCAAAGATAATACTACACAATTCTTGGTATCGAAAGGTTGCGACTAGGTTATTTTAACACTCACACCACAAAATAACATCAGATGACGGACTTATGGAGGATGATTGAGCTTACAACAACAACAAACCCAGTGAAATCTCACCAAGTGGGGGGTCTAGGTTGACTTATAATTGCATGTAAACGAACGATTTAGGCCATCACTGTTTGACTCCTTAAATAACTATAAAAGACAAGCTTTTGCTTCTGTAAAGAATTACCTCTTCTGTAATTTGCCTTTAGTTTTTATTAGTTGACGTTAGATTGATCTCATTGCTCCCCACCCCCGACCCCCATAACTGTTTTGTCTTTGATCATTTAATATTATTTATTGATATGCAAAATGACCAACAATTATATGTATTGTCTTGATTTCAGAATGTCGAGTTCTTACTACAAGATTTAAAGTTTCACCCAACACAGTCGAAGACCATGTTAGACAAATTTGCAGCAGTTGGAATACTTCAGGTAATAAAAGATCTTACCTTATTTCTGCACTTAGAGTAGACCCTTATTAATCAGCAAACATTCAGTTAAATAGATTTCAGGCTGAAATATTCTGAAAAACTTCTCATCTGAGAAAAAATAGTTTTGTTTGAACAAAAATAAAATTATCTTGCAATGCTTAGCTGAAATAATCTCTACTTATTTTCAACTAAAAACTCGAGTAATGGAGGCAGCTCTTTGCCCATAATTGTTTGCTTTGTTCCTTTTCTTGTTTTTTTTTTTTTTTTTCTTATTTGGGCTAGTTGAATTGTGGTTTGGTTAGGATTTCATTTGTTCAAAGTTCAGACTAGAGGAACAATATATTTTCACTATTCCGATTTCAGTTAAATTCATTTTAGGATTAGCTTTGCCTCTTATCTGGGAAAAAAAAAGGAAGCCGAAAATATGGTTTTACTTGAGGCTTGTTATATTCTGTAATACAATAACTATGGTGGTTTGTGGCAGGGGTACCTCGACTTTGTTAACAGGAAACTCGCCTGAGAAGACTCCTATTAGCTTGGTGCCTAACTCAACCTATGTCTTATTAAGTTAATTTCTTTGAAAAATGGACATGTATCTACATTATATGTACATATACTAAACATTGAAACTAGGAGTAGTATGTGTCGCTGTAGTTTGTTGGTTCAGTGTATTTTGTTCCTCTCAATTTTTACCCCATGTATAAATTGTCACGTTGTATTCAAGGACAAGACTGTAATGTTATGGACCACAGTTTGGGGTTCTTTGTTGGTCAGATCTTTTGACATCTTGACCACATTTTCATCAACTTGAGATTAGCTACTATTTCTCAGTTTTAGTTGAAATTTCCTTGCAGTGCTAGCTTGAAGAAATATGAAAACTTGACTCCTTGGTCTTTCCTTTTTGTTTCTCAGGTATACATTATTAGTAAAAATATTTACATGTACATGACGTTTACAACAAATCAATCAATAAGTGCATGATATGTGTTTTATGCATGGATTTATCTTTACTTAATGATACATATTCTCACCCTATTATTCATGGTAAATTGATGAGTATAATTTTATATAAACATCAGGTACACATAAGTATTCTAATTATATTAAGAGGTCCATGCATGAGAGGGTGATGGGCAAAATGGAGGCTAATCACCCTACAGGGTGGCTTAGTGTTTGGGCTTGGGACTTCTTTGTTGAGGTCTCAAGTTTGAAACCCCACTGAATCTTCTTTGTTATAAGTAAACTTCCATTGAAGTGAAAAAACTAAAAATTATAAACCTCATGTGCTGTTAACAACATGCTATATACTAATATCTATATGCTAATGTGAAGAAACGTTAAAATAGTCGCTATAATGACACCATATGATATATGTATATCTCATTTTGTACATTTATATAGTTTAAGGAAATCACATTTGAGATTTGTGGAGAGGGATTAGTGTAATTAATTCCAACACATAATCAAGTGTTTGGTCAACCACATAAAAAATAAAAATTATAAATCGCCGCATAAGAAAGAGTAATCTCCATTTAACTAACGTAATTTTTCTATTTACGGCATCCATCGTGTTCATGCTGCAAACATTATCTATGGTGGCACAAAGTTAGTTCCTAAGAAATTTCTCCCTTCATTAAGCTCAGGACCATAGTGCATGTTTGGAAAATTTCCCCTATAATAATTGGGAGTTTATGTGTACACTGTTATGATGAACATATACATAAATAGGACTTCACCGGACAGTGAGAGTTTGCACTAGAATCACACAAGCATAAAGAACCTCGTGACAACTGGAAAAAAAGCTGATCGCGATATCACTTGATGTTACATTCTATCCGCGCAATCATTCTTCACCAATGGAATAATATCAGACATTTCCGTGGGATATGTGATTAGGCACCTCTCCCTGATTATCCAAAGGCATGTACTGTGCCATGATGGCACGGATCTCTGAATCCATGTATCTCTGCATATAAAAAGGTTTTCGGATTATATACATCAGGAAAGGTAAAAATAACATCAAATACATGTTTCATGATTAAAATTCCACATAAAACTGCATCAAAGGCAATGGCCGCGTATCTGTGCATACTAGTTTCATGATTAAAATTCCAGGAGGATAAAAAACTAGGTGAGAAAAGAGGAATATGAACACTCGATCAATAACTGATAAACATGCCAAAATATGGCTGTTGCAGAGCACAGGATGAGACCAGAATGAACCTGAACGACTTTTTCCTATGAGGAACAAATACATAACAATATTTCTAAGTTGTTTCCTACAGCGTCTCTAAAAGAAGTTAATTCATTTCTTTCCTGAGATTTCTTCATAGAAACTCAGGTGTTCCATTTATTCTAAGAGGGCACAATAGCTGGAAGCTTGTACAAAGCGAGCACAAATTATTCTTAAGATTTCTTTTGAGGGAACTACTTGCCCTTCTCATCAAACTACTGAGGAGCTTTGAGCAAAACAAAATAGACTACTGCTCAACGGATTTTAGCTGCAATAGGGGGACTCGAATGATTAGATTTTCACATTTCAAGCTCTTAAGAAACACCTGCCCTCTTTGAGAAGAAGTGAAGTTGTTTTTATTTGAGTATCCAAATCATAGGTTATCTTGGCATTTGCAGTATTGTATGTCTCTTCTGGAAGGCCATTTTCTTTCCACGTCACTTTGAAAAGTTTCATTAATGAATAACTGCGGTAACCTAACTCACATTACTGCTAGATTTCCAATTTCTGGTGGTGTACCCAAACCCAAAGGTCATAAGTGACAAAAGATGATGAAATAAGAACATATAACAAAAAACATACCCGGATCCTATACTTGTACACGGCATATGCTCCAACTCCTGCAACTGCCAAACCCAAGATGATAACCCAAACAAGACCCCAGCTAAATGCTGCTTTTCCATCATTGCCTGCAGCTTTTGAAAATTATTTACAGATTAAAATACAACAGATTTTGAAATCACAGTAGCTCAAAGCTGCTCGTGAAATTCAAATTCTGTTATAGATAAAAGCATCTAAATGAGCATCACAACCATCATATCAACATTTAACTAGCTTCATCCATATTTTAATCTATTAGAAACATGTATGAGAAGTTAAAACTTACCTATACATGTGTCATGTTCTTGCATGTACAATAAATTGCCACTGCAACTGCATTGATAACCACCCCAGGTATTCTTGCATTTGCAATCTGGACACTGGCATGCCAGCCTTTCTTTGCATTCATCAATATCTGAAAAGGGGGAAGTAGTACAATTAAAAAACTTTGGATCTCATCAAATTATTATTCATATTGGTACTCCCTTGTTAGACTGGATATGTAAATTAACAAAAGCTTTTAACATGTAAACCAAATATGTGTATTACAAAAATAATTCTTTTAAATAAAACCGGTGATAGTTCCACATGTCTTTTCATTCTCTCTCTTCTTATAAAGAAAAAAATTCTTATATCAAAGGGTCCCAACAGGTCATGTCATCAAGGATAAAATGAGTAAAGAATTCCAATAGTATCAAAACAAAGAATGGTGTCATTTTATTGGACAAACTAAAAAGGAGAGTGTGACACATAAAATGGTAAAGAGGGAGTACACAATAAAGAGCAAGGTTATTCCTATTTATACATCTCTATGGAGTAAAGAATTCCAATAGTATCAAAACAAAGAATGGTGTCATTTTATTGGACAAACTAAAAAGGAGAGTGTGACACATAAAATGGTAAAGAGGGAGTACACAATAAAGAGCAAGGTTATTCCTATTTATACATCTCTATGGGGATATATACAGGATAATGTTTTTCTAGGACGGAGTCACGGAGAATAAGATGACGGTTCTACAAAGAAGAAGAGTCCGGAAAACTTTTTGTTGCAAACAAAGATCTAAAACCTCAAGTAGGTTAGTGTAAAAGAAGATTATAATATAGCTAAAAACTGTGAGTTATACCATAAATGCTAACAACATCAGCAAATTTCGAAAAATGAAATTATATTGAGTAGCAGATTTTCTGTACCATCACAAACATTCACTCCATCTCCTTTGAACCCTGGTGGACATTTACAACCCTTTGTGTGGTCATCCTGACAAGATAGGGATAAAATATTTAGTGTCCCTGTTCACGGAATGAAATTGAGACAGTATGGGGTAAATCAAAGAGAAATAACTCAATTTAAATCACTAAAGTTAGAACCTGTGAAGGACAGAAAAAGAGGGGGTAATTCAAAGAGAACTAATTTTATAGCATCAATTCTCAAAAAAAATTAAGAAACAAAAACATTTCATGTTTCAGTCTGCTGCTTCAATAAAACCAGATGATAGGAAGGAGGTAAGCATCCCCATAAAAAAAGGGGGAACGCCGGAGAGTAAATTCAAGTGGAAGGTAATAATGCTTGAATGGAGCCTTCTTACTATGCAGGCAGAAAATGTCCTTCCATCCTTGGTTCCCTTCCAACAACCTCCATTGTTTAATCCACAGCGTAATGCTCCAGATGCTGTCACACAAAAAGCGCAAAAGATTAAGCCTCTGAAAAAATGCTCATGCATCACAGTGGAGACTTTATGTGACCAAGATTTTGAACATAAGAATCTTAAGTACCTTCACAGTGAGAATAACCATCACCAACAAATTTTACTCCCTGAACTGTCGGGCATTCACAGACTTTCCCACGGAAAGTATCCTGGAGCATAATAATGTATGTCATAGGAAATTTAGTTAGCACTAAATTAGACATAAAGATGCAAAATAATGCTATCATATCAGTAGTTAACAGACAAATGACTGGATACCCGGCATGCAGTAATGTTAGCAGCTTTGTCCTGCCAGCACCCACCATTGGACTCTAAGCACTCATTTGTTTGTATATCTGAGAAATGCAAAACAACTTGTGACTACCACCTTATCGGAGATCATAGAGATTGTGTACTATCCTGAAGCCTATTTTGACCAAAAATTATTGTTTTGATATAATTGCTAAGTAAGTATTGTGTATCAACAAATCACAAGTTGGAATATGTCAGATAAAGCTAGAGCAAGATCTGTAAGCACTGCTTGGTGGCTTTCGAGTCTGAAATACAGAAAAAACTCAGGATCCTTTGATATAAAAAATAAATAAGTATGATTCCCCAATTTATAAAAATGATTAATTGCATAAACAGGGTCTGCAAGAATGACAATTGGTACATTTATGATGTCGTCAAAGCTAAAGTAATGATCAAAGATTACTGACCATCAGTTAAGCAAATTGCAGGCTCAGTTGTCTCCTCAAAACCTGAACAAATGGCCTTCAGAACAGCTCCCTTGTCCAACTTGCCTACAAGGTAGATAACACTAAAAGTCAAGAATCTCTTTCATTTAAACTAGGCACCCTCTCACAGTCTCACTTGAATACTTTGAGTTATACCTCTGTACTGCCTGTTGTTTATCACAAGAGTTGGCAAGATAGTCACATCTCCACGAGAGTTCTTTCCAATCTGAATGCAGCAATGCAAAAGTAACAATTAAGTTCAAGAAGTCCATTCAGAAACAATAAAGTCAAGAAGGTCAGGGAAAGAGCTTGCCCCATTATTTGCTTTTTGACACACCTGCGCTTCTTGTTCAGCCTTTAGAACAGGGTTATCAGCATCCGCTTCAGGATCTCCAACACATTTATCTATCTGTTTTACATCAAAGCCTATTGTGTCCATTCCGGGAAAAAATAACAAGGTTAACAGTTAGACAAAATCTTGAGTTCACAAAGAACAAGGCCAATTAATTCGTGCTGTACCACATAATTGATAAACAATATATAAAAACCATACAAGGTCTATTCCTTAAGCTTTAAAAGAGAAGGTGAAATGACATTTCAGACATTTAAACTAAATGAAAGATCTAAATGCATCAGTTCAGTAAGAGCATAACAACCCAAGTGGGAAAACAATCATGTGTTATCAGGAAGTCTGAGTATATCTGAGCTCGTCTTCAGGAGTATATATCTGAGCATGTCTTCAGACTGTTGTAAATCGACCATCTAAACAAGACATAAATATAATGCTGAAAAGCATTTTTTGTGTAATAGAACAGTTATAACTAAGTGATTGAGCCTTAGACAGACTAAAATAGAAGATATTACAATCCACAAAAAATAACAATTTAGTAAAGTTAGCATCAGATGGTGGACCAGGAAGGTAGACTATACCTAAGAGGCTAAGACCCGGTGCTCACTGCTCATGGACAAGGATGTGAAGACAGAAATACTACCAAAATACAGTAAGCAACTGCAATTATTAACCATCACCACTATATTACAAGGAAAAGATGAATCGCAGTTAGCACATTGAACCATTAACATCAAACGTATATATTTTTCTAACACCAAATGCATATTTACACTGGAAAAAATGTGCATGAGCTGAAATTCGTTAAAGGAAACACCAAAAACAAGAAACTCCAACCTACCAAGGGATTTGATTACTTGATCTGCACACTCCTTATTGTACTTCTTCTCCTTCATTGGACACCGGATTCCAAAGTCAGTAACGTAGTCCCACCACAACCACGGCTTCCCGCTTTCATTGGCAACCTTATGAAAGCAAGCTTGGCGCAGATTTTGTAAAACAACATCCTTCCCATCATAACCTTTGCTGAAGTCTTGCTCAGGATCTGGAGCACAGTATCTCCCATGGTTGATGCACTGAGACTTGCATTGCTTGCTCAAAATAAATGCCTCAGGACAATACCAAGTTATGTAATGGGGACTGAATTGTGTATATCCCTTCTGCTCAAGTATCTGGGCAGCCCCTTTGAAGTTTTTGACAAACTCTCTCTGGCTTTCACACTTAGGACCACACTCATCATTACTGTTGGTCCAAAACTCATACTCAACTCTTTCATCAGGATGCGGAAGTGCCTCTCTCCAATCCAGGTTTATGTTAACCATCTCCCCTTTAGATAGTTGCTTCTTGATGCTATCCCCAAGCGATTGACTAATTAGAGCTGATGGAATAGTTATATTTTGCAGATAATCTGCCTTTGCATCCTCTTCCTCAGGGGTGTCCATGGTAATCAAAGGTTCATTGCGATCATCAGCAACAAGAATAGCAGCAGCTCCAGCCTTTTGAGCATTCCAAGCCTTAAGTGTGAAATAGCAGTCTGACAGTAAAGCAGTATACACAGACCAGAGAAGAAAAAGGAGACACATGTTAGATACATACACGGGTTTTAACAAGATCCACTTTGGTCATCCATCACTAGTTATCCAGTCTTAAATACTTAGTAATAGTAGGTGGAGCATTTGTGGTAGTTTGAACTTGGAATAGATATAAAATATAGACTAATTAGCAAAACCAGCCACATAAAAAACACAAACATAGATGACATTTCCTCAGGTTCACTGGAAGAGCCAAAAGCAAGTGCATGCTTGTTACAAGACTACAAAACATTGTCAACTTCAAAAGGCATCAGAATAATCTGAACTGTGCTCCTTACATCAATGATTTCCAATTCTAGAAAGCACTGATGTAGGAACGATTTCTCTGGTTCAACATATAAGAACCGTGCTACTGCAACTTCAATACATTCAATGATTGACAACAGAGAGTAGAAATTTAAATAGGCATACTAACAGGAAGAGTCCAATGTTTACCAGGAGTCTTTCAAGTCTTTTATTCTGTGTATAGAATTGAACTTGGTGTCCGAATAAGTGCAGATTTAGGGAATCTAATTTCCTCCAAAGGCAATCTAGTATGAGAATGAAATGACCATATAGAGAGAGAGAGAGCCCACTGAAGCATAGTTAAATGACATTTACAAACCTGAAATCTGATTACACAATTTATAGACAAAAACAAAATTAAGATAATCTATATAATCCTCAGCACCTAACAGATAAAAAACATCCTTAGTATGAACTCAAACAAGCATCACTAAACCAAGCTCTAACAAGTCAATTCAAAGGGCAGCAAAGATAGAACCTTTACCTCCTCTATCGACAAGGACGAAAACGGGCATACCACCAGCCTTAGTTTTGAATGAAATATCAGAATCTGCAAAATCCTTGCAGGACTTCTGATTAGCTTTAGGGTACACAACAATACCAACCATAGTTCCTCCATATTGTGGAACCCCAAAATTCCCAATTGCACACTCATACACATCTTTGATTGAGTCTGGAGAAGTTACTCTCAAGCTATTCTTTTCCACCACAAATCTACCCAAACAAGACCCAATTACAATAAACCAAACACACACTAAAAACCCTAGCTTTTCCTTCATCTTTAGCTCTAGATAGACAAATATGACAATGACCCAGATCAAGAAAAGTCAAAATTAAGGCCTAGAAGCTATCAAACCTAGAAAATTCACATAAAGGTCAGATCTTTATAGAAAAATAGATCATACCCAGATCATATATTGGTGATCTAAGCCCAGAAGGACAACTTTTAGGCAACTCTATTGATATAAGAGTGGAAAGATGTAATCTTTGTGTAAACGAAAAAGAACCTTAACAAGGAAGAAAAAAAAAACACAAAATTAATCGAAAGCTACAGATTCAACGTGTTAACTGTGTTGAAGTGATGAAATTGTTTTTATATGAACATAGAATTTTGTGGGATTTTTTTTTTTTGTATTAATATTAATAGAAATACTTGAACGTTATTTTCTTTTTCTTTCCTATTTTTGGGGGTTTTACCTACCACAAAGTCTTTTTGGGTTGTTAATCAAAGACTTTGTAAATCTAATCTAATATTTTTAGTATAAAGGTCAAGTAATTTATTGAGATTATAACTTTACCTAGAAAAGTATGAAAGTAGAACGATACGAAATAGTAGTATAAAAGATTAATAAGTAGGAGTGTTTTATTTGTTGCCTATATTAATTATTGCACAATTATTTTTATAAAGTAGTTTCTTATTTTTAGACTTTTGTAAATCTATTATTTTGTATAATTTATGTTGTTTTTATTACTGTTTGTTCTCTCTATTACTTTTATTATGTCTTTTCTTAAATTATTGTCTTGAATCAAAAGTCTATTAAAAACTTTTTTTTTCTCACATTCATAAAATTATCGTACATTTTATCCTTTTTATACATCCTTCTTATATCATTATATGTGACTGCATAGAATATATTGTTATTGTTATTGAAAGGTCAAGTAAAATAAAGTAGACAGAATACTACTCTCATGAGCTACGTAAATGTTGAACTATTTTTCTTTTTAAATTTTATATAGTGATGAATGAATATATGTTTTATCTATCACATTTATATTTTACATCGTTTAATAATTCAAAATTTATAGTTAATAAAACTTCTAAACTTATTATGAATGTTCTTCGAAGAATGTTAAAGAGTTTAAACGCATTCAACTTTACATTAAGAATTAGATACTTTAATTTGTTGTTATTATTATTATTATTATTATTATTATAATAATAATGTAAGGTAAGGAATAAATATGTGCAACTCGATAATAATAATAATAATAATAATAATAATAATAATAATAATAATAATAATAATAATAGGATCTTCCTTACTAAATTAAAATATTATTTTTGTCCTTGCTTATCATTAAAGAAGATGATGAGGACATATATGGCGGCTTTTAGTGCCTATGTGACAAAATGATGAAGTGGCACCCTATGAGGTGGTTCATCCAATAGGCATAATCCACGTGTATTATCAAAAAAAATCTGATTTTTAACTTTTATTATACTAATAAAATAAAAATAACTAATGGATTTGAGGATATTTTGAAAAAATAGAATAAAAATTGGGGCCAAAGAGGGGGAAATGTGAAGAAAATTACAGCGGATGCAAGATGAAAGTTTACGTAGTCAATCAATTAGGTTAATAAGGTTTTTTAAGATATTAATTTATTGTTTGAATCCAAAAAAGAAAAAGGATATTAATTGATGTCTATCCCTTATATATTAAGGAATAAATGTCAGTGTTTGATAGTAAACGAGTCTTTTTTTTTTTTGCTTAAAACACTTTTAACATATGACGGTGGTGTCCTAACCAGCTTGTATGTACTTCGACTAATTTCACGAAATAATTACTACCTCCAGCAGTTTGTAACTTGAAAGACTCGAATATGAATTGAACAATCTTACAAGCCCATTCAAAGATTGAAACTATATATATATAAAAATTAATGTATCACTTTTATTGTTTAATCATTGATAAGCTTAATTTACATTTACATCAATTAAACTTAATGAGTGTTAAGTTAATATAAAATATCAATATAAGATAATATTTCGTTTTCTTTTAACTTAAGTTCATATATAATTGGAGTGTACATTGGATTAAGACTTCTAATTTGTTGATTAGAAAAATTACTTCATTAATGTCGAGGGCAGAGGTAGTTATCCAGCTTACTATAAATAATTATTTCAAATTACTTATTAATTTATTAAATAAAGACAAATTACTTAATTTTTTAAAATTTTATCAATAAATAATATTTTTTGAAAGTCTAAACAAGTTTATAAAATTTCAAAAATAATCTTTTCTCTCAAAAAAGATAAATTATTAAAACAAATCTTATTAATATTTTTAAAAGACGTCTAAAAAAGAATTAGCAAAAGATATTATGAAAAGAAATTTGTGGTAGGTGGGCAACTGTATGGATAAAGTATAAACTACTTTTAAACGTGTATCATTCCAAAGCCACGTGCATAAGATGTTCTACTTGTCAAACATCACTACATTATTATTAACATTAATGTTAATAAGCATCTGATCATGCGATATCATATTCTCCAAAAATTATAATTTTAGAAATTTCATATCATAATTTGAGATTTTTCAAATATAAAAATTAGCTCACAAGTTAAATATTTTGTTAAAACAACCCTACATTTATATTCACGGACCATTTATTTCATATGTAAATAAAATTTATAATCATTTTATTATTTTCACAAACATAAAATTCATTGTTACTTTATATTGGATGAATATAAATGATAAAGTAGAAATTGATTTGGTAAATATAAATAAAAACAGAGGGAGTAATATTTTTTTTTTTTGATGATTTCATATCGCATAACTAAACGAGCCCTAAATTTATAACCAAAAATCTCGAGTTTGAATCACTTTGAGTACAGAGTTGTTTTTGTAAGAGAGCATTTAACCTCTCAATATGAGACTTTTTCATTTGTATTTAGTTGAACTCCAATGTGAATATTGGACGCCAAATAAGGACAAATAAACATCTAACTAAGTCTATTCAAACTTGACTTCAGCTCACAAGTAATAAGTACTCCAACTTTAAATATGTATATCTAAACACCTCAACACATTTGCACTGCATCAATCAAATACTCAAACTTAGAAAATGATCATCTAAACACCTCCAAAATTTAAGTGTCATGTTACCGTCAAATGTCCACAAGACACAGTTGACAGTTGAGGTTTATAGAAGTACACTCTTGAAGTTGGAGTACTTACTTGTCAGTTAAGGCCAGTCCCACCACAACAGAATGCTTGGATGAAGGAAAAAGAAGAAAAAAGGGTCAATGGCACCTGAATATATTCAACGTAGCATACATTTCATTATGTACAAGTTTGAACTATATCAGTCACAACATGTTTGACATCCCTATAGGCTCTAGCGCTTTGTACATGTAATGCAAATGATGTAAGAGCATCATACATAAAGTACTAGCAATTACCGTTCCAGAAATGCAGGAATGACACTACTCACGCTTGTCCTCCTCAAGATCTTCTCTTTGATCAGTTACAAGATCGGTTGAAACAGATGCTTTCTTTTCTTTCCTTTCGAGCTTGGTCCCCGAGTCACTTACCCTCACTCCAGTCGTGAGAGAGATGGCTTCCTCATCATAATCATCTGCGGTCTCACCAGAATATGCATATCTAAAGTCAGCAAGCAAAAACAGTTTTAGCAGATAATTCCCGGTAACTTAGTTGCAGTACTGTACTTAAATCAACCATGAGTCGGCTATTCCTGCTACACAAGTAGGAGCTATATTATTTCTTCACTGACAAAAAGCAAGAAAGGCTGACGAATAGAATCAGAATCTCAGTACTGGAGAAGCTCCATAAACCTATTCATTACAAACATATATTGCAAGACTAGTGACCACAGTAGTTATTATTCCTTTACGCTTTTTTTCATTCATAGATTGCGCTTTCTGGAAGAGTAAGCAGTGACATTTTAAATTGCCTTCATCTTTCTATTGCTCATTTTATCATCCGTGGTATGTCCCTTTTATTACCTGTCATCCCTTGGAACATTCTATGCCACAAAAGATCATTCACACATGACAATTAGAAAATACTGTTGAGTACAATATCCATTAAGAATCTTGAAAAGTGAATAGCCCATATCAAAGGTTACCAATGATAATGACATAAACTAGGTTGACTAGTGTAAACACCAACTACAAACGATTTTGTCAAACCATTTCACAGAAAGGCTAATAGAATAGAAAGAAATAAGGGTCCAGTTTACAACATGTACCTGGTTGGGTTACTGGAAGGAGCCCAGAGAAAACATACTACTACCAACAACGAAAAGGCAAGCAAACTCCAGAAAGCTGGAATAATCCAGGAAATTCGCCATAGCTCACTTAATGGGTCACTTGCATTGAAGTACAGCTGAACCAGAATTAGATGAGTGAGATGAAAAGCAGCATTAATCTAGCATGCATGTCAGGCAAAAACCATTAAATGACATCACCACTGGTAATTATCTGACATCTCTACCTCATCTTGTCAAATGTAGGATGAAAAATGATAGTGGGTTATTTCGATCTCCATTCTCTACCCACAATTACCACTTGGTATATTCTTCCCATTCTATCAACTTAATCTCACAGTATCCAAATGTTTAAACTACCAAAGATACCTATGAACAATGTGTGCGAGAGAGAGATTTAAGTGAAGCCAAAATAAGTAAAAGAACATGCATATATGTTCTCACTATAAACTATCATCAGAAGTTACAAACTAGATTACCTCATATAATATACTCACCTGCCTTCGTGCTATGCAAGTTCTGTTTTCTTACCATACCCACATCTTCAACAAGTAAAAAAAATCCAAATGTCACGTACCTTCACCTTAAATTTTTACCACCTTCATTTTCACCAAGAGACGCTACTCCTATGGGTATCATGGAACTTACCACCACTAATTAGAAGAGGGATCTCTTTATTGTCATTGAGTGCTCATTTCTGATCTAATATACTACTAAACTGATCAATAAGCTCTTTCCACCTAAGAGCGATTGCAGAATGCACAGACTCATACCTTCTTTCTTAACAGCAATATCAGTAGGACAGGGATCTCAAAGATAAGCCATATTTCATGTATTTGGACACCATTCTTGTATTCAGAACTTGAAACTACATTACCTCATAGCCAACCCAAGCAATGGAAAGCAGCACAAAAATTGCAAGGGAATTGGTAAACTTTCTATAAAGATCAAGTTTTGCCATGCTTTTCCGCATCTGCAGTTGAGAGTGACAAAATGATCAATAACTGCATGAGTAAATACACAAACTACAATAATAAGGTTAATATGTCTCATGCTAAAATTTATTAAATAATATCAAGAAGGTTGTTTACTCTCTTCTCTTCTATTATCGTTATCCTTTTCTCTTTAGCCAAGAAGTAAATTATATGTTTGCACACCAACATTATGACGAAATCAACAAATAAGGAAGAATGAACACACACATAATATATAATTAAATATATTTAAAGAAAATATAAAAATATTATATATTTACATATTTGCAGATACATTTATACAGA
This sequence comes from Solanum verrucosum, assembly GCF_900185275.1. Taxonomy (NCBI): domain Eukaryota; kingdom Viridiplantae; phylum Streptophyta; class Magnoliopsida; order Solanales; family Solanaceae; genus Solanum; species Solanum verrucosum. Next base: position 1,269,315 of record NW_026020401.1, read on the forward strand.
GAAAATCCCACTAAAATTGGTTCATTTAAATGAAACCGAGTGCTAATGCACTTGCACTTTTCCACAGTTTGCTAAGATCCTATAAGTGGAATCATCATTTTACTCCAAAATTTACCTGTAATTTTTCCAGTGTCTTGGATAATGATGAGAATATCCACAAAATAAACGATGCATCCAAGAAAACAACAGGCAGCACCAAATATATTCTGGTTTTCCTTGAGAAGTCATTGATGCTGCCCAAATGCTCCACAAGTTCAAGTGCCTCCGTAGCAATAAAATACATAAGGGCTAACAGAAACACTTTTGAGGTTACACCACCAAGAGTAGGCCGCACGACACCATAACCCATTGAAACGACTAAAAGAAGCACACGGGACAACGTCTTTTTTACAGCAGTCATTGTGACTGCCCATATCGTAATTACCATAGGTCTGCTTCCAGTGGAATTCAGATTTGCATATTCATAATACCAGAGAGCCATTTCAGACATGCCAAGGGCAATAACAGCTGTAATCTGGTAATGTAGCTGTATGACATCCTTCCAGAACTGGACAAACCTTAGAAACCAAAATAGACCAAGTACAAGATAGGCTAAAGAAGCAAGTCCGTAGAAGGTCATCAATGGTACCATTCTCCCTGGTAAATAGCCATCTGGATTTTTCCATACTGTTCTGCCTCTGATTATTGTTCCCTTAAGTTCTGGGTCACAAAACATGTAATAAAGGTAATACATGCCAGTACGGTTTATTTCAACTGTTGTGGGAAGCATATTTGCCTCCTGATTCTTTCCTTCAAAAAACGTCTGAATACGTAGTGGCCAAAGTGGGTTGTCTTGGTTGTGCTGAATTATTACTTCTCCGACCGTGCAGAACTTCTCTTGAGCAAGTTTTGGAGTACAACACAGAGCATTAGACTTTGCAAAAGCATCTCCAATCCTTTCTCTGTCTCTGACCTCAAGAATGATAGTTTCAATCAACCCAGTTCGACTCTGCATTTCATTTTTCGCATTAGCAGACTCCGTCGTCCTCAAAAAGACAACATCTTCAAATCTGCAGTGCCGAGATCAAGTGTGAGTTAGCAATCTCAAGGTTCATAGAAGAAAATTGAAAATAAATGGACTAGAATGAATATGCTAGTTAATGAGAATCTCAAACTAAAATTACTACCCAGCTAAGAAGTAAGATCTAAAAAGGATGTTAAAGAAATCATAAAACTTCTAGCAAATATTTTGAACAAAACAGAGTAGCTCAGTCATCACAAAAATGTGTTTCTTGAGAACAGAAGTGAAGGAAACTTAACAAAGAAAAAGATGATAGTTTCCACAATTTGTTTGAAAAAGAAAGGAACTTTTTCTTTTTTTCTGGCTTTTTAACAGGTTTCCTACTTATCAAGTGCATCAAAAATACAGAAATACGAAATAAGCTAACTTTCCTACCTTTTTATATTTCCTTCTGAACAAAATGGGTAAGGAAAGAGATAGAGCAAGCAGCACCAAAAGAAATAGTCATAGTTTTGAAACCTTGAACTCAAAATTGCCAAGTTCAGTTTACATTCAATACCGCTAAAGCAGCAAGCCAGCCAACTGTTTATGTATGCTTGCGTGATGATCCACACAAAATTCATACTAGCAGCAGAGATCTAAAGCTGAGTGTATGAAATAAAACACACTAACTTCACTGTTAAGCACTCTGTAGTAGAAGCAATGATAATAATGCCAAAGTAATTTATGACAAGCTTCAAACAAAAAATAACAAAAGTTCCAACTCGTCTCAGCCCCATTATACTATTATTTTGAAGTTTCTTTGAGCTTTTACCATTAGCTAACAGAACTTATGCCACAAATCAAAACCCAAAAAGAAAAGGAGGGTGGGGGTGGGGGTAAAATAAAGGGAAAATGGCACTTGCTAACAAACCAAGTCAATCCCTATTTCACCAATCGCCAAAAACAGAACAAAAGGATATGAAACATCTGGCTCCTTTGTGTACCATCCACAATTAGAAGTTTCCTACAGTGGGACTCTTTCCTTTTAAACACACAAAATGTGAACCAACTCCCATCAAGTTTTTAATTTATTTCAGGAGAGGATTCTAATCATCTTTTGTTGCATTGCAGGGACTTACAACCATGGACTGTTGCATTCCCATTGTTGAATATCCTTGGGTGCTACCAAGGCCAGTGGATGAAGCAACTACGAGTTGGAGATTGGAGAGGACCGGCAAATGGAAGGCAACGTGGAAAACGTCACCACCTTGCCTCTTTTGGAGTATAAGGAATGAACATAATAGAAGATTGCTTCATAATACTGAAAATGATATAAGAATTAACGAAACCTTTTTATTTTACTTGTATGTTTGGTTTCAGGAGAAAATGCCATGTTGTGTTAATAGTTGATCAAATATGGTGCAAGGCAATGTATGACTCAAGCAGAGTCACAGACACATCTTGTACTTTTTTTTCGATACCTACTGGTGTCTATTAATGAAACTTCCTTTTTTGAGAAATTATTAATGGAACTTTTTGACATTATTAAATCTAGTTTTTCATTTATATTGCAGATTGACATTACATCCGTGACCCTTTCTCCAGCCTCGGAATGTTACTAGTTAAGGAGTCAAATGAAACAGCTAGGTGCAATTATCAGGTTTTGAGCATCCTACACTTCTACTTGATTACAGGTTCGCACAGCCAATTTCAGCATCGACATATCAGACAATCCACCTGAGAGTCTCTAGATTACTTGTCTGTGTTTCAAGATGGCTATTCTGGATAACCATTTAATTACAAAGACACATTAAAGCAAGAGAACAATATATGAAATGCTACATAATTTACAAATTTCATTTCACAAACTCAAATTTTAAGAGGAAGTTTCTTCTATTACTATTATGGATCCATACTGTACTGTACATATTGCACTAGAATCATACTCTTCTTTATCACAATCCTCTCCTGAATGGAATAACACCAAAGATTGTTTAGAAACTGATCTAATAAGAACAACTTTTAGTCAATAAGATGGGCATTTTTCTGAATGATCGTCTCTATGAAGTATATTCATGGGGTAAACACTTGAAGCTTCAGCAAGTGCACTTCTACTTATGTGAAAGGGTGGAACAGGTGTCCTTGCAAGTGATAAAACTATCAACTGTCAAACACTGAATAGGCGTTTGAACATTATTTGGTAGAGATTTGAAAAAGTAGTATTTGAAATTGAAGTGGAAAAAGGATATTTGGAAGTTGAAGTTGTGTTTGGACATGAAAACAGAGTTGAAGTTATGTGAGTCAAAACTTGGAACTCCTAAAACTTGTTTTTCAAACTTCAAATTCTATGTTTCGGGTTTGAAGTTGGAACAATGGGTCAGTTTGATTGACAATCTTGGAACCAAAATCTATGGCCAAAAACCAAGCAATGCTATGTCAGCATCTGCACGACATTCAAGAGAGGGGGCTAATTTGAACCACAATAGATTTCTGCACAGCTAATGCTGCTTCTACCAGATTGTTTATCAAGTTACTGATTAGATGTCATTGATGATTCTGATTACATCAATAAGAAAGTTACTCTCTGCTATATCTCGGTACATAATCAGGTAGCACTTCTTATCAAAAAAAAAAAACATAATCAGGTCACACTTGGTCCAAAACTTACATAAAATTATTGGCACAGTCTAAAGAATATCTGTCTCTGTTGCAGCATAAGAATCAACATGACTATAATATCATTTTTAGTTTTACCATAATTTGAAAAAAAAAAAAAATTAATACAAAGAGAAGATCCAAATAAATTATTAAACACAAACAAGCAAATAAATTAAAACTTAGTAAGAACAAGACGACCTGATTCAACCCAAGTAACTTTTGGGAAGGTCATTGCTTAACTTAACCCATTTACATCCACCCAAACTCAGCTCAATCTGTCCATTTGACACCCCTCAATCATCCATATGAATTCTCACTACCAATATAATCAGTATTCAACATAGACATACTAGTTTTACGCTGATCATGAGATCATCAACGTACCACAACCCTCCTCCTTCATCCGCTTGTGCAGGATTAGGACTGCCAATGTGAGCACTGAGCACCACACAGGACGGGTCACAGTAATCAAACAACTACCTTCATTTAATCTCTAATAATACTAAAACATACTGCATCTGCATGCAGACTCTAACAAGATGGTAAATATTAGGTAAAAGCATAAAGCTTGATCCATCAATCACTAATCAATCAACAAGCTGATTTCACTAAAATCGTACTAAAGTAATTTGTAAAACTGAAGGCGCGTGTGTATGAGATAGAGCGCGTGAGGTACCTGATAAATGTTTTTCCTTCAAGCGGTTTATCTGGGGAAACATTTGATGACGATTTGGAAGCATAGAGACCCTCAGTTCCTCCATGGAAGAAGAAAGCATTGGACTTCGGAATAAATTGCTCATCTTTGTACTCGTGAATTGAAGCTGACACGTTTCTGAAAAAGTTGAAAGTAAAGAAAATTAGAACTAGTACGTCGGAAGTAACGCGTTTCATCGGTAACCTCGTCGTGATTCGCCGTGTACGGAGGAGCAAAAGGTGGTGGTCCGGTGATAGTAGAGTTAAGTTAGAAGCAGAGAAACTAAAACAGACATGGAACCTACTAGAGTCATTTAACTCTCATTTACGGCGTCGTTTCTAAGAGAACATTTTGCTATTAGTATTTGTATTTTTTAGGGAAAAAGATACCCTCAACTTTGTCATTTAGATCTGATATATCATTGTTATAAAAGTGGCTCATAAATATCCATACTATTATACAAATGGCTCATATATACCCTTTTCCTCTAACGAAAGTGAAAAAATTAATTTTAGTTTAAATTTTTTAAATTATTTTAAAAAATATATAATTCCATATGGGTATATTTAATCCTCCTCAAACATATATTATTTTTAAATTTATTTTTTTTCAATGACTAATTTAGATTTATTATTTTGATGGTCAAATTTATATAAGTTTTGATAATATTCTTGTAAAATTTATTATAGATGACCCAATTTTTTTCTTCAAATACAAAAATTAAATTACAATATATTCGAAAAATAGTTTTAAATTATAATATAGCCACAAAAAATAGTTTTAAATTTTTTTCTTTACACTAAGGAATGAAAGAAAAAATAAAATAAGAATAAGAAACTCAAATAATGATAATCAAAAAGTCGAAAAATAATTTATGTCCGAAAAAACTAAAATATACCTTGAAATTTTCTAGAAAAATCATATATACCCCTAAATAATTTTTTTAAGAGATCGAAAGTTAAAAATATAAATTTAAAACTAATTTTTTCACTTCCGTTAAATGAAGGGTATATGTGAGCTATTTTGTAACGGTAGGGGTATATGTGAGCCGTTTGTATAACGGTAAGGGTATATATGAGCCACTTTCATAACGAGGGGCATATCAGCTCCAAATGACAAAGTTGAGGGGTATATCAGGCCCTTTTCGGGTGCAACTCTTCGGGTGCGCACATGCTAAAACGACTATTTTTATACCATAGCTTACAAAATACATAAGAAAAGTAATCCGCACAAGACAAACTTGTCCAATGCGACGGGCTCGACCCATGCTAGTATTTATATTTGTGTATTGTGTGGAGAATTATATATATTTTTTTAAACAATTACCTTGTTAATACGGTAGATATAAAAGAGCATGAAAGAAATCCAATTTTGTTATATTAATTGACTTGTTAGTTGTTATATATATTTTTGTGGAGGTCCGTAAACAAAACAGCCCAAAAAAAAAAGATAATCAACACACATTTTATGTTTCAAACAAAGAGAAAACTAAAATAGTATAAATAATTTAATTATTTAAAATTTCAAGCCAATGTTGTTAGAGCAATTTTTTGGGCGTTATCATTTTTAGATAAATCTAAAAAGTTAATGAATCCATAAATGATTGAAAATTTTAGAATTAACTTATAGAAATGATTTGATCCAAAAGACTTGCATTAATCCACAATTTTGTATTTGTAATTTGGGTAGAGAGACTTGGCTATGTGCTCTTCAAAATAATAATAAGAAAAAATAAATTTATCCATCGATTTTAATCTAAATCTAACTTGGGTAATCACCTATCCATTAATTATATTTTTGATTAATCTAAAGTCTGATTAAATATAACTCAATTTATTAATTTAACACATTTAAGAAAGATCAAGTAAATCGGTTGATATGGTTTTATTCCTTAAAGAATTGCATATTATCACACAATTACGTCACATTGAACGAAATCAAGATAATAATTAAGATTTTAAGAACCAAAGATAAAAATAAGATTATGTTTAAGAATTTTGATCTTTTTTGAAATTATTTATTATGATTTAGATTTACACTTATTAAGTGATTTTTTTAATAATAAATACAAAATGAATCAGAATTATTAAATTCTGTCAAATTTGTCAAAGACTTGTCGATTCACCTAAGAAAAAAGAATCCAACAATAAATTACTTCTAATAAAGTTCAAGACAATTAAAATCATAAAAAAAGGTATAACATCAAATTTCTAAAAATGTGATTGTCACAATTCAACTCAAAGAGTTTCATAAATAAATGTTACTCCCACTTTTGCTACCTAGGTAGACTCTTTGGCTAGTTTAAGCTATGATTTGATTTATAACATTCGTTAAAGTAAGGGGAAAAAAGTAGGAGAAAGAATCGTGATTTTCTTGATTCAAAATCCCCCCCCCCCCCCCCCCCTCTCTTTAGAGACTAGAAATTTTAAATTTGACTGTGCATATTTAAAAAAAAAAACTTTAAAAAGTGTTTTTCTTTTTAATGAATCTTACGTAATGCAAGTTAAGATTAATGGATGATGGAATGTGAATAACGAACATTGAATTACAAAAAAAGAGAGAAACTATTCCTTTAATTTGAAACAATACACGTTTAGAGAACAAAACAAGGTGGTAGATGAGTTGGACCTTTTCCTAGCCTTATCTTCATTTAGTAATTATTTAGGTACCAATCCATCTATTTTATACTAATCAAGTTATCAATAAACTTTCTTGGTAGAAATAAAATTTAGTCTTTCTGGCCAAAAAAAAAACCTTTAATTTGGGGAAACATATGAATATATATAATTTGATCAAATTTTTTTTACTAATATGATCAAAATATATAAAATTTACATACCGATTATGTATATTATATTTTAAATATATAAAGTCTATATATTTGTGAGTTATTTTATAAACTAGATTACTCAAACACAATGAATTGAAATTATCTCATTAATTTGACAATTTTTTTGTTGGCATAATTTACAAGTATGCACTTTAATTTGATTTCACCTAACATCTATGTCCTACAATTTTGAATGTGCATAAACACTTAAATTAGTATAAAACTGAATAAATAAACACATTCATCCTACAAGACTATTTTGGTGTCCTATGTAGTGTCATGTGTATTATGTCATGTAGGATGTGTATGTATACTTCTTTAATCTTATTATTTATTAATTTATAATAAAATGTATTGTATTGTATTAATGCATCCGTACTATTACATTGTTTTGATGAATTATATTATTTCATATCGATTGATAGTGTCACACAGTGATATAAAGAATAAATTTTATTATTAAAATAAGTTAGGATAATTAAATGATATTTTTTTTTATTAAATGTAATAAGTAAGCAAGATGAAGGGAAAAAGGTAATCACGTGTCAAATTAATTGTTACATAAAATGATACTTTTTATAATTAAATAATTAATACAATGAATTTTAAAATATATATAATAAAATTAAAGTAAATAATTAAAACCCTCTAAATAAGTTGTTAATTAGTAATTTGTGTGACTATAATATCTAAAAGTTTAACCAACAGATAGGTAAGACACATTTTGTTCACCTAATTAATTATGTTTCAGTGCTTCCCTTTACTTCACTTTTCTTTTACGACTTAATTAAGTATGCACGCGTGAGAATTGTTTGATCTAAATCTGTAATGTTTGTTTGTTTTACTATCATGTTGAATTATATGATTATCATATATATAAATTTTAATTAAATTAAATATTTATTTACATAATTGTCTCCATGTTTTTTTTTCATTAATCAAACTAAATCGGACATGATATTGCCAAAGATAAAACTATTAGGGTGTGTTAGATATGGTGAAAAGATTTTTTCATGTTTAGTTGGTCCAGTGATTTAAAAAAAAAATGAGTTAAAAAACAAGTTTTATAAGTAGCATTTGCTGAACTCCTCCCTTCCGGCTTCCACGCCCTCAACCCTCACCCTCGTCTCATTTCTTCAATCCTACTCCCACCCCTCGCGCCCCCATCCTAGCTCACCCCCACATCTGTCCCCTCCAACACAGTAACAGAGTCACCTTATGCTAAGGGTTAAGATTTTAAATTTACGTATTTTTTTTATTTTTTTATATTTTGATATTTCTCAATGTAATTTCTGACTCTGTCATTACACCAATAACCACCCCACTTTATCACACTCCATTTGTTATTTTATTATCCTCCCATCATAATTTTTATTTTATTTATATATATATATATATATATATATATATATATATATATATATATATATATATATTGTCAATTGTGTGTATTTCCACTCTAGACATCCCCACCCAAATTTTGGCGAAAGTTGGAAATAGTGCATACATTGGGTCCCCATCTTTTATTTTTTGCTAGTTGCTAATGACATATAACTCCACTTAACACATCCCATCCATCTTTCTACAAGCAAATTAAAGATAAATATATTATCCCCGTGTGTTGAGACCAATCTCAAATACTCAAAAATAATAACCAAACAAATTATTAAAACTCTCTCTATTAGAGAAATAGAGAAATTGAATTCATGGCTAGTGATGCCATTAATTACTTGGACACCATATTAGTCCCTTTGAGTCTTTTCATTACAATTGGTTATCATGCCTATCTTTGGCATCACTTGAAGCATAAGCCTTCTCACACCACTATTGGTATGAACATGCTCAAGAGGAGATCTTGGCTGCGTGAGCTCAATCAAGCAAGTTATTCTCCCCTTTCATTCTTTTGTTTTAAATTTCTATAAATTAAATATTTATGAAAATTTTAATCATGGTCGAGTCAGGATTTTTAGTTTATGATAGTCTTGATCACAATTTTTTTTGAGTTAGAAAGCTTTGTATAGATCAAAGTCGGAGTTACGACTCACGATATTTTGTTTATTGGTTCTTGATCACAATAATTTCTTTTGCATATTAGGTTCTGGATAGATCGTTCATTTATTTATACATATTAAATGAATTTTTTTTAACTTAAATATAAGATTTGAGTCAAACTTACTGGGTTCTACTAAACTCGTAATTACCTTAGTGGCTCCACCCTTGATTCAATCAAAGGCGGGGTCAGGATTTTTCGTTTATTAGTTATTGATTCACAAATCCTTTAGCTTGAGTGAGTTCTGGAGAAATTATTCATACATATTACATGATTTTTTAACACATACTGAATGTTACCAAACTTGTAATTACTACTGTGGCTCCGCCCCTCATTCTAATGAGCAAACATAGAACTAGGGTTACTATGGGTTTGATAACTCTAACTATGTACACATATACAAAACAATCTTTCTCTTAATATAACGTATTTTGAATTCATTGACTCTAGGTGTCTAATAATGTTTTTTTCTTTTTTGTATATGTGATAGGGAAGTGAAAAGAAAGGCACATTGGCTGTACAAAGTTTACGAAATGCATTAATGGAGACAATACTAACAGCTACAATCACAATTCTCATAACATTAGCAATGGCAGCTTTAACAAACAATACATTAAAAGTGAGCAACCTATTTACTAGTGCTTTCTTTGGGTCACAAACAGGGAAAACAATTGTACTAAAATATGGATCAGCAACAATTTTCTTGGTGGCTAGCTTCTTGTGTAGCTCAATGGCACTTGGTTTCTTAATAGATGCTAATTTCTTGGTTAATGCCTTAGGGGAATTCTCTATAAATCCAAGACATACAGAGACCATATTTGAAAGAGGATTTACATTGGCTTTTGTTGGTGACAGAGTACTCTGTATGACATTTCCTCTTTTGTTTTGGATGTTTGGTCCTGTTCCTGTGGTTGTGTCTTCATTAGCATTGGTTTGGGGTCTACGCGAGCGCGACTTTACTGGAAATTTGTCAAGAACTATGAATAAGACCTGTACTTAGCTTGAGGGCGTTGTTGAAACATAGACTGAAATAATTATGTAATGTCAGTGTATGAAAGTTAAACTCGAGTTAGAATAAGCTAAGTGAAATATTGTGTGAACTATTGGGATTGGGGTGGGGTTTATGATGCATCTTGTACTTGAAGGGGAAAATAACTATATATAGTAGTGTATGTTGATCTTCATGATCTAATAATGGTTTGTTGAACCATAGTTTGAAATAATTATGTATTGTCAGTGTATGAAAGTTAAACTTGTGAAGTATTGTGTGAATTTGTGGAGTTAGGGTTGGGATGGGGGTTATGCATCTTGTGTTAATTTTTTGAGTTCTAAGCTTGAAAGTTTGCAATCATAATGTATATTAAGCAACAAAGATAGATTAATGTAACAAGGAAAGCTAGTTTAGATTTAAATTTCCTTGGTAACAAAGTAATAGCTACTCCCTCTAATCATTTTACTTGTCATATATTTTATTTACACGAATTCTTAAGAAGCTATATGTATGAACTATCATATTCTTATTTATTATTTCCTTTAATTCCTTTAACAAAGTGAATTATTGGTGGTATGATACCTTCCTTAAGAAAGATATTTAAGGACAAAAAATAAAGTATACTTTCCATTATTACTTTTTTGATTATATATATCTAAATTATTCTCAGAAAAATGTAAGATAGTTAAGAACCTCGTTTAATGAAGGATAAATATAAAAAAAGGTTCCAAACAATTCTATTGAACTTTAAACAATTCACTTATTTTGAACTATGAAAAAAGTCTCAACAATTCACTTAATATGAACTAGAGGGAGTATCTTTATTCATTTAATATGTTATTCTCTTTGCAGTAAAAAAAAAGGAGTTAATCTAAGCAACCATAATATTAAAGTATCTATTTGTTCTTTTCACTTAGGTTTTTGTGCTAATTACTCTATGTTTATGATTTTCAAGAATAATTATTAGGGATACGTATAAGTACCCCTAAATCATGATCGAAAATCTCAGGATTTTTTTCACATTAAAGATAAACGCTGCTATCTCATGCTTTAAGTTCACAAAGATATTGTGTTCTTTAACATATTTAGCCGCTGCAAACACATCTTAATTAAATTAAGGTTCTATACCCCCTAAACCTTTTATTTTTATAATTTTGTACACCTTTTTGGCTTACGTGGCATCCAAATATCTCCCACACGCCTCAATTGTGTGGTGTCATGGGATGTGCCACATAAGCCAAAAGGTGTACAAAATTACCAAAAAAATGAGTTCAGGAGGGTAATAGGACCTTAATTTAGTTAAGTCTATCTTTGGAATTTCGGTCATAGTTTAGGTGGGTACTTATGCCTTATCCCTAATTATTACTATTTACTAGGGGCAAAATGAGAAGAATATATTAAATTATATCTTGATTTTTCTAAAATAACAACTATTTTTGAATCATCTATTTTTAATAAAAATGACAAGTAAAATGATCTAAAGGGAATACAATTTATGATATTAGTTATTACTATTAATTATAAGATATAACCTAGATATAGCTTGCGTTTAGTACGAATAGAAAATATTTTGAAGAAAATTGTCACAACACAAAATTTCATTAGGCTGTGAGGAGTGAATTTGCTATAGTAGATGAAATGCAATTTATAAGTCTTAAATTATGAAGGAGTGAATTTGCTACGGTTGTAATTACATTTATGATAAGACCAAAGTCATAAAAGAATGAATTTGATACATTGATAATGGTCCACATGGACATCCACTTTATTTTACAAACATTTTAAAGTTTGTTGCAATAAAATCTAAAATATTATGATTTGAGGAGATTATTAATTTTTTTGGAATTTCAGGATAACCCATAACACATGGGATGTAAACCGCATTAGGCAAGTTTTATGCGATAGGTTCGATTCAAAAGGCATTAAGGGGGATTTATTCTGAAATTATTAATAAATTCTGAAGGACAATTCAGTATTTTAATTAAGCCACTAAATGCACTATATATGTCTCACATATAATTTTTATTACTTAATTAAGGTAGATTTATTAATAAATTCATTTAAAATTATAAAAATTATTAGTTTGGTGTGAACGTTATGTGTGCAAACGATTCTCCAATCTGAAATTATTAATTACACATTGCAGATAACGTTTATTATATGTTGTCACCTTAATATTGTCATCATATATACATGAACTGCCTGCCAAGAATAATGTCAACTTCTGTTTAGCATTAATTAACTGATTGTTAATTAATTAGTCATTATTAGTGCAAGTTGTATACTTTCTCCATCCATTTATTAAATCTTAGGAAAATAAATAAATTTCAAAGGTTGACCATTTACCAACGTTTGCAATATATACATATGAAATGGAGATGTGTTCTTCTAATAAAAAAAAATAACTTTTTTGCAAGTGCATTGCGCGTGTATTTGATGTTAATAAGTAAAAAAAATTTCAAAATTGCATTAACATTATATTAAAAAACCAACATAATATTAGATAAATTGAGTACAATAAGAATTTTTCGAACAAAAATCAAAAGTCAAAAGGAATTAAATCCACAAAATCAACAGAGCCTAGCATCATCTCCATCTCCAAACTACAATTAGTAGTACAAGAAGAGTCATTGGCCCTATGATCGGACGACCCTAATGACAATGCTGCTCTAATCGGACCATCATCAGACGGTTGAAAATAACCAGACTTGCTTGATGATTGACTTTGGTCAACATTAGGGTAGAAGCAATTCGGAGAGATCTCCTCTTTAGTAGGTTCTTGTTTATAAGTTGAATGAAATGAGTGAACATAAGGTTGGTAATATTATTTGTGTTGGAATTGAAACTCAATAACATTGAAGAATCCTCATTTGTTGAAGATTCAAAGAGTATTTGGGAAATTGGTGGATAAATTTTGCATGTGTGATGACCTTGGTATGTGATACTAAACCTTGATGGATTTTCTTGAATTTTTTGCACTTGTTTAGTTGCTTCACATCCTTGATCAAATTTATAAGTACATCTATAATAATTCCTGCATATATCAATCAATTATAAATAGGTGTTAATCACAATTTCAATGTATTTATTGGGAAAAAAAATTGTGAAAATACATAAATTAAACCTTGGATGTGGAGAATTGAGGATTTCTTTTTGGCCATATTTTCTCCAAACATGGCCATCATCCACCAAAGTTGAAACTTCTTTTATGGTTGCAGCTGAAATTTTTCTGTACAAAATATTAGTAAAAGTTTGTGATATATACCATTTTAACTAATGCTAATTATTAATACTCCCTCCTTCACACAATTTTACGTGAAATAGTTTGAATCAACATGAAATTTAAGAAACAATAATGAAGATTATTGAAAAGTGTGGTCTAAACCATGTTGTATGTGAGATTGTAAACTTTTGAAACTTTCGTAACATTTGTGCGGTTATAAAAGTTTCTCATTTATGGTAAAATCTGAAGTATAAAATTGATTTTATACAAATTTAGGAGCACACCACTACTAGAAAAAAATGGATATTTTTATCTAGACCAGTTCGCAAGCATCTCGATTAGTTCCACAAGGTAATAAGTATCAAGTAAGTCTGTCCACCAAGCTCAATGGTTGACGGGAAAAACCATGGAATTTCGGACGAAAACTCCATTGAAATTGGGGGGGAAGGGGGGGGGGGGGGGGGTCAAAGGAGTGAAGTAATGGTAATAGTATTAGCTACAACACAAACAATATTGATTCTCACCTTCTCTTGTTGCATCTTTCTTGATTGACATCTTTTAGTGATGAAGTCTTGCAACTACCAATAGTGCAGTTCGAACTTAGACAAGATGGAATTGAGGATTTCTCACAAGATGAAACTTGAGAAAATTGATGTAACTCAACGCTGGAGCTTAATATTGAGAGTGTCTTGGAAAAAGAAGTCATAATTTTCCCCACCAAATCCTCAGCCAACATAATATTATTATGTTTCTTGATCAAATCTCTTAGCTCATTTGTGAATTTCTTACCACAATTCAACTCTTCTATTAGTCTTCTCATATCAACTACTGAGGAATTAATTATCTCCATACTATATGATTGAAGTATTATAAATGTATGTGTGTATATATAACAAGAAGTCAACAAGTGTGAGGGCCTTTTTTCAAAAAAAAAAAATTCATGTCCCTCTGCCCTTTTCAAATTAAGTTGAATGATTTCATATTAGGAGCGGAGTAAGGTAGGGTCAAGAGGTTCATTCGAATTTGAAAATTATTTTTTATGTATACATAATAGATGTTGAGCTGTCTTTAGCTTTTTCGTATGTATACTTCTTCATACTTTGGACTCTAGCTCAGTAAAAATTCTGAGTTTGTCACTGAGTTTCATTGATACAAAAATAAAAAGTTTACTATACAATTTAACTACCCTTAATTATGATTTCAAAAAGTTACTCCATGATCAATGACCAAATAAAAATAGGAAAAATCTTTTTGGCCAGAATTTGGCTAGAATGATATTTTATCTATGTTATTTTACCTTTTTAAATATTTTTACTCTTTTAACGTTAATATCTTTTAACTAAAAAAATGAAAAAAAATCAGTTTATTTAAAATAAAATAAAAATTATAATTTTTCTAATTTTCTGGCCAAATTCTGGCCAAATTTTCTGGCCATTTAGCACTTCCCATAAAAATAATTAAAGTGGCCATGTTATGGTTAATTAAGGAGCGCTAAATTAGTGACGTTTGTAATATGTTGTCACCCTAATATCGTCATCCACGTGCCAAAGAATTAATTTAATTAAACGGTAGTTAGTTGCTGTTTACTTTGTTTAAATGTAGATAATATTTTTTTCTATTAATTAATAATGGTTTAGTCAAAAGTGCAAGTTGTTGGGGTTAGGATATTTTAATCTCATTAACGAACATTTTGGTGGACATATTTGGATAGGTTATAGTTGTACATAAATAATTTAGAAGTTGAAATAAAATTAGGAAACGTCAAAGAAAAAACTTGTTCTTTGAGCGTTAAAATTTTATGCACTACGGGTATTTCTACTAATTCACTACTATCTTTTCTGTAACGCATGATTGATTTTGAACTATGTCTTACATGTATTTGTTTTTGTCTTAATCATAACAATTTTACTAGATGGATATATTTAGCTAAATATCCATTTTTATCTAGAAAAATATAATAATAATAACAATAATAATAATAATAATAATAATAATAATAATAATAATAACTTACCAATTATTTGAATGTGAACGTACGCGTATAAACTATAACATATATGATATACCATATAGGTAGCGATTCCAAAGAATCCATTAAAAATAACTTTACTTAGAATCGTCCGTCTTTCATTTGTGTATGAAGGATCGAATCTCATTCCCTTTTCCTTTCCCATCTCGCTCTTGTTGAAGGAAACTGATGGAACATGTCAAAGGAACAGGTTCGACGAAATTGACTGACGAGTTAGACTATTGAATCCTAATTTATGTACAAATCTATATTTTGTACGACTAAAATTATTGTAGTCGACTAGGATAAGGTGTAAATAAATACAATCCTTGATTTCTCTAATCCTAGACGTGAAAATATTTCTACACCCCTCGCCCCCACCCCATGTACCCTCAATACATCAAATAAAACGGGTGGGGGTGGGGTAGGTCATAATCATATTTAAATCTCTTTCAGTGTTCACACATGAAAATTAATGTCAAAATTATGTTGACTTTATTATGTTATGCTTTTCACATGGTTGAGTGAAAAGAAATTAAGTTGATCATCAATTATCATCAGTGTTCAGACATGCGTATTAATGCCAAAAGCTGACTTTTTCGGGAGTAAGTATTGGATAGGGTATTGTTGAGTCGAATTTCAATTTAATGGATTTTGGATTATATCTTTACTATTTTTGTTGTTTATATTTTCTTCCCATAGTATTTTCATATAGTTTTTATTTTTGTACTTGTTAAATTCAATTTTTTTAGCAAAAGATTCATTAAATTCAGTCTTTCTATCTTACATAAAGATAAAAATAAAATTTATGTACACTTTATTTCTCTAAATTTCACTTATAAAATCAGAGCAATATATTATATTAGTACCCCTCTCTTTAAAAAAGAATGGTCTCCTTTTATTTTTAGTTTGTTTAAAAAAGAATGAATTCTTTCCTTTTTTGGTAACATTTTAATTTCAGTTTTTCACATGACATGTTTAAGGCCACAAGATTAAAGGGCAATTTAGTACATTTGACATAACTTTAATTTAGGACCACAAGATTCAAAAATCTTCTTTATTTTCTAAAACTCTTTGTCAAGTTAAATTAAGTCATTCTTATAGTCTTATTGAAACGGAGAAAGTACTAAATTTGAACCGTTTGAAAAAATTCTAGTTGGCGAATAGTTATAGGGGGACAATTTGGCAAAGCACACACCTCAAGTGACGACGCATAAGTAATACGGGAATTGCCTAGTTCATTAAATTATGGGTTTTTGTACTAATCATAGTCAGGGGCGAACGGGAGAAGTATTTAAAGCACTCCTAAAATTAGCACAAAGTATTAGTTTATCTCCGATTATTGACAAGCCTTAAAAATACCCCTCTACTTGACTAACTAAACTCAGATACACCCTAGATATGTCATATGACATAGCAAGTGGTCTCAAACTCTTGTTCGAACACGTGTCTTTTAATAAAAAGACAAGATAATTGTTGAAATACCCCCCTCAACTTGGCGAGAATTTAGAAGTGTATTTCATTCATGTTGCAAGATCGGGGGTGTATTTAAGTTCAGTTAGTTAAATAAAGAGGTATTTTTAAGGTTGTCGATAGTTCGTGAATGAAATTAATAATTTACGTCAAGTTTAGGAGTATTATCAATACTCTGCTCTTATATATATAAAGTATTTTTAAATATAAATATTGTATCACTTGAATATAATTCTAGTTTTTTGACCCATTTCCATATATCAAAGGTTTGAGCTGGTGGAAAACTATTATTGTACAAGTTATTATGTGACATTAGCTTATGCTAAATTATGTAGTTGGAATTGTTAAATATTATCTCATTAGCTTAAAAAAATTGCATCTTTGAAAAAAAATAAAATATTAGTGAAAGTTCGACTAAAATTAATTATACAAAAGCTAACAAGTTTGAAATTTGGATAAGAAAGTTGATAAATGGCACGTTAGGAAAAATTAGATACTTTTAAAAAAAAAAAAATTGCGGAAATTAATATACGGGATTCAACATCATGAGAAAAAAATTTAATAAGTAGAAGGAAGATATTTTTTAGTCATTTCTAATATGTGTATTTTTTATCCAATAAATAGAAGGGAAGAACAAATGTAATCCAATAGATAAAAGAAAAGAGAAAATGGTTAAAAGCCCCCCAATCTATAGCCGGTTTTCCAATTACACACTCATATTTTACGGAGGTCCTATTACCCCGGCCCATGAATTTTATAAAATTGAAATTATTATCTCCCTAAATGCTTACATGGCAAAGTGAGTGTATTCACTCTCTTTGAGAGAGTGAGCAACCAAAACAATATTAAAATTTTGTTTTAAATATGTTATTTCATAAATATTTGTATTTTTAATTATTATTTTTTTTAAATTTAATTTCTTTCTTCTCCATGGTAGCATATGTCAAATCTCTTCACCCTTATCATCCCAAAATCGCTGCGCCATTACCGCCATCTTCACCGGATTCATTATTGTAAATTTCTAACAACTCTCATGTAAAAAATTTGAAAAAAACAATCAAATCCACCATCTCCAATCACCAAAAAATAATTTGAATCAAATTTGAAAAATCAATCTGGGTTCAAATGCAATTGTACCCTAAAAAAGAAAAAATATTTTTTACATGTAAATCTAAATCCCTCATGTGTTTTTAGTTTGTTTTCTAGATTCTCGACAAGCAATTACCTTCTCTTGATTATAAAAACTCCATCACATAGAATTATAAAATTATAAAAATACCCACAAACATTAATTAGACTCATAGTGATCTTGGTGGTGGTGTGAATGTTCTCTTTTTCGAGCTTTATTCTTTGAAAGAAATGACGGGAGCTCTTTGAGTAGGTGGAGGAGCTAATGGTGAAGGCGGATAAATAACAAAGGCATAGATGGAGATGGTGGTGGTAGCGAAATTCTCAGACTATGCCGACGGCGGCGACATATCCCTCCGGAGAAGACAAAAGAGACCCCCCCCCCCCCAATTTAACCCCCAATATTTTCTCCAAATCAAAGTTCTCAAAAAATAATTAGGGCTAAAAAATGAATGAAGAAGAAAGGTTGAAGAAGAAAGAGAAAAAAATGTCTTTTAAAAAAAGATCTATAGGTGAAAACACGTGTCAAGCGCGTGTGTTTCACCACAAAAAAAATATCTGGGTATGACGTTTTAAGGGGCTAGTTATTTCATTTTAAAATAATTCAGGAGGGTAATAGTACCCCCTTGAAGTATGAGTGTGTAGTTGGAAATCCGGTTATAGGTTGGGAAGGGTTTTGGCGATTTTCTCAAAAAGAAAATAACAAATTTAGTTCAACATGTAAAAGAAAGACATTTTAAAATTATATCTAATACGTTAAAAATATGGCGTCTTTACTCTTATAAAACTACAATATGAAAGTTGAAACTACTAAAATTTGCCCATTATTTAGACGTTAAAAAAAGCTAGCTATTACATAGTAAAAGTCATTCAATTTCGAATTAAAAGTTGAAAATCAGGCTCCAAAAAAATAGATTGAAAACCTCTTTTTTGGCTCTCCTTCAACTTAGCACTTTCTAGGGAAAAGGAAGAGGTACAACATAAGCAAGTAAGCGGGTCACAAGGAAGTCGGATTCCAATCACAGTGAGTCACGCCGCTTTCAAGCCAGTAGTAATCCTGTCCCAGTTTATGTCTCTGCTTTCGAAACTGTCTTTCCTGTCTTTGAACGAATCAGCTCTTAGGACAAAGTTCGGAATCGTAGAAGGAAGACAAGACTCTATCCCTTGCCTGGCCAGTGAAGAAGGCATCTCGGAAGAGGAAAGTAGATTGGGGCTGGACCGAATAGTGCGTTGCAATTCCCATTTCATTGCCTCTATCTCATAGTACGGAGTAGAAGATAGGGTGTTAGTTGTTTCATGGTTCCCAACGGGACGTAGCTAACCCTTCTAAGATAACCAAGCGAAAAAAAGCGTATTCTAACCATAAGACAATCAATAATAAAACAGTGAGACCCAACCTGGAACAAGAACCAAACCTGATAGCGAGAGGAGAGGAGAGACCATTTTCATGAGAGAGGGACGAGCAAGTGACAGATTGGGAAAAAAAATAGGTAGGCCTTCTGAGCGGTCATTTAGGGGCCTTGTTAGCGACCCATCATTCTTCCCTAAGCTGTCAGAGTCTGATCGAAGCGAGCAAGAGATAGAGGAATCCTCGCTCATAGATGTGAATTGACAAAGCAAGCCCGAATTCTTTTTAATTAGGCTCTATAGTCTGGTCCCTGTCCCTGGTAAGGTCTGATTGTTATCCGTAAGTCTTGTTTTGACCGCGGGAAGGTGAACTTTGCAAAAGTGCTTATTTGGTTGGGAAGAATAGGACTTCTGACTCCAAGCCTACCCTACCCGAAATTTTCAGCTATTGATGTAGCCTCTTGTCGATACTACTAGTCTTCTCGCTACCTACTAGAAAAATCCCATCAAGATAGATTGAATCGACGACCTATACTTCAACTAAAGGCACAAGGGCGTAGCGAGCACAGAACAGAGGAAATGCACATGGGTCTCCTTGAAGAACGGAGTCTAGGGTAAAGAAAGAAAGGTAGAGTGGGCACACTTTTACTGTGCTTGGATTGGCATGGTTGTCCCCCTTTGCTGGTTGAGGCTCGGCCTTTGACTCCGCTTGCCTCTACTTTTCATGTCAAGCGTACAAGTCTAGTTTAGTGGGATTTACTTCTAAAGACAGGAATTCTTTTTCATCTCCCCTGTCAAAGTCGACGTCTTAACCTGACTTCCTGAGCTCAGTTGATTCTTGAAGCAGTAGCTCTGGATCGAGAGCTGGATGCTTACCTTATTATTATGAAATGTATGGGTATTATTTGCTTAGTCATTCCAACAAGTCACTCAAACGTAAGTGCTTACCTACACACGCGTTCACAAATATCTCAGTCACACTCAGCGACTTTAGAAAAAGGGGGAACACTCAACGACTTTTCATCTTCTCTTTCTCACAAATCACACAAATCTTTCACTTTGAATCAATTGATTAAAAGTTGTTGCTTGCATCTTGGTGGGTGTGTATTTAAGATTTTCAGATTCAACCTTTTGATCAATTGACGATTTCACTACAACCTAGATTGCTAGGTTTCCTAAAATTACCAGGTAAATCTTGTTGTTTGTCAATTATCTTGAAGGAAAAAATAGTTAGATTACATTATATGAAATGCTATGATTTGTCGTTACTAGGGTTTATTCATAGTTGAATTTTGTGATGGATAATTTTGTCGCTACTAGGGTTTATTCGTAGGTGACTGTCTTGTAGGCCTTTTTCCCCCCAATTTTCTACCATGTATGATTGCGTATACTCACTTATCAATATTTTCATTATATTTCTGTTTATTTATTACTGTTATTATTGTATAATTTCGGGATGAGTGGGTTTGTAGAGGTAACATTAAGATGGTATCATGGTGGGGTTCTGGATGTTAGTAGTTGTAAACCAGTGTATGTAGGGAGTAAAATTACTGAATATTTGGATGTTGATGTGGATCGAATGTCTTATTTTGAACTAATAGGCTACATAAAAGAACTAGGGTACACTACAAGCTGCACATTTTATATTAGGCCACCTAATAATAATTGTCTTGTAGATATCCAAAGTGACAAGGACATTTTTGAACTTTGTCAACATTTTCAAAATAGGAGATACTATTAAAGTTTATGTTTGTCACATGGTTGATCAAATGGATGGTCCCATTGCTTTATTGGAATGGAATACACTGATCACAATGAGGAATCTTTGGTACTTTTAATAAAGAAACAAAAGGGGGTGTTGAAGAAAGGGATAGGGGTGTTGAAGAAGGGGTGAGGGTGTTCATTTTACCAAACCAACAACTGAACTAGCTGCATTTACTGAACCACCAACAACTGAAACTACTTCATCTTCTTAACCAGCTTCACAACCAACAACTACTGCAACTTTTGGTGAATTGGAGTGTGAATATTCAACAGAAAACAGTTCTGAATCAGACCATGAAGATCTTTCCAATGAAAGTGAGGTTGAATATGATAGTGATGTCCATGAAGAGTGCATAAACTTGAGGGCTAAAAGAAGGACATACCGGAGAAGGAAAAGAAAAGAAAGAATACCAAATGACCCTGAAGAAATTCTTGTTGGTGAAGTTGGTCCTGATTTGGAATTTGATGAAACTGGTGTTGTTGATAAAAGCTTAAAAGGTAAAGTTGTTAGTGATGAGCTTGTATATTGTAGTTCTAGTGCATTTAGTGTTGAGACAGATACAGATGATGAGATAAGACCAAGAAGTTCAAGTAGAAGGGTGATTTTTGATAAGTCTATTGAAAAAAGTGGTATGGCAGTTGGGGATGGTTTTTGAGGATGTAAAAGAGTTTAGAGAGGTTGTTACCAAATATTCTCTTCAAAAGGGTGTTCAGTTGAAAAAGTATATCAATGAGCCCAAAAAGTTTAATGTCAGGTGTAGAGAAAGTTGTCCCTGGATGTTGTATGCAAGTCTTGACAAGTCAAGCAATGATTTTATAATTAAAACCTACATTCCTAAACACAAATGTGTCAAGACCACTAGAAATTACATCTGCAATGCTAGGTTATTGGCTAAACATTACTGGGATAGAATTGTTGAACAACCAAATAGTAGGATCTTCAAATTTCAGGAGTTGATCAGGAAAGAGTTGAAAATTCATATTGGAAAAACCACTGCCAAGAGAGCTAGAGGGAAAATACTTAAATGCATTGTGGGACTTGATTATAAGAAGAGATGTTGAGGACCAATCTTAGGAGTACTTGTGTTGTGAAAGTTGATGATTCTGAAGGGAGTGGTAAGCTGGTATTTCAGAGTTTTTATATTTGTTTTGATGCTTTGAAGAAATCCTTTTTAGCTGGCTGTAGAAAATGTATTGGCTTAGATGGTTGCTTTTTGAAGGGAGTAACTAAAAGACAACTGTTATGTGTTGTGGCTAAAGATGGCAATAATCAGATATTACCTATTGCTTGGGGGTGTAGTAGAGTATGAGAATAAGAACACTTGGACATGGTTTTTAAAACTGTTGATACATGATTTGGAATTGGGTAATGGAAAGATTACACAATTATATCAGACATGCAAAAGGTATGATCATTTACTTTACTTTTCTTCATCTAATTTTTTGTATTCAATATTATATACCACTGTGACTTGTCATTTTCAGGGTCTTGACTCAGCATTGAAGGATCTTTTACCAGAGGTGGAGCACAGGATGTGTGCAAGACACATCCTTGCTAATTGGGCAAAAAATTGGAGAGGTCTTCAAAGGAGAAATCAATTCTAGAAATGTGCAAAAAGCACATTTGAAGGAGAGATGAAGGCAAATCTGGCACTGCTGGAGTTGTTATGCACCAAAAAAATGATTGAAGATTTACTCTATTACAAGGTGCAAACTTGGTGTAAAATGTACTTTAGAACAGATATCAAGTGTGATAGTATAAACAATAATATGTCTGAGAGTTTTAATGCTTGGATCTTAGGACTAAGGCATAAAACCATCATCACCATGCTTGAAGAGATAAGAGTGAACGTAATGGCTTGAATAGGTCAATTCAGTCAATTTCCAAATACATGATTAACCAATATATCTCCAATGGCATTCAGGGTACTAGAGAAAAATATATAGAAGTCAATGAGATGTAATATTGAGTTCAATGGGGAGAAAGAATTTGAAATTAATGATGGACCATATCAACATACTGTTGATATTAGAAGTAAAACATGCATTTATAGGGCCTGGATGCTCAAGGGAATACCTTGCCCACATGCCATAGCTTTCATATATTATAAGAAGCAGGAACCAATTAACTTTGTTGATAGCTGCTACAGTAAGGAGACTTATCTGAGAACTTATTGTCATTTTCTGCAACCAGTCACCAATATGAAAATGTGGCCTGAGTCCACAAACCCTCATGTTCAACCACCAGTTGTTAAGTTAATTCCAGACAGACCAAGAAAAGTCAGGAGAAGAGAGGCAGGGGAGACAAAAACATGTAGCAAGTTGTCAAGAAAAGGAGTTTACATGACTTGTAGCATTTGTCATGGTAAAAATCATAACAAAAGAGGTTGTTCGTTAAAGGTGTGTATTTATATAATTTTGTGATTTTTGTTTTAAAATTTGTGACTGTTTGACCATAACGTGATTGTTTTAAAAATTTGTAGGATCATGCTGGCCCAAGCAAGGCCAAGAAAGGCCAAGACAATTGTTGTTAGTGAAACACCTCCAAGAGGTAGAAGAAGGCCAAGAAAGTAAACAACTATTACTAAAGCACCTCCAAGAGGCAAGGAAAGGCCAATAAAAGAAACAACTACTACTGAAGCACCTCCAAGAGCCACTGAAAGGGGAAATAAGGCAGCATCTACTTATGAAATTGTTCAAGCACCTCCAAGAGGCAGGGGAAGGGAAAAAAATGCAACACCTACTATTGAAGCACCTCCTAGAGCCACTGGAAGGGAAAAAAGGCAGCATCTACTTATGAAGTTGATCAAGAACCTAGAAGAGGCAAAGGAAGGCCAAGAAAGACACATGTTAATGGTATGACAATCCTTATGCCGAGAAGGACATCATTTGCTGAGTGGTTTGAAAATCCAACTAGTTATCAATTACCTGTTGCACATACTCCACATGTTGCTTCTCAATCTAGTGCAAAAAACTCCAATGCACCAACTTCATATGATGCACCAGTTGAACCACCTGCTAAAAGGCCTAAGACAGTTGGGATGGGTGTGTTTGTTACTGAAGAAGGGTTTACTGCATATAATGTAAGTGTTGAAAAAATATGGTAAAGTTTTATGTTCTAAATGTAGTTTACTAACTATCTTTCTTTATGTATAGCATGGCTTGACAAGTAGTAGGATAATACACACTGGTTCAAGAAAGCCTATAAGGTCAGCTGATGTTACTGGAGACTTTGGTTACAAACCAAGGACTGGAGTAAGGTGGAAGGGTAAAGCAGCAGTCACAGTAGGCCAGCTTGAAGAGATGAGGGTGAACAAAAGGAAAAACTTATCTTCTTCCCAACCTAAGAAAGCATGGAAATAGTGCTAACATATTGGTAGTTTTTGACAATATGTGAAAGTGATTGTTTTTTTGGTATTGATAAGATGTTAATATTTGGGTTGGCAAACAAACTTAAGAAGTTTAAGATGCTTGTTTTTGTGAAGTTATGAACTTATGTTGATGTAAGTCTTTTGGTACATGAACTTATGATGCATTTGTTTTATATGAATAAACGATTCATTTTATCAATTTCTGTTTGATTTCAATAACATGTTTACCAATTCAATAACTGAAACAACTTAACCATAAACATACCAAATATCATTCAAGAAAATCAAATTTTTCATCACAAAAGACTTCAACTAGAAAAATACAGCAACTACTATGACAATTGATCATGACAAATCTTTAAGTCTTCAACTGCATTAACCAATTGATCCATATAGCAAAACACATTAACAGAAACATTATGAAAATCTTAATGAAGTTAGAGTAGTTGGTCCCTTTCTTCTTCACTTCCATTGACTTCTCTGCTGCATTTTTTATCAACTCTTCACAATCATGGAAATCAAAATCTTCTTCCTTGTTCTTCTTTTTCTTCACGCTTAGGGCAGATTCGCCTTCAAGGTCCATCACAATTGAATTTTTCATCATCTCGACAATTTCACTATCATTGCAATGAGCCATTTCTTTCATCTTCTTCATTATTTTTACCTTCGACATTAATTGTTTGTCCATTTCCTTAATTTTCTTCACCAATTTCGGAATAATGAACTTAGATCTTTCATCAATCAAACCATCCCTGCATCGAAAGAAATTACACTTTCTTGCACCATAATATGGGCAAGACCAAAATCTTCTTCCGGGGTTGTTGTCAGACCAAGAAGTCTTCAAAGGGAGCAACAGACCATGACTGCATCGCACCTCAGAAATCAACATCGGATCTTCATTGTCTGTACAAATCTTGTTCAAATCCAATTTTACCTCTTTCATAGCTAACCCTAATTTTTATACAGAAAAATCGGACAACAAATTAGAAGCCCTAAACATTAATATAAACAATATTTAATAAAATCAAAGCTTACCTCTTCAAAGATGAGCTTTCAAAGTGGGCAATGTGTCTTTAATAAAGATTTTTGATGAAGAACAACGGCTACATTGTAATATTTAATGGGAAAAAAAAGGTCATAAGTTAATTGCTACGTGGCGAATAAATATAGGTTACAGTAATTTTAAGACCATCCTCACGCGCCTCTTGTACGTTTGAGTGACTTGCTGGACTGACTAAGAAAATAATACCCATAAAAATATACTAAAAATAAGTCTGGGGGTCGTAGGACCCCCCGCAAAGTTCATATGTGTAACAACAATTTTGCCTATTATTTGGATGTGTTTTGAACCCTTTTCCCCACTTTCTACTTCAATCATCAATATGACATATTATCCATGAAACTAACAAAAAAAGATAGGATAAAAGGAAAAGGGATCATATTTTTAAAATGTTACATAAATAATCTAGGAATATAAAATATTAGCTAGTATTTTTCCTTATCTTGACAAAATATTAAACATATTAAGTGATCAAGAGACATTTAATTAAATCAAAGAAGAGTGTTTTTCCTCACCACCTTTATTTTAGGGGAGTTTCTCTTTAAAGATTGGATAGGGAGGGGGATAAGATGGTGTAAATCATTTCAAATATTCAAAATTACGATAAAAGAAAGAAATCATTATAGCACGTTCACTCTACCCATTAAACAAAACAAAGACTAATAAATATTTTGAGAAAAAAATTAATAGTAAAAAATTGTGAAAAAATGTAGAATAGATAAAAAAGTAATTTCCTATGTCATTGGATATAAATATATTTTTATTTCAGTATTGATTAAATTTACATTATGATTTTATGAACATGATTCTAAGTATTGATTAAATTTACATTATGGACATGATTCTAAATAGAAAAGTATCATACACCACTTAATATTGATTATGGACTAATATCTTTTTCAATTCAAAAGAAAATTTGTTAGCAATTATCTTTAAATAATAACGAATATCCTTGGAATCAATCACACGGTGAGAGGCATGTTAATGGGAATTGGGATCTGGTAACACTTGTTATGGATACCAAAATAGGAGAGCTTAATAATAATAATAAAAACATCTAACCTATTATATTGAAGAGTCTCTTCTTTTCTTTTTTAAAGCAAATTATTAATTTATTTTCATTATATTATATATCATTTTTTTATTTTCCATTTGGTGTTCAATTTTTTATATTTATATTGAAGCCCGATTAAATTCGTGTTCGCTCCAAGAATTCGTTCAACTTAAAACTAATTACTATTTCTCCTTTAATTTTAATCATAGTAACATATGCTTGCAGATCATATTAAATTAAATACAGTGGATTCGGTTAAAAATTTATGCTTCCTATCTTTTCTACAACTTATAACTAATTTTGAACCGTAAATTACATATAATATATTTGTTTATATCTTAATCATACCAATTTTACCAAATGGATATATTTAGTTAAAAGAAGCGGTGGTTGTTGTGAATCATAATCATATTTAAAATCAATAATCCCTCTATTTTATATTAACTAAATTTTTTGGTCATTTTTCATTGTTTAAAATTATTGAATTATTCAAAGTTCAAGATAAATGTTTGAATTTTTTTTCATATTTGTCCTTTTTTTTTTAATGAAGTTTGATATTTTCTAGGAGATGAATTGTACTACTTGTAAAGTTATATTTATGATTTAACAAAAGACAATAGTGAAAAGTAAGATTTAAATTATGTCTTTAAATATTTTCTTAATTAGTATGCATTACCTTACAAATTCAATTAATATGAAACAATAGAAGTATTGTCTTTTGTCACTCAGTGTTGACTTCACTATGTTAAGCTTTTGGCAAGGTTGAGTGAAAAGTAATACTACATCCGTCCACTTTTAATTGTTATAGTTTTCTTTTTTAGAGTCAAACGATAATAATTTTACTAACATTTTATGATATATTTTTTCATCATATTGATGCAAAAAATTAAAATTTATAATACTTTTCGTATAGTTTTTGAATATCTAATTTTTTTATTTAAAATATCAAATTAATATAATCTAATTTAAATTTAAAATATTAGTTAAATTGACTTTTAAAAAGCGTAACATAATAATTAAAAGCGAACAGAAAGTAATTAAGTTGATCAAATGATAATCAATCATCATCAGTGTTCACTGACAGTTCACACATGCAAGTTAATGCCAAACGCCGACTTTTAATTTTGTAGGTTCTGAATGGTAGAATAATATAATTTAGTGTTACTAATTGTGTTTTAAATATATACATAAATATATATTGTTTAAGCAAAAATTATTGAAATTAATAGCTTGGTATCTACCTCTATTGTTGAGTATAAATGTATTTCGAAGTTCAGTGAAGAGGTGAGAGAGATTGATAGTGATATACTTGAGTAGAAGTAGATCGAGGAAGACTTAGAAAGAGGTGATTAGATATGGTATGACACATTCTTTTGTCACTGCGGACATGATTTCAAATAGGAAAGATGAAGATAAAAAATTAGGATAGAGAATCACTACGGGCATGATTCTAGCTTAGACTATCTTTATCTGCTCAGTATTAGTATTATTATTCTACTACTTTTTAATTATTCAAATGTATTACTACTAGATTTTTTTACTTAGGTTATCTTTACTATTTTGCTGTCATGAATACTTTTTTTTCTATAGTATTTTCACTATAGTTTTTACTTTTATATTTGTCAAATTTATTTTCTGAAAATATTTTTCTTGAGACGAAAGTTTATCGAAAATAATCTATCTATCAAGATAAAAATAAAGTTTATATACACTTACTCACACTGATATATATGTTATATACGTTGTTTTATAATACTAAATTTGAATAAAAATTCTACCTTAAGTGACGACGCCAGAATTAATATGGGAATTGTTTAGTACATTAAATTATGTGTTTATATACTACTAATCATAGTGGAGTTTAAACTTTAAACCATAAAATAATCCTTAAAAGAATATAAAAAAAATAAAAAAACAATTAAAACTTAAAAAGAATCAAATTGATTGGATTGTGATTCGTATTATAATATCATTTTAGCTCAATTTATTTTAGTCCAAGTTTTTAGATAAATTAATAATCCGTTCATTTATTAATTTAATTTATTTTGACCCACCTAAATACAGCTCCATCAATCCAATTAACACATCTAATCCTTCACTTGACTCTTAATGAGAGGCCTTAAAAGCATAAGCAAGGATGATCACTTAACAAAGGAATTTCAGAAGCCATGATTTTAATTTTACAATCTCTCGATTTAACTTGAGTAAGAATGATGACTATTAGGTGATGGACTTGGATCATAACTCAATCTCAAAAAATAATTCATGAAATGAGAATTGTGTATAATTATATAATAAATCGGATCTTAATTTCCTTCAACTAATGTGCATCTTAATATCAAGGGAAAAAGGACAAATATATTCCCGAACTATCGTAAATGATATGTAGATACCCTCCGTCATACTTTTGGGACATTGGTGCCCCTGCTGTCCAAAAACTAGAGCATATATGTCCTTCACTCTAACGGAAGACTAAATAGGAACACGTGGCACAATCTTATCCATCGATAAATGTCGGATCGGTGGATAAGATTATGACACGTGTATGTCCGTCAGTATAAAGGGTATATATGCTCTAATTATTGAACAGCAGAGGCATCAATGTCCCAAAAGTATGACGGAAGGTATTTACATACTATTTACGATAGTTCAGAGATATATTTGTCCTTTTTCTCTAATATCAATTCCAAACTGAATACTTAGAGAGTTACAAAATGGAAGCTCAACACTGGATAAACAATGAATTGATAAAGGCTTGACTCGCATATGATAAAGAAATAGACTTTGAATCCCCAAAATTAAATTAGAGTAAATTTTAGGTTTAGCAAACATAAAAAACATATTTGTATGTTATAGCTATAATTTGCATAATTGCGCTTCATACCAAACTTTATGTTTGTTATGGCTATTAATATGTATATTTCGGTATACTTATACAAAAGAATCAATTGTATAAGTATATATTTGGAATATGTATACAAATAAGAAAGTATTTTTTTTGTATAATTTGTGTTTGTATAAAGCGAGAAAGAGAGAAAGGCAAAAAGAGAACTTGGCAGGGGAAGATTTGTATTGTATAATTATAAGTGTATAGGATGAAAATATATGTATTTGTATTTGTATATACAGTTTTCTCTCGCTTTATACAAACACAAACACAATTTATACATTTGTGTTTGTATAAAGTGAGAGAGGCGAGAGAGAGTGGCGAGGGAGATATCTGGGAAGAGAGGCGAACGAAAAGATATGTTTATATACAGTTTTCTTTCGCTTTATACAAACACAAACATAATTTATACATTTGTGTTTGTATAAAGTGAGAGAGGCGAGAGAGAGAGTGGCGAACGAGAAATCTGGAGAGAAAGGTGAATGGCAAAATATTTACTACGGATTAGAATTAAATGAAATTGTGGTTATAAGATTTAATTTTAATTAATAATTTGCTATTTTATATAATTTTCTCATTAAATTATGAGACGAGAATTATCCAAAATCAAAGTGATTCGGTTCTTATAGAATTCAATTTGCATGTCTAATAGTTAATAGACATTCATATGCAACTTTTTTTTTTATATAATGTAAATAAATGTCACAAGATCATTTTTTCAGCGTCTCAAACCCTTTATATATGGAGATGAGTTTCAACTTTCAAGTGCTCTTAACGTATTAGAAGTAATATAAAATGTCTTTTTTCTATCTATCGAATTAAATTTATTTTTCTCTTTCATATGTTAGAGAAAAAATATCATTGACGTATTAAAAATGATACAAAAATATTTTCCTTTCATTTATTGGATCAAATTTACCACTAGCGTTATTTTTAGCCTTATATTATCCATCAATTAGCGCCAAATTATAAGATATTTAATTAAGTTTTAATTAAACATGTGAACTTTATTTATTGGTCCACACATTAAATTTTGACCCATCCACGACAATAATTAAATCATTTTTGTTCTCATGATATTATTTTTTTTCCTTTTAGTGTTCCTATATAGAATCATTACAGGCTTCCTATTTTCCTTTCATTTATTGGATCAAATTTACCACTAGCGTTATTTTTAGCCTTATATTATCCATCAATTAGCGCCAAATTATAAGATATTTAATTAAGTTTTAATTAAACATGTGAACTTTATTTATTGGTCCACACATTAAATTTTGACCCATCCACGACAATAATTAAATCATTTTTGTTCTCATGATATTATTTTTTTTCCTTTTAGTGTTCCTATATAGAATCATTACAGGCTTCGTCCAATAAAAAGCATACATGCCTCAAGTTGTATTTTATTCTTTTTTTCCTCAAGCCCAATTTTACTTTTGCCTTTTTTTTCTAGGTGAACCAAGTTGATATTCCACATAAAAAATTAAATGTCATTTACTTATATATTTTGCCTAATTATTCTTTGTTCACTAACATATTTTTTCTAAAATTACACTGACATGTTTCCTCAGATTTTCGATGCAAATAGATAAAATGAAATGAAAAGGAATCATTTAAAAAAAAATGTTATATAGATAATTTAGGAATATAAAATATTAGCTAGTATTTTTTTTTATCTTGACAAATATTAAACATATTAAGTGATCAAGAGCCATTTAATTGAATCAATAAAGAGTATCTATTCTCACCACCTTTATTTTATGGAAGTTTCATTTTAAAATGGAATAAAGAGAGAATATGATGGGATAAATTATTTCAAATACTATAACTTTATATCTTATACGGTCTTAAAAGTAGAAATCTTCAAAGTTAAAAGTTAAATTATTTTTTAGGAAAAATTTTCAAAACATCAATAATTTAGCATCTAATAGGACCTCTTGTCAACACTTTCAATATTTATTTAAAATGTCAATATTTTGATTTGTTATAGGGTTAATTTTTGTATTTATTTAATTTGACAAAATACAAATCTTCAGCAACAGATTGGAGAAAATCATGGGAGAAAATATTTCAAAAAAGATAAAAATCACTTAAATCTCTAACAAGTTGCAATTGGAAAAATACGAAGTGTCATCTCTCTCTTGTTCTTTCAAAAGTCTTTTACCATTGTTCTAAAGTCCAATTTTTGTAGATTGCGTCACTTTTCACTGGATAACAAAATTTTGAATTAATCGATTGGTATTTCAAATTGAATTCCATCAATTTCTTTAAAAGTTCAAATTATCAAAGAAAATAAAAAATGGTCACGAATCTTTTAAGTGTCGATTATTTATCTTTTTTGGATGAAGTAGTCGGATCTATGTATTTATGGAATATAAAGTGATAATGAAATACAAACTGAGCACGATAAATACTCATTTCAATTGAAAAGTTAGACCATATAATACAAAACCTGATTGTATACCATTAGGACAAATACAAATTCAAATCTAAATACAAACTATCTGGTATTCAAAGTGATATTGAAAATAAAAAATGAGTCAAATAAAATACAAAATCTATTTACTAATGCAATTGGTATAAATATATATATATATAGACTGTATTTTGATTATTTAGAATTGAGAATGAATACAAAATCAAATCTAAATACAAACTATACGGTATACAAAGTGATATTGAAAATACAAAATGAGCAAAATAAAATACAAAATTTGTTTTACTAATGCAATTAGGACGAATACCTATATAATGAATACATAAATAAACTGTATTTTGGTTATTTAGAATTGAGAATGAATACGAAATAAAAAATAAATACAAAACTTGATGGTATACCATTAGGAAGAATACGAAATCAAATTTAAATACAAACTATTTGATATACAAAGTGATATTCAAAATATAAAATGAGCAAAATAAAAGGGAAAATGCATAAGTAAAGGAAATATTTGGCATATTTTAAACGAAAAATAGGGCAAAATGTAAATGAAAAGTAAAGGAAACAAAGATTAACACTTACTTGGCAAGAATTTCCGACAAATTTGAAATTCAAGGAGTTCCGCGAAATCAGCCCTTATTCAAAAATAACTTTTAAACGATGAATTTTAATATTATTTTAAACGAAAAATAGGGCAAAATGTAAATGAAAAGTAAAGGAAACAAAGATTAACACTTACTTGGTAAGAATTTCAGATTCCGCGAAATCAGCCCTTATTCAAAAATAACTTTTAAACAAGGGAAAATGCATAAGTACCCCCCCAGCCTATACCCGAAATCCCAGAGACACACCTAACCTTTACTAAGGTCCTATTACCCCTCCCCCCCGAACTTATTTTATATGTAATATTCTATCCCTTTTTGGCCTACGTGTCACTATCTTGTGGGCCCAGCGCATGTTGACATTTTTTTCAAGGATAGTGCCACGTAGACCGAAAAGGGGTAGAATATTATAGATAAATTAAGTTCGGGGAGGGAGGGGTAATAGGACCTTAGTAAAGGTTAGATGTGTCTCTGAGATTTCGGGCATAGGTTGGGGGGGGGGGGGTACTTATGCATTTTCCCTTTAAACAATTTTTTTTTTTTTAATCAACTATCAGGCATGAGGCCCATTTTATTAATTAATCAACATGTCTGAAAAATGTTGGCCCAAGTAACATTAGGCCATTACATAAGGAATAATTAAATATCTCTTGTCTAAAAACATCTACCACTTTCCTTTCACTTTCCAATATCACGATGTTGACGGCTTCCTCATTTTCATCGTGCTTCTCCTTGGTGTCATGTAGGTATCTTCTCCCTTCCATTTCAAGATGAGCCCCCTTTTGACTCCAGTGCCCTCTGCGATGTCCCTCCATGGCCAAGTCTTCGAATGGTGCAAGACTCACGCATCTCCTGTATGTCCCTGCCTTCTGACTTGTAAGCTTTCTTCCCCCTACTTTTGCTTGTTGATCGCATTGTATAACTAGATTCCTCTCTTTCTCTTTTTCAGCTCCTGGCGTTTCTCTGGATTGTTGATATATGACCCTTCTTTTTGTGTGCATAACTTGTAACCCATAGTATGCCTGTTGTACCCCATTTCTATAAATCCTTTTTTGTGCGTAGATCTCCTTTTGATGCTCAATGGCTTTTGTACCTTGTGTCTTAACTGCATTCATCATGGTTTTATGTTTTGTTTGCTGAATCTGTATCAAATCTCCTTTGTGTAAATAGGTTTAGTACTAATCCGTAGGGATGGGATTTGGGATTTCTCCATGTTTAAAATCTTCCTGGCAACACTTGGTAATTGATTAAAATTATGGTATTGCACCTACACTGCATGATTGAATGCTTCATTTGCCAAGTGATCTACAAGTTGATTACCTTCTCTAAATGTATGTATTAGCTGTATGTTTCTCGCCTGCAAATGACTGCGTAAAAATTCCACCATCCCACTGATTTCCCATGGCATCTTCGATTCCCCTCTTAGGATTTTTATTAGAGTCAGAGAATTCGATTCCACTACCAAAGATTGCCAGATGCTAAGCAGTATAAACTGTAAAGCCTTCCAAATAGCAGTGGTTTCCGCAATCAAGTTTGTAGCAATCCCAATGGTATCTGCCTCAGCATAAATGAGGTTACCTTGGTCATTTCTTATGCAAAAAGCATAAGAACTGATCCCAGGGTTCCCCCTACAAGCCCCATCCGTGTTGCATTTGAGCATCCCTGCTCCAGGCAACTTCCACTTAACAATTTTAAAGAACAGTTGCTTTTTATGTTGCTGAATTCTGTCAAAACTTTGAAGCCACCTTGTAGGGACATCCTTCCAATTAGGATAGTGATTTTTAATTAGACAGTGTATCATCCTTTCACATCTATCTTTCACAGCATAGTATGATACCTGTTTGACATGCTTCATCTGATTCCTCCTAATCCACAATTCCCAAATGATGATTACTGGGATACTCCTGATTATATGTTTTGCCTTCATACCCTCCACTCCCTTCCAAACATTGTTCAGAGCTGGAAATAGCTGGTTACCTGCATACTTGATACCTGTGCTTGACACAAAATGCTGCCATAGTTTACAAGCTACCGGGGCAGTCAAGAACAAATGATTCATAGTTTCTTCACAACCCTCCTCACAACAATAACATTTAGACACTATAGGGATCCTACACCTTTTCAGGTTGTCATCAGTTGGAACCCTACCTTTTAAGACTCTCCAAAGAAAAAAGGCGATCTTGAAAGGGAGACCCGTACCCCAAATAAATTGAGAGCATTTTATCTTGTTTCTTCTAGGCCTAATTATCTGGTAAGCTGACTTCGAAGAGAATACTCCAGATTTGTTGCCAGTCCACCAGGCCCTGTCAATCTCATTCCCAATTGGAGGGGGGATACTGTTCAATATTATATATGTCATCTCCACAGAAACAACCCCTTCAATAGCATCAATTCTCCAGGACCCTGTATCTGCAAATGTATTAACTTATCTTTCCTCCTCGACTGCTAGTTCCCCCTCCGTGTAGTATAGAGCCCCAAAATTAGTCCAATTGTCAAACCAGAAGCTAGAGTTCCCATTTTTTAATTGCCACCAAATATAAGGCTCCACTTCCTCCCGACCATTAATCATACTTCTCCAGGCTTGTGAGGCACCTGTACCAACGGCCAAAACAGGATGCCTTTTTTTGCAATATTTATTGCCAATATAAACACTCCATAAAGATCCAACAGATGTTCTAAAATTCCACCAAAGCTTCGCATGCATTGCCCTATTTATTACCTCCAAAGATCTAAATCCCAGGCCTCCTTCATTCACTGGATAGCACATCTCTTCCCAAGCCACCCAATGTTTTCTCTTTTCTGCATTAGTGGCACTCCAAAATAATTTAGCAAAAAGCTGATGTAGCTTCCTTATGACACTTTTAGGGGGTGTAAGAGCTGCCAAAAGGTGTATAGGTATAGATTGAAGAACATGGTTTATGAGAATGAACTTTCCACCAAATGACAGAAACTTATTCTGCCATGATAGGATTCTTCTGGCCACTTTCCTCATTAAATCCTCAAAATATGAGCTCTTTTTCCACCCATAAAACACCGGACATCCAAGGTAAGTCATTGAAAACTCCCCTTGCCTGATCCCAGTAAGCTTCCTCAGCCTTATAAAGAAGATCAGCGGAGTTTTCTCATGAAGATAGAAGTAGCTTTTAGCCATATTAATTAACTGTCCAGATACTTCTTCATATCTCTGCAGTACCATCATCATTTTGATAATAGATCCCTTGTCCCCAGAGCAAAATAATATTGTGTCATCTGCATATGACAGATGATTAATATTGGGACTCCACTTGGGAAGTCCATACCCTAAATAGGATGAATCATAATGTAGAGCATCAAGAGCCCTAGACAGAACTTCTGCACCAATTATAAACAGTGTAAGGGACAAAGGATCCCCTTGTTTAAGACCCCTAGTAGACTGAAATAATCCATGAATTTGCCTATTGATACAAATTGAGTACCAATTGTTTGAAAACAGCCTCCAAATCATGTCAATAATCACCTCCGAAAACCCAAATTTCCTCAGGACTTTTGTCATAAAGACCCAAGAGACTCTATCATAGGCTTTTGTCATGTCGAGTTTCACCACCACATTCGTATGCTTGTTTCTTTTGTTAATGTCACCAATGATCTCTTGAGCTAAAAGCACATTTTCAGAGATACTTCTACCCTTTACAAATCCAGACTAGTTAGGAGAAATTAACTTTGGCAAAACTACCGCAATTCTGCCATGTAGGACCCTTGAAATGACTTTGTTAATAAAACAACTCAAACTAATTGGTCTAAGGTCTGAAAATGATCTCACCAGATCTTTCTTTGGAAGTAGAACCAAATTAGTATGAGTTATATATCTTGGCAAAGTTTGTCCACAGAAAAAGGCCCTGACTACATTGGTGACATCCTGGGAGACAATGTCCCAACGTTCTTGGAAAAATAGTCCTGAGAACCCATCCGGCCGAGCAGCACTATTTCCATTCAATTGAAACACAACCATCTTCACCTCTTCCATGTCTGGGAGTTTAATCATAGCATCATTATCCTCCCCAGATATGAGCAAAGGTATATAGTCAAGCATAGAATAATCCTGATTAATATTAGTCTCCATAAACTGTTGTTGAGAAACATTAATGGCCTCCTCCCCTATCCTCGTATCATCAGTAAGGATATTCCCATGCACATCCTATATTTCAGTTATGTGTAATTTCCTTCTTTTTCCCTGAACATACGAGTGAAAAAATTTAGAATTTTTGTCACCCTCCACGAACCACTTCATTCCCGCCTTTTGTCTCCAAAAGTCCTCCTCTAATTTGAGGAACTTCTTCAATTCAGCCTCCGCTTTGAACAATTCTGCCCTGTTTTCTAGGCTGGGCAGCAATTCAAATTGAGCCTCTTTTACCAGTAAAACATCATCCAATGTTGCAATTTGCACAAAAATATTCCCATATTCTACTTTGCTCCACTCCACCAAGGCTTTTTTTACTTTCTTCATCTTTACATGAAGCTCCAAAAATGGGGATCCTGTAAAATATATGCTCCAACAATTCTTTACCAATTCCTTAAAATTTCTGTGTTTGCACCAGAAATTAAGGAATTTAAACGGCTTCACCACATTACAGACCAAAGAATTACAAATAACATGGATTGGGGAATGATCCTAACCTTGTCTGGACAAGTGTTGCACTTCCACTTGTGGGATGGCATCAAGAAACTCTTTATTGACCAACACTCTGTCTAGCCTTTCAAAAATGCAAGCATCGTTAATTCTGCCATTCCACCACGTGTATTTACTCCCAGTAAATCTCACCTCTGTCAATGCACATGAGTTTATGCACGTTGCAAAATTTGTTGCCTCATGTTGTGAGAACTCCTGACCACCAAGCTTCTCCTCCTTGTTCAAAATAACATTAAAATCCCCCACCCCCCACAAGCCATGGTGAACCAGCCGTATCCATTTCTTCTAATTCTTCCCATAACTCTAATCTTTCCATGGCATCGCACCTAGCATAGATTGAAGTAATGAAAAAAATCCTCCCGCCCCAAAAAAACTTCATTGTAAGCTGTTGAATAGCATCCTGCACAACCACCCCTTCCCATTCATTCCGCCAAAAAATCCATATTTTCCCAGAACTGTTGACAAAAGCATTGTCAAATCCTAACCGCACTCTAAAATTATGAATCTCCCTCGGAGCCTGAAAAGGCTCCATAAGAGCAATAAAATTGTAATTGTTTCTTCTATTGAGATCGACAAACCTCCCAAATGCATTTTGGGTATTAACTGATCGAATATTCCAAAATAAAGCTTTGTCTATCATTGGTCACTGCTTGCTGACCTACCCTTACTGCCCCTTGTCTGAACCTGAAGGGGAATATTGGATTTTCCCATTTTGGCTATTAAGCTGCTAGCTTATCTAGGGGATAGATCCCCCGAAGTACATGTTTTTTTGATATTGTCTTCGATCCCCTCGTCCTCCTCTGTTTCTTTTAAGCCCTGTGAATCTTGAGGCATCTTCAACTCCACCCCCAAGTCATTCTGCCCCTCCATGTTGATATTGTCATTAGTAGTTGTGTCAACAAGGTCATGTTGTTGACCCTGATTAGTAGAGCCCTTGTTCCCCACATCTTGGGGAATATTTTCCTCTCCCTTATCCTTAACAACCTTGGTGTTGATATTGTTTCCCTTGTCCCCAACACCCTCACTATTGTCCACGTTCTTGAACCGTCCCTCTACCCATGCCTTTGTAGACAACTTTTCAGTGATAACTTTATTCCCTTGTATTTCATGTACCTCATTACTGTCATCATCTATCCCACCTAAATTGGCAAACTTATTTTTAGTGTTAACTTGTCATTGCATAGCGGGTTGTTGTTGCTTTACACCCCCAAACTTCTTTTTTTGCTCCACAAACACCTCAGGCTGGGTGTCCAGCTGCTTCTGTGCCCCCTCTTTAGGCTTCGCCTTCTCATGTTTTTAGTTTCCCTTATCATTGTCCTCTTGTTCCTCCCCTTTGCTATTCTTCTTCTTAAAAAGCTATGGGTGTTTCACATAACATTGGTTTTCATCATGCCCTTGAATCGAGCACGTTATGCAATACTTTGGAACGTAGTCATACTTTATCGGTGTCCACTTTTCCAGCACTGCCCCATCCTCTTGTTTGATGCCAATCTTGATCCGTTTTGGGAACTCACCAAGCAAGTCAACTTCAACCTTAACCCTCGCGCAGCTTGGTCGTGTTTTATTCTTCGTTGCTACATCCACTTGCAAAGGCTTCCCTACCGCAGCGGCCAGTGAAAAAATAGCCTCTTCACAAAAGAAATTCGGGGAAAGAGACGGAAAGGATATCCACGCCACTGCCATAGTTGTCTCTTCCTCCGGATCGAACATGGGATCCCATTTAAACGTCCTCATGGGATATGACCTCTGTTGGTGAGTAATATAAAAAGCGGGCTTTGATAAAATGTGCACATAATCCTCCAACAGTGACACCCTAATCAAAATATGTCTATTACTCAGTAATCCGATTATGCATTCCCCTTTCAATTCACATTGTTTTGGGATAAGCCTCCGTAACTCGTGGATATCAGGACAACCATAGGAGAATTTACCCACAATAGCAAGCTGCAAGTTTTCACGAACAATCGTGTTGTCCACCTTTTTCTGATCCCATATAACAATGGGCTCGCCATGCAAATACGAAATTGGTTTGCGCACAGCCACCTTCTCCACTTGTTGATTGGGTTTCAATGCATTCGCGTACGTCTTAAGAGGTTGACCAACCTCCGGAACAGATTGGCCAGAGGCCATCTTGGCCTAACCAGTCGGAATAGCAAGGATCAACGACGGCTCTTAGGGTTTTTTTTTTCTTAGGGTTACAAGTTTTTTTTACTTATTCCTTTTAAACAACGAATTTTAAATTTAAGGAATTTATTTTTTGCAATATTAATTTATCCAGGTGGAAATCCACTTTGCCAGTTGTCGCGCGTGTGTAGTCACAATAGGAGCAGGTGGACGAAAAAGGTGTACGCGACGGAGGAATAAACAAGTTCGGGGGTAATTAAAATGGAATTTAGTTTAGGTGTGCACCGTATAAAAAGCTTCTAGTTCAGGGGGTAATGAGTACTTTTGCCTATAATAATAGAATATTAAATTTCAATGCAATAAAAGTAATTTTAATATATGATTATTTTACATAAAATACAATTTATTTATAGAGAAAATGGTCTAAAAACCCCCCAATCTATACCTGAAATCTCAACTACACACTCCAACTTCACGGGTGTCCTATTACCCCCCTGAACTTAATATTTCCCTATTTTCTACACACTTAAACGCTGACATGTCATAGGAGGTGTTTTCACCTCCTCTAGGCGCGTTAGAAGTGAATTTTGACGAAAATTTCCTCTTTCTCCAACACTCATCTTCCCCGCCCTTCAATAAACCATTGTTTCTTCTTCCCCACCATTAACCCTTGTTCCTTTTATAAAAAATTCACGATTTTCTCTCAAAAATTAGTAGGGTTTAGTTGTTTATGTTCATTTCTACTTCAAATCTTGAATTTAGGGTTTGCAATCTGCTCTAATTTCTTATTTAGGTCTCTAATTTGAATTTTGAATTTTCTCGAAATTCATCAAAAATGGCAAATGAAAACTTGAATAAGCTTTGTATGGATGAATCAAACCCAAAATTAGTTGATAACTACGAAATCAAGTTCAAAATACACAGCAAAATCCTTCAATCATCAACAAAAATGGGGACCCGGCGCGTGCAATCACGTGGACTATCTGTTTGGTTTATGTGTTGAGGTCAGTGTTTAAGTGTGTAGAAAATAGAGAAATATGAAGTTTAGGCAGTAATAGGACATCCGTGAAGTTGGAGTGTGTAGTTGGGATTTCGGGTATAGGTTGAAGGGGTTTTAGACCATTTTCTCTTATTTATATGATGTTTCAAGAAAATATTAAAATCCAGTTGTTAGAAGCTTGGTATGTAATCTATTAAAATAAAATAACCCCCTCTTTTCAGATTATTCTCTCAAATTTATAGATCATATATTTTTCATTTTACAATGACCTTTTAAAAAAACACTTAGACATAATCCTTTTCCATTTAAAAAAAAAAAAACTCACAATAAAAATAAATAAATAAATGCCATGAAAAAAAATTGTTTGTTACGTCTGACCATTCCTTATCTCTTTATAATTTTTCATTGCCTTTTTTTAAATTGCAAATAGTAAATCAAAGAAAAGAACTAAAAAGAAAATAAGCAAAACAAAGAAAGAAAAAAAAAACTTGTCCAAAAAAAGGTGTCATGTCACCTAATTTATGTGAATTTATGCTTAGTCTATACATAGATTTAAAAAAATGCTCATAATATTATTTATTGAATAATAAATTGAGCAACTTTCACATATAGCAAACACAAAATTTATATTTGTATGCTATAGCAAAGTTTGCATAATTGCGCTCCATAACAAACATAAATATGTATATTTCACTATACATATACAAAAGAAAGCAGTTGTATAATCTGCTTTGATATACATATACAAAAAGATCAATTGTATAAAGTGAGAGAGGCGAGTGAGCGAGTGAGATCTGGGAGAGTGGCAAGCGAGATCTGAGAGAGGGGAGAGAGGGAAACGAAAATATATGTATATATACAATTTTCACGCATTTTATACATTTGCGTTTTTGTATAAAGTGAGAGAGGTGAGTGAGAGAACGAGATCTGGAGAGTGGCGAGCGAGATCTGGGAGAGGGAAACGAAAATATATGTATATATACAATTTTCTCTCGCTTTATACAAACACAAACGTATTTTATACAATTTGCGTTTTTTGTATAAAGTGAGAGAGGCGAGTGAGAGAGCGAGATCTAGGAGAGTGGCTAGCGAGATCTGGGAGAGGGGAGAGAGGGAAACGAAAATATATGTATATATACAATTTTCTCTCGCTTTATACAAACACAAACGCACTTTATACACTTGCGTTTGTATAAAAAACGAGAGAGGCGAGGGAGAGAACGAGAGTGGCGAGCGAGATTCACTAGGAGAGAGGTGAAATAACAACAGTTTGCTATGAGGTACA
Organism: Solanum verrucosum; assembly: GCF_900185275.1. Taxonomy (NCBI): domain Eukaryota; kingdom Viridiplantae; phylum Streptophyta; class Magnoliopsida; order Solanales; family Solanaceae; genus Solanum; species Solanum verrucosum. The sequence goes on from NW_026020401.1 coordinate 1,310,952, forward strand.
ATTAAATCAAACTATATTTATAGCATTTAATTTGAGTTAATAGTTTGTATTATATACAATTTTCCCTAATAAATTATCATTAAATCATTAAATTAATGACAATGATTTTGGACTTTCTAAATTAAAAAAGATATGAATGATTAAGAGAAAGTAATTAAGAAATACTCAGGTAAAATATTAAAAAAATTAAAACAAAACAAAAAAAAAAAAAAAAAAAAAAGATATCATATACCTATAGTCTTCAAGAATAATCACACTTTTCAAAACTTTTGCCTCTTTGTTGGCTATAATGTCGCACATAGCTGCTAATTATAATAATAACGAAATTCATAAAAGAAGTTAATAAAGAGTGTTTATTTAATTGTTGTCAATATTTAAAGGTGAAAATAAGACAAAAGGCTGAAAATTTAGCAAAGTAAAAATAAGATACAAATGCTAACTTAAGATAGATGTCACACACAAAAAAGAGAGAGATGTTATATTTTATATATATATAAAATTAACTTTAAAAAAAAAATTAAAAATAAGGAATAATAAAACAGAAAAATATTGTAAAGAAAAATAAAAGGCTAAAGGAATTATAATCATATTTAAATCACTTTCAGTGTTCACACATGAAAATTAATGTCAAAATTATTTAGACTTCAAGCTTAACAAGGTTGGGTGAGAAGTTATTAAGTTGATTATCCATCATCAATCATCATCAGTGTCCACACATCCATATTGTTATGCTGAGTTTGAATGAGTTTGAATTTTATGGGTTCTGACTAATAGAATAATATAATTTTAAGTGTTAATAATTGGAATATTCTTTAATAAAAATATATTGTTTAAGCAAAAATTACGAATATTAATAGCTCGGTTTCTACTTCTATCGTTGGGCATTAATGTATCGATGCCCAATGAAGAGTGTGAGAGATTGATAGTGATAGATCTAAGTAGAGTTAGATCGAAGAAGATAGATAATTAAATATGATATGATATATTTTATGGTCACCGCGGACATGATTCTAAATAGAAAAGCATGAAGCTCTAAAATCATTAGGATAAAAGGTTAATATATAGATTTAACCCATTTTCGTATATAAAAGGTTTGAACACAAGTTATCTTGTGACATTTGCTTACTATAAATTATGTAGTAGGAATTGTTAAATATAATCTCATTAGCTTAAAAGAAATTGCATCTTTGCAAAGTATATACATTGATTAATTAGTGAAAGTTCGATTAAAAGTAATTATACAAAAGTTAACAAGTTTGAAATTTGGATTAAAAAGTTGATAAATGGCATAATAGGGAAAAATAGGTATTTTCTTTATTAAAAAAACAAATTTTGAGGAAATTAATGTGGGATTCAACATCATGAGAAAAAAAGTTTAATAAATGGAAGGAGGGCATTTTTAAGCGTATATTAAATGTATTTTTTATCCAATAAATGAAGGGGAGAAGTAAATTTTATTCAATAGATAAAAAAGAAATAACAAATTTAATTCAACATATAAAAAAAGACATTCTAAAATTATTTTTAGCACGTTAAAGAATCTGACCTTTTTTTTTGCTCTTATAAAACTACAGCATGAAACCACTAAAATTTGCCCACTATTTAGACTTAAAACAGTGTCTAGGTTAGTTTGTGAACACACCAAAGGCTGCACTAATTAAATATGCAAACTTTCCACTTTAATTCAACATTAGGAGGGGTGGCTTACCTCTTAGAAATTCCGAAAATTACACTTATTAATCTTAGAGATCATGGTCTTGAACTTTTGACTTCAATGTATCCTATAAACAAATCTACAAGGTTTAAAAAATAGTTATTACGTAGTTAAAGTCATTCAATTTTAGAATTAAAAGTTGAAAATTGACTCCGAAAAATAGATTGAAAACCTCTCTTTTTGGCTCTCCTTCAACTGAGCACTTTCTACTTCAACCACCAATATGCCATACTATCCATAAAAATTGACAAAAAGATAGAATGAAATGAAATGGAATCATTTTTTAAAAGTGTTACATAAATAATCTAGGAATATAAAAATATTAGCTACTATTTTTTTTATCTCGACAAATATTCAACATATTAAGTGATCAAGAGACATTTAATTAAATCAATCTAAGAGTGTTTTCCTCACCACCTTTATTTTAGGGGAGTTTCTCTTTAAAGATGGGAAAGAGTGTAACTCATTTCAAATATTCATAACTATGATAAAAGGAAGAAATCAATAAAACATGTGAATTCAATATATCCATTAAACAGAACAAAGATTAATAATAATTAACATTAAAAGAGAAAAACGTAAAATATGTAAAAAAAAGTAATTTGTTGAGTCGTTGGATATAAATATATTTTCATTTAAGTATTGATTGAAATTATAACACCTCAAAAAAAACGTATAAGGAAGGGTTTAAGAACGGTGGAAGAGTCCACGGTCAGTGAACCCATCTTTAAACTCAAGCCTTGTACCACGGTTAGCGAACCCATCCTTAAATATAGTGAAACACACTTCTTCTCTTTTAATTGTTACGGTATTCACTGTTATTTTTTTTACACTAATGGGATGATAGTGACGCCGATGAAGGTTAGGTTATTTTTTGTTGATTCAAGATTTTCTATTTTTTTAATGGTATTTTAACTTTCTTAAGGAATTGCATCCCTCCCTGAATGGGCTCTTTCCTTCCTTATAATTTTGAAGGTGGAGAAATCCTTGTAAAGAACTGTGGAAAGGAATCTGTTGTTATCAGTCCTTTGTGGTTGCTATGTAATACACTAATCCTAAACCCTAAGAATCATTAAATCTTAAAAAAATTCTAAACCCTAAAAGCCTTAAGCCTTAAGAAACCTTAAATTCTGAAAAACTTTTTAAAAACCTAAATCTAAAAGACCTTAAAAATTTCTTAAAAACCCTAAAAAGCTCTTTAAAAAATGTAAACCTAAATAAACACTAAAAAATCCTAAACCTTAAATCCTAAATACCCTTAAACTGAACCTAAATCCTAAGAAATTCTTAAAGAGTTCCTAAATTCTCCAATTAAGTTAGGGTTTTTCCTCTATGTCATGGTTCTTTTAAATGTTGATTTATTTGATTGATTTATGAACTGTTATGCATGAATTGATATAATATCATGATTTTAAGGTGAATCCCCATGAACACATGCTTAACTTATGTTTTCTAGATATTGATGATTGAAAGTGGGTCTTAAACTATGAAAGGTGAATTATGGAATTATGCATGTTCTTAGGGCAGTTCAAAACCGAACCGAAACCGATAATCCGAACCGAAAAAAATTTATTGATTTATATTGGTTTAGCGGTTTTGATTTTTTTTTGTTATCAGGTTATCGGTTTTTAACGGTTACCAGATGGTAAATTAAATACTTATATTTATACCATTTTGTACATAAAGTCATTGACTTAGAGTTTGATTTTCTACTTTTATTTCGGGTTGTCTCAAACACTTGGTTATTTTACAGACTATAATGTAGAATTGTTTGTTTTTGAGCAAGATGTAACTTGTGAACTCATGTGCATGGTTCATTTGGTTTTTCACCTTGTTTCTAAGTGATTTTCAATGTTTTTTTTATATCAAATCTTAACGGTTAGACCAATAACCGATAAGTTAATATTTTAATGGTTCTATAACGATTTAGCATCTCTACACACCGATAACCAATAAGTCAAATCGATAAACTTTAAAACCGAATCGAACTGATCGATACACAACCCGGCATAATTCTTATGGAATTGATGAGATATGAAGTAGATTGTTTTGAGAGTAAAAGCATATATGTTGTTGTTGTGGTTAATTGTTGTGAAAGGATTGCTCACATAACTAACTCATGCATGAATGTGAAAGGTTTTCTCAAATTAAGGATTCTAAGGTTGAAAGGTCTTCTCACCTAAAATGAATCAAAGATAAGGAGCTATTCTAATCAAACCTAGCTTGGATTGGTTATTTCATTGTACCTTTCCATGGATGACGACATATGACTTAGCTTGGATTGGTCAGATGACGTGCCCTTCCATGGATAATAAAGACAAGTTAAGAAAATGACTATTCCGTGGAATTTACGCTTAGCACCGAGAGCAGGGGCGGACCTACAGTGGTTCAAGTGGGTTCATATGAACCCACTTCGATGAAAAATAACACTGTATATATATGTATATTTAATCAGTTTTTAAAATTTTATATGTATATATTAAATTTTGAACTCACTAACACAAGTCTGAAGCTCAGCCGAGTGGTTTAGGGGGTTCAATTTTCCCAGCCAACCCGGGATCGAATCCCCATTGCCACATTTTAGTTTTAATTCATTTTTTTGATATATAAAACGTTCACACAGTTTTGTCCTCTATGTAGGTGTAATTTTTGTCCTTTTAATTACTTAGAAACTATAAAAAGTAGAACAACCTTTTACTTTTACAATTAAAAGTCCAATAGTCAACAACTTTTGTCCTTTTTGTTTTTAATTTTTTTTTTTAAACAAGTCAACTAAAAAGGCACTAATCCCTATTATTTTCAATTCTAAAAACCCTTTTGTCTTCTTCTTTGTTGAATGTTTTTCGCTCTTGATTCTAGTCTTTATATATACATATATGATTACTGTGGTTATTTTTTATTTCTTCAACTAAAAAATCCCTTATCATTCTAAAATCAACAAAAAATTACAAATAATATTAGGTATATTTTTATATATTTGATTCTGAAATTAAGGTTATAATTATTTTGTTTAATATTTTTTTTATTTGTTAAATGTTGAATGAAGAGAAATCATTCATAATATTCTTTTATTTTCTTAGTTTATATTGAAGCCTAGTTTTTCGTCCATCCTGTTATTTACTGTCTCATTCATAAGTCAATGTAAATTTTTTTTCAAATGTATTAACATTGTTTAGTGTATCAGATATGTATGTTGTTAGCCTCATAAAAATTACAAATAATATTAGGTATATTTTTATATCTTGAACCCACTTCATGAAAATCCTGGGTCCGCCACTGACCGAGAGGATATTGAGATGGGAGCTCTCTCGTTAGTAGAGGCCGAGTTTCTAGAAGCAATCTTTTTATCCCATACATATGTGCCCCCATAGGATGATTGTCTTAAATAGACATTAGCTAGTGGATCCACATAAGCTAAAAGTTCATGGTCTTAATTACTTTGGCAAGTAGGACACTCCTTTTTGGTGTGGGGTAGACACCGGATTCCTTGTTGATAGCAGATCACATGGTCTTATATGTCGATTAAAGGTAAATCTCCCACAATAATGAACTAAGGTTACTTCAAAATGTATCTCACATGTGACTTAAGATGACATCTATTTGCATTGACCATGTTTTGTGACTTATCACTTATGTCCTCTAGTTCTTTTACATTCATGGTTCACGTGCTTACAAAATTTCTTTCTTTTACCATGAACTTCACTATATACCCAAAAAGTTATTGAAAATAAATTTGATCTTTCTTTAATTAAACTTGTTTTAACTTTAGTATATTTATTCGTTAGAAAACTGTATACAAAAATATTAGTGAAGTTCTTTATTGCATTAACGGAATCTCACTTTTGTATATTAAAATTAATTTTCCATTTTCATCATTGTACATTAAATTTGATCTAACTTTAGTTTATTCATCAAAAATCTTATGAAAATAATAGTAAAATTTTGCTTCGCGTAAAAACAATTTTTGTAAGATAAAATAAAGTTCTCCTGGAAAAAAAAAAAGTAGTCGATATTATTATGACAAATGAAGAAATAATAAAACATATATAATATTATCATGCTCTGCAATTGCTATAGAAAATAAAGGCTCCAAATTAAATTGTAAAAATCATTTTAACCATATTAATAAAGTAGATAACCAAAAGGTACATTTACGTAACACATGATTTGTATCAATACTGTTTCAAATTTCATACTTATAACCTTTTGAAATTTGATTGAATCGTCCAAACGAATGAACAAAATTATATGGTAGAAGAATGAATCATAAATATAAGTATACATGAATTTCGTAGGCTTCTTACCGGAATTTAACTTTAGATCGTAAGATTCCGTTAAACCGCCCCTGCTCAACATGTAAAAAAAACAATTATTTCACATGAGGGGGGTTAACAGATTTACAAAATCACAGATGAGTTCATAAATCAAGAACAGTTGCCTTTAATTTGTTACAAGAGTAAGGATAAGAAACCTCAATCTTTACAGGTAAACTATGATACACTTGTATTTCTCTCCTCAATTCTCTTTCTTTATGTGGGAATTATGCTGAATACCTAACAAGCAGAGCCTATCATTTTCACTTCTTGTAAAACAAGCCCAACAGTGTTATCAACAACAAATAACAAAATCCATTCAAAAACCTTCATGTGTTCCATCGCTCTCAACCAGATTGTTTCTTCAGCTGTGCTTTAAACTCTCGACAAACTTAGCTCTGAGTTAACCCTTGCTTTCCTTTCTTTCGTTACATGGTGACTCCATTTCCCTTTCACATTGTCGCCGATTTCACCTGCTGACATTGAGTTGGGGTAGCTCAGCTGAAGCATTTATAAGATATCATAAGCATGGTCCATTCAGTAGTCAGTACTACAAAAGTTTGAAACAAAATCTTCCATCGAGACAAGCCTTTGCATAGCAGGTGTAAGGTGCAAGGTATGAAGCAACCAAAGATATCTCAGATCATCCCACAAACTACAGCTACACATGCAATGAAACATGCCAAAAATGGCACAAATGCATTATACAGAAATATTCTACAGCACATATGACAACCAACATGATGGATTTCGGTTCAATTCTAGCGATGGCATTCTTCCAATTTTGATGTTAAAAAAAAGGAACTTGGACCTAACTCAACCCCAAAAGTTCACTCGTGAAATGAGGATTGTCTCAAACCATATAAGAAGACAACAATCCATTCTCTCGGTCAATGTGGGATACATAACACCTTCCCCTCCCAGCACTCCCAGGCCTAGACATCTAGAGCATGGACAACAATAACATGAGGAGCCAACACCGGATAAACCAACAATTTGGATGGGTCTCAACCCGATACTATGTTAAGAAGATGGAACTGGGCCTCACTGCTCATAAGGTGAGGCTTGCCTAAATCTATATGAAGATGCAAAAGCTCATTTCCCCAACTAATGTTGGACACTAAACAGTTGATATCACAGATTGCATGCTTTCTTCACTCTCCTCAGCATCCCCCTTCCCCAAGCACCAACAGAGCAAAAGTAAAACCTGTGCCATACAGATTATGCATCCATACAATTGAAGTTAGTACTAACTTCTTCATCCCATTACATTTTCAACACTACTCACTTTTCTGGTTTCATTTCAGATATAATTTGAAAAAGGGTAGGCATGTCAATGCCAGGTATCAGAAAGCTGGCATTGGTAATTTTGAGCATTACTTAGCAGACACTTCTCCAAAGCATAATTTATTAAACTGAGACAGGATGCTGCCAGCCTCTTTGTAACTATTATTTTCACTCTAATACTATCTATAATAACCAGATGATAGTGAATACAGAAAGCTAATGAAACACTGGAGAAAAAAATCCTAATGGAGGTAGAGATATTATTTACTTCCAACTCAAAATAAGTGGGATACCGGATATCATAGGCAAGATACAGAGAGATGGACAGACCAAAAAAAATTAACATTGTACAGGAGTAAATGACTTACCTACCTACTTCTAACTCTGCATGCCATAGGAAGCCAAGTATAGGGAAACTCAAGGAGCTACACCAAAATAGGGTGATTGAAAACATAAACAGGAGGCACTAGCTTGTATCATGATCTGGCCTAGACATAATATAGCTGTGGTTTTTCTTCAGGATCTCTGCTTCTCTAGCTATCTGGATGTCTGAAGGGCGGAAACTTTGGTTTATAACTTTGACAATAAAGCGAGGAAGCAAAGCCAAAACTATAATAAGCAAAATTGAGAGCCAGTAAGTAGGAGATTTTGCCAATTGAAAGATTGTACTGCAAGAAGACAAAAGAAATAAGTTAGTACCATGCCATAAACCTCAATAACTTTAAAAATGGTTAGACCCAATATTATTGGACTTCACAAGGAAATACTAACTTATAATTGGGGAAGACAGGTATTAAGTCCAGCACCACCAAGCAGCCATATGTGATAACAATTGACCCCCATATTGCCATATGAGTAAATATTAACCACCTCTGTACGTCCATTGCCAAGTGCATGTTTACAAGGATCACAACAGCGATTGTCCATAAGCTACCCATACTCCATATGTCAATATCACTCTGATCATAGATGAACAATGGTACATAAAAGAGTACAAGACTCTGCCACACTGTATCAAGCATTGTGACCCAGAAGAGTTTCATGTTGTAACTCTCCTGTCTATAGCCAGCAGCATAGAGTTTTGGATACTTCAGTAGTGTCTTATGACTTAAGTCCTTGTCCAGAATACCAACAACTAAAGTAGGTATGGAAGTATAGATGAGAGAATAAAACACACTACTCCAATCTGTCAGCGCAGATGTTGTAGAAAAGGCTGCATACATTATGTACCTAAATAATACCAAGTACAGGAATATAGTCAGATGGCAAATGCATTATTACTCAAGTGTTGCATCATCAAACACGATAATTTGACAACAATTAAAATAAGAGGAGACTCTAATGCATGAAACAATTGCGAAACTGATAAATCAAACTCAGGTAGTCAGCATGTAGAAAATAAATATTAAGAATGCATCCTCAGCATAGCAAAAATATGTTGAAGGCACAACGTACAAAGGGAAGAACTCACTCCCTCTATCCCAATTTGCAGAGTTCCTTTCATTGATAAAATTTATAGATGATGCTAAAGTACAGGATTACACAGAGATGAGTAGGTAAATCTCTTTTACTTCATTTCAGTCAAACTAAACATAAGGGAAGGATAATGCTTCACCTAAAGAAGAACTAGTCAGTCTCCCCTCCCCCATCCTTTAACCAAGCATAGTTTATGAATCAGTTTAATTTCCACTCAAATGCAAATCAAAGCCAAAGCTACCAGCATGAACACACGCACACACAACTCACATCAACCATCTGGAGATTAGACCCAATGTTTTTGAGAAAGAGTGTCAATAAAGAAGCAAATAATAGATATGCTTTCTACTCTCCTTACACATAAACTGCAAACTCAGCTTAAAAATTTCCTTTGCTCTTAGGTCAGGAGACACTACTGTCAGAGAAAAGACTCTTTTCTTGGATTTCTTGGCATTAATGTCGCATTGTACAGTGGTTCAGGCCAGCCGTTTTAAGCATCAAGATATGGATGAAAATTTGGCAACTCCATAACCACTTTCCACAGTGCTATACTGAACATCAATAATCTTCTTATCCTAGTTCCTCTAATTTACAGGACTAAAATCTTATTTCGATCTACTCATGATACTTTCCTCCCCCCTCTTTGCTTTTTCATAAGAAACCCAGGCTGAGATGGTTTGGGCATGTGAAGAGGAGATGCACAAATGCCCCGGTGAGGAGGTGTGAGAGGCTGGCTATGGAGGGTATGAAGAGAGGTAGAGGTAGGCCAAAGAAGTATTGGGGAGAGTGATTAGACAGGACATGGCACACTTGCAGCTTACCAAGGACAATGACCCTCGATAAGAGGATGAGATCAAGGATCAGGTTAGAAGATTAGTAGGTAGTCGAGCATTGTTCCCTTATCAGTATTATTACTATTACTCACATACTATCTTGTTCTTCGACCTTATTGTTACTTGTTTAATTTGCTTATGGTATTATGTGCCGTTGCTACAGTTCTCTTCTCATTATGTTCAGCATGACTGCTTCACTGTTGTATCACCTTTTTCATACGTGATTTTCTTCATGCTTTACTTGAGCCGAGGGTCTATCCGAAACAGTCTCTCGACCTTCACAAGGATGCGTACACAACACCCTCCATAGACCCCACACTAGTGAGATTACAATGGGTATGTTGTTGTAATTTCCCCCCTCAGATATTGTCTCTTTCATTAAATCGACCTTTCCTTGAACCAGCCAATTACTGACTGCCAGAGATCTTTACCTTAAAAGTTTTTTCCCGAGCAGTCCCAAGTATGTTATCAGTAAAGTTGTCATTCACATCCACAAATCCGCACAACAATATGAATATTTTGCAGCTACACCACTGGTACCACCACTGATTTAATGTATAGTTTCCTCTTTTCTTTTCAATGGGAAGAGGACGCATTGTTGCCCAGATACCATACAAAAGAATGCAGGCCAGAAGGAAAAAGAATAGTACCAGAAAAGCATGAAAACGAAAACAGCATTTCTGTAGAAGTTGTAAAGAACCAAATAACCAACTCGTTGGTAATTCCAATGTCCATGCACAAGGAGCAATCTTTTCAGAAACCGAAACTGTCCCATAGCAAAATCTGATGCCATCACTGCTTGCCGCCCTTCTTGACCACATAATCCAACACCAACATCCGCCATTTGGATCATTGAAACGTCATTAGCCCCTGAGCAAGTTTTTTAAATTAGGTGCAAAGAAATGAAGAAAATCATCCCATGAAATGCATCTCAAAAAGCAGTAATGCAACGTACATGAAAAACCTTAAAACATGACTCCAAAAAATAACTTCAAAACTTTATGCACAAATCATAGAATTGCATTCTTCCAACAACCAACCAAGGTTCTGACATAAGTTTTCCCTTGTACAGACAAGGCATCGGATGTAGCTAACTCACCATCACCTATGGCTAGTGTCATATCATCTGTGCGGCTCTTTATTAGGTCAACAATTCCAGCCTTCTGCAAGGGAGCAACACGACAGCAAATCACAGCCCTACATGAGGTTGCAAGGTCGAATAGCTGTGGAAGGATTGCAATCATACATTAGGACACAAGCTACACAAAAAGAAGAAAAAAAGAGGCAATGTATACCGCAACATGTATATTATCACAATAAAGCCTTAGAAGGGAGATATGGTTCATACCTCGGTCTCGAGATCTTTCTCTAAGATGTATACCAGACTATTCCCATCAATTATGAGTGCCAAAGGTCCATCAGAAACTCCTTCCTCTCCTGCATGCGGCTCTGGCAAATTACTTGACTGCATACTAGAAGAAGCTTCGAGATAACCATTTTCTGCATCCCTCTGGCATGTTGAGATTTGATTACAACTTGCAGAGTTTATACCATATTTGATTTTAGCATCAAACAATAACCTCTTGCATTCATTTTCTGAAGTGCCATTAATGATGATCCGCTGCATGTCTGAGGTCAAGAGTTTGCAAGACATACCAATTGAAATTGCGGTTTCTTGCTTATCTCCAGTAAGAACCCAAACCTTCATTCCTGCTTGACGCAGAGACTCAATAGCTTCTGGTACGCCCTCTTGTAGTTTGTCCTCAATTGCACTGGCCCCTAGTAGAGTTAAGTTGCATTCTATAAGAGATGCTGTTTGTCGCAATTTTGCTGATCTGTCAGTCAAAGATGTGCTAGCTTCCTCATACATGAATTGCCACTCCTCCAGTTCTTCTCCCGTAAGATCCCTTGCAGCAACAACCAGGGTCCGCAAACCTTCAGATGAGTACTCATTCAAATGGCTAAGAGTGACATTTTGTATGTCGTGGTGGCTTTTGTGGTCTTTCCTTAAAATGCTAAACATCGTAGTATCAGCCCCTTTGACCAAAACTTTTACAGCACCACTTGGGAATCTGATAACCACAGACATTCTTTTGCGTACACTGTCAAACTCATGCAGTCCCAAGACATCCAACCTGCGGCAGCAGGCCAATAAATCAATCCACAATTCTGAAGGACGGAGAACAGACTATTGCATGAAAAAGATTTATTTACAACTAAATAAAACAAAGTAAACAAGAAGAAAAAAAGTGGAATTTAAGGAGAGAAGAAACTATGCTTTGGAAACACTCCAATGTCATAGATAGAGTACATCACACCTACTAGACTAATCCACAATATTTAGTTAAGTTCTAAAAGTGTCCATGTGCAGCTAACACCAAATTAAAGATTTTGAGTGAGAGCAACTACCTTAGTTTCTCACCATTGACATCGATCACAATATGACCAGATGTCCGCTCACAAAGTGTATATCCATATGCAGAAGCAGCAGCAACTAGTGCTTGTTCGTCAGGAGATTCACCTTGATACTCAATGGTGCCAACAGTGTCATCCACTTCATCCAAAGATGAACTATGGGTAAGAATAGGAATCACGGTATTACATGCTGCCAATGTCATAAAGAACTCATGTGCAGCAATCCTCTCTTCCCCAGCTAGCTCAATATGTAACAATTCCATAAGTTCAGAATCAGTTGGAATTTCTGAGTTAAGCCTCAATTTTCTTCGACTTGAAGGCACAGCTGTTGGTTCTGCGCAAAAGATTACAAAAGATATTGTCCAGTCTGCAGCACAAGCATAGCTAGAAAAAAGAGAAATCTCAAAAGGGAACATCACATAATGTATAGTTTTCACTTCAATTTCATTTAATCTGCAAGGATATGCATGCGCACAATTACCTATTATACAGGGCATATCATTGAATTTAATAGTAGCAATAAGTAAATAAATAAGCATTTTTTTATAAATTATAAAGTAAATAAACCGCATTAAAATGTGGGCAAAAAAACGCCAGTATACAAGAGGTATAACAAAAAAGTTGAAAACCTACCCAAAAAAACATGGTTTTATGCAAAAGACACCCAATCTTCTATTCAACAAGGAACCTCATGGTTGCACCAAAAAGAAATAAGGGATAAGAGGCTACTCCTCATCACTACACCTTCAAAAGCTCTCCTATTTCTCTCTTTCCAAACACAACACACATAAATGAAAGTGGGGCAACACTCCAACCTTGTGTCTTCTCTTTCTTTTCCCAACACAGTGACACACCAACTAAACATTACACACTTTACCGTGTCTAGCATCACCTAAGAGAGTCCAAACCATCCCAGAATTGTCCATCATAACCTCGAAGCAACCCGACAATGTAGAAGGAGGTGGTCTACATCTTCGCCAGACACCTTACACATAAAACTCCAACCAACACAAGTACCTTCCACTTCCTCAGGTTCTCGACCGGCAAAATGACCACTTAAAGTCACACCCTTGGGAGCTAGATGTAAGAAAGATAGATAACATTTTTGTCTCTGTTTTTTTAATCAGTCGTTTCATTTTATTTTTTTATTTTTCATGCAAAATTAGAACTTATAGTCAGGATGGTTGGGTCTTTTATTTTTAAAAAGATCAGTCACTGCACAATATCATCTCTACGTACAGTACACAAGTCAACTAACTGGAGCCTTTGGGTCCAATACTTGTATGAGACATACACAAGATTTGAATAACTTGTACAATTGCATTTGAAAATGAGCTCATTCCCTAATATCTATTGAACTCAAATATAAGGAAAGGAAGGAACCGCAACAAGCAAGGCTCAAACTGACTGCAACAGATACAGATATTAATGTTGGCAGATTGGAAGTTTTGAGGACCTGTTACTATTTAGTAAAGAGCATCTACTTTGTACACTCCATAATGCGAGGTCATAATCAAGAAATATAATAAGCAGCTGAACTTGAAAAAGAAATGTCCATACAAACTCTTACTTGAGAAAAGACAGCACCATCAAGGAATGAATCATTAGCCATTTGGCAATTTCTCATGCGGTGAAATCAATGATTAACTAACATCAACAATAATAAAAAAGAGACTGCATTATGGATTCCTATTTCTTTCTTCTAGTTATTAAAAACTCTCCATTTTTTTATATTAAAGTCTTAAACAATCACTTGTTCCTTCCTCGGCACTTTTTTTGTTGCATTTGTTACTTCGATTTCTTTTCACAATGCATAATAGGTACAACACTTATAGTTATCTACTTCTTTAGTTGCATTTGTTACTTCGATTTCTTTTCACAATGCATAATGGGTAAAACACTTCTAGTTATCTACATCATTGACAGTACATAGTTTGAGATAATGCTAATGATATAGTAATACAGGTTAAAAGATTTAAATTATGTTTGAAAAGTATATTGTGTATGATAACCATACCTCCAAAATCCAAGTCTAATGGTGCACCTGCAGCAGAAAGGGCACTCCCATAATTTTTTCCCCACACACTTGCTCTTTTAAATTCCATCTTATTTTCAGTAAGTGTTCCTGTTTTATCTGAAAAAATATAACGTATCTGACCCAAATCCTCATTGATATTCAAGGATCTGCACTGAAACCTTGAATTACTGTTATCGTCATACATGTGCCTGTCTCCAATCATAAAATACGACTGTCCCAAGCGAACCAACTCCATTGTGATGTAAAGAGATATGGGTATCATTATCTGGAAAACTATGACGGAACTCAAAAAAGAGAAAAATGTTTCCATAGGAATCCCATAATATCTATACCGTTTACCAGGATGTGTTCCTTTTTCAGAGTAAACTTTCCGGTAATAAGGCAGGGTATCAAGCTGCTTCTCATGTTCTTTCAGCCATACACACATCCCGGATGCTACTGCCAAGCACATGACGAAAAGAAAAACAGACAACCAAAGTGTTTCCCGATTCATGTAGGTCTCCAGCCTGCTTCTTTTGGAAGGAGATGCCGCACTGTTTAGCATAGCCTTGGTCTCTTGACCAGCATAAACTGCCACTCCCATTGCCCATTCTGTGTTCTTCAGCTGGCAACCACGTAAGATAATATTTGATTGGCTGAGTGGAAACTTATGCCTGTTTAACTCCATGTTGGCTGTGAACTCATAGATATTCCTGTTAGGCTGTTCACATCTGATAACTCCCGAAAGTGTCTCCACTTCACTCACTAATGAAGTTGTTTCTTGCCTAGCATACCTTGTCTTCAAGTTTGATTCACCATCTAGATTCATTGTCTGGATATAAGCAATCCCACTAGGATCACTTGTTCCTAACAACACCATATCACAAGGAATTGTCTCATCAGCAAGGATTTTCACAACCTCACCAACCCTAATATTCTTCCATCTTTTTAACTCAAACTTGCCGAATTGAAGTACTAGAGCCTCCCGATTATTCTCATTCCTATCTGACCTGTGTCTTCGCCAATCCTCATAACCATCTTTTATAGCTGTCACAGAAAGCACAAAAAGAAGAGGAAATAGAGATACAGTTCTCCCAAAAACTGCAAGAGGTGGAAGCTGATTCAGAGCAGCAATTGCTAAAAAATATAAATAAGCAACCCGGTGGAACTGAATGAAGAGATTTTTAGGCAAGAAATTTATTATTGTATATTTGCTAGTACGGATCTCATTTCCAGTGAACTCAAATTGATCATTGGTCTTTTTTGGATCATTAACATGAATCAACCTAGCGTTACTTCCGTGTAACAAGTCATTCTCCAGCTGCATACTTTTTTGAAGATGCCTCTGGGATTTGTTTAGCTTATCCTGGCCACGGGATGAAGCCCTCGACTCATCAAGATGTCTTTGGGATGACGTCCGAGTGGACGCTGCTCCAGATGAAGTCACCCTAGAAGAATCACTGGATATTTCAAAGGTCGTTTGCTCAAGCGGATGGTCTGCAGTACCACCCCATGATACAAGGCGTTTCCTCTCCCGTGAAGGGGGGTATTTTGATGAAAATGACTGTAGTTCAGCTGTCCCATTTCCGCTCACAAGTGAAGAAGAATGTAACCTAGAATTATTTACACCTGATGTATCTTCTAGTGGTTGATTACCTCTGTCCACCTCCTTCAAGTCACATAATTTGGTCCCTGGTGACTCATCCAAATCAGCAGAAGCTGATGCATTCTGGGGGAGACATCCCAACGAGCAGATCCCCAATGATGAGTTATTATGGTGAGGTCTTGGTGCAGAAGAAGGCTCAGATGATGACAGCAATGGCTTGCCGGAAGTCATAAATACTCCTCCAATGAAATCGCATTGGAAAGTATCAAACTAAAACCCCAAGATTATCTCAAATCCCTAAAGTATCCACAAAAATTAACTTCCCAAACCTTATTTCTAACCCCTGCTAGCTGAAAATCTTCAACTTGCGTTTTATTCCAGTATCAAACACGTGGAGTGCGAACATAGGAAAGGCACAAAATATAAACAAACCCTTATTTACCTTGAATTTACCATTAAAATGCTCAAGCAATCTACAACCAAAATACAATCACCAAAAAGGCGCTGTACTCAATCTTCGCGCCAATAGGTGACAAAATCTCTTGCTTAATCCTCAAAACTCCTGTAATACTCTTGTAATAATGCAAATTCCAAAGAACCCCACCAAAAAAAGACGATTTTTTTCCTGTAATTCAACTTCAACCGATCAAAACTCAGAAATTGACAGAAAAAGAAAGGAGCAAATCCACATAAAAGTTAACGCATCCACTAACTATCGAAAACCCACCCGCCAAATGACGAAACATAAACAATAATTCAACTAGATCTCAAAAAAGGCACAAAATTGAAAAAATAAAAACCAAATCCCCCTTAACTAAAACGCAAATTTCGCAACAATGCAATCAAATAGTGAAGATAACAGATCTAATTAACCCAAATAAAAAAATAAAACACAGATCTACGAATTACAATGAAAACACCCGATCCCGATCAGCTTAATTAACCGAAATGAAAAACAAAACAAAACGGAAATAAACAATTACCTGTTTTTCGTAGTAAAGGCAATTCAGAAGATTGAAAAAACTTTGTTGCTTATGGAGAATTTAGATGGAGACGGAGATCGACCGGAGAGAGAGAAGAGGAGAGAGAAAGGAGAGAGAAAGGAGAGAGATTGGTGGAGCAGAAATATTGGCTTTATTTGGGTGTTCTTAACTCGTCGGTCTCTGCCTCCCCCTCTTTTGCCCCCGGTGAACACTTTTTTTTTTTTAATTTTGCTTTATCTGTTTCACACCTTTTCTTATTAACTTCCAAGACCTTCTCTTTCTTTCTTTCTTTTTTTTTTAAAAAAATTATTGGAAGTTATTATTACTATTTCTCCAAATAAATTTTATTTTTCACAGCTAGATTACTGCATGATAAAATGAAACTTATTTTCCGGAAAATATTTTGAATTGAAAAGGTCATTTTTTAAGGATAACACCCCAACTTTTCGAAACTCTAACTTAACTCATACCTTCGTGACAAGATGAAGAGTGATATATAAATTAATAATGATGTGGTATGTCATAATTTAAGTATTCAAGGATTGTATCTCATATTTTGAAGTTAAGCAAGTTGTGAAATAAAAGTTGGCGAAAGTTTCTTTTAAAGTTTTTCTGAATTTGGGTCAAATATCATGGTGACTTTCTCTCAAACTGTAATGGCATATGGGGATCATAACCTATCAAATCGAAGGTCTACGAGTTTAATTTTCAAAGCATTAAACTGTTTATTCAAAAAAAATTAGAATAGAGAGATATTTGCATTTTTGCAAGATGACGCAAGCAGGCATGTGAGGTGGGCCAAGGTCGGTGGGAACTTGCCAAGGTCGGTGGAAACTTTTATTTAATCAGCCACCTTCATTTATTCTTCATTTTCACGTTCCAGCAGCCCAAAATACCGAGAAAATCTCCCCAGATCTATAAATTACTCTTTAGGTCTTAGTGATTTCATCTTGCAAGGTTCAGAAAAGTTGTTCTACATCGAGAGCTCGTCATATTTGCATAGTATTTCCTATCAATTTCATGGTATATATGCAGGGGTGTTGTGGCAGCTAGGTACCATGATATCCAGTGTTCTAGATACTACTACAAGGATGTATAGCAAGTTAAGATCGTTCTTTTATCGGTTTATAGCTACTTTAGACCTACATGAGTGGTATTTCATTTGGTGAAAATTCGTATCTTTTGTCGAATTATTGTAGCACCATATCTTCTTGCACATTGATTTAGCTTCTACCATATTATAGTATTACATGGGTGCGGGAAAGGTTATTAATTAACTGCTTATAATCATCAAAAGGTATGTTAAGGCTATTCCCTTCGTTCGGCATATTTTCTTAATGCTTAGAAGCAATACAATAGGGTTGTTATCGTTGGTGAACGTGTAGACATAATTGTGAGTGATTGGTTGATTGAGTGGTTGTAATCCTTTCTTTTGGGACTCACAATCTATTAATAATGGTCCTATGTCGGGCACGACTTGGAGACTACTCGTATAGGTTGCTTATAACTAAATTGCTCGCCTTTAGCCTATTTAATTATTTTTTATTGCCCTTGAGGATATTGTTGCTGAGCAATGAACTGCCTACAGGGCTATATTGTTTCCTAAGAGGGATATGTTGTTGCCTAAGACACAACATAGTCGATCTTACCACTACTCTGTAGAAATTGCCTTTAAGTTTTTATGACACATTTTATCATATAGGACTCCAGAAGCGAGCCTCTATTTCATCCACCGTACAATAATATGATATGTGAGATCATCGTTTATCTCCTCATTACTTTGGATAATAGACTCAAGATAATTGAATCCTTTATTTTGGATGGCCTGGGTATGAAGCCTTGCTTCCAAGTTAGCCTCGTGTATTATGTAGAACTTGCACTTAAGTATTAGGGTTATATTAATGCCAAAGAGGGCTATATTTTGCTTACGAGGCTATTTGATGTCAAAGAAGTCTATGTGTTGCTTATAAGGCTATATTGATGTCTAAGAGGGATATGAACTGCCTACGGGGCTATATTATTGCCTAAGAGGACTATGCGTTGCCTACATTGCTAGATCGTTGTATATGAGGGCTATGTGACTTTCTACGATGGAAGGGGCTATTGATAGGGATATATAGATTGATTTGGCACATTCTGAGCTTATGGGGGCCTAGGTGGGTGGACTTGTTTGTTGGTTGTACATGTCGAGCTTATGGAGGCTTGATTAGGTTGTTGTTTGATTATTTTGTATGTTTAGATTCAATATCAGGTCAGTATGCTTATCTTATTTTTGATTTCCTTACCTAATTACTTTTAGTATATTATGATACATGCTCATTTAGTATGTTGCCTTTCATACTCGGTACATTATTTTGTACTAACGTCCCTTGCCTCGGGGAGCTGCATTCATGCATGTAGGTCCCCAAAAACGACTCGATAGACCTTCCTTACAGCACAGTTGAGTTCCACGAGGTTGGCTAGCCCGTTTCTCCTGGAGCTGTCAAAGCTTAAATGTTTGTTGGCTTTTGTTGTATATAGTTTTTAGGTAGGTCATGGTCCTGTTCCGATCAAGTTTTACTACTCTTAGAGGCTTGCAGACTAGTGTGCTAGGTTGTATAGCCACGTTATTGGTCATGTTTGTCTTATTTGTTGGTTGGTTAAAGTTTGATGGTTGTTTAGTGTATTGTCTTGATATATAGCATTTACATTTTCCTAGATATCATAGTGGCCTCGATGGTCCAAACAAGACTTATCTACCAGCTAGCTACTTCTTTATATGAACTGTTGGGAGTAGTTGTTCCCCTCGTATAGTTGTTGACATGGGTTTTGCTGGTCAAAGGCTTATTTTTAAGCCGAGATATATTCATTTGTTTTCTTAACAATATGTGGCTTCTATGCGCTATTAGCAAATTGTCTATCAGGATTGGCTCAGATCTAAGTTTTGGCATTAGGTGTCAATTGCGCCCCTTGAATTTGGGGCGTGACAATATTATTGGGAGAAAATATAGTTCTATATAAAATATTATATAATATTACATTGGATTTAATCGTTTGTGTATAAATGTTTCTATATGTATTATTATATATTTTTATATAAGGTTGACATGTACATATTAATACTATGTATAATATTTTTTTCCTAAATATATTGTATAATATCATATATTATGCTACATATATAACGTAATATTTTTTGAAAATTTTCCTTTTTTAGATTTGGAATGACAAAACTTATATTGATTGCAATTAGTATCTAATTGAAAAATTTATGTTCTTGTTTTAATTAACAGTCTCTTAAACTCAACTAATTCAATCATGTGTATCACTATGTTATTCCATGCTATTTCTTTGGCTAGAACATCTATCAACTTGTTCTGCTCCATGAAGTTATATCTTACCGATGATTTTCTTATCCCTTCTATCAGGAACCTGTATTTATTAATAATTGCATCGTATTGAAGACTGTCATTATCAACCATAAAAATTACTTCTTTAGAATTAATGTTGATCTCGATGGGAACCTTAGCCCCTAGACCGAGGACTAGTAGTTATAATAGTTTTCTCAAAATCTAGTTAGATACTTTTATATTTTCTTAGAATATGATATTACTAAGTGAAATATTAATATATTTTTGTTTAAACGTTATTTTGGGTAAATTTCCTCCATACCATTATGTGGAACATTCTTATGTTTCTACTAACATGAAAAGCTAACATTTAGATACTTGAGTTCTTTTCATAGAAAGTATTAAGCTAATTCTCATCATTTCAAATATTTTTATTTATATGTTTTGAAGCTTGTATCAATGCTGGAGGCAATTCGGATGTGGAGCTAGTGGGTATGTTATGATTTCGATCAAATTCATTAACTTGGTCCAAATTCTATAGTAATGAAACATGTATCAACATAGAGGCAATTCAAGAACGGTTCAGACAAATCATTAATTTGATTTAAATCCTATTTTTATTTTAATAAATCTATTAAATAGATATATCTTACTAATTTAAAACTCTAACAACATAAAATAAACAAGAATCACAAACTCAAAAATTTCAAATTCTAACTTCACCTGAAAAGACATTATTCCTTCGTTACAATAATTGGAACCAAACACGAACATCACACGTATTAATGTTGCATTTCAATTACAATCATTAGTCATGGTCAAGGTAGGTGAAATTGAATTCAAAAAATGCTAAAGTGACAATTGAGAGTCACCCCATGCTTTATTGTACTTTTGAGGGATTTAATTTGCCACTAAGCTACAAATTTTTATTTATTTATTTATTTATTTTACAAAGAACTCAATAATAGCTTTAGAAAAAAGCTAAAAAATAAAATGAAAAATTATGCGCCATTCTAATATTATTATCCCTGTCTAGACTCGCTTGAATTCAACAACTTAAAAATGAAATTGATTATATTCAGAATAATGTATAGAACTTTTAGAATTGAATAACTTTCAATGTAATTATTATTTTTTGGTTTCATTTGTCTAATTTAATTTTTATTTTTTTTAAATATGGATAACCAACATTTTTACACTATAATAGGTGAAATTTACAGAGTGACAAAGTATTGACATGTAAGTGATGTGTCATATATTATATAACCCATAAATAAGTCAATATCATATATTTCAGTACAAGAAATTTAATATTATGTTATCTGTAAATTTTAAGTAATTCACACGCCATTTAATTATGCTAATGTTAATAAGTATTATACATTAATCTTGATTATCAATAATAATATTGCTGTGAAAAGATGAACTAAAAATATTAGAACTAGCCTAGCTTTATTAATAATAATACAAAGTACAACAATGTTATAACTGCTCTCGATATTTATTATATAAAAGATAAAACACCAAAAATATCAACAAGGCCCATTAGCTCAGTTGGTTAGAGCGTCGTGCTAATAACGCGAAGGTCGCAGGTTCGAGACCTGCATGGGCCAATTAATTTTTAACTACTTCTGTAAAAAATTGTTTCATTATTTTTGATTCTTCACTATTATATTTATTTTACATATTAATTATACATATAATCGTTTTATAACGCAAAGGTTGCAGGTTCGAGACTTGCATGGGCCAATTAATTTTTACTACTTCTATAAAAAAATCGTTTCATTATTTTCGCTTCTTCACTATTATATTTATTTTACATATTAATTATACATATAATCGTTTTATAATGCGAAGGTCACAGATTCGAGACCTGCATGGGCCAATAAATTTTTTACTACTTCTGTAAAATATCGTTTCATTATTTTCGCTTCTTCACTATTATATTTATTTTACATATTAATTATACATATAAACACTTTTGTTTAAAACTATAAATATAACTTATATGGTCTGCCCCATGGAGGACTTGAGGCAAAGAGGAGGGGCATTAATTATTAATCATATGAAAAATGCAAAAATTTAGGAGCGAACATTGTGGGGCTGCAAATGATAAGTTTGATTCATTATTAATCCATCAAATTAGTGTTTATGTAATACCCTCTAATTGAATTTCCAACTCCATAAATACCTCATTACTAGTGTAAATTTATGCTTCTTTTCATTTAAAAAAATATATAGTTTGTGTGATTAATTAATTTGTGGGTGCTTATTGTGATAGTGGATATTTTGATATCAAAATCTGAAAAAATAACACACGAAGAAGTTAAAATACAATATTTATTATAGGCTTAAATTCATCTACAACCACTTAAAGTTGTCCCCATAATTCATTTGAACACCTCAACTAAGGGTTGTACCTATTGAACACTTTTACCAGTTCGAATTGATACCTATTTGACATTTTTTTTTACAATCATCCAAAAATATCAAGTGTGTGAGATACACTTGTGATGACATGGCACAAGGACGAATTAAATTATGACATGTATCATTTGGATCCAAAAAATTATTTTAAAATATATTTTAAATGATAAAAGTAAAATAAAATTTTGTACCCCTAAAAAATCCACCCACCCACCCAAACCTTCCCACGTTACCCAACCCCTCGGCGTCATCTTTTTCACTTCTTTTTTTCTTCTTCTTCTTTACATAAATTAACAATGGTAGATTTTTTAGATTCGAAATTTTAAAATTTTTTAATAGTTACAGTGTTGCTCAATCCACCCAAATACTTCCCCTTCTACCCATCAGAACAACCACTCTTTTCTTCTTTTTTTTCTTCTTTATAATAAACTGATCAACAATGGCGAAATACCCATTTTCTTTCATTTTGATAGCATCAAAACTTTCTATTCGTTACCTTTATCTTTTTCTCATTAGTAATCATTTATCACAATTACAATAGATAATAACCAACTTTTTCTTGAAAAAACCAATTCATATATTTTCCATCGGAATGAATGGATGTTTGCCGGAATATTGAAGATGTAGATCTACATTAAAAAAAGAAGAAAAAAACAGAAGAAGAAGAACGGGAGAGGGTGAGAGAAAGAGAGAGGAGGAGGGGGTGTGGTGTGGTGTGCGCCTGTGTAAAAAAAAATTATGAAGATGGTGAATGAGAATAGTACAGTGGGTGTAATTTTGGGCGGGGGAAGAAGACTACATTTTCAAAAATTTCATTAATTTTGGTATATAAGTTAGAAAAAAAAAGAAAAATTATTAATTTCAATAGCTTTACGTGCCTAAAGAGAGTGTAGCACACATTTTTTGATATGACAGCATTTTGTGTCTAATAGGAATGCCTTTTGAACAAATAAAGAGTCCAATAGGCATAAAGATAAGTTGAGGTGTTCAAATGAAATATGCAGACAACTTTAAGGGGTTGCATATGACTTAAGTTTTTATTATATATACACATAAAATATAATTTTAACTAAATATAAACATTTATATGTAAAAAATGATCACATGAACAAATAGTTTTCTGACTAAACTCGATATATTATTTATATAATTCTTAAATATATCTAATTACTAGTATACGTGCCCGCGCGTTGTGCGGATGATTTAAAATGTAATAATTTTATAATTAAAAATAATTAATAAAATATATTATGCACTTAATAATATATTTAATTTGTTATAATAATAATATAATAATAATAATACAAATCATTAACTTATTTATTTGAGCACATTGAATTAATATTATTAGTACATAATTTATTTTATCGTATTAAAATATTATATCTATAACTATATCAGCTACACTTTTAGTTTTATAATATATCAGGTTGAATTCTTTGTAAGGATACTATTAATTTTATGATCATCTTATCTTTGATCAAATATAAAAAATACTTCAAATATTTTTATTTGTTTGTACTTTATTCTTTTCATATCGTTTGAATAAAAAATTATGTTAGTAATTTATTAACTCTAACATTCCATATGTATGTTGATACATTTTCTCTATGTATTTTATTCAAAATCAAAAGATTTTACAAAATATTTTTTTTCGTATTATATTTGTGCTACAATATGATAGAAAATTGATTTAAGGTAAAAATAATCTTGATAAATACAACCCCATATATATATACTAGACATCGGAGCCCGTGCTAGCACGGGCCCAATATGTATCATTTTTTGTTTCAATTTATGTGACAAAGACAAAATTAAAGAGTTAATCAAACTTTAATATTAATTTAAAATAGTTTAAATTTTTAATTATTGTTAACTATGGTAAAAAAAAATTTATGCCTTTTAACATTCTAAATTGCTAATTATTGTTGTATGATTTGTAATATCTTTTACGCAATTTTGAAATAATAAAGGTTATTTCTTCTTTCTCAATTTATGTGGTACTAATAAAATTTCGAGATTCAATCAATTTTTTTGTCTTTAAAATATTCTAATGTTAATTACTGTAAATTATTGTATTTTCTAAGTAATTTTCAAATAATATATATTATTTCATTTGTCCAATTTATGTGTCACCGAAAAAATTTGAAGAGTTAATAAGATCTTTTACATATTTTTATATCTTTTGAATATTTAAGTAAATAATTATTGTGATTTATAATATTTTATACAATTATTGAAAAAAATTAAACAACAAACAAAACGAATTCATCATAGGAAAATTACCAAAGCATCCTTGAATACATCAATAATGGGTCCCACTTTTTTCTTAAAAAAATATGCACATTGGGAGGATATTTTTGTCCAAAGTGGAAATAGAATAAGTATAAAGCATTAAAGTCTTTTAAAATTTTAAACTGTTAATTCTTATTGTATGATTTGTAATATTTTTACGTCATTTTCAAATAATAGAGGTCATTTTTTCTTTCTCAATTTATGTAGTACTAATTTTTTTTGAGATTCAATCATTTTTTTTTCTTTGAAATATTTCTAGTTGTTAATTACTGTAATTTATAGAACTTTCTAAGAAATTTTCAAATAATATATATTATTTCATTTGTCCCAATTTATGTGTCACCGGTAAAATTTGAAGAGTCAATTAGATCTTTTATATATTTATATATCTTTTAAATATTTAAGTAATTAATTATCGTGATTCAAAATATTTTATACAATTATTTAGTATAGTAAAATAAATTTAAAAGAAACAAACAAAACGAATTCATCATAGGAAATTACCAAAGCATCCTTCAATACATCAATAATGGGTCCGACTTTTTGTTTTCAAGAAATTGCACATTGGAAGGATATTTTTGTCCAAAATGGAAATATTGTGTAAAAAATGTGTATTTATTGTGATTTTGAATGTTTTGTGGGGTAATAGGACGCACGCAAAGTTAAGGTGTCTTTTTGAAAATCTGGGACAACTTTAAGTATCACTTAATGTTTTTCCTCAAAATCTAATTTACTTTCGTAAATAATATTTTTTCTCAAAATCTAATTTACTTTCGTAAACTATGTGTCAGATCAAACTCAGATTAACAAATTCAAAAGGAATGAGTAATAAATAGCTCATACAATGACATATTTATTATTTAACTAAATAATAAATATGTAACTAAAAATCTTGTTAGTTTTTGGTTGAAAGCTAACAAAATAGTTACAATGTAACTAAATACTTTATATATATTTGCATTGTGGCTTATGGGCGCTGCCCGGGCCCAACATTAATAAAGTTATATTGTTACTCTCTCCGTCCCATATTAGATGAGAATCTTACTAAAAATATTTTTTTCATATTATTTGAGCACTTATTAAATTAGGATAGAATTAATTAATTCTTTTCCATTTTACCCCTACAATTAATATGACATTCCTATATTGTATGTGTATTTTTTGTAACTCATTTCAATGTGCATTGATAGAAACAAAGGGCAAAATGGAAAAGTCTTCCAATGTATTAATGATTTCTTAATCACCATGTAAAGTTGGAAGTGCCCATCTAATATGGGATGGAGGGAGTATAGTTTATGTATTGTTATAAAATTAGTAAAGATTGTTATAATATATTTTGCTCATAAGTGAGCTAATATAGAAACTTATTTGTCATTTGTCTTTTTAATTTCAATTTTAAATAGCAAATAACTGTAGCGATAAGATTGAGGGTAGAAATGAAGCATATCTCTCTAAATTTAAGTAAAAATAAACAGAGTAGAAGTAACATTAGGGTTATCGATAGGACGATTCATTCGGTTATTTTTAAAAAAATTATATCATTCAATTTTTCGGCTATTTTATAATGTATAACGAAAATTAAAATTTTAAAATCATCCCAATCCTAATTTATGTGACACAAGCAGTACAAAAATTAGTCTTTTTTTGTTGTCTTGTAGATATTTTAAGTATTTATTGTAAATTATAGTACTTTTTATTAAAGTTTTTAATAACATATGTTACTTTTTATGTTTGAGAGTTATTTGAGCACTTATTAAATTAGGATAGAATTAATTAATTCTTTTCCATTTTACCCCTACAATTAATATGACCATTCCTATATTGTATGTGTATTTTTGTAACTCATTTCAATGTGCATTGATATAAACAAAGGGCAAAATGGTGAAGTCTTCCAATTTATTAATGATTTCTTAATCACCATGTAAAGTTGAAAGTGCCCATCTAATATGGGACGGAGGGAGTATAGTTTATGTATTGTTATAAAATTAGTAAAGATTGTTATAATATATTTTGCTTATAAGTGAGCTAATATAGAAACTTATTTGTCACTTGTCTTTTTAATTTCAATTTTAAATAGCAAATAAATGTAGCGATAAGATTGAGGGTAGAAATGAAGCATATCTTTCTAAATTTAAGTAAAAATAAACAGAGTAGAAGTAACATTAGGGTTATCGATAGGACGATTCATTCGGTTATTTTTAAAAAAATTATATCATTCAATTTTTCGGCTATTTTATAATGTATAACCAAAATTAAAATTTTAAAATCATCCCAATTCTAATTTATTTGACAGAAGCAGTACAAAAATTAGCCTTTTTTTTGTTGTCTTGTAGATATTTTAAGTTATTATTTATTGTAAATTATAGTACTTTTTATTAAAGTTTTTAATAACATATGTTACTTTTTTATGTTTGAGAGTTAAACCAACTTTTTTTTATATGTCTTTTAATTGCATATGTGTTTTGTCCTTTTCCATTTTGAAAAACCAATACTCTCTCCATTTTATTTTATATGTCATTTCTTTTTATAAATATATTGGTTATTCCCTCTTCTTATTGGAACACATGTTGACTTGTGGTGAATACTTATTCCCTCTTCTTATATAGTAATATATATATATATATATATATATATATATATATATATATATATATATATATATAGTGAAAGTAAAAAAATGTTTTTTTTAAAGAAGTAACCGATTATAGAGGCAAAACTGACATAATGTTGAGATTGTCAGTTTTTACAAAATTTAATTTTAAATAAATTAAAAAGAAACAATAGCTGAGGTAATTTTAAAAATAGTTTTTTCTTTTGGATATTTGTAAATAATCCAAATGGCTGATTATTATTATTTTTAATGTTTTAAATATTTTATTTTATATTTATTTATTTTTATTATATTTGTCATTGTTTTTATTAACTAAAAATTAAAAAATTAGCAACATTAATATCTTTATTTTGAGTTGATATTATTTCAAATTGTAGGTGCAGTTATCTCCTAGACAAATTTGATGAAGATATGGTTATTTAACTTGAAATTGTTTAAATTATTTTATTTTTAAAATTAGGATTTAATTGTTAGTTTTTTTATTTTAAAAAAGAAATTAAAATGCTCAACTTTCATAGTTAATAGGATTCCATAATTCATGGCTAGTTGGTGAAAGTCTTTATGTTGTATTTTATTTTAATTAAAAATAATTTTCAAAATTATCTCCTAGCCAAATTTGATGAAAGTATGGTTGTAACTACTTGGAACAAATCTTTTTTTTTTTAAATTGCTATTTTCACATTAATTTAAAACTATCAATTTTCTAATATTTTTAGAATATAAAATAAATTTAAAACTATCAATTTTCACAGTAGGGTTTCCTAATTTGTGGGTAGTTGATGAAAGTCTTTACTTATCATTTTTTTTTATTTAAATTAATTTTCAAACTTATCTCCTATCTAAATTTGAATCACAAATTTAAAACATATTTAAAAAAAAAATTAAACACAAATTTATGACGTATTTTTTGAAAACTTTAAACTCCCAATTTTCACATTAATGGGATCCATAATTCATGGATAGCTAGTGAAAGTCTTTACTTAGCTTTTGTTTTAATTTAAGTTAATTTTCATTCTTATATTCTGGCTATATTTGATGAAAATATGATTACAATAACATTGAATTGTTTATTTCTTGATTATTATTTAAAATAACGAATTTAAATTTTTGAATATTTTAAAAATTAAAAAGAAATATATTTATTTTTTAATTTGTTTTAATATGTAATTTTTCGTAAATATTCCTCTTTCTTTAGATCTTTTAAAAATTGCCAAAATAAAATGTTTCTCCATAACTTAATGTAATTTTAGAACTCAAAAACAATTCTTACACATTTAAGACAAACTAACAAACAACGTTAAAAAAAAAAACACATAAGAAAACCTATATTTTCCACGTAAAACTTTTGTGGGTAATAAATCTTATCTCTTTACATATTATAAAGAAAAGAAAGTTTATGCAAATTATATATTATAAGATTTACAAATTTTCACTTATATTTTGTTTTACTTTATGAATTTTCAACATAACATTGGTATATTTACCTGGACATTTAAAGAAAGAATGAAGTGTGATGGTCTGATAAATACAAATCATCACATTATGGATGATGAAATGAAACTATGAATGTTTATTCCTTTACCATTGCCAGTATAATCTTGAAATGATCCAAAATGAAAAATGATGATCTACTTTGCTGTATTTCTTTTATCATTTCAGTCATTGTATGTTCCTTCTTGATCTCCTCCGTCATCTTAATATTTCTTTTGTTGTCCACTTTAATCTTCATTGTTGTAATATCGATATCATCAACGTCGTCGTCATTATCACTGTAGTCGTTGTTGAAATCGTTGTCATATTAACGTTTTCAACATCATCCGATAAATAAATAAATTGCAAGCAGATATATGTCAACTTTCATTTATATTAATATGGAGCGATAGTAAATTATTATCTTCATTTATATGTAAATTATATATAGTTAAATATATTTGTTAACATCTAAAAAGATAAATTTGTGAAATAGTAAGAGTTTATTTAGAATTCTACAAACATGAGTTTCTAGTTTTAATTAAGTTAATAATTTTTTTTTCTTTTGAAAATATAATATCTTCAAATTCAAATACTTCTAATCTTTCAATTCAAAATTTTCATTATAGTTTCATCATTATCTGCATGTTAAAAAAATAAGATTAAAAAATTATAAATATGAAATATGCAGTAAACAAAGAATCATAAATTATATGTAAATACATCAACACAGTTTGATTTTGAAACAAAACATAAGATGAAAAAAATTAAAATATTACATGATTGACATAGTTATCGAATATAGTCTTAAAAGTGTTTCTCCTTCTTCAGCTACACATATTCATCACATAAATGGCTTGATCCTAACTTCATCAATTGACATCTTCAACATGAACTAATAGACTAACAAATATACGTGACATACACTTCCTGTGTGAAGTTTTCATCTTAATGAATCAAAACTTTCAAAATAAAGTACAATTATTGATCATGTAAACCATATAAAACAGAAGAAAAAGAGAGAAAATATGCAAAAATTTTTTACCTTTCCATGATTGCTAAGGATTATTATTGCTTTGAATTTCCTTATTGAGATGCATTTTTTTTCTTGAAAAGACTAAAGAAAAGACTATCGTATTTAAATTTAGTGAATTAATACGATTGAGTTTTTTTGGGGAAGGAAGTTAAGTAAGTGGGTGAGGAATTTTAGGGATAATTATTTGTAATTGAAGTTTCTTTTTATTTATTTATTTTTAAAAAATAAAATAGATAATTAGATAGGTTTAGATTTCTTTACAATTTTGTATATCGCTTAAATATGATTTAGTGTTATTTAAACGGTAAGTTGCAAAATGTATGTTTTAAAAAAAATTGTTTTATATTGTTATTTATTTTTAAAGTTGAATTTAAACATTAAGTTCCAAAATAGATTTTTTTTAAAAAGTGGTTTTATATTGTTATTTGTTTTTAAAATTGAATTTAAATGTTAAGTTTCAAAACTGTTTTTTTAAAAATGTTTTATATTGTTCTTTGTTTTTAAAATTTAATTTATTATTTAAATTAACTAAAACTATCATTTTAAAACTAAAATTTAAAATAATTGTGGTAATGACAAGTGACATTTTTTTTCTCTCCTATTATATATAGATAGATTATTATTATTATTATTATTTATTATTATTATATTATTTTTATCATTATTATTATTATTATTATTATTATTATTATTATTATTATTATTATTAAATTGTATTTCAAAAAAGAAAAAATTCAAATTCAAATTTAAAAACAGTTTTCGTGGAAACTGATTCCTTTAAAATCTAAATTAAAAACAATAACCTTTATTTCTTTTTGGTTAATTTAAGATAGATAATTAAAATATTTTTAATTAATTTTTGAATTTTAAAATTGTTAATTTTTTTGTGATGTTGACATGTCATTCTAATTCGAATTATTGACACGTGTCTATATTTATTTATTTAATTATTGATTATTAAGTATTAAAAATTATTTAAAATTCTAAAAAAATTCTGTGTTGACACGTATCATTTTTTCTTCTCCTTTTATATATAGATAGATTATTTGTAGCAACCAATTATCCTTCTTTTATCCTAATGACATCTTTGTACATGTAAGTTTAACAAGAATAAACAAAAAGAAAAAGTTTATGGGAGGACAAACAGGAGAAATAGGTGAAGTGTTGTTTTCCTTAAATGGTTGTAGTGTGAGAACAAACAAAGAGCCTTAAATCGCATATATCAAATGCGTTTTACTCAAAGCATCAATGGTACATAATTTGTGAACGAAGTTGCAATCACGTTCGACTATTACAATTTACAAATTAAGGAAATACAAGTCAATATAAAATATTATGTCACGTAAAACAGAAATTTAAATTTACATCGTTTATAATTGTAAAAATATGATATTTAGGCCCAACTTAATCCCAAAATCTAGCTCATGAGGGGTGAATTGCCTGAGTCCATATAAGGAGACCACCACTGCATTCTCAAATCGATGTGAGACTTTTACCCAATTTAACGATATATAATTAAAATTATCTTTTATCTATGTACAATAGATGTTCAGCCACCCCTAGCTTCTTCAAGAATGTTTAAAAATATTTTGAGCCCCTTTAATTAGGGGTGCTCAAAAACCGAACCGACCGATAAATCGAACCAAAAAAATATTATCGGGTTCTTTGTTATTTAGTTATTGGATTTTTAATGGGTTTATAAAAAAAAGTTATTGGGTTATTGATTTGGTATCGGTTTTTACTATTGGGTAAATCGATAACCCAATAAGACGATAATAATTTACTACTTTACCCTTCCTAATTATGAAATATTAATAATCTCTCTATATATATATAAAAGAGAGGATCTTCATCCTGCTGATGTGACATGCCTCAATGATCAGAAAATTTATTTATTTATTTTTTTAAAATTTAGACATTTTTCTCTATTTTTAAATTATTAACTACTATTAATTATTAATGATCAGTTATACATTCCTAAAATACAGAATTTCAAAAGGCTACTCCCTATAATTAAAAATTACTTTTCCATAATTAATGTGGTTAATTACGGAAAAAGTGGTTACATAATTTTATTAAAAACAATACTCATTTAATGGTAACTTTAATAAAAAAGATAATTCTAACATTTCAAAATTTTACTATACAGTGTAAACATTTCAGAATTCTACCACAATTTCTCTATTTTTCATCATTACTTCAATTTGGTCATTTTATATCTCTTCTTAATCTCTTTTTATTTAGCATTGCAACATCTTATTTTTATCTTCATTTTTTATTTACCTCAAGCAATGAATTTTGATTTATATATCTTATGAAAATAACATTCTAATTATATGTTAATTGTTTGCAGGTTTTACAATAAATTATCTCTTTGTTGATTTTCCAAAGGAGTTGAAACATGAACAAGTCCAAGTAGTTCTCTTACCATGCTTTTGATTGGTCTTCAAATTTTACCAAACAAATTTACTAAATTTTTCATCACAAAAAATTCTAAAAATTATATAGTGACTTTTCATTGTTGATTGTTGATAATGTTTATGAATTATTAGTTCTTCGTGAATAAATAAAAAAAACTGTAATTGTCTTTTAAATTTCTTACTGCAGAT
Organism: Solanum verrucosum; assembly: GCF_900185275.1. Lineage (NCBI taxonomy): Eukaryota > Viridiplantae > Streptophyta > Magnoliopsida > Solanales > Solanaceae > Solanum > Solanum verrucosum. Next base: position 1,343,373 of record NW_026020401.1, read on the forward strand.
CGCATGCATGGATATGTGATGTTATCAAGAACACAAATTTATTGACTTTTCATTATTGATTGTATTCATATAATCGGTTCATTGTAAATTATTATTTATTATCAAGATTAGCTTCATTCATGTAGGATTCTCCTTTTGCAAATCAGTAAGTGATTTCATGTTTATCTTCTTTTTTTATACGACATAAATAGTGAAAAATAATAATATGAGAGATGGAGGAAAATCGTAATGGACTTGTGAGAATTCTATTTTAAAATTGTTTGCGAAAACATTTGTAAAATTTCTTATTTCCTTATATTTATTTGTACATCAAAACAATAAAAAGAATCTAAAAGTATATTTTGCCATAACTCATTTTACGTTATTAAAAATTACTTTATGTAACTATTTTTTTTGATAATTATGAAAAATGAACCATTAGCTTCAAATAGATTGTTGTAGTAGAAATTATTTTAGATTGTTTTAGTGAAGCAAGCAGTATATTAAAAGTGTATAAATCTGAGAAAATGAACCGTTAAACGAGCAAACATATAAAAATTAAATAAATTTGAAATCTATTTGGTACAATTAAAGATAAAATGCCCATTTTTTCTTTCTATTTATATTGTAAAACTTAAAAAATATACTTTTTTTTGCAAGGCGTGACATTCACCTTTTTTATGTTTCAGGGTACAATATTCATGATCTTCTAAAATAGGAGAACACACAAAAAAATATGAAAAAGAATTATGTATGTGAATACTTGAAAACTTTTATAGGGATAAAGTCAAATAATAAGTGCATGAGAAATAATAATGTAATCAAGTATTTAAAAGATAAAATAAGAGTTACAAAGAGTACGTAAAAGTAGAATTAAAGAAAACAATGTTTTGTAAATTTTGTAGAAACAAAATACAATTTTTATAGTTAATATTATCAAATAAAGTGAAATTCTGTTAGAAAAATTTAAATAAAATCTGAAATATTTAAAAATCACGCGTAGCGCGGCCAATATATAACTAGACATTATAACTATATCAAATTATTAGTACTCTACCCACTTCACACTAGGCCGCTTTACTAGTCTTTACTTTTTACTCAAAACCTAAAGACTAAAGTAAGAGTTCGCAATTGTGGCTATTTGATTTTAGTTTTAGAGCTTGTTGGACTATTTGATTTTAGTTTTAGTTTGTAATTGTAGGTTGTAGCATTTACAAGTTTGTAAAGGTCCATAAATTGATTAACATAAAAAATTCCATACTATGTTTTGATGGTGACATGTAATTATAGCCTTCGTACTATATTTTCTCTTATTGATACAATTTCTCATTATATTTCTTGTTTCACTATAAATAAATTAGTTTATATGTTATGATATAGTATAATCTTTTGTCGATTGTTAGTTTAAATATATAGCTATTTGACGAAATATATTTTGTTATCATTTTGGAGTAAGAGACAAAATAAGAAAGATTAGAACTATAAGATTTCATGGGGAAAAAAATAAGAACGATATATACCCATAAATAATAAGAAAGTAAAACAAAAAGAGGAAGAACAATGATAATAAATACTTCTATTTATGGATTGAGTGTAGGTGAAAAATATAATTGTAAGTGAAAATAAAAATAAAAATAAAAATAATAAAATTTTCAGGCTAAGGCATATGAGATTTGTCACTTTTAAAAAAGAAGATTCAAGTATAATTCGATAGAATTTTTACCAATTCAGTAACGACAATCTAAATTTGTATACTCGCTAATATATAATAGTTCGACAACGTCGTCTGACAAATGAACTCTAAACAAGATATTTAACTCAAAATTCCACCAATAAAAATACCTCCCTTCAATTAAATTATATATTATATTATATTTTTATATATTATATAAACTCCCTTTTATTACATAGTAAAAAAATAAATATATATTATATAGTAGAAAAAATAATTTATTATATTATATTATTTATATTATATATTATATAGGGAGTTTATGATGGGAAACTTCCTCTTATATAATTAAAAAAACTCCCTTTTATTACATAGTAAAATAATAAATATATATTATATAGTAGAAAAAATAATTTATTATATTATATTATTTTATATTATATATTATATAGGGAGTTTATGATAGGACATCCCTCCTATATAATATAGTAGAATACACTACTTATGCACCTTACTTTTTGTGCACCTACAACACTTTTTACCATTATCATGATCACAAAGAAAATACTACTACTATATTCTTTTTATTTTATATATATAAGCGGCTAAGGAAGCAGGTCATGAACGACATATCTGCTTCTAGCCAGGGGCATTAATGATTTTCTACAATATTTGAGCTTTAAGAAGATTATATTTCTTTGCTTTCGTTGTATACTTTCTTTTTGTTGGACTTAAAAATAAGGTTTTTCAAGTTTTTATCTTATGCCTTCAAATATTATATTAATTTTTATATAATCTATAATATGTAATAGACAAAAGATTATATTCATCGTCATGTGTGGGTAAGTTCATATTTTTAGATAGTGATTGTGTATCTTCTCAAAATCACCCTCGGGAAAGCAAAAATTAGAATATTCATTTTCAAACAATAATTGTACAGGATAAAAACGTCAACTTACTACTCTTTATTTCTCCACAGTAATTGCATCAAGAATGTGTAGACATATTAAAGACCTTTTCTATTTTAATATAAACTACAGGAAGAACAAGTTGCGATAGTTTTGTACGGTGATGATATTAGTAAGTGTCGTAAACTGTTCACTTTTTTCAAGATATATCTGATTTCATGTGCGAAGGTTAGAGACCCAGGACCTTATTCAGTATGAGTCAACAACTTTGAGTGGGTTGTAGATAAGTACACAATTGTTGAATCGCTTACAAAAAGAAGAGTCGTTGAAGCACCATTACCTCCTCCAACGAAATCGAATACACTTTTTTTTTTAGCATCTTGAACACCAACTTCAATGTGTTGAATTTGATGATTCTTCTTATTATATTTTAGTATTGTCTAGAACGTTCTAGATTTTTCGAGGGTGATCAATAACACTAAAATTGTTGATAAAGTTAAATGAAAAAATAACTAGACAATAAAAGAATACCATAGAAATGTCATTTTCTATTAATGCGTCATTTTCTATTAATGTGTATAGATAAATGATATTCAGAAAATGTGCATATTAGATCTTTCAAGTCCAACTGAATAACACTATTTCATCGTTTGTACCAACGTATTTGCTAGTTGTGATAGCAAATTACAACGCAATGCAATATATACTGCTGACCAAATTAAGCGATATCGAGAGGTCATTATTATGGACAACAAGTAAGTCCTTTAGTTTTCGACGAAAATGAGATATAACAATATTTACTTTCTACCTTTTATTTTGCTTTACCTTCTTATGTGAGGCTAAACTTGTTCTATCCCTCTCATACTATTCAGCAAAAAACCTTTCATGTTTGTCATGTAGGACCATGTGATGGACAATGAAGAGAGTGCCTTGTAGGACGATCTGATGGACAATGAAGGGACTGTACTATTACAATAGTTGCACAAGCACCCTGTTGTTCTTGCAAAACGGATAATTGTTACAGAATACTGTCGCAGTAAGATCATATTTATTTGATTCGACTATGAATAATTTCTTCGCTTTACTTATCAATGTATTATGTGCTCGTAGATCTAAGGTTGACAACCAGATACAACTCAACAATTTTGATCAATCCTTTATACGTTCAAGCTACTGCACTAATAATTTAGTACGAATTAAATTTTCGGACATTCGTCTCCACCGTCATTGAAGCTATATATATGGGGAAAAAAAAATACTCATATTTATTGTGGCTTTTTGTAGGTAAAAAAATAACGAACAAACGCTCTTGGCTTTTACTTTAAGAAGCTCATCTGAATCCCTCAATCCTACATCTGTTGACGATGAAACATTATCTATCTCGATCATTTCTTCAATATCATTTATAGTGAGTTTATAATATGGCTTGACTCTCTTTGTCAATACTGATTACCTGCTTCATAGTGAGATTTTTCAATCCAAAAAAAAAAATCGGCTAATATTATTTGTGCGGCTATTGCAAGTACAAACTTTTCATGTTGAAGGTCAAATATCATTGCCTGATCATTTTAAGACATTTTACATGCTTGCTTGCGAACTACAATCATTTTGTGTGCAGTAACATTCAGACACATGTTCAATATTTGAATTTTGACCTATCAAGAATGTTAGAACCAAGGTAACACCACATTCTACCTACATGCATTTTCAATTAAGTGGCTGGCTTCTAATTTGTTGATGTAAAAAAATCTTTTGATTCAAGTACAAAAAAATGTGATTACTACTTATTAATTTTTGGCTAAAAAATTCTACATAGACAATGAGTTCGATCTTTAGGACAAATTAAAAAGTAACTATGTTGAAACTAATTGCATAAAGTGATTTATTTAATATTATTATTACAAGTGAAAGTTGAAAAGTATACCAATAATGGTTATACATATTGCACGCAAAGACCATTGCTCTATTTGTGTTTTATTGCTTTATGCGTACATAAAGGTCTTACTATTTACCTGCAACATTGTTGTATTTATTTCGATAATTCATTTATAAAATAACTTTTATATTTTTCCTTTATTTAATTTTAATACTAACTTTAGGTGGTGTTGGTTTAGGTGATCTAAAAATTACCCCATTTTAGAAGTTGCAAATATACGATTACTTGTTAATTCAATCGGAGGTGGTACTTCAAGGATGATATCATAGATAACACTGGTACACTAACAACAATAGTCGCGAAGTCATTAGTTGAAAAAATATTATCGATGACAACTGAACAAGTAGATGAAACAGTCGTTGTCCAAATACACATATACACAACAATGAAATGAAAAAATCTCATCTTCTTTACTCTCTACTTACATTATGAAAAAAAAAAACCACATTATATAACATCCTAATAAGATTGCACTCTTTAATCTTTATTCTCAGAATGAATCATTGTATCTTTTCCATATCAATCGTTAGTTTCTAGATAAGATTTTCAAGGTTCAACTACAAAAGCCGCTACTTGAAATTTCCGATAAAAAAATTGGCACACTGGTTATCTCATCCTATGTTGAAAAATGACATCTAACATTTGCTCTTCCTAGTGAAGGAACTAAGAAGCAAAAGGCGGGACTATTCACTCCGATGAAATAACAGTAATAAGCACTCCGCATTTTAAAATAATATATTCATTTGACTTATTTATTCCTTTACAATATACAATTTCTCCATGTAGGTAACAAGAAAAGAAAACTTGAGCGCAACGAAGTTCAATCCCGTGACTTATAGTTGAATTTTGATTGTCTTCACGTGACTTGGCATATATAGCTGGATTTTTGATTGCCTATACTATCGCTATAAAATTAGCTGCCTCAACAAAGTTTCTCCTTTTGGGCACATATTAACAACCTACATCAACCACATCTAACTATTTATAGTTTTTGTGTACATAACGGTAAAATTGTGGTAGCCACTATTTTGCCTGCTCAAAATGTTTGTTCCAACTAAATATATATATGTTTGTGTTCATACACTCTTAACTTGCTTTATTTTAAGTTTTCCTAAACCCGTGCAGACACGAAATTTTATATCTAGTTATATATGTTAATGTATTAGTTCTTCCTTGGAATAAATTGAAAGATGGTAAAACAATAAATTATGAAAACGTGAGAGATCATAAATTAGTGACAGGTTAATTGGCGTTTAGTGGGTTAATAATACGATAGAATGATTACAAAGAGATATGGTCACTATCTATATCATGGTACATATCGTGTGTTATTAGAAGCTATGATCATTTTCTACGCAAGTTAATATTTCTAGAAATTTACTAATATTAATGTGAACTAATGATGAAGATAAGTGTGTTTGATATTCCTAAGCCTCAATTAATAATAGAGCAACTTACAAAAATGACTATAGTTTAAGGGTTATTAAATTGAAATAGCCATAAAGTGTGATATTTACATAAAATGGCTATACTTTCTAACTTAATATAGCCGTATTCTATGCCTTCCCATTTTTTTTTTGTTAAATACATTAATATATTTAAAATTATAAAGCACTAAATAAGGTAAAATTTCTTATTTATAATTGACAGACCTTTAACTAATCCCTTTAAATTCTCTATTTTCCATTAATCAATTAACAAGTCATAATTACCAATTAACAGTGATTGCTTTAATTCTTTTCAGTTTTTTTTTTTAAAAAAATTGCTCCATTTTTTATTGCTCTTATTCATGAATCGAAAATAGTTGAATTCAATGGCAAGCCTAACAATATTGATCAGACATGCTGGAAAATGAAACGATGAAAATTGCTATATAGAATATAGTATTGATGGAATCGTATTGAAAGAATATACTTTGTATTCTGATTTGATTGAATTAATTTCGGGCCAATTGAACATTGATCTGATTACAACGTGTATCACCATCAAATACAGTGTCAAAGGTAATGATACTCCTGTGAAAATATGCAACGATATGGGAGTACGGGTATATGTTCAGTCGAATCCAAGTGACAACTACATATGAAAATCCAAAACAAGTGGCAATGACTCTTAATGCACTATAGTCTATAGGTCTCCAATTGTATATGTAAATATCCAAGTACATATAAATTGTTCAGTATAAAAGATTTGAAAAGTATAAATCTCAATTTCTTTCTTCTAGTCACATTAGTACACTACAAAGTATACAAGTATATATGTATTCAATTTTATTAATATTCATATGAATGCAATAATATACTAACATAGATTGAAATACAAATAATCAAATGCAAAGTATTAATGTATCATGTACATCCGATTAATGTGGCAAAGTGAAACTAATAATCAATTGACAGTGAAACCTATTCACTAGAAGTATCCAATTGTATATGTAATTATCCAAGTATATATGTATTGTTTCGTTCAAAAGCTTGACAAGTATAACTTGTATCTAATTGTATTTCAATGTCTTGTATTGTTCACATTACTCAATAGAAGTATCAATAATTAATTATATGTATTCTACTCTACAAACATTCATATGGATGGAATGACTGACTAACATAGAAATGTAAGTATTGATGAAAGCATAAAAATACATACATAGATACATGTGTATCCAACTATCTATGTATATTAGTATTCTACTATATACAAAATTGACATTTTCACAATCATTCTATCTCTTTTTGCTCATGTTCTTTCGATACTCATTTTTTTACAACTATATACATACAAATTGAACTTGTTTAACTATTTCAATACAAGATGAAGATACATAAAAAAAATGACAAGTATAACTCTCTCTATTTGTATTTCAATTTCTTATATTGTTCACATTAACACAATAGAAGTATCCAAAATTGTATGCATTCTACTCTACAAATTATCAATATGAATGCTATGTTTGACTAACACAGAAATGTAAAGTATTGATGAAAGTATAACAATACAAATATACATATGTATCGAACTATGTATACAAGTATTCTACTATATACAAAATTGACAATCACACAACTCCTCAACAATTTTTTTTTCCAACTATATACATACAAATTCAACTTGTTAAACTATTTCAATACTAGATGACAACACATAATGACAATTTCACATAATGAAAGTGTGTGTGTGTATATATATAAATGGCATTATTCTAAAATTATAAAGAACACAAACTTCAATCTCGTTTTCCTCCGATTCTTGTTGAACTACTCTTTTTTCACTACCACCTGAATCAACATTGTTGACTTTTTTTCTAGATTGGTTTTCACTTTTAAAGATTTTGAACCTTCTTTCCCTCTTTACTGATTTTGCATGTTCGGTTTCTTCACACAACTTCAATGGTATAAGATCATTAACCTTCTTTGTTCTTCTTTCTTTCTCAATCACAATAATAGACCCTGAAATTTTGACTTGCTCTTGAGTAATATACAAATCAAAAGAAGGTATTTCATCCACTAATTTATCAAATAAATGTATACATTTTGTAACCCTTCTCGGAGTAACACTTTCAACCATTGTAATGGTGAAACAAAATCTTCAATCGAAACCCTATGAAAAATAGATGAAAATATGTATGTATACAAATATAATCTTCATAGAATCAAGAAAAAAACTACAATCATGTGATACATAATTGATACACACCATCAAACTTTTTTCTAGAATCGTGCAAAATGATAATGAATCCGAAGGAATAATTTGGGGAATGAATAAAATAACATTGATGTAGAGAATTTGAAGAAAGAGAAAATGTTGATGATGGCAAGTTGATGAGATAGAAACATTGAAAAAGGAAAATATTGATTACAACCGTTTAAGAAAGATGAAAATGTGCCTGACTAATTAATTATTGTGTAATAATAAGCATCCTATTTAATATTTATTTATATTTATATATATAAAAAAACATATTATTTGTATATCATTAGCTTTGCTATTAATTGTGTATTTATATCCATAAAATATAAAAAAGATAAAATGTAGTCATTTGTCTTAAATATATATTGATGTTTGCCATATTCTGTAGTTTTTCCTTAATATTATTTGATCGTAAATGAAAGATTTTATATGAATATTGCTAATTCTTGTTGCTTTGTTATAACAAGAACACACAAATTGGATGTAAAAGCTAAAAATAAAGGAAAAATGAAATAAATTTAATATAATGTAGTGTTGCGCTTCAACACAACATAAGACTCAAAGGTGGAGTAACCAGCGCAAAACAAAGGCAAGAGTGCTACAAAAATGCATTGTCAATTACATCTTGGAGCTTCAAAAGTATTATGATACATTCAAACTTACACCTTTAAACAATGTGATCGTATGTAAAATAAGTGATGCGACCAATATAGCAGAATCCCAATGGAAATAAGCAAGAAAAATACAAATTGAATAATTACGTGATTGATAATCTAATTTCTATTTCGTGACAATATAAAAGATTGTTATGATATTATGTCTAGAATTGAAGTAACAAACTTGCCGTTCCTACACCATCAGTCAACATTATTCAAGAGTTAAACAATTTATTCAGTATAATTTTTATTTAATAGAATATGATTCGTATAAGTGACAAGAAAATAAATAAATGAAATTGAATAAGCAACACAATAATTTTTTTAAAAAAACAACACATTCCACCACATATTCCAATTGGAATTTTGGTGTCCAAAGAAAGAATATGCTCATCTTTTAGAAAATATTACCACCATGCATGCTAAATAAAAAGTCCCACTAACCATTAAAATCATGCCACGTGTCAATTATCAACAAAATAAAAATAAGATGTAATCTTTTTGATTGGCGTGTTACCCGATCGTAGATCCGGTCATCCGACTTTGACCCACCCACCCCATTAGCCACCCACTACTGACTATTTAAACGGGTAAACCGAAATATTGTGCTCTTTAGACGGAGCTAATCCCATTCCCCTGAAAAGAAATTCCGCCACTTCTTCCCGGTAATGCATCTTCTTTCTCCTCTTTACATCTGCTTTTTGTGATTTCTGCTTAGGTTTGTAATTTTTTTTATAAGCAATCGTCGTTATCTGTTTAGCGAATTGAATGATTATTCGTTTTTTCTGTCAAGGCAGATCTAGATTTGAAAAAAAAATCACTTGTCGTGAAATTCTGTGTTCGTACATACATTTTCCGTCAAAATTCTTCTTATTTTTATGTGTTTGGTTCAGATCTCGAACTTCTCATCAAGTTCTCGTTGTTTTGTTTTTGATGTTGTTTAGATCAGTGAAAGAGATAATTCCGTTGATTTTATATGCATAAGGTTGAAATTTGATAGTTTTGGTACAATGTAGTTTTTGAATAGTTGGAACGGGTGTTGAATTAAGTGAATTTATTGGATCTGAATAAGGAGATAACCAACCAGTGTGGTACATTCTAAACAATGTCCTAATTTTGTTTGTTCGTCTCGTGGATTGAAAATGGAAACGCTGAAGGAAGATCAGCCTAAATTTTGAATAGGACTAGATAGGTTGTTAAATGAAAGGAAAATAATTTAATAATGATTGGTGGTGTTGACTCGATGTGCTATTGAGTGGATTTTCCTAATATGTGGAAACAGTGCTGTTGAGTTTCTTTATTGTCAATTGTAACTTGCCTTTTAGGAGTAGAGAAACTATTAATGTTTAGTAGTAGGTGAATTCTTATGTTAAATCCTGATTTTGGGTGTATATATAAGCTAGATGTTGTATAATCACGCAGAAGACTTGAGAGAAATTTTGTACAATGATGCTGGCGATTATAACGTACACTGGATAGTGCAGCATATTTTGTCTGCTGATTTTGTTTTTGCGTGAGAATGTCAGGGAATTGCACGGGGTAATGAAGCATATTTCATCTGTTGATTATGTTTTTGTGTGGTAATTCTATAGAAGTAGACTGCACAGTGCATTTTCTAATAAGGATCCCAATTATATTACTCTGTGTATGTGTATGGATAAATCTACCAAGTTACTTTTCTTTGTTCTCTTGAATGATGGGATGAATTCATTCAAAGTACTTTCTTCTTTATAATTGAACAATTTTGAACTTAATGGCTGATATTACCACTCTTCCTAACTCATGGACCAACAATTTGGAATACTGGTATTTGACCATTAATTTGTTTTGAACTGATAAGTTCTTCTAGAGTGCTAGTCTTATTTGTGCGAAGTACTTGGTAGTAATTTGAATGTCTGTACACTGCGTTGAATACTATGTTAGTATGCATCCTTTGCGGGTTTCCTTCCAGTAATTTCTGTTTTCTGAAGTATTAACAGGACTTACATTCAACTTTACTACATCTTCCTAACTTGCTCCTCATTCTCTGTTTCGACGTGTATGACAGATTTGACTTCAGAATCTTCATGAATACTAGAACTACTGTGGTATCTGCAGTTTCCTGTAAATCGGGAAACAAGAACGGCTTCTTCTGCTGGATTTTGTTGTGCTTGCTTTCTAAGTTCTTTAAGACTGCTACGCTGAACGTGCACTCATTTGAAGCATTTGGAAAGGCTTGCCTACCATAGTATTAGTATTTGTCCATCTACATCTGTCAAAGAGCTGCTGGAAACATGGTTTCTTCTCAGCTCTTTGCTCCGACAAAAACAAACTTGCAAAAATCTTTCCACCGGCAATTGCTTTTACCACTGAGTGCCCCCGGTTTGGTTCCTTCTGAGCAGGTTGAACTCGATTTCTCTGATGTGTTTGGTCCTCCTCCGTGTCTGGCCTCAAATGAAACAAGTAATGGAATTTCTGAGGGTGTGGTGTTTCCAGCAGATATGAGTGAGCTTGTCTATGATGATCCGGAGATTGTACACAGTAGATCACATTCTTTGGTTGGTCCTTCTTCATATAAAAATCAGGTACTGAAACTTGGGAGGCTCACCATTCATGAAGCAGAAGATTCGCTGGAACTGATAGAGAATGTTATCGAACAGACAATTAAGGAAGACCAGGAGCTATCTGTCAACGACTCAGCAAAAGGTGGGACTGTCTGTCTTGAAGATTTTGAAGTCATGAAAGTTGTTGGCCAGGGTGCATTTGGGAAAGTATTTCAGGTTAAAAAGAAGGGTACATCAGATATTTATGCAATGAAGGTGATGAGGAAGGATAAGATTATGGAGAAGAACCATGCTGAATATATGAAAGCAGAAAGAGATATCTTGACAAAGATAGATCACCCATTTGTTGTCCAGCTTAGGTACTCATTTCAGGTGATTTCCTAGATCTCTCATTCAATAGGTCTCTAATCATTGCCCAACCACACAAGGATAGTACTGTATTACAATCTTTACAACTGTTGATTACAATTCAATCTTTCAACTTTGGAGCTCTTTTTGATCATCAAACACTTTTTCCATGGTTTTAACTTGCAGACCAAGTATAGGCTTTACCTTGTGCTCGACTTCATTAATGGTGGTCATCTCTTCTTTCAGCTCTATAAGCAAGGCCTTTTCAGGTAGATTTTCCCTTCTTGCTATCTGTTTCTTTGTGAAAGCTGAAACTATGAATTAAGTTATTCTTGCTTTGCTTCTCAGAGAGGACCTGGGACGAATTTATGCAGCTGAAATTATATCAGCAGTGTCTCACCTTCATGCAAATGGAATAATGCACAGGGATCTCAAACCGGAAAACATTCTAGTGGATGTGGATGGCCATGTATATTCACCTCTCCCCTCTCTCAGTTTCTGTGTGTGGGTGGACTAGCGTCTTCACACATCTGATTTTTTCTTCTTTGCATGTAAAGGTTATCAATTTAATTTCCTCAATCCCCTTACTTGTTGTAGGCCATGTTGACTGATTTTGGACTTGCCAAGGAATTCAAAGAGGACACAAGATCGAACTCCATGTGTGGAACAGTAGAGTACATGTCACCGGAGATTGTTCTTGGGAAGGGCCATGATAAGGCGGCAGATTGGTGGAGTGTAGGAATTTTGTTGTTTGAGATGCTCACGGGGAAGGTCAGTATCTATATTCATGTATCTGCACATATAGCTGGAGATCAAATTCCTTTTGTCACAAGTCTAGCCATTACCTAATCATTTTCTTATGAGAAAAATCCTGCACCGATAATTTTCTCAGACTTGCTTTAAGAGCCACGTGCTACAACAAGGTTTTTCTCTGATTTGACCTATTCCATCAATCTCATCAAACTACATTCACATATGATGAAATAAAGGGTGTCCTATGGTGATTTCATCTGAACATGTAACCTCTTTAATTTGGAGGCCAATTTGCTAAATAATTTATGATATATCACTTCTATCAACTGTGGGGCATGGAAGGAATCTATCATTAGCAGAAACAATTGGACTCTTCTACAAATATATTTAGATCGTTCGGACCTCAGGAAACTCTTCAGTTGTACATATATTTTCCTGGAAAGAGAATGCCGCATCCTTCAAAAAATTCAACTGTACATTCCTTGCTAATGCTTTGTTTTTCTGTATTCGCAGCCTCCTTTCACTGGAAATAGGCAAAAGATTCAGCAGAAGATAGTTAAGGACAAATTCAAGATGCCAGCCTTTTTGTCCAGTGAAGCACATTCCCTTCTTAAAGGGGTAATTTTCCTTATATCCTCTTATTCTCTTTGCAAATCTCGTTGAACTGTAGTTCACTTGTACAGTTGCAGTAAAAACCAGATGAGATTATCCTTTTTGTCCTCACACTCACACCCTTGTTTTAATTAAAGATGGTACTCCCTTTATCCCGTTTTATGACAATTTTCTTATTAAAGAAAAACACATTTCTATTTTTGAAAACAATTTACTTTCAATTTCTCATTTTTCCCTAAATGAGAAGTTTTTATAGCCACACCAATGCCATGACATGTTTAATACCACTAGTTTCAAGTCTTAAACCCACACAAATGTTATTATGATGGGGGTTTAAAACCACAAGTTTAGAAGTCTTCATTTCTTTCTCAAACCTCACTTTGAGTCAAACTACGCAACTTAAATCAGGATAGTGAGAGTATCTTAACTTGTTTACGGTTCTATAGTAATGTCGTGCCTGCCTTAGTTAGAGCTATGCTGTTAGATGTGTTCTCAGATGATTTTTTTGTTCTTTACCATTTCTCTAGCTGCTGCAAAAGGACCCAACTAAAAGGCTTGGCAGTGGGCTGAAGGGAAGTGATGAAATCAAGGACCATAAATGGTTCAAGCCAATCAACTGGAAGAAGTTGGAGGCAAGAGAGATGCGGCCAAGTTTCCGTCCTGAAATTGCTGGAACACACTGCATTGCAAATTTTGACAAGTGCTGGACAGATATGTCATTGGTTGATTCTCCAATTTCGAGTCCAAAGGATAATTCGGACCCTTTTCAGGGTTATACTTTCGTGAGGCCTGCTGCTTCCTTTCTCCTGAGAAGCAGTCCCTTGTGCTAGGATGATTTGATGAGATAGCACTTTATGTTGTTCCATTTTCTTCTCTAGGACGTAGTAGCCAGCTGAGTTCATTCGTTGGGTGAATGAAACCTATCCTTCTGTACCATTATTTAAGTTGTTTCATTTTCTGTTACTGAGTCAGATACTCCTTATCTTAGACCTTCCATCAGGTGCATGACACTAAGGTTTGGTAAGGTTGTTTGTACTTTAAAATTATAAGATTCGTGGCTGTGTTGCACTTTGAAAAAAGAAGAAGAAAGATCTTGTTTATCACTTCCCTTGATAATATGTATTTGGTCTATCGAAAACAACCTCTTATAGAAGTAAGGTTGTGTACGCACAATCCTCTTCAGACGAGATTACACTAGTATGGTGTTGTAGTACGTGGGTTATGGGGAAGGAAAAGACTAGCGATAGAAAAAAAAGAATTACTTCTTTACAGGATGTATATGTTTATTGGCTATCATGATTTAACAAAACAACATGTTTCATAAGGAAGAAGGAAAATTCTAGCTCTATTTTTTTTTTGTTCTCATTTTATTATACAATGATGAAAATAAACAACAAAAGGCAGCTTGTAAACTTCATGAACATGCTTTACATATAGATACAACTTTTCTTTATTGGTGTTTTGCATACCTTATGCATATACTTTGGGTTATTGTTGTTTCTTACATGACAAACTGGATACACGTTCCACAGAAGATACATATATGTAGTATTTTATGGGTCGTGCAAACATTGACATACCTTCAACATGTTAAAGCTCTTCATGTAACTGGAAGTTGTCAAGGGCATGTTTCTTCTTGCAACCCCAGTGGCATTTCCAGGAGCAGAGGGAATTGTAGGTATTTAGCCTCTTAGAATGAAGAGATACGATGTTCGAGGTTGAAAGTGCCTTTGAAAGTACTATTGCATAACCATCATCCATGTAATCTGTTCCTTCTGGAAACACTTGCCACAAAAGACTTCCACCTCCAGCCCCTCCTTTCTTAGTAGAATTCAAGAGTATTGTGTAAACTGTACTGATTAGTGAGTCTCTGAAAGTTGAATTGTAGCCAGGGTCTTTTGCAGAAACACCGAACTCTGAGAATACCACTGGCATGTTGAGATAGTTCTCCGCGTCTTCAATGTGTGCTTGCATCCATGTCTTGGTGAATCCAATATGAGCATCAGAAATCTCTTGTGAAATCCTGAGGCATATGCAGAATGTTAGTGGTATTGCAATATGAATGATGCTGTAATAGTTCAGTGTGCTTACCAAGAGTCGGGATACATGTGAGCTGAGGCGAAATCAACTCCAAGAACCTGATGGTTTCTAATGAAGTCAGTTCCGACTTGTTGAGCATAAGAGTTTGGGTTGATCTGAGCTTTATTAGGAGTCGAGGGACCATAGAAACCTTCCAGTCCGATCTGCACCAAATGCTTCGGATCTATTGTCTTCACATAAACTGCCATTTCTTCTATCCAAGCCTAAAAATATCAAACAGAATGATATTTAAGTTGCAAGTGCAAACATAGTTATTTGCTTTGACAATAAACGTTTGATGAGTTATAGCTAGTAGTTTAAGTGTGACAAACATGCAGTTTATCCCCAGAAGGATCTGATTCACACCGCGGCTCATTCATCAGTTCCCAACCGAAAATAGTGGGGTCATCCTTGTATGTCATGTTGGTAAAGGTATTAACTCTATTGAGCACAGCCTGCAGAAAACAAATTCATGCTTGACAGTTAATACAATGCTGCATTGTGGAGATGACAAAATTTACAAGTCTCTTTTACTTTCTTAAACTCCGTGCCAAGTCAAAACCATATAAACACATTGAAACGGAGGGAGTACTACAGAAGAAAATATTTATAATGTGTTGCTGTGAATTGTGATTACCTTCACATGAGCCTTGTAGTAGCTTTTGAGTGTGGGATGAGAGAAGAAGTCATCATCAGAAGTCAAATTCAGGCCAGCAGCTTTACCCCATTTTACATACTGCGATTTTCCACCGTATGCTTCCCAGTTGTTGACTAGTGACAGTATCAGCCTAATCTTGAATTTCTTGGCTTCACTCACCACAAAATCCAGAGCCTGAATAACAAAGAACGTCGATACTTGTTAGCTTCTCTGTTTAATCAGAAAATGTTGTTCTAATTTGTCTCTGCAGCCTGATCAGATGAAGCAATGAAGGTAGTCCTTTGAATGTTAGCATATGTATACAACAACAACGATCACTATGTCTCAATCTAAGCAAGTTGGGATCGGATATTTGAATCCCTACTGACCATGTTGCCTCAAGCATTTGAAGGTTAGCATATGTGTATACAGAGAAATATGGGCTACAAGATAAGCAAGCATACCTTGAAAACGTCTTCGTCATAAACAGCAGGAGTTTTCTGAAGAGCACGCCATTGGCCATCATTGAAAGCCCAAGTTCGGCATACTGATAGACCGACAGCAGATGCCTGCTGGAACACCTCAGTAACTTTTCCCCTTGTGGACTGATCAGCAGCAAACACCATCAACCAATAAGTGTTGAATCCATTCACATAGAAAGGTTGGCCATTCAACACAAATTGGTTCCCGCTCTTCTGCACCATCGTCCACGCTGCTCCATCTTCCATCTCTCCCCTGTCACATCAAATCCATCAAAAAATGCAAAATCAAAATTAGAGAAACAAACAATTCTCTGCAACATAACAAGGAAAAAAAGAAGAGAAATGCTAACTCATTCCCAGCTTCATCAAACGGAGCAGAGTTTGCGTTCTTTATGAACATAACAAGTACAAAACTAGCAGCCAGAAAAATGAACTTAGAACTAAAACTCTGCTTATGGCTGACCATGTTGGCAAGTAAATGGACAAGTTGAGATTATCTTGAACAACATAGTATATATATATAGATGCACAACAGGATGTTTCCGAGGTTGTTCTGTATAAGCAACAAGCTTATGATAATAGACAGAAGTGTTCTTGAGGGAATGGTCAGAGCTACCTTGAAAGCAAAGATCCATTGTCCCTTCAACTAGTGACATCATATTGATCATATTTCCATTCTTTTCTCAAAACATTTAAAATGATTTATCGATATCGATCAAATTAATAACTACGACATTAAGTAGTAAAACCAGAATATTAAGTTTGTGATGGATGGCTTTCAAATTTGGATCAAATGTCTTTATCAATAGAAAACTTTGTGAAAAATTATAAACCAAACCCCTCAGCAATCATCAATGATAACATCCTAACTGTCATATGAGAAGTGGTCCTTGGCTTCAAAGCATTAGAAATGGAGCATCATTAGTATAAATCTCTAAAAAACTAAAAAACAGAAAAATGTGCATACTTATTGAAATTCACAATACTGCAAGTTCTTTATAATTATGGATCAAGAGGATAAAAAATTCTCTGATATAAGAAATAAAGAAGAGCTCTAGGCCTTGTTAAAACAACAACAACGTAACGATAAACCCAATGAAATCCCACAACGTGAGGTCTGAGGAGGGTAGAGTGTACGCATGCCTTACCATTGCCTCTTCGAGGTAGAGAGGCCTTGTTAAAGCATACAACACTAAAACCAATTCATGTCTCCTTTTCAACTTATGTGTCCCAACTTTCTTTTTAATCTGTTTAAAAAAGAATGTCATTTTTTATATTTAGTACTAACTCTTTAGTTTCAACATCCCAATTCCCATGCATCACGTTTAAGACCACAAGATTGAACATACATTTATGGAAATATTATAACATCTTTAGTTTAAGATCACAGTATTCACAACTCTCTTTTATTTTCTTAACTCTGTGTACAATCAAACTAAGACACATAAAATAAAACGGAATAGTATATGACTTGTTCGGAATGATCACCGTCAAACACAAGATTCAAAATTGAAAACTTCTTATACTTTAAGGCATCTTGTTTCCTTTATCTGCACTCCTTCATTTGCTACTTACAGGAAGAAGTGTTAAAAGTGAAAGTAATTACAATCACTAAAGAAAGAACCAAAGTGGAAATCTACTCCAACAGAAAGCCCTCATTATGTCATAGGAGTTGAAAAATCATCAAACACAAAAAAAGAACAACTTGTATTCTCATTATGATACTAGAAACTTAGGAATGCCCATTGTTCCCAATAAGTGTTCCCAGGATGAAAACAATTCAGAATTTGGAGTTTATGAGTTTCTACAACGAAAGTGTTGGTATCGAAACAACGTAACATCATACGGAAGCTAACAATTGCAAAGTCTGAACAACGGAAAACCAGACACAAAGAAAAGTACACTAGGTCAATTGACCTACATATGAAAAATTAAACTAATAGAAAAACAAATATTAAAACTATAGAGAGAACAATCTCCAGAAAGAAAGACTAATTTAATAATTATATTGTGGATGCTATTGTCTTGTCTATGAAAATCTTTTTCACCAAAAAAAGATAATTGTAACTAACCCTAACAAATAAAAATTATATATTTAGTGAATTTAGTTATATATATATACATGATCTAGCTATTACTAGAACATAAAGAAAAAGTTGGCACAAAAAGAAGAGCTCAAAACTATTGTAAACTCCACAAGTTAAGGATAACTCCAACCTAAGTAAACATCAAAAAGTAAGATTAAGTAACATGAAAATGACTAATAATTTTTATTATTTAGGCAGTATAAATGACTAATAAATCATAAAAAGAAAACAAATGAATATGTACCTCAAAATTTTACAAAAAATGACATGTAGTAATTTCTTGCATAGAAGCAAAAACCCATCACACCACCAACAATTTGTTGTTACAAGTTTTGAAGGTCCATTCCTATCCCCACTCATACTTCTAATAATTTTTTAAAAAAATAGTAAAAATCTCAAAATATTTTTAGAGTATGAACAAGCAATTGAATAACAAGAAATGGAAAAACTTTCACTCTTTATATTTCTTTTTTTCTAATATAAGTACTAGAAACAAAGTGTACCGTCATACTTATACTTTTCTTATTTAAATTCTTTTTCTCCTCTTCTTCTTCTTTTAATAGAAAAAACAACTCACTCTTATTTTGTCTTTTTCTTGGAGTAGAGGAAGGAGAAATGGATGAATTCTCACTAATAACGTGAAAGTTTAAATACTTAATTTATTGAGCTGTTAAATTTTTTATTTTCGTAAAAGTAACTATACATTTGTTTTGCACGAATCTTATTGAATTATACCATAATTCGCTTCTTCACATTAATTTATTTGTCTAATTTTATTTTGATACAAATATAAAAAGTTTTTTTTAATTTTTTTTAATGATTTTAAATAAAAAATACATTAAATATATTAAAACGTCATTTAATATTTTAATCATAAATAAATTATGTAAAATTATCAAAAAGAAATGAAACATTTTTTGTAAAAACAAACTAAAGAAATAGAGCAGAACAATATCTATTTGATTATTTTCAAATTAATCTATTAAGTATATATAAAATAATTAAAAACATCACTGAATAAAGAGTATCTATTAAAAAAAATTCACAATTTTTTTGAACTTTAAATAATTTACTTATGAAAAAAATCTCAAAAATTCAACCCTCTGAAATATTTCTTTTGAAGTTTCCTTGAAGAGAAAAAAAAAACAAATAAATTGAGGTGCAACATAAAAGCTCAAAGGACGCAAACCGTTCATATTTTCTTGAATTATCTTTTACCCAAAATTCCACTAAAAAATATGCAAATGCAAACTCTCCACTTAGTATCCACTTCTACTGTTGCTTCTTCTTCTTCTTCCCTGTAAGTAACGAAAAATTAGTTCTTTGTTTTTCTCTTTTCTGTTTTTTTTTTTGAATTTGTTGTTTAATTTTACTTTTATGTTTTTTGTGTTATGTGTTGCAGACCCACTATTGTTTCTCTTAATTGCTGCCGTTGTCAAGCTTCAAATCAGTTGTCATTTCCCAATACTAATTTGGGTTTTCTGAAAGGTAGCTCCTTTTTTGAAATTTCATTTAGTTTAAAGCTGTCAACTTTGGTGTGACTAGTTAATTTTTTTACTTTGATTTTTGTAAGTCTTTCTAATTGTGTGAAAAGATTTAATGGGTATTGGGTGATTAATGATTGTATATGCAAGATCATTGTGAAATCTTATATTTAGGAAGTTGAGAAATTGTAAATATCTCTGGTTGACTTTTGGATGTAAACTATGGTGTCAAAGGGGAAAAAATTGTAGAAAAAGACCCAATGGCTATTGGGGCGGTCTCTGTCTTCCTGTGTTGTAAAAAAAATGTCATTTGGTAGCTAGTTTAGGTGTGAGTTATGCAGGTGTTACATTCTGGATAAGTAATGTTATGTTTGGTTGCAGATTAGTTGGTTAGCAATTTAGAAACCTGCACCATCAATATATGTATAAGTTTCGAGGAAATTCGTGTATTATCTTATGCGGGGTAGATGATGGAATAGCTAATACCCGCACTGCATAATTCTAATCAGCTACCAAACAGCCCCTAAGCACTCATCAGCATCCAGATCAGTTAAGTAAAAAAAATTAAACTAAATTTACACATCACAAGGAGTACCCACTGCCTTAAATACTAGAACAGGCAGTGTTTGGACATTTTAGTGTAAAAACCTGTTTCTTTTTCAATGTCTGAATCTTGATTGAAAAGCTCTAGTCATTGTAACTACAAAGTGCATTATCAAAACTGATTCTTCTGGAAGTTTCTACAACAACGTACCTATTGTGATCCCACTTGTGGGGTCTGGGGAGGGTGGTGTGTATGCAAACCTTAACCTTGGGAGATAGAGAGGTTGTTTCCCATAGACCCTCCGCTCAAGAAAATAATAGGACTGGAGAAACTAAGACAAAATACTACATAAGGCATGACAAAGGCATACTGAAAAAGGAGCAATAACTAAAACAAAATAATATGATAAACGAATTACAAGGGACAATATATACTAACAAAAGTCAAAATACCTGGCAGACATTTGGATGTAAAAGATTTTTCCTTTTCGGTGTAGAAATCCTAGATGCAAAGCTTTAATCAGTATTTGAAAATTGAGATGTGTAGTGAGTTTTATTTGTGGTTGTAACTGCATGATCGTTGTTAGACTTGATTGTTCTGGAAGTTGGTAAATTGTCGAAAAAGACTTGGCTGACTTTTGGAGATAAAGCCTGTTTCTTTTCCACTTCCCTATCCCCTTTTTCGAGGTTTCTTACTTTGTCTTGCCTCTTCAATTTGATTCCTTAGTCTGAGACAAGACTTAATTCATCCCTTCTGATTCTTCTGTCTAGTTGACATAGTAGGAAACCTCATGGTGCTCGACCTGCATAAATATGAATAGAAGGAAACACCAATAACAAGCAGACAGGAAATTCATTTTGTTCATTTTTGTTATTCGATTTCAATAATTTGTCTCCTAATACAAAGTTATTTTTACTTCTCATCATATTTGCAGTTAAGAGGCAACCAAAAGTTTCTAACTTGAAGGCTAGCTTCTGGGATTCCATCAGATCCGGGTACTTGAAATTGTTTAGCAAGCTTTCCATTTGCCAGAAAGTGCACTAAAGCTTATAGTTTGGAATGTTTGCTTCCAACTTACTAACTCCTTAAAGTTTATTTCTCGTTTTGCCATCAACCTCACTACAAATCATTATAGGAAATCCTGGCCAATGATATGGTTTTATCATGTTATGGTTATGCTAATTTTCTGTGATGTGTCTGAAGAAATGGTATGGCACTGGGACAAGATTTTGAAATTTAAGCTGTTATTGCTGTGATAGTGGAAACTTGCAAAGATCTTGTGCTAAGACATGATTACGGATATATACTTATTCACCAAAAAGTAAAAGAAAAAATTAACTACAAAAAGGCTGCATGTTTGGAGTAGTTTATCCACCTTGTAGATGATGTCAGTGTATACATCTACTACTAGTTTTGGTTTATATTCCTGGAAACTCACTCATGTTTCTAGGGGACGAAAATGGTTTAACTTCCAATTGTCCTCATTGCTTATTAGAACATAAGTTCTCCATATGTAAGGTCATTATAGGTTTGTTCAGTTGTTGTGATATCGATGGATTTTATACTAAGTGAACTTTCACCCAAATGCGAATCCATGGTTGACTTCCCAATTAAAATCCTTGGTGATTGTTTGCACAACAATTTTCAAGCACTAAAAACATGAAGCTTGACTTTAAGGTTAAACTTCTTAGGTTGTTATTGAAAAGTTAGACTCAAGTCTAAATGTTGTGTACATTAGTAGTAACTTGCTAGTTAAGGCCTGTGATTAACAACCTAGTAAAAATGCGAACTTCATGGATGAAAGGGTGTGTTTTACATTTCCCCAGTTCTTCATGAAATCTCATAAAAAGTGTGTTGATATTTTCTTCGCTTCGAATTTTGACTTAAAAGTACTTTGGTTTGGTTTTATCACCAAAATCCAATGCTTATGATTATAATCCCAAAAGATATGCCACTACACGACTCCATTTTTAATTTGAATTTTAAAAGATCTTTCTCGCCAAACAATTGGTTATGCATATGGCTTTGTACTTCACCTCATCTTTTCTGTTTCTTTTCTTTTCCTTTCTAATATTGCATTTAGTGGTTTTTGTGTGACTAAAGTGATTAACAGTATTTCTCTAGGTGCTTGTAGAATAGATCGTAGTTTCATGGGTAGTCATTTTGCTGCATATTCATGCAAATTGGTGGGATCTCTTGCATATATAATGTGAACACTTCCAAATTCTGTTTTCTTAAGAGACATTGAGTTTTCCTAAGATCACATTTTCATTTCCTTTAAGACCTATCTTCTGTCCTAAATTCTTTGACTTTGGTTGATTTCACTTCAGTTAAGAGAAAAATTGTTGTGTTGTTATATTTGATTTTGGTAGAACTTGAAGATGTGAAGAAGGAAGAAAAATGTCAAATCATGTATAAAATCATATGAGGTAGTATTATGTGTGAGTAAAAAGCTCCCATCTAGTAAAATCTCACGAGCTGCTCTCAGGCACATTCCCCGAGGCTAACTCTTTCTTGCCTCACTTTCACCAACTACTTTCCTGGGGGAGATTCCGATAAGGTAGGCTGGAATCCATTTTCAGTTTTCAAATTTTATCAGAGAGGAAGTTCCCTTGAACATGGAAGAAGATAGGATTTATGATAAGACAGGTTTTAAATCATGACACTATAAGGATAAGTTCAAGGGCAGAGACCTGGTTCTACTTGGTTGAACTAGCAGGAACTTAATGAGACAAGTCTCTATGAGCTTTAATGCTATGAAATGGTTAGTGGATGTATTATGATGGCATCCAAGGAGCAGAGGAGGACAGTAAAGAGATGGAATAAGAAGGATCTTGCAGAGTTCTTCTTCACCCTTAAATACAATGAGTATGGTAGATATATTAGCTTTATTTGCTATTCAAAGAGATAACAAATCTATCATTTTTACACTGAAGACTACATTTGTGGAGGGGTGGGGACATATAGCCCAGAAGATATCTTCCATTAGTAAGTAGTAGCCATCTGGGTGGGTGGGTGGGGCTTTCTTTTTCAGAAGCTGTAAGATGCAACAGAAGGGGCAAAAACTTTGCTGATCAGAACCTGCAACTCCAGAAGAACCATCTCTGGTGGCACAGCAGTCTCAGACAAAGACCTACGAGGTAAGATGCCTTGTTGGTAAACAGGAAGCTCCATCTTTGGACAATGTTAGGTGATGAGCCTGTAACTCATGGAAATCAGAAGGTGGGGCCAATGTGTTCGAGATGAATGATTATCAATTTCTGTTTGAACTTCCATCAAGGAAGATAGCAGAACATGTCATGTCCAGTAGGAGTTGGAGGAAATAGAATTGGAAGCTTGATTGGTGGAGTCCTACAACTGGACAACAAAGTCAGCAAAATACATCTGATGGAGTCAGTGTGTGGAGATCAATCAGGATTTGTGGTGACCCATCAGAAGTAAATCCAGTTTCAAAGTGGGGAGTGATAGGAAGGTCTCTTTCTGGGAAGATTATTGGATAGGACAAAGCTCTCTGAGGCAGTCATTCCCAGAATTTTTCAATCTGTATCAGCAGCAAAATGCAACTATGGGTGAGGTGTGGATAGACTAAGGGTGGAATCTGAGATTTAGGAGATAGGAGAATGTTTAATGACTGGGAAGTGGAAAGAATTTCAGCCTATAGTTCCTTAGCACAATCAGAGGGACTTCATAGGCTGTGCCGTACGTTGTGGCAAAGTGATTGTAAAGGTAAGTCTCTAGTCAAGTCAACCTATAGAGATTACAACGCTTCCAAACAATCTGGTGGGATGTTGGCCATGGAAGATGATTTGGAAAGTTAAGATACCACAAGAAGTTGTCTGCTTCCATTCGCTTTTGGTGAAAGAGGTAGTTTTGACCCAAGACAATCCAGCAAAGAGAGGATTCCAACTATGCTCCAGATGTTATCTATGTGGAGAAGGAGAACAAGCAGAAATAGTCAACTGTCATTTTTTTACATTGTAAATAGACAGACCAACAATGGAGATCTTCATTGACCTGAGGGGTATTAGGCGTGGGCTATGCCAGTGAGTGTTTTGGAAGTGCTAGCTAGCTAGAATAGGGATGGCTAAATATCCAATCAGACGGAAAAATGGAGGATTGTCCTAACTGTATTTGGGGGACAGTATGAAAAGAGAGAAATTTAAGATGCTTTGAAGATAAAGGAATTCTATTGAGAAGATGAAGATGAATTGTGACTTTAAGTGTAAAAACAAGAATTATGAGAGGAAGCTCAGTCGATTTCTGAAGTTCTGGGCTATCTGCAGCCCTAAGGTATTTTGTCTATGTACCTTTTTGGGTAACTACACAACTTGTGCAGAATACCTGTATATATAATACATGTTACCATTCTAAAAAAGGTGGTATTATTATATATTATTTTAAGTCTTGAAGACGGTAAGTTATGCCATCATACTTGCCAAAAAGGCTATGATATTTTAGCAAAGAGGTCAATCCTTTGGAACAGTCAAAAGGAGAAAACATGTGAACAAAATGGGAAGGAAGAGGAAACTATTTGATGAAATCAAGAAGTCTGTTGTCTTTCAAGATGCTATTTGTCACAAGTATGAAGTCAAGTAGTTAGACAAAATGCTATGTGAAATTAGATTTCAACCATGAAAAATTTCCATGCCCAATACGTAAGTACCAAGGTAGAAGTGATATTTCAGTAAACATCCGTGATGATAGAAAGGTGGAGCAATTCTTGGTGTACATGAGATTTATAGTCAGGAGGTTTATTTTTAATGGATTATAGGTTGATAGGTTCTCTTATACATGACGTAAATGCAATGTGGGGGGTAGGTTCACTTTCATAAGTACTTCCCAACGTCAAACTGGTTGATGTACTGTGTTTATACTTTTTATAGCTGTCTCTAGGATGTTTTTTATGGAGTGTGTATTAATTTTCTTTAGAACATTTAATAGATTGTCTTGGAGTAATAGTAGAATATATTGCTTAGACTTATAAAGCTTAACTAGCCTTATGATGCGTAACGGTGCAGGTTTGGCAAGAATAACACAATACAGGTTATAGACACACCATCCAGTGAAGAAGAAGAAGAGGAAGAACCTTTGCCTGAGGAATTTGTTCTAGTTGAGAAGACTCAACCTGATGGAACAGTTGAACAGATTATATTCTCTTCTGGAGGGGATGTTGATGTGTATGATCTCCAAGATTTATGTGATAAGGTGATTACATTCGTCAAAATCCATTTGCACTGGGGTGAAAATTTTGGTGCTCTCTTTTCGGTGATTTAGACAACATAATTTTCATGTGAAAAAACAATGATGATTTGGTGCATATAGATATGAAGTTTCAATGTGCCTCAACTCTAATGGTGGGAATTGGGTAGGGGTGGGAGGTCGGAGCTCTGGTTAAAAACTGGAATGATCTGTTGTAGCATAAATGGGGAAGGCACGGAGAGAGAAATGTGTTTTCCAAAGTACAAATTGAAGGTGTGTGGCCAGAGGCACGCCTTCCAGGCCTGCAAAAGGCTGATGAGCAGTAGTCCAATCGGTGCAGAAAAGAACTACAGTGTAGTTCTGAAGGCATTGTACCAGAAATGCGTCTTTCATGGCTTTTTAGATTTTACTGAAGGCTTTGTACCAGAAATGCGTCTTTCATTGCCTCTTGTTTTTTGAATGCCATGTTATGCTTTCCCTATTATTTGCTATGTCCTCTTTACTTTGATGTGCGTCACTCAAGCCGAGGGCTTTTTAGAAACAACCTCTCTACCTCCATGAGGTAGGGGTAAGGTCAGCGTACACTTTACCTCCCCAAACCCCACATATAGGATTACACTGGGTATGTAGTTGTTGTAGGTGCTTTTTTTTTTTTGCTACGCGACTTAACGGGCCGGTAGTTTTTGGACGTCAAATACTTGTGTTGAGTGCCTTTTCATTATTTATGTCAAGTAAAAACTGACAACCCGATTTATTGGATTGGCTTATCTTAATGCTCCATTTCGAGAAAAAATTTGGATCATCTTAAGGTGATATGGGCATTTTCAGGACTTTAATTAAGACAGAAGTTGAGTAGCTATGTTAAGGATAACAAAATGCAAACCAAAGTTCAAAAAGAGTAATCCTTCACTGTGGATGTTTAATTTGATTGAAGCCCTAACACTTCCTTAATTCTGAAAATTTGTGTGTTTTTAAGTTCCTACTGATGCATCTGCAAATAATCTATTCTTAGATGTTGTAAAACTTAACTTATGTTGTTATAGTATGTGATGGGTTTGACAGGTTGGTTGGCCTCGAAGGCCACTGTCTAAGCTAGCCGCAGCTCTGAAAAATAGCTATATAGTTGCAACTTTGCATTCTAGGAAATTCTCATCAGGAGAAGGTATGTAGGTGGAACAACTTTATAGTGGGAATTCATTTTTTTTCCCTTCTGTTATGCTCAATTATCTGAATTTTCTTGCAAATGAGTTTTAAAAGTAAGTGATAAAAACCTTAGTCTACTTGGACAAGTTACTTGGCAGAGGGGAATGGAGAAAAGAAGCTGATAGGCATGGCTCGTGCAACATCAGATCATGCTTTCAATGCAACAATTTGGGATGTTCTTGTTGATCCTTCCTATCAGGTATTTTCTCTGTGCACCTTAAATAAGTTTATTCATGCTGTAGATATGTTTATACAGAGGCTACTGGTCATTAACTTGGACTAGTCAGGGGAGTTACTTTTGAAACTTCATAGTAGTAACACAATTTTTTTTTAATATGATGTGAGTGATTCGGAGGAACAACAATTAATATATATATTTTCTTCTGCACATAGTTAGTTTTTATTTTTATTTTGGATTGGAGTAAAGTGTCAACCTTAAATCTTCATATCCTACTACTGCAGTTCATCAACTGCCCTCAATCCCAAGCTTGTCTTTTAGTCTTGTTAGAGATTTGTATGCCTGTAGAAATTAAAGATAACCTCTATCGCTAGACAACTTAAATCTTCAAATATTGGACTGACACGAGTTTAAAAGGAGTAACATGATCAGTGAAGAAGTCATCCTTTAGAAAGGAAGTTTCAAGTATCTTGGGTCAATAATCCAAGAAAATAGGGAGATCGACGATGATGTCACACATCATATTGGAGCAGGGGATGAAATGGAGACTTTTATCCGGTGTCCCATGTGATAAGAATGTGTTACTAAGACTTAAAGGTAAGTTCTATAGTGTGGTTGTTAGACCAACTGTGTTGTATGGGGAAGAGTGTTGGCCAATCAAGAATTAACACGTTCAAAAGATGAAAGTAGCAGAAATGAGGATGATGCGTGGGCATACTAGGAGAGATAAAATTAGGAATGAAGATATACGGGGCAAGGTGAGAGTGGCCTCCACGATGGACAAGATGAGGGAAATGAGAGTGAGATGGTTCGGGCATGTGAAGAGGAGAACATATTCCCAGTGAGGAGGTGCGAGAGGTTGACAGTGACAGATCTAAGGAGAGGTAGAGGTAGATTATGTTTAACTCAAGAAAAGCAACAAAGAAGAGGTCTTCAGATTTGTTCAAGGTGACTACTATGTTATATGGAGGGTGAAAGCAATGAACATCTTTTCTTACATTGTCAGACAACAATAAATCGGTGGCACATGTTCTTTTGTATTTTGAGCATAAATTGGGCTATGCCTAGCTCTACTATGAATCTTTTGAATCACTAGATGAATGTGGGAAAGAGAAATAGAGAGGAAGATTATTGGAAGATCACCCCAGCATGTATTTGGTAGACAATATGGAAAGAGAGGAACTCAAGACATTTTGAAAATCCTAACAATTCCATTCAAAAGATTAGGATGAATTGTCTTAGTTTGTTCTTTTTTTGGTGTAAACAAAATTTATGGGGGGAAGTAGGAGATTTAGTAGATTTAATTGGTAAAGTGTAAAGATTATAAATCTGGTAGGAGTCTTTCCTCTTTGGTTTGCTCTTTTGATGATGTGAAGTTCTAATTTCAGCACCAGTTATGGTGTTGAGTTTATATAGATTATACAAATGGTTACCTTTCTCAAAAAAAGAAAGAGAGGTATAGGTAGACCGAAGAAGAAATGGGGAGAAGTGACTAGACAGGACATGACACATCTTCACATCTTCAGCTCACTGAGGTGAGGACATGACCCTAGATAGGAGATCATGTAGGTTCACAATTAGGATAGAAGGTTAGTCGGTAGCTGAGCGTTTCTCTTTTTTTTTTTTTCCCTTTTTTTGTGGGAGGGCATGGTTCTGGTTTGACTTGGAGCACCTTTTCTGTTTCCTCTTCTCCTTGTCAGTACTATTAATATTATTCTAGTATTATCTTTGGTTATTCTACTATTTTTTCTTTAGATTCTTTTCTTTTCCTCAGTATTTTCATCATCGCTTCTTCGCTCTTTTATTTTTTCAAAACACTTTTCTTGAGTTGAGAGTCTATCAGATACCCAAAACGAAGAAAATAGAGGGGTGTTGGTGTTTCTTGAGGGGGTGATTATGGTCGGTGTCTGGCACAGGAAGACAAGAGTGGCATTTGTTTGCAGGTGGTGGCGCCGGGGTATTTTGAGAAGAAAGGCTGTGTTGGTGGCTGATTCCTGATGAGTTCCCCCAGGTGATGGGGTGGCCAACTGTGGAAAATGAAGATATTCTCTCACCGTGTGCGAGTTCTTTCCCTAGTTACCTCAGTCCTCTCCATCTTTATGCAGGCGTGTTAATGTAAAATAGTGTTTCCAGGTTGGTGGTACATGTGAGCCTGAATCTTTGGCAGTATGATTGAATTCCTGCGGGAAGAAGACCGTGTGCAAATATGTGCATGAGGTGAGGAGTGGCTGATCATATTGGGGTGATGGTGTAGGGCAGAGGGGAACTGTGCTTGTTCTGGTGTAATGTTTTTGAGCTTTCGCCAGGCTACAGAAAAGGGATGGTGGGAGGGGAAAGGAACGCGAGCCAGTCAAAAAAAGTTGGGATTTTGTTTTATAAGATAATGAAGATAAAAAATGGTGTGTCGCGTGTATATTGACGTGTTATCTGGAAAATTGAGTCACATGCAGGGTGAGGATTGTATTAAACATGTGTGATCGACTTGAGGTGTTTAAATTGGAAAACTGAGAGTTTGGACAGGGGTGGGGTGGGTGGGGGGCTTTCATAATCGAGACAAGTATAAGTGTCAATTTAGGTATCAAACCTATATTTAATATGAATTTTAGTTAATACTACAAAATAATCAATTTTTTATTCCCATGATTGCAATATTGAACTAAAAATGACTTATCTAGGAAATGCTTATATATGTTGAAGAGGAAATGACTACGATGATAACCATTACCCTCTTGTGTCTGTATATTAGATGCATCTTATTTCAAATATATGTGGGACTATTAGTAATGGTTTTCTTGATATTCATCTTATTATTTGATGATATTGTGAGCTAACATAATTCCTATGATGGTTTTGTTGACATTCAAAGGGACAAGGACTTGGAAAAGTTCTTATCGAGAAACTGATACGAACCCTTCTCCAAAGGGACATCGGAAATATTTCACTGTTTGCAGATAGTAAAGGTACCAAGATGAGACCAAAGTCTCAGACATGTAAAGATTTCTTTGGTGTTATTGTTGAAAAGCTTTTTACTTAAATAGGCTTCTGAAGTTTCATTTTTTTTCTCTTGCAGTTGTGGAATTCTACAGGAATCTTGGTTTTGAACCTGATCCAGAGGGAATTAAGGGGATGTTTTGGTACCCCATGTATTAGGCATGTATTGTTGGACCAACAGTTTTGGCCTCTAGCTCTGTACAGATTCCAAAGATTGGTGCAAGAATGTGGCTGTTGGATTGTGGGATTAACATGCAGCATTTTTTGGAAGCTTGTGAGCTTTTTGGCCATCTTGTAATGTACATTATAATGACCCTGGAACCTCTGCTATTATAGCTTGAGAGTCATTTTGTGTTCTTGTTAGAGGATTTCTGGTAGTCTAATAGATCTTGTTCCCATTATAATTATCCTCGTCTAAAATAGCATTTCTTGTTGCTTTCATCTTCAAACCCATTGTTATCCATCCTTTTTAATGACCTTGCAAATTTTGGCTTTTCTATTCGACAACAATTTCTTTCGTCATAGCTGTATGACTTGTACATTCATTATTGTTGTATTCAGTGATATTTCTCATTTTGATCTATCCATACAACTCGACTCACTCGTTTGCCACTCCAGTCGTGCATGTTGCACTCTGAGAACTTTGTCCAACTTAACAGCATTTATCTTGGTTTTAGATTGATAAGTTCTTAACAGCTAGTTCCATGTGAAAAGTGCCCAATCAACAGGCAATGAACTGCTGAGACTGTTCATTTCATAACTTGAATAGATAGAAGTTGAGATCTTAATCAAATTCATATATAATACTATTAGTTGTGTTTGAATATATTACTGTGATACAAGAAATCGTCTCATGATGTATGTTATTTGCTGATGATATTAAAGTCATGGAGAGTAATATTTAAGAAAGAATATGTAGAAGAAGTAAGATTGCCTATATATGCATTGCAAGTTTAGTCAACACACAAACAGTGAATTTAATGTGACGTACGATAAATACAAACAATTCTAATATTTAATTGCATGGTTGAATTAAAAAACATTATATCTAGGTAGTTAGGTGTTATCTTAATTGAAGAATGTATGTATACCAATTTATATTAATGCTACCTAAATTGTTGTCCAATGTTGTACTCCATACTTAGCCAGGTGAAAAATAAAGACCTAGTCCACTTGTCTAGTCATTTAAAGTCTGTATTTTTTTTAAAAAAATCGTCTGGTGTTTGGAGCCCACATTGGAGCCCCGATTAAATTTGGATCACGCACTGTAGGGTTCATTCGGAGTGGAACTCCCAACATAATTTTCTCTATACCCAAGGCTCGAACTCAAGAGATCTGGTTAAGGGTGGAGCAATCTCACCACTGCAAGTCATTGTTTATTCCCAACAAAGCTGGAAAGTGAATATTTTGTGTAACAATTTGCCATATTATATAATCCCTATTGCCCAATTGTCTTTTTGTCAACTTACACTGAAAATGTTGCATTACCAACTGTGTTAGTTAATTTTCATTTTCAGATACATATAAAAAGAGCAAAACTTGACAATTTCAAGTTTGGCATTGTCAACTCTCCAGTTTATTTCAATATTATCTACTACATGTTTATTAAAGTGGTACTACTATGCAGACATTATATTCTCTATACATTGTTTGAGTACTCTTGTCAATCTCTTTGAGGTTTTCTAGTAGGTGATTTAACATTCTATTTCTGGATCTTAGGTACGGGGTCGGATTAATCCTATAACTAAAAAGAGTTACGGGTTTAATGATGAATTTTGAACGTTTTTAGTTCAAATTTTGACTCTGCCTCTGAAAACTGACGTGTTTTTTTTGGTTTAAAGATAATTGGAGATGGAAAAAGAGAATGCAATTATATTACTGATTGTGGTTCTTTCAACATGTTTTTTTGCTTATGGACAAGATATGCTCACTGATCCAGATGAAGGTAATTTGTCTCCTCTGTTTTTTAGTAGTCTTTTTTTTTTTTCCTTTTTCTTTTTCTTTTCCACCTGGTGTACTATATCTATATTGGCGTCCGACTAATTTAGATTCTCGCTAGATAGGGTCCCATTCGGGGGGGGGGGTAACACTTCCTATTAAGGATTTTTCCATATCCAAGGTTCGAACCCCAAATCTGTGATTAAGGGAGGAACAACCTCATCAACTGCATTACATCTTTTGTCTCTTGTTATTGTCCAACTAGTTAATAATCTTTGTAAAACATTTCATCTTGTACAAATAAGTCTTTGTTTTAGGTTCCATTTAACCATGAGAATTGTGGAATTTGAAAAAAAAGATAGAAGTTTATTTTCAAAGTAAAAAAATGGTATTTGAAAATTTGAGTTGGTTTGACAATAAATACAAATTGGAGTTATTTTTGATTTTTTATTAGTGATTTCTAGTGGGAAAAAGTGAAAATATCTTTTTGATATTTTTCAACCGAAATTCAACTTGAAGTTGAATTTTGATTTTTTGAAATTTTATAGCCAGACATAATTCCTGGAATTCAACTCCGAAAAAATTAAAATATATTCTTGGCCAAATGGCCACTAAATAAATTTCAAGTTGTATTTGAATTTTTTATGATCTAACGCCATTTTCAAATGAAATAAAAGAATAATTACATAATTACACAAATATTTCTACCATATTTACTAATCCTTTCTATAATTTGAAATAATTACATATTGTCTCATTAATTAATAATTTCATGTCAAATTTCAAGTTAGATACATGTATTTTGCTACCAAATACACTTTGAAATATAATTACATACGAAAAGAGGCGAGCAAGAAAGGGACAGAGTCGAGTGAGATAGGAGGTATGTAAGCGAGAGAGTTAGTGTATTTGAGATACATGCAAAACACAATAGGTACATGTATCTGGAATCCTATATACATTCTGAAATACAAATATATAGGGAGAGAGGCGAGTGAGGTAAGGGAGAGGCGAGCTAGAGAGTCAGTATATCCAGATACCCGCGAATTCACTTGGATACAATGTATCTGAAATAAATTACAACTAATTTTGACCCCATGTATTCAACATGTGTATCTTGGGACCTAAATCTGACACAAATAATAATTTCAAAAACTCATAGGAAGGCATGTAATTAGGTCCTAAATTAGTGAGATTTGTGTTGTTTGCCTGATAAAAAACACTTTTCATAAAGAAACTAAAAAAAATTAGGGCTAGTTTCAAATATATATATACAATAAAGTAATTAGTTTACTACAAATATAACCATGTTTTATTTACATAAAAAAAATAGGCAAAGTCATAGGAAGTAAACACTGGCTAGAAAATATAATTTGCCAAAAGTCACATAAAAAGTATACACAGACTATACAACATAACTTACCTATACATGAGTTATACATTAACTATACAGTATGATACACTAAAAAAAGTTGAATATGACTTAACTAAACATGAAGTATATACTTATTATACAACATAACTTACCTATACATGAGCTATACACTGACTATACATTATAATACACTTAGGGGTCGTTTGGTACAAACATTGATAATGCAGGGATTAGTAACGAAGGAATTAGTAGTGCAGAGATTATTTTTTGTCAAGTGTTTGGTTCACTACTTTCCACTTAATTTTGTGTTTGATTTAAAACTCTACAAAAAGTTTCTTTCCTATTATACCTTTGTGTTATTATGGTGTTTATTTCATATAATTGAGTCAAGGTAGATAACCGTCGGACCAGGCTTTTTTTTTAGTAGGATTTTCTATTCCATTTAATTAGTTAAATCAAATATATATATATATATATATATATATATTACTATATAAGAAGAGGGAATAAGTATTCACCACAAGTCAACATGTGTTCCAATAAGAAGAGGGAATAACCAATATATTTATAAAAAGAAATGACATATAAAATAAAATGGAGAGAGTATTGGTTTTTCAAAATGGAAACGGACAAAACACATATACAATTAAAAGACATATAAAAAAAAGTTGGTTTAACTCTCAAACATAAAAAGTAACATATGTTATTAAAAACTTTGATAAAAAGTACTATAATTTACAATAAATAATAACTTAAAATATCTACAAGACAACAAAAAAAGACTAATTTTTGTACTGCTTCTGTCACATAAATTAGTATTGGGATGATTTTAAAATTTTAATTTTGGTTATACATTATAAAATAGCCGAAAAATTGAATGATATTTAAAAATAACCGAATGAATCGTCCTATCGATAACCCTAATGTTACTTCTACTCTGTTTATTTTTACTTAAATTTAGAAAGATATGCTTCATTTCTACCCTCAAACTTATCGCTACATTTATTTGCTATTTAAAATTGAAATTAAAAAGACAAATGACAAATAAGTTTCTATATTAGCTCACTTATGAGCAAAATATATTATAACAATCTTTACTAATTTTATAATAATACATAAACTATACTCCCTCCGTCCCATATTAGATGGGCACTTCCAACTTTACACGATGATTAAGAAATTATTAATACATTGGAAGACTTCACCATTTTTCCCTTTGTTTAGATCAATGCACATTGAAATGAGTTACAAAAAATACACATACAATATAGGAATGGTCATATTAATTGTAGGGGTAACATGAAAAAGAATTAATTAATTCTATCCTAATTTAATAAGTGCTCAAATAATATGAAAAACTATTTTTAGTAAGATTCTCATCTAATATAGGACGGAGAGAGTAACAATATAACTTTATTAATGTTGGGCCCGGGCAGCGCCCAAGCTTTCTTTACTAGTATGTATATATATATATATATACATGAAATTGTTATTAATTTTCAGGTATGATGTACCACTAAGAAGATCATTAATGGCACGGTGTATTTTTAATTTTTTGTTGGTCAAGTATATCTTAAACTTAACATAGATTTAAGACTACTTAAATTGTTCAATACCAAAAGCTTATTTTTTTTTATAAAAAAAACAAATAGTTCAAGCGGGTAATCGACAAACTATCTTGAATAAAAAAAAATTCAAGAAAAAATGGAGAAAAAAATATTAGTGAAATCATTAAATTACACTAAACGGATTTGGAGAATTAAAAAAGAACATTTATAACCATTCAATATAAATAAAAAGGAAATTAAATTACAAAATAAATTTAGGAAAAGGAATAAGGGGTTAGTTTAGTCATTTAGGGGTCTTATCCAAAGTTTAACAAATCTTGGATTAGTTATCCCTCAATTTTTTAGGGATAAGATAAGACCACATATGATGGATAAACAATCCACGGATTAAATTAAATGAAGTAACCAAACAATGTATTAGATGGACTAAATTTTAATCCATGGATTATTCTATCTAATATCGCCTACCAAACGGGTCCTTAAAAAGTTGAATAAAACTTAACTATACATGAAGTATACATTAATTATACAATATACTTACCTATACATGATCTATACACTGACTATAGATTATGATGCACTTAAAAAGTTGAATGATACACTTAAAAAATTGAATACAACTTAACTATACATGAAATATACACTGATTATATAACATAATTTACCTATACATGAGCTATACACTAACTAATACAATAAAAAAGCTGAATATAAGTTAAACATATAAAATATATACGGATTATACATGAAATATACATTTTCTATTCAATTTTTGATTATACAAGAGAGAGAGTAATTGTGTACTCCTAAACGATTAACTGCCGGAATGTGCAGTGACGGCGCTAGAGGCCATTCATGGAAGCCTGGAAGATCCGGTGGGTTATCTCAGAAATTGGGAAAAGGAAAAAGACCCTTGCACTTCTTGGTCATTTGTTCATTGCCTTCAAAACGAAACCGAAGGTTACCAGCATGTTCAAGAATTGTACGTCGTTAACCCTTCATACCAATTTTACTGGGTTTCCTCCATTCTCTTTGCGATTCACTAATAATTTTTGTTTTTTTTCTTTCATTTCGAATTGCAGGCGTCTGATGAATTTGTCCCTATCTGGTACACTAGCTCCTGAGCTTGGCCAACTTAAACATATGGAGATTTTGTGAGTCCCTGCAATTATTTAACAATACCCATTTGGTATTTATTGATTTTATTCAGCTGTAATTTTGGTGATGATGATGATTTTGTTTTGTTATTTCGAAAAGGAATTTCATGTGGAACAGAATTAGTGGCAGTATACCTAAAGAGATAGGAAGCATTACTGCTCTGAGGCTACTGTATGTATCTCTTCATTGCTCAATTAGGAACTCCCTCAATTTTCATTCTAATCATTGTTTAAGAGAACCCCTTTTTGTTTGATATGATGAATTGAAAAGAATCAATAGTTAGGACAAATGAATGGCCTTCCGTGAACTCATTTTCAGTTTATTTTCTTTCGTAGTGAGTGTTGTTATGAGGAGGTTGTTGTGCTAGTGAAGATTACAGGATTGTAGTATGATGGTGTATATTATAGTATGTTTTGTAATTGAAGAAATATTAAA
Organism: Solanum verrucosum; assembly: GCF_900185275.1. Classification (NCBI taxonomy): domain Eukaryota; kingdom Viridiplantae; phylum Streptophyta; class Magnoliopsida; order Solanales; family Solanaceae; genus Solanum; species Solanum verrucosum. The sequence goes on from NW_026020401.1 coordinate 1,379,825, forward strand.
ATAATGGTTAAAAAGTTAGTCTGATAGAGGTTATAAAAAGGTTACTCCCTCCATTTCAATTTATGTGTCTTAGTTTGACGGGATACGAGGTTTAAAAAAGCAAAGAAGACGTTTGAATCTTGTGATCCTAAACTAAAGATGTGTGTAATGTATCAAAATGTCCTATGATCTTGTCGTCTTAAATATGCCACGTAGGATCATTGATTTTAAAGAGTTACCAAATATAGAAAGTAACACTCTTATGTAAACAGACTAAAAACGAAGACACATAACTTGAAACTGAGGGAGTTGCTTGGTAGTGAAAACAATGGAATGTTTTCAAACATCATGTGAAGTTCCAACATGGGGAGAGAGTTGAAGGAGGGAGTACTATACATTTGTGAAAAGTATGAGATACGCTTCTAATATTTTGGCAGTGGAAATAGAACTTCTCAATGTCAATCAATGCTAGTCAATCTGTAGGGAAGAACAAAACGATAGTACATAGCTTTTGTTCCTTGTAAGGGCGGTAAGGCAAATAGTGATGATTCTCAGCTACTTCAGGTGTAATCTTGAAAATAAAGCAATGGTTCAGAGTTAATGTTTTGTTTACTGTCAGGAGTTTCTGGTGTATATCTACAGAACTAAGTATACTAACTACTTGGACTCATCAGATTGAAGTTCTAAATACCATACATGTTCTAACATTATTGACTGCTGCAAGGATTGACTGATTGTCCATCTAAATTGTTTTTTATTGAGAAATAAAGCTCTCCTATGGCCATTATCCCTGTTGAAAATCTTATCTTTATCATGAGAAATTACATATACTGAAATTTCACTTCTCCATATAAGCTTCAATCAATATTTCTGAATCCTTGCTTCAATTGAAGCCCGAATATGCATGTATTAGCTGAAGATATCTAAAACTTTCATATAGTCTGCATATATGGATTGTGCACATTCATGAGAAACTCCACTCCAGCTACCATTCTTCTGTTCTTGCAGGCTTTTGAGTGGAAATCAAATATCAGGTTCTTTACCAGAAGAGCTCGGTTATCTTCCTAACTTAAGCAAATTTCAGTTGGACTTAAATGATATATCAGGACCAATACCAAAATCGTTTGCAAACTTGCCAAAAGTTGCACATTTGTGAGTTCTCCACTATAACCCAAAGACTCTCTACTGGTTGTGGTGGTATGGATATGTTTAGCTTCTGTGTTGATCTTTCTTGTTCTTGATGCAGCCATATGAATAACAATTCAATAAGCGGTCAAATTCCTCCAGAGCTGTCTGTTTTACCCCGGCTTCAACACTTGTAAGAATCACTTAGCCTACAATATATAAATACTAGGAAAAAGGATCTTTTGCTCTGTGAGTTTGATGTTTGGATTTACTTGGATGTGTGTTATTTCAGCCTTCTGGATAACAACAACTTATCGGGTTACCTTCCACCAGAGCTTGCATTGATGCCGAACTTAACGATTCTGTAGTACCTGTGTTTGAACTCTTGAGCTTTTTTCTGTTTCAATGTGTTTAAATTCTCAACAATTTAATGTCATTTCAGCATTAACAAACAAATCCTAACACCTCCTTCTCCCCCACAATAACAACTTTTGCAGTCAACTTGACAACAATAACTTTGAAGGCTCGGAGGTTCCGGCTTCTTACAGCAATATGTCCAAACTATTTAAGTTGTAAGTTACTGCTCTCTTGGGTATTGTTGGTTCATGTCCCCTTTCCTGTCTGATGATATATATGCCCATTTTCACCAAGCAAGAACATAGAATTCTAAAGGATGTTTGCCATCACTCAAGGTTAAAAACCGTTTTATCCCAAATTTTGATAAAGAAACAAGTCCCCAGTGAACATTCAGATTAACAAAAAGTTTTCTCCATAATCATCACTGTACTCCCAATAAGGGTTTCCCATCCCCCCCTCCACCCCACCTTACAAGAAATGAGAAAGGCTACATCAGTATTTTCATTTTTTTGATGAAAAAAGGCAAGGCTGGAGCAGTATTTTCATTCTTAGGGCCTTTTGACATAAGATGGAGTAACAATCTAAAGAAAGTGGTAAAGATTGTTGGAGGAATTCTGTATTATAATATGAAGCTTACAAAGTGGTCATGCTATGATTGTATTCACCATTCTTTGATGAATATTACGTATGTTATTTCATCAAACCTGCAGGAGTCTTAGGAACTGCAACTTGCAAGGAACAGTTCCTGATCTAAGCACAATACCACACCTTCTTTACTTGTAAGCATACTTCATCGAGAAATTCATGCGTCCAGTTAAACCACATGTTGAGGCTTATGTTCTTGTTGTTCTAACCTCTTGGTAATGTTGATATCTGCTTAATAATTCTTATATGTCATCTGCTTAATAATTCTTTTATGCCAGATGTAGTTGAACTCATCTGCCACTCAATTTGTGCTGAATATAGAAAGTTAAATTTACAGCCAGTGGCAATTCATCTGATATAAATTTCTCATGTCACAGAGACCTTAGCAGAAACCAACTCACGGGAAATATACCTTCCAATAAGCTGTCTGATAATATCACAACCATGTAAGTTTCTGGAAGTGTTTAACTGCTGATATCTTTCCTGGTTTGATTCACCCATCTTTAATCACACTTCCTTCCCTCTCCCCCCCCCAACTCTCTATCGATATCTGTGAATAGGTGGTTGAATGGACATTAGTGTTTTAACATGCACTCTTTTCTTCTTGATGTTTGAGTAACTTGGTCTTGGTATCAGACCCTCAATAGTGAACAAACTACTTTGATGATGATTGCAGCATTCTGTCAGGAAACATGCTTAATGGCTCTATCCCTTCGAGCTTTTCTGTCCTTCCAAATCTGCAGAGGCTGTAAGGAACTTCATCTGCTCAATCCTTGTTTCTTGATCCTCTGTCTGTTTCAAATTTCATGTTGATACTCTAATAAATGTAGTATTGACACTACCTTTCCTTAAATTATTTTTCTTGTAGGTCACTCAACAATAATAGGTTAAGTGGTTTTGTGCCAACTACCATTTGGGAGAATAAGACATTTTCCCCAGGCGCAAAACTTAGATTGTAAGTGTATCATTTGTACATTTTCCTCTTATCAGTAATTTGATTTTCATGTTTCTGTTGTCTGCTGCCCCACAATCTATTGGCCAGTTAAAGTTTTTAACTGTAAGATACAGACAAAAGCTTTTTGTAGAGAATCAACCCAAATTTGTATTCCTATTTCATTTTGGTAGCTAGTCAGTCCACATGTAGTTTTGGATATACAAAGAAAGTATCCCGGAAAATAATAGTACAATCAAGGAATAGTGTGTCCATTGTCAACAAGGGTTTCCTATCTCTATACAGTTAATATATAACAAGGAATAATATGTCTGGTGTTTTGTTTCGTTCGAGGTAATGTAGCATGTATTCTTTCCTCTTACTAAACCAGGCCATGTCTGACTAGAAAAGGCCCCTCAGATGTTAACATATCAGATAGCCAGGCTGATCCAGTTGTTCTCCTTTGTGCAGGAACTTTCAACGTAATTTTCTCTCAGATATTTCGGGTATTCTTGATCCTCCTCCAAATGTCGATATTATGTAAGACCTTATTTCCGGTAGTCTTGTACATACATATTTGCGGACTTACTTTCAGTTCTCGGCTTTTATAATTATATGTGGCGAATCAAGCTCCCCTAATTCAATTGCTATCTAACTTTCATTATCCTATTTTTTATAAGCTTCAAATTACAAAGTAATTCTGTGGAGTCTTAGTTTCTATTTCAGATTTCTGTGATTCAACAGAACTACTATCATGAAGAAAGCAGAAAAACTTTCTATTGCATATCCCCATGACAACATTTGGGATAGTTGCATAACACTGCCTTCATTTGCTGTTTTCCTGCTAAACTCTTTCTATCAGTATAGAGATTTACTTCGAATATCCATTGATGAAGATAGAGTAGTGAACCAACACAGTTTCAACTTCTTTTATTTTGTCATCATTCTAAACTTCATTTCTTGTCAGAAGATGGGTAGTTTTCTTGCTATCAGTGCACTTTATATGGAGCTCGAAAACAATGGGGTCAAATTCATATATGTGAATTTCTTTCCATATGATATGGTAATATGACAAAGCTAGGGTTATGGGGGAGAAGTTGGTGGCTATGGGAGACTGGGGAAGCAGTGGGGATGCGACCAATATGTGGGATAGGACCGCTAGTTGCATAAGGGAAGCGGCTAGAGAGGGCTTGGGGGTTTCAAAAGGTAACTCTAGTGGACACCGAGGAGATTTCTGGTGGAATGACAAAGTCCACGTAAGGTAGAGGCAAAGAAGGTGGCTTATGTGAAGTTGCTGGAGAGCAAAAGGATGAGGAGGATAAGAGGGCGACGAGAGAAGTATATAAAGTGGCGAGGAAGGAGGCGAAGTTGGCAGTTGTGGAGGCAAAAATGGCAGCTTTTGAACGCCTGTATGAGGAACTAGGGGACGAAGGCGGAGATAAGAGGTTGTATAGGCTAGCCAAGTTGAGAGAGAGGAAGACTCGAAACCTGGACCAAATAAAGTGCATTAAAGATGAGAAAGGCAGAGTATTGGTGGATGAGAGGCAAAGTTGGCAGTTATGGAGGCAAAAATGGCAGCTTTCGAATGCTTGTATGATGATCCCTGCATTATAATCTTTTTATTTTTATTACAATTCTGGCATAACTTGCCTCTAAACCAGACAACTAACTGGTTACATACCGAAGTAGTAACAGGCTTTCCAATTTGATGGAGGGATCACGCCTCAGCAATACCTTTCAAGCTGTATATATTTAATTCTAAAAACAAATTGTTCAACTTCTATCATGGTTAAATAAATTCTGGTTCACCTACTAACTTTATTTTTCTAAAGAGCAGCTTCACCTACTAACCTTATACATGTTTGTGTGCCATATTTGCTGATTTCATGAATAACATAAATAATGAGTTTGAGTTTTGTTTTTAACCCATTTACTGGTACTTTAACGTGCAAATATTTTCAATGGCATAAAATCCCTACACACATTTTGCTTATCACTCCTTTATATTTCTGATTAAGTATTCATTAGGTGTGACAAAGAACTATAACTTTCAGGCTTTATGGAAATCCTGTTTGTGGAAATGCAAATGAGCGCCAGATTACCCAATTTTGTAAATCAAGAGACGGAGGTGAAGAGTATGGAGGCTTGAACAACTCTATTCCAAGTTGTGCAGCCCAGCTGCCTTGCGATGTGGATTTTGAGCATGTCCCAGCATTAATGGATGGCTGCTTTTGTGCAGCACCTTTTGGAGTTGGTTTGCGTTTAAGAAGCCCTAGCATTTCAGACTTTCCACCACATTATAGTGACTTTGAACAGTGGATAACAAAAAGCGTTAATTTGAATGATTATCAACTGCAAATTGATTCGGTTGCATGGCAAAGCGGTCCTAGGCTTAGGTTCTTTTTGAAATTCTTCCCTCCACGTGCAAATGACTCTGGAACCAATGATTTTGGCAAATTTAATGACAGCGAGATAGTACGGATCGCAAACAAGTTTGCCTTTTTTAATCTTACTGGAAGTGATATCTTTGGCCCATATGACCTGCTCAATTTCACTGCCATGGCATATAATTCTGGTATGTCTCCAAATCCATTATGTTCTTGCATAAGTAGGATATAATAATACATTAACATGTGGACATTTTCAGTTGTAGTTCTGTAATGATTTCCTGAGGAATTTAAAGTAAAACCAATGTGAACAATAATAGAAACAAACGTCAATCTCGTTTGTTTTTTACAACTTAGATCATGCACGGAGAGTGGCAAAAACTCAATTTTTTTAGTTTAAATTTCTCTAGGGAGGCACAAGAACCCAAGGTTGAGATTAGCATGCAAGCCGAGAGAAACGCCTTTATTGTAAAACTTGTTTCTTCAGTTCTTATTTTGTGTTTAATGCCAAATATTGGATACTTTTCAACTGGACTGGAAGTCTGGAACTCTTGTGCACCCGCATGACTAATTTTTCTTTTGTTCTTGCTGATTCTTGAATATAATTATTATGATTATTATATTTCTTTTATCTTTACTGGTCATGCTCGGATAAAAAATTCTCTTTCCCATTGTGCTCCATTTCGTTTCTGAAAATGTCTATTTATATCGTTTACCCTGTGATATAGAACATAGTTTTTTCTTCTTGTCATAGAAGTATGCGAGTATGAAAATTCAATGAAATGGTTTAGATATCATGCATGCTTTGAAGCTTAACATCCTCATGAACATGGTATCCTGACAGAGATGCTAGTAATCTCTTAGATACTCAGTAAGGGTCAAGAGACTAAATTGACTACCTTAGTACAAGTTCTTGATTAAGTAAAATCTTAGGTGAACCATATGGTACTGTCAAAACATGTGAATATCCCCATTCAGAAACTCAAGATGAATTGGCTACTTTTGTTTTATTTTTGGTGTATGAAGAATTTGTTAATGACGCAGAATCTGTGTGAAGAAGCCTTATAGAATCTTTGTAAGCAGAACAAGGATTTACTTTTTTTTTTTTTTTCTATTTGAGATGTCTCGCAACACAGCCGTTGTCCTGAATATAAATATATCATTGTTACCTTTCTTCAAAAAAATATATGCTATCATATAAGAGAGCCACTCTGTTCTTGTCTTTCTTTCTGCTTTCTCAAGATCAAATAACTAATGTTTTTCCTTCTTGCAGTCCTTTTTCCTCCGTTGGGAGGAGAGAGAAGCAGAAAAAACAGAGGCACTGTGGTTGGAATTGTCTTAGGGTCCATATTTGCTGCAGCTGTGCTACTTATGGCCTTAATATTCGTGTTGTTTAAAATGCGGCGGAGGTTACACGTTTCAAAAGATCAACCATGTGAGTTAATCTTCAGTAATTTTATGTGACTTTTCCTCAGCTATGGGGAGTTTCTTCTCCTTTTCTTTCATTCACCCCATTAGGATCTGTTGGTTAAAGTAGTCAATAGGTTTAACTTTTCTTGGGTATTCTGTTGAATCGCCAAAAAAGAGGACATGAAACCACATTCTTTGAGTGCTTCATGCATATAATGCAAACTTTGCACCTGATAATTTCCAATTTCCATCTTCTGAAAAACAAAAAGATGCCAAAAACCATAAAATCTGTCTTCCTTACTGTTATTTTCTTGTTTAAGTTCTCTATTTAATCAAGAAATAACACAGAATTGCCAGTGTCAACCATCTTTTTCAATGTGGCAAATTATTTTTCTTAGTATGTATACTTGTAATTTAGCTATGATACTGCTTGATGTTAGTTTTTTTAAGGAGAGAGTATGGTGCTTTAATTCCTCACATGGACAGATAACTTTACGGTTTTATGGGAGGTTTGTGCGTATTTATGATGAGTAAACTCTCCGGCAATGCCCCATCACCCTTAGAACAAAAAGTGGAATAGAAATAAATAGGAAGTGTGTGCTGGACAATGGGCATGTATATCTAAGTAATACTCTTGTTGTAGTGCTTCTGTTATTTGTACATCAATTAGACGATTATTTATGTTCTTTTCTTAGTCAGATTAATTGATATTCTTAAAGTGAACAAAGTTAGCTGAAGCCAACTATTGTATCAAAGGTTCAGTTGCATTAAAGTTATGCTACCATCACCTAAGCTTTTTTTTTTTTCATTCTTTTTATGTCAACTTTTTATGCTTAAGTTTTCAATGAATATCTGATTTTTAATAAATTGAATCTTGTGGCAATGATGTATTTCTTGCTTAAACAAACTTACCCAGGACCACATGGCACTCATAGTGATATTCCTTTCATTTCTTTTGTAGTACCAAAATTTCCAATGCGAATAGAAGGTGTTAAGGCAATGGGTTTTAAGGAATTAGAGGCAGCAACTAACAATTTTAGCAGTACTACTGAAATTGGCCAAGGAGGCTATGGAAAGGTCTACAAAGGCACTTTGGCAGAGGGAACAATAGTGGCAATTAAACGTGCACAGCAAGGCTCATTGCAGGGTGAAAAAGAGTTCTATACTGAGATAGAATTACTTTCACGTGTGCATCATCGAAATCTGGTTTCCTTGGTGGGATACTGTAATGAAGGAACTGAACAAGTAAGATTCTCCAAACTGGAAATGTAATAGACACACACACACACACACAGAGCCAAGTCCATGTTGCTATTCCTGCATCCAGATGGGAGAGGGGAGTATGTTCGGTGGAGTAAGTTCTTTGATGTATCAGTTCAGCCACTTGTTGAATTCTGATTGCCCAGTTCTGGTTGAATACCTAGGTCAAAATTGATTTTTCTTGCATATCCTTGATCATTTTGGATGCCTCATTGCCGTTGTGCAGAACCAATCAACCATAATATCAATTACCTTCTACAACTTTGAGAAATCCATTTGATATCACTCTAGATGCAAATGAAATTACAAGAATCACAAATGATAGTTAAATTGCAGGGAAAAGTTCAGACTTAGCTGATTCATCTGTTAAAGTAAACTCGAGCAAAAGTCTTCTGAGATAGTATTTTCATCATACTTCTTTTTTTGTCACCAATTATTATCACACGTTAAGTGATTCAATTGTGAGCATATCCAGTGTACAGTACTTAGATCACTTAATATTAAGTTCAACCAAATTTCCATCTATGAGTAGCTCATCAGTTACATCCCTCTTATACTTGCGTAGTCTGGGCACATTAGTGAAATGTATGTCTTCTGAAAAAGTAATCAAATAATCAAGCAGATGGAAGGATAAGAATGGATATTATGTTTTATGTTTTTTTATTCTACTTTTGTAATAGTTGGTTACATGTGCATGCAGATGTTGGTGTATGAGTTCATGCCAAATGGTTCCTTGCATGATCTTCTAAAAGGTATGTGATGTATCCTTCCTTTGCCTATGTTGTCATTTGACTTTCTTTTGTTAGAATCAAGCACATCTATTCTCCTCTTATCACTTATTTTTTCCTGGTGTAGTACTTCTTATACGAAAAAGAGGGTGAAAGATATGTCCCTCTAGTAAAGAATATTGTATAGATGAAAGTAGATCAAAATTATCTAGTCACTCAGATTTTCTTTTCTGAAGTTTTTACTTCATTTTGACTCCTGAATCCTGACAGTCACTGTTAGTTTTCCTACTTTCTTCACTTGGGTGGTCATCAACAAGTTTATCACATGGAACTTTATATTCTTAATTTTAGTCAAGTGTCAGTTCCAATATGCATCAAACAGGTATCTCCAAAGTAAGATTATTAAAGATGTTTTTACTTATTTTTACAGCTAGATATGGGGAATGTCTGAGTCTTGGAACAAGGTTATACATTGCTTTAGGTGCTGCCAGGGGCATCCTCTACCTCCATACTGAAGCTAATCCTCCAATAATCCATCGTGATGTCAAAGCAAATAACATACTGTTGGACTCTAAGTTCACCGCAAAAGTCTCTGATTTTGGAATCTCAAAGCTTGCACCATTACCTGATGCTGAAACGAGTGGGCATGTATCAACTGTTGTGAAAGGAACTCCTGTAAGGCTTTACTCGTCTTATATGTTGAAGCCTGCAATAGAAAAGCTAGAAAATCGCAATGAGATAAGACCTGCAACTTGAGTAATCTAGGTAGCATTGCTACAGACCAGGAAAACTTCATTCTCTAAGAATACACATACTATGATCCTCTAGTATTTCAATATTGCTTTTTACCTTCTCATTTATTTTTCTCTTTGCTTTTTCAAAGATAGCTGACAGTTGCCAAAATTTGGCACTCGTGTAGGGCTACCTTGATCCTGAGTACTTCTTTACTCACAAGTTGACAGAGAAAAGTGATGTTTATAGCCTTGGTATTGTATTTCTGGAGCTATTAACAGGGATGCGACCTATATATCAGGGAAGGAACATCGTCCGAGAGGTACTTGATTCTTTTTTTCCCCTTAAGTTATCTTAGTGTTTCACTTTGTTCATGAAGTTGAAAATCTTTAAGGGAACATTAGATAGCTCTTCTAGATATATTTGGTGTCTACTAATGGATCTGACCTAAAGCAGTAGAGATCATTTGCTTTCATGAATTCCAATTCTTTTATTGCTTTAATAAGAACCTCAATATATTCCAATGTGGTCTATATGTGAGATACAACATATGAATCAGTATAATTGCTGGCGCCCTTACACTAGTTAATGGCTATTTGAGTTGAACTTTCTCATATTTTGTTTTGCACGGAAGTATCTTACCACATCAAATGGTTAGTAATTTTTTTTGAAACTGGTAACTATATATATATATATATATATATATATATATATTAAATTACACCATAACAGTGCAAAAGACTTTACAAAATCCCAACCAAGCTTAGGCTACTGCTTCACAAGGATCCTATCATATCAACTAGTGATTCAGCCTCCTCAGCATAGCTTTCTTTACACCAAAAATAAAACAAAAATATACAATTCATCTTGATTTTCTCCACAAAATTATATTTGTCTTCAAAAGCTCTATAGTTCCTCTCCTTCCAAATGGTCCACCATATGCAAGCAGGGACAAGTTTCCACCATTTCTTCTGACTAACTGCTCCATCATTCTGGTTCCAACATTTCAGTAAATCAACGCTTGTTGCTGGCATTGACCATCTGATTCCTACCATATTCAAGAATAGTTGCCATAATTGTCCAGTAACTGGACAATGAATGAATAGATGACTATTATTTTCCCCAGCAGCTCCACACAAAAAGCATCTAGAACACAGTTGGAATCCCCTTTTTTGAAGTGTATCATGTGTGAGACAAGCATTTCTTGCTACTAGCCAAGAAAAGCACACCACCTTTAAAGGAGCCTTCATCTTCCAAATGGATCTCCATGGCCACTGATTAGTTGACTATCTGTGCCTAATCAAAATGTTATAAGCTGAGTTTACAGATAAGTTCCTTTACTAGTGGACTTCCATATAAGTGAATCTTCAGTGTCTTTGAACCCTTGGAATGATCCCAAGGTCTTGAAAAATTCAACAACTCTTTCCAACTCCTGATCATGCTGTAGCCTTCTAAAAGTAATATTCCATCCGTGTACTCCTTTTGCTGATTCCAGACTAATGTTTGGCGTAGTGGAAGTAATATTCCATCCGTGTACTCCTTTTGCTGATTCCAGACTAATGTTTGGCGTAGTGGCAATGCTAAAGAATTCAGGGAAGAGTTCCTTTAGAGGTCCATTTCCAAGCCACTTATCACACCAAAGAAGGATTTTCCTACCATTGCCCACTCTTAGGCTAATTTTTCCAGCCATCAAAGACCAGAGGGATCTGATTGCTTTCCAGACTCCTACACCAAGGGGGCTCACAACCACCTTTGAAGTTTGAACACCACTGGGCTTCTTGACCGTACTTGTCATGAATGACATTTCTCCATAAAGCATATGTTTCAAGATTATACCTCCATAACCACTTCTCAAATAGTTAGTAATGAAGTAGAGAAAGTTGTTATATCCCCCAAACCTTATATCTAACTGTTGAATGTTTAGGACGAGTTCCCAAAGTTGGATACTCTGACATAAAATATAAATATTATGATAGCTAAAAAGTGAGATCAACATTAATAATCTGTCCAAAGTCTTAGTAGTATCCCGTTAATGTTTGACCTATATGAATATGTGAAGTCCTCAATGTTTAAGTTGATCTACAACTAGTACTCGCCATCCAAGAAAACGAGAATGGCAGAAGATCGGAGTACAGTATCAACACATTTATTTTTCGAGGTGAATCAGGCATTGACTTCTCATTTCTCGGAATTAAAGCTCAACTATTTAACAAAAAACTGTTGGACACTCCAAATAGTTGAAAGTGTCGTTCTTTTTGGAACGAAGAGTAAGAAAAGTTTCTTTTGAACTAATGACAGGTGAATGCAGCATGCGAATCAGGGATGATGTCTTCTATTATCGACAAGGGTATAGGTCCATATTCCTCAGATTGTGTCGAGAAATTCCTGGATTTGGCTCTCAGGTGTTCATTGGATGAACAAAAGGATAGACCTTTAATGCTGGAGGTGGTGAGAGTGTTAGAGGACATCACATACATGCTTCCAGCTGTATTCGACAATAATATTGCACCCGATACAGATGTTTCCACGTCTGGAATGTCATCATCACCACCAACTTCAACTTATTCCAGACACACTACCACCTACACAACTATGGAAGGAATTGAGCTTGTGAGCGGTGTCATTCCCACCATCAGGCCTCGTTGATGCGTTTAAGGACTTGCTATATACTTCCATTTACCAACATGTTAATGGTCAGATTGTGAAGTATTAGAAGTTTCACATTTTAGTCTGAGGTATGTAAATATATATATATAAGCAGGTTGAATCAACTCTGAGAGCATGAAAAGACTTGTATATAATCATATGATGATGTTGTTGTTCCATTAGATATGCACTCTTGTTTATGACCATAATAGGTGATGAGTTAACGGAATATACCGTCAGTGTAAACAATTTTTACATCATCAGGTCATTTTTACTTTTTGTCAAATGATATGTTACTACTTTTATTTTCCCTTTGGAGATTATGTTAACTCCTTTCTATTTGTATCATCCACATGTCTTTGCTTCATAGTCCGTATATTAATTCTATAATGACATTCTACATTGATTATCCCACCTTAACCATCACCCCTACCCCAAAAGGGGGAGTAATAATAAATCGTATATAATCAATGGATTCATGATAAAGTGAAATCCCCACCAACCCACCCACTTCCTTCCCCTTCTTCCATTGTATGTGTAGATTATATATAAATATTTTGAATCATAATTTTACTTACTTATTAACATAAAAAAATAATTATAAAACTCACTCATTTTTCTTAGAAAATATTTTCATTCTAGTAAACACATAGGATTCATTATATTACAACAAATGTAGATCAGTTTAATTTTAACTAGTTGAGAAGATATTAGACATTTCACACTCATTAAGGACTAGAAAGACATGATTGTATTAAATTATTATTTATATTTTAAATAAATGTATTGAAAGGAAGGAAGAACATTTAAGACCGGAGTGTATATGTGCAGTAGGGGTGTACAAAATTGAATCAAACCGCAAATGAAAAAAATCACTGACTAGTAGTTTGGTTTGACTTGATTTGGTATTGGAGAAAAAAACCCGACTATATTTGGGTTGGTTTGGTTTTAACTAAAAAAAAACAACCCGAGACCAAACCAACCCGACATTATTTATGTAATTTTAAAATTTTATTTTATACATAAAAATATTTACTTTGATATAATTGTAAAATATTTCTTATACTATTTCATAGTTTTTATCTTTTAATATATTATTTCAAGTTTAAAACTTAGAATTCAGAATGTTCCAATAAAGATTATAGTTCATAGATGTTGATAATTATAATAAAACTTAAATTAAACTCAAATTAATACTAATGCAAAAAGAAAATCAATTCAAAACACTAAGAATGACAATAATATTGAATATTTGTTCTTTAGTTTTACATTGGTTTAGACAATTAAAATACATAATATAATTTTAATTTTCCTTAAATATTTAGTAATGTAACTAATACTCAGTAAACTTATTTTAGCATGATATAGTACTTTTAAATTATGATCATTTTCATTATGACTATGCAATATTTATTTTATATGATGATTTCATTATTATTTTTTATTGAATATTTTTGTGTCATCAGTACTCATCTCATATTTTGTGTTATTTTTTTTTAAGAAACACCTTAGATAATTGTATTTTGGTTGGACTAAAGAAATATTTGGAGCACAAATTAATTATATGTTTGTATGCAAACTTTACCGAAAAAATCCAAAAATCTGAAAAAAAATCCGAATTTTATTAGTGTGGTTTGGTTTATAAATTTAATTTTTTTACACAAATGGTTTGGTTTGATATTTGAAAAACCCGAACCAATCCGGTCATGTACACCCCTAATGCGCAGTGTGGAAATACCATTTTCAAATCTTAAACAAATAAACAAAAAGAAGGGGAAAAAAAGAGATTGAAAGAGTCAAAGTAACCGATAAGAGTCTGCGCAGGAGTGGTAAGTACTTCTTTACCCTTAACCAAGTGGTCTCTAGTTTGAGTTCCCTTAGGCACATAGTCGTCTTTGTTAGGGAGCGCTTTACCCTCGGCCTTCACTTCATATTGCGAATCAAATTTAATTGGGCTTCAATGTGGGTACCGAAGAGAAACCAACGAAAAGAAAAAGATTCAAAATATGTTAAATTGTATGTTCATTTCCTCCAAAAGTTTGAATTATTACATAAATAGCATACATTTTTATTCATTTAGTTATATCTTTAACACGTCTTTCCTGTATATTTTTTTATATACCAATTAAATTACTGAATATTATGATAATTTCAGCTCAAACTAATAAAAAATAATATATTTTTATTTACATAATTATATTTTTAAATGTCCTTAATAATTAACTTCCAAAATACATATGAACCAAGACATATTTGTTTAAATCGTTAGACCAACAGAGATTATAGACTATTTAACCATATAGTATTATTTAAAGTGCTTGATTACATCAGGATTTAATTGAAAATTGATAATATCAATAAAATGTAATCCAACCCAAATAAAACAAAAGGTTGATGCTTGACCTACAAAAAGATGAAGTCGATGATCAAAATTTTGTATCATCAGGTTAGAATATGACTAGATTTTATCTTATGAACTTTTTTTTTATACTAGTTCTAGGAACGTCTATTATACGTTTGTTTTTATTATTGAAAAAATTGTATAGTAGGTAAAAAAGTTATGGTGTTTTTTTATAAAGAAACAACTCAAACACAATAAGTTAACTAAAATACATCCTCAAAAAGCGATTCAAAAAAGATGAAGACAATCAACCAATATCAAGGAGAATTTTCATACATTTTACATATTTCTCAGCTAAAAGAAGATGAGTATGCATGAAATAATAAAGAATGTAAATAAATGAATTTGTAAGGATTCTTAAAATTACAAATTAGTAATGAAAATTTTACAAAAAATGGATACTAACCTAACATAGAAAGCAAGATGATCACAAATTTGGATGAAAGAAGGGAATATAAATAATGTTGTTGGTGGTGATTGGTGAGTGTCTTTGATAGACTCTTCACCACCTCACTTATTACAAATTAAAAGGATTGCATTATGATCTTATGCATGAATTTAAATATGATTATTATTTTATATTTAATTAATTAATTAGATATTAATATTTAATTTAGTTTAGAGGTAAATTAGGGGCAAAATGATAATCCAACTTTCTCATGTTTGGTTGGGTTAAATGTTTTTCAAATCAATTCATTGTCCTCAAATTTAAGGAAAATGACTTCCCTTCAAAACTTAAGGAAAGCATTTTCCAAAACTCTCTTCCAACTTCAAATTACAATTTTTTTTGTTGAAAAAAATCAATTCCCTCAACCCCCCCCCCCCCCCCCCCCCCCGTCCCCACCAAATAAATAAATAAATAGATAAATAAATTTAAAGTTTGTTTTTTTTACCCCACCCTTACCTATACCCCCAGCCCCCTCCCAAAAAAATATTAAAAGTTGTTTTTAAAAGATATTTCTAATTTTAATTTTTTAGTTTTTACCCCCACCCCTACCCTGCCCCCCTATCAGCCCCCACCCCCTTAAAAAAAAAGTTTGTTTTTAAAAAATATTTTCAACTTCAAATTTTTTTTTCACCCCTATCCTCAACCCACCCTCGTCAACCCACCCCCAAATTTTTTTTAACTTTGTTTAAAAAATATTTTCAACTTCAAAATTTTATTTTTTCATCCCGATCCTCGAAAATCCACCCCCCAAAAATAAATTGACTTTGTTTTTAAAAAATATTTTCAACTTCAAAATTTTATTTTTTCATCCCGATCCTCGACCACCCACCCCCCCAAAAAAAATTGACTTTGTTTTTAAAAAATATTTTCAACTTCAAAATTTTATTTTTCACCCCTACCCTCGACCCCCTCACCCCCCCAAAAAAAATTTAAGTTTGTTTTTAAAAAATATTTTCAAGTTCAAAATTTCATTTTTTTCACCCCTACCCTCGACCCTCCACCCCCTCCAAAACCCCGCCCCCCACCCACCCACCCCCCAATTTTTTTTTTTAAGTTTGTTCTTAAAAAATATTTTCAACTTCAAAATTTCATTTTTTTCATCCCTACCCTCGACCCCCTCCACCTAACCCCCTCCACTCCCCCAGTCCCCCTACCAGCATCCCCACCCTCAAAAAAAATTTTAAGTTTGTTTTTAAAAAATATTTTCAATTTCAAAAATTATTTTCTACTCTAGTAAAAATAAAAGATATTTCTCAAAAACATTTTTCATTCATAAATTAAACACTAAAAAAATTTTAAATTTTTTTTTTCTACTCACTAACCAAAAATAAGAAAATAAGTCAAAAATCTACTTGTTTTCCAGGAAAACATTTTCCTTCATACCAAACACACCCTAAGTGTAGGTTTGCTTCACATAGGTGGTCTTGAAGTCTTTTTTATTCATCCAATTAGCCTTTTACAGACTCGGTTCTTTCAAATCTTTTCAATATATATATATATTATTTTTTTATTTTTTTATTTATTTTTCTTCTTTCGAAGAAGTAGCATCTTTTAGTTTTTCATTTGCTTGGCTTTTACCTTCGTCCTTAGACTTGGGTTTCAACATATCTGTGCTTACCGTCGAAATGTTTTTGGCACCAGGTGCTAGTGGGATGTCTCCTGCCACTTTGTTGGGAGTGATATAATTTAGGAATTTGTTGTAAAATTTTCATCATCAAATTAATATTTGGCTTTCGACCATTAACTACCCCTCTGTGTGAGGTTTGGACAATAACAAAATAGTCATCCTCCCCTTTGATAATTCTACTCAATCTATAGATGACTCAATCAAAGACAAATGTTATCAAAAGGTCTGCGATTTCAAATTAGTTGATGAATAAATTTCAAATACTAAATTATATATATATATATATAATATCTTATCAACACAATACAATTTAAAGAATTTTATTAAGATCTTCATCATCAAATTAATCTTTAGCCTTAGAACATTAACTACCCCTCTGTGTGAGGTTGGACAATAACATAATAGTCATCCTCCCCTTTGATAATTCTACTCAATCTATAAATGACTCAATCAAAGACAAATGTTATCAAAGGGTTTGTGATTTCAAATAAGTTGATGAATGAATTTCAAATACTGAACAATTAATTATATATATAATACCTTATCAACAATCTAAGTCATTACACATGATACAATCTAGAAACTTTTACTAAAATTTTCTTCATCAAATTAATATTTAGCCTACGAAAATTAACTAGGACAATAATAAAATAGTCATCCTCCCTTTGATAATTCTACTCAATCTATAGATGACTCAATCAAGGACACATGTTATTAAAAGGTCTGCGATGAATAATTAATTTTATATATATATATATATATATATATATATATATATAATTTCTTACCAACAATATATATGTCATCACACATGATACGATTTAGAAATCTTTACTAAAATCTTCGTCATCAAATTAATATTTAACCTTAGAACATTAACTACCCCTCTGTGTGAGTCGGATAATAACAAAATAGTCATCCTTCCCTTTGATAATTGCCCCTCTCTCTCTATCTATCTATCTATCTATCTATCTCTTTTTGTTTGTCTGTCTATCTCTCTCTTATTTCCATTTTAATTTTATTTTGTCTAGTTTCGAAATATTATTATTTTAATCAATATTTGATATTTAGTATTGAATTCCGATTAATTTAAATTTATATTGTGTGAGCAATAGCGGAGCCACATTAAAGCAATATATATCCCTTGCTCAAATATTTTACCTATTATATTATACAATATGTTTGACTAAAAATATTAAGTGATTTTTTCTATATTAAATCAAATGAATGCTATAGATATTACCGTATTAGTAGAAAAAAAGAGATTAATAAGTTCTGATTACATAATGGTTTAAAAAATATTAGGGTAAGCTGGCCTATCCTCAACCGTTTTGATTATTTCGAGTTAACATATTAATTTTAACTTTTAGACGAGAAAGTCTTTTTATTTCTCATAAACACAAAACGTAGAGAAGGATGTATATACTCAAGTCTCAACCCGAGATAAAGGACAAAGTCAAGTAGAAGTAAAGAGGTTCATCCAAATCCCATGGACATTTATGTATATAGAATAAATGTAAACTCTGCTTAGCTTTATCTTTTTTATATTTTGAACCCCTTATAAAAAAATTGATTCCACCATTTCTCACATTTCTCAATTGATTGACTATATGAATTTTCACCTAACTGCGTATCCTATTTTCCTTTCGCCTATCCCAATTTTTAAAAAGGAAAAAAGAACAAGTGTCGGCTAGCAGCATCCACCAGTCAACGGCACAAAAAGACTTCAATTACTTTAATGTCTCCAATATATAATCCAAATACCAATAAGTCATCTTTTTTTGCCAAATATATCAACTCTTTGACGACTTCTATTTTGCTGTATCTCTTAACTATATCACAATTTTGGTTTGTGTATTTAATGTTGAACAAATCATGACAAAGACTACTATGCAATTGCTATCTATTTCTCACCTAAACTCATGTGTTATCTAACTTCTTTAATTGCAAAAGTGATCTGGAATAAGTCTGGCATTATGTTAACATATTTGTGGGCTAAACAATCATTAGAGGTTATTGTTATTATTCCATTTGTTCAGTTTTACTTGTCTACTTTCGATTTTACGATACTTCTTAAAAAGTACTCCATTCGTCTTATTTTGTATGAGTTAGTTTAACTTGACACGAAGTTTAAAAAAGAAAGACTTTCAAAACTTATGATCTAAAATAAGTGAAAGATGTTTCTGCGACTGTAAATTATTTCATTAAGGGTAAAATGAATATTTTAAAGTTAAAAATTGTTACTTAATATAGAAATGTGTTATTTTTTTTAGATAGACGAAAAATAAAAGTGAGTCATATAAACGGGAACAGAGAGAATAATTATTACTTGAGTATTTTATCTTAATATTCATATTAGTTGATGCATATCTTAGATTTTGAGAATTAATGATTAGGAAATAAGTAAATGATGTTGAGCAATAGAACATGAAAAAATAATATTATTATTATTTTGATAGGTTAAAAAAAACAAGTGAAAGAGAAAATCTATGTATAAAATAGCGGAAAAGTAAAAACAAACAAAGACATACTAGCTAATTCTTCTCATCTATCTTAGTTTCAGTGGACAAAATTATTTAACACATGATATTGATGAAAAGTGATAAGTATCTCATAAAATCAATCGAGGTACACAAAAACTAATCCGAACACCACAATTTAAAAAAAAAAAAAGTAAATGGAGGGAGTTATAACAATAATAGTAACAAACTGAAATGATTTTTTTCTACAAAAATACTGTTTTGGTAATTACCAAATACTGAAAATGACTTTAAAATATTTGATTGATTCCAAAGCACATGCATAATATTATTATAATATAGTTTCAAATTTCATCCATCATCATAATTCAAAATTAATCCCACTCCCTCAGCCAAATCCAAAAATTTTAAGCAGCTACAACTACAATAGAGACTACTTACTAGCTTCAACAACTCCAACCTTAATAACTTTTCTTCTTCTTTTAAAATAAGATATAAATATATAAAATCCCATTTGACTTTACTTTTGGGATTTTTTGCAGCTAGGAAGAGAAAAAAACAAGAAGGTAAATTTCTTTCTCCCTTTTTTTTTCCGAGGTTTATCTGAATTCAGTACTTCGATGTTATTAAATTACCATCTGGGATGAATTAAGAAGTAATTTTTTAAAAATATATATATGTCACACAATTATATGGTACTCTTCTATATATGTTCAATACATGCATCTGGGTTTATATGTTTTGAGGCTTCATAGATAAGAAATTGAAAGTTACTAATTAAATAATTTTTTTATGTAGGGGATTGATTGAAGATGGAAGGAGTAAGATATTGTGGATATGTTTTTATAATAACAGCAATTTATTGTTGTTTTATGATGCAGTTTACAGTTGCTCAAATTACTGATCCTGCTGAAGGTATACCTAGTCAATTTTTGACTAATTTATATATGTTTGGGGGTGTATAAACTGTTTTAATTTTGTAAAATAAGTATCTAAGTAGCTAGAGAGGTACATTTTTTTACAACTAAAAAGTTGGAAAAATTCTATATGTGGCATTAATTCATCCAAGGAAAAATTTGAGGAAATGAAAATGGAGAGGATCTGAATCCCAATTTTCGATATGTTGTCACAATTTCATTGTGAAATTTGGAAAAAGGTAGTTTTTGTTTTCAAAGTGAAAAAAAATGATATTTGAAAATTGTGGTGGAGTTGTGTTTGGCCATGAATACAAATTGGAATGTTTTTGACTTTTTGTGAGTAAATTTGGAGTGAACAACTTTTTGTTGTTTTTCAAGTTCTTGAAAATTTTGAAATTTTATGGCCAAACGTGTTTTCGGGAGTACAACTCTGGAAAAGGCGAAAATATTTATGACCAAAGTTGTCAGACACCGCCAATTTTAGCTCTCCGGAGTTTGGAGTGAGTTTTGAAACTTATAGTCTTGAATATTTCATAACATTCGTGTGTCTATAAATTTTTTGAAAGTTGTGGTCTTAAACATGCATAATAATTATGCGGCTTATAAACGTGTGTCATTCTAGTTAAATTGTTTTCAAATTTAGAAATATGTCGTTCTTTTTGCAGTGTCAGCTTTGGTATCTATAAAGAATGGTTTGGTTGATAATATGAAGTACCTGGAAGATTGGGAGAAGGGTGATCCATGTACATCAAACTGGACAGGAATTCATTGTTTTAACAAAGTTGGAGCCAATGGCTACTTGCATATCAAGGAACTGTATGTTATTATATTCTTCTCTCTTATTAGTTGTTATGTTTTCTTCTTCTTTATACCTGGAATTGCTGCACTTGAGTAGAGAGTCTTTCGAAAACAGTCTCTCTACCTCCACAAGGTAGTGGTAAGACCTGCACACACTCTACCCTCTCCAAGCCCCGGGATTTCACTAAGTATATTCTTGTTGTTGTAATTAGGTAGATTCAAAGCCAATTTACTCTAGCGAAACTTGGGTTGGTGTTTGAAAAACCCTAACCAACCTTGCCTATGTACACCTCTACTTTGGGCCATAAAAATACCCTTGATGTTAGAAAATCTTTGTATCTTTAATCGAGTTCAAGTGCGGTGGATTTCACGTGTAAGAATATATCAGGAAAAAGGTCTAAATTTACCCCTTTGCTTTTGGTTGTGGTTAAGAAATTACCTTTCATTATGCTTCAAGTTGGAGTTCCTCTAGCATTAACAGCAAAAAAAAGAGACTTGGTTCTTTCGATATCTGCATAATACTCCTGCAATCCAGTTAGCAGCATAACTAGTATCTCCAAGGAGGGACCTGGTTCTTTCGTAGTTGTTTGTTGATCATCAAAACCAATTTAAGCTCATCTCAACAGTTTGCTAACGACAAGGGCATGAATAACTAAGTTAACTCATAAATTAGAGCACTTAGTTGTAAACTCTAGCAAAAGATGTGTCTTTACTACTATGACTATCTTGTATTCTTGTGTGAGGGCGATGCGTAACGCATTAAGCATATTATATTTCCCCTTTGTGCAGCCGTATGATGGCTATGAATCTTTCTGGAAGTTTAACACCTGAGCTTGGACAACTATCTCATCTTCAGTTTCTGTGAGTTGTTACACATATTACTACATTGTACAAATATTTTGATTTTAAGATATAGTAGAGTTTTACTGATTTTTCTATCTGTTTTACTTATTTTTATCTTTATAATTCTCTTTCTGAAAGGAATTTCATGTGGAATGATTTGACTGGGAGTATACCGGAAGAAATTGGAAACATCAAGTCTTTGAAACTTTTGTAAGTTGAACGAAATTTGATCTGTTTTTTTTGGTCCCATCTTCTTGATTTTGCAGTCACCCTACATGGTTCCCCGAGTGCTTTGAACCCTGAACTATCTTATCTAGGAGATCTAGATAATCATTTGGCTATGATGGTGATATACTTTATGTTGGATAGAACAGGTGGATTTATGATTTTAAGTTTGATGGTTTCAATCTTTACATTCTTATCACGGAGTCCATTACATTTTCAAAACTAGGGGTTCAAAGTTCAATATTTTTAAATTTATAGTGATTTGTCATATATGTATCTGTGCTTCCCGTCGAAAATGTTGAGTTTAGTTGAACCTATTAATTAGATCCTTCATCCGCCACTGGATAGAATTGAGGAACATTTTTTTTCTTGAATTTCTTATGAAAATTGTGCTTAATGTAAGATTGTTTCAAGAAGAAGTAAAACCTAATGCTTGGAAAGATCATGACTACGTCGATTGGTTTAATCCCTTCGGAATTATGTTCATGCAGGCTCTTGACTGGAAACAAACTTTCAGGATCTTTATCTGATCAGCTTGGGTATCTTCCGAACCTGAGAATATTCCAGATAGATGAGAACCAGATTTCCGGAAGAATTCCTAAATCCTTCTCCAATTTAAACAGTGTCCAACATATGTAAGTGCAACTCATTTGATTGTTTTAAACAGTGGAACAAGTCTAAGGTTCTACCTTTGTAATCTTATGTGATATATCATGTGTCTACAGCCACTTCAACAACAACACACTGATTGGCCAAATCCCTCCCGAGCTTTCCAATTTGTCCACTCTGCTTCACATGTAAGTTTCTTAGTTTCTCTTCTTCAATAGACATGCATACTCTCAGTAGAAGTTAGAGCGAAGCAAGTTTTTGTAACTTCTAAAATGACCTTTATCTCTGCTTATGTCTGTAAACTAACGGAGTAATGTTTTTGTGATGATACTTTCTTTTTGTCAACAGGCTTATGGACAGCAATAATCTTTCCGGATACCTTCCTCCTGAGTTTTCAATATTACCGCGTCTTCGAATAATGTATGTCCCTACTCACACACACATGTATGATATGCATATATTGAACCTCATATGCAACTTTCATTAGCTGTATTTTGCTCAAGAGGTATAACTAACTGTTACAAAAAAACAATTGTTATTCAGAGGCAACTTTAAACTGAACTTTCTGAAGTAACTAGTTATAAATTTGAAGGAATGCTGATTCCTTACTACCTATGAGTGAGACTGTCTATGTTTGTCTTAGTTGAAGTGGCGTTATTGGCCAAATGATCGAACAACTGAAGCTGAGAACATTTCGTTACAGATCTATCCTCAGAACCCTCTAATTATCATCGTCAGATCTTTCTGTTGATTATAAAATTCATCGATAATCTTTGCTTGTAATATCCAATGATAAAAAAATGATTTTATATAAGACAAATATAGTAATCCTTGTCATACAATAACTGCTATGCCATTTGCAGTTCCACTGAGAAGTGCATGGGTTGAAATTTATGATGAAGTTCTGAATTTTCTTATGCAGACAACTTGATAACAATAATTTCAGCCGTTCTGAGATTCCAGCTTCGTATGGGAACATGTCATCATTAGTGAAACTGTAAGTGCTCCTTGAAAATGTTCCTCTCTTTTGTTCTTCTCCTATTCTCTATGACTCAGCATTATAAGTTATACATTTGAAGGACAATAATAGTAAATAATATGTACAAACATAAGCATATATTCATTGTGCACAATGTATATGAAAGAGGGAATGTTCAGGACATCTTATTATGACGGTTCGGGTAGATAGAATAAGATGTAATAGTTGAATACTACTGTCACCTAATCAAATGGAGATTCAATGTTTCTGATAATATTGCAGAAGTCTCAGAAATTGCACGTTGCGAGGATCCATTCCTGACCTTAGCAGAGTACCGAGTCTACACTATCTGTAAGTTCAAGTTTTGAAATTGTTTCTTCTGTTCCCGTTGATTTGTGACCTTTATACTTCATGCAACATGATTATAAGATCTTCTAAAATGTTAACACTTCTTGCTTACTGTTTGTGCAGTGATCTCAGCTGGAATCAACTGTCTGGATCTCTACCAAATAAGCTTTCCAACAATATGACTGCTATGTATGCTTTCTATTTCATGCTACAGATTTCTTCATATATCTAGCATCTTAGTTCAGCCATATTTTGTGTTAGTTCATTATCTCATGTTGTGAAGAGTTCTACATCTGCCCTTTAAGAAACATTACTAAAGAGCTAGCCTTTGGGGTTGAGTTAGGCCCTACATCCATAACACAAACATAATTTTTATCATGATTGCACATTTCTCTGTGTTTTTCCTGTCATTTTCCCTAATCTAATGTGTTGTCGTACATTCTCATGCAGTATTCTGTCACACAATCGTCTTGATGGATCTATTCCGAAGAGTTTTTCATCTCTTCCTTTGTTGCAGAAACTGTGAGGATCTTCACTGTGTCTTGTAATACATTCTCTATAGTACTGCTTCTTTAATATTTCAAAGCTCAATTTCGTGTATAACAAATTGATTTGACGGACTTGTCACAGGACAATGGATAACAACCTTTTGAATGGTTCCTTTTCTACCGACATTTGGCAAAACAAGTTTACTTCAACGTCGTCACTGTTGATGTAAGACCTGAAGCTAAATTGTAACATCAAATATCTGATATGAAATGTACTATCACTTACACAGAAGTCTGGGAGTCTTTTTAACCCTTCTATCTTCTTTGCAAAACTAGTGATCTTCAGAATAATTCACTTTCGGACATTTCCGGTACTCTTGAACCTCCTCTGAATGTCACTCTAAGGTAAGGTTTTTCTTTCCATATTCAACGACAAAACCTAAGAGAAGCCATTGAATTACTAATTTTATGATCTGACTATCACTTCATGTCCACATTTTCAATAAAAAAAGACATTATGTGCCTCAGTAAGTGATTTGTACTAACTTTTGGCGATTCTTCTGCTCCTAACATTATCAGACAATTTTCAGGTTGCAGGGCAATCCTGTCTGCAGAAACGAGAATGTAAGAAACATCGTCAAGTTCTGCGGCTCTGAAGCCGGAGCAGAACATAAGACGAATAACTCAGTGATTGTAACTGGTGCTTGTCCTATTGCTGCATGCCCAAAGGATAACTATTATGAATATGTTCCAAACTCACCTGTTCCTTGCACTTGTGCCTCACCTCTCATAGTTGGCTGGCGGCTGAAAAGTCCAAGTTTTTCTTACTTTGATCCATATGTGCGTCAATTTGAGCAGTATATGACTAGAGATCTTCATTTGGACCTTTACCAAATGTTGATTGAGTCAAATTCTTGGGAAGAAGGACCTCGTCTACGAATGCAATTGAAGCTTTTCCCAGTAGTTGGGGTCAGTACATTTAATAAAAGTGAGGTCATTCGTATCAGCGACATTCTGCAATATTGGGAAATATCTGTAGTTGACCTTTTTGGACCTTATGAGCTCCTTAGTTTCACTCTGGAGGGACCTTATTCCTACTGTAAGATCTCAGCGCTTCATTGCGCTTCATGGTTGATCTTTGTTATCATGATTAGTATCTTCCTTCCTCAGAATTTTGGTTTATCATATGATGCGTGTTTTTCTGCAGTGAATCCTGATATTCAAGCTAAACATAAAAACAAAGGTGCTATCATAGCTATCGTTGTATCAGGTGTTTTTGCTGCATTTGTTTCAGCAATTTTAACTGTGTTAATCAAAAAACGACATGCCAAATACCAAAAAATCCTATCAAGGAAACGGCTATGTAAGTTCTCTCATTTTGGTTATAAGCTACCTTTACTTCATAAGAATATGTTTCTTTCAATTCTTTCCGCAAAATTGACGAGCATAAAATGTTTAATTTCATAATGCCAGCCTCAAAGCTTTCTATAAAATTGGATGGCCTTAGAAGCTTCACTTTCAGAGAAATGGCCTTGGCCACTAACAACTTTGATCATTCAAATCAAGTTGGTGAAGGAGGATATGGGGCTGTCTTTAAGGGAATTTTAGCCGACAAAACAGTTGTTGCTATCAAACGAGCAAAAGAAGGATCAGTACAAGGGCAAAAAGAATTTTTGACTGAGATATCTTTGTTATCAAGGGTACATCACCGGAATCTAGTTTCATTGCTAGGATTCTGTGATGAAGAAGGAGAACAGGTATGATAAACCTCAAAACTTCAAAATTCCAAATCTTTTTGAATCTACTCATTAACATGGAATTCATCATGTTGATCGTTTCCTCGGCCATATGAGTAGTTCAGGCTCACATTGTATGCTATAGCTTCTTTTTTTGCTCCGTAGCAATCTTTTGTCATTCGTTCTGACATCTCTTTGGTATATCATCTATGTGAAGCAATTAGTGTGTTCCTGTTTATGTATTTGCAGATGCTGGTTTATGAATTCATGTGCAATGGAACTTTGCGAAACTGGCTTTCTGGTAAAGAAACTGTTCCCTGGTTTATTCTGATCCATCATCTTCCTCTGCTTTATTTTTGGTTAGGGAAGCTATAGAGCCAGCAGAGGAATTGGACATTTATCATTCTTCTAATAATTGTGTTGTGTAAGCTAGCTTGCTTGCGCTTTGACTAATCTATTAAATACGTGCTACCTCCCACTAGCACAAATATCAGATAACTCCGTCCTTCAAGGTTTAGGAAGATGGATCATCTCTGTTGGCGTTCCAAGTTTGTTACTCCAAATCTACCACCACTAGGCCACCTTTCTATGTTCCTTAAACAAATAGTAGCAGTATCATTGAACTGGTACAGTAGACGGGTAATATATGCTCTTAGACATTGTTTTTTAAGTCTATAGATGGAGATCAGATATCAAGAAGCAAACTTTGATCTAATAACTGTATGTCTATATGGATATCACCTAATTTAGATTATCTTGTTGTAGTTACTGCTCCGTTACTATCTGCTGTTTTTGTTACCATGTGTTGTTTCTTGTACTTCTGTTACTTCTTTTTCTGGACTGCCTTGGACTATTTTTCCCTTGAGCCAAGGATCTATCAGAAACAACTTCTCTACCTCTAAGGTAGGGGCAAGGTGTACACTCTACCCTCCCCAGACACCACTTTGTAGGACTACACTAGGTATGTTTTTGTAGTTGTACTTGTAACACTTGATATCATTTTTTGACAGCTAATTGTAAAGGACCCTTGTCGTTTGCTACAAGATTGGAGATTGTACTAGGTGCAGCAAAGGGCATTCTTTACCTCCATACAGAAGCTCATCCACCTATATTCCATAGGGACATCAAAGCCAGCAATATTCTTCTTGACTCAAAAATGACAGCTAAAGTTGCTGATTTTGGATTATCTAGGCTTGCACCTGTTCAGGATGATGAAGGTGTATTACCTAATCATGTTTCAACTATTGTGAAGGGAACACCTGTAAGTCCTTCACTACATCATTATGTTCTATTTGACCTCACTCGTATAATTTAAATTTGATGTATTGAGACGCTGCTTGTATATGCAGGGTTATCTTGATCCCGAATACTTCTTGACCCGTAAATTGACAGATAAAAGTGATGTTTATAGCCTTGGAGTTGTGTTTCTAGAAATCTTAACCGGAATGCGTCCCATCTCACATGGAAAAAACATTGTCCGCGAGGTATTTCTCTCATTGTCAACTTCCCAATATCCATGTCTTATACTGTGTGCATATGTTTGATAGATGATTTATCCGCACACACAAAATGAAATACTCTTGACTGATGCAAGGGTAGGGATAGAGGCAGATTCATGAATTAAACTTGTGATGCTCTTAGTTACATGTCGCACTTTTGAAATGATGCTTTTAGAATTAATTTTTTGTTGATATATTTTAGTGATTTTACATATGTATGTTATACTTTGTGTTTGAACCCAACATTTTTTATGGTGCGTCCTCCTCTGGGCAGAGAAGGGCTAAGGGGAAATGTGAACATAATTTTTACGCAATCTTTCCTTACATTTCTGCTATGAAGCTTCACACCTTGAATCTAGCTCCACCGTGTTTAATAGTCCCTTGTACCATCAATGGCAGGTAAATTTGGCTCATGGCTCTGAGAAGATGTTCTCAGTTATGGACAGTACAATGGGATCTTATCCTTCTGAATGTGTGGAAAAGTTTGTAGCTTTGGCCCTCAAGTGTTGCGAAGACAAACCAGAAGACAGACCTTCAATGTGGGATGTGGTCAGGGAGCTGGAAACTATTCAGTCTATTATCAATATGATGCCAGATATTGACGCTGATTCAGTAGATTCTAAAGCAAAATATAACGAACCAAAGACATCGTCTTCATTTTCTGATTGCACTAGCAAGGACGCGTTTTTATCGTCCTCCAATGTATCGGGAGCTTACAGTATCAGTGGTGTCAGTCTTACTATGCCTCGCTAACAGAATAGACAATAGTTGCTCATCTTTTGTACTAGAGAGAAAATAGCATGTAGAATAGAGAGTTATACCATATAGCTTCTGTTTTATATATGTATATTTCAAGGATTTGTTAACAGAAACCTCTTTATCATAGCCTTCTGAGTTCTGACAGTATGTGTATGCTATCAGAATCCAAAACTTTTCTACAAAATGGACTGAGATAGCTACTGCTATTTGTTTGCAAGGAGTTGCACCAACCAACTCCTCAAAACTGACAACAGCGGAAGGGGGTTCATCGCCAGAAAATCACACTGTATATATAAAAGGTCGATCTTTTTATCTATATAAATGATGAACCCTCTTGTAATCCAACATCATTACCAGAAATAGAAATATTATCTAAGCTGTGGCTACAATGAGAGTCGTACAACAAAACAGGCAAAACTCGCTAGTTTTGAAGTAATGTTATCTTTAGATCACATAACATGTCATCGTAAACAACACAAAGGAACAGAAAACAAATCCTCGAATCATTATGAGCAAACTCCTATTTTGTTCTATGGAACCAAAGTTAGACATGGTTGACACACTCCAAGCTCCTACAAGAAGTCAGAAAGACTATTTCTTGGACTAAAAAGACAGCAAAGTTCATTTTTATTTATAGATCATAGTAAGAGAACAGCGGGTAAATGGCTCTACCGGGAGGGAGGGAGGGAGCCGGTTTTGGATTGGTGTGTATTTGAAACAAATATTGATAATCACTTTGAAGCAGCATCAGCAGTATGCATACTGTCGTCATTCTGGTCCAGCAACCTCTCTTTCTCTCCAACTAGTGTGTCTTCAACACGAACAACCTTTCCTTCATCTGGTTTATCTGCTTTCTGTGATCCTGTGAACTTTGCTAACATGACGAATGTCATTCCCCCAAGAATGTTATTTGCGCATCTCAAAGCAATAACCGAGGTCTTAAATACCAAAGGAGGAAGACCTTTAGCTAGCACAAACTCAACACCGTTAAGTGTTTGATATCTTAAATTACTACTGAGACCCATATGTATTGCCCATGTTGCTGCATTCAAAAGTGTAGGAGGTGCCTTGTTTGGTGTTTCAAAATTCGGATCCATCTTCTTCCTCAACTTGATTAAACCATTAGATAATGCAGTCCCAACAAGCCCTGCTGCAAATCCAACTGCAGCAAACTGAGTTCCTTTGTACACAAATGTACCAAGCCTACTCAATAAACCATAAGAACCAGACTGAAACATGTGGCTCGGTGGACAACTGGCGAACATCAAAGGGAGAGTTTGGATCGACGCAGATGCCGTTGGTGCCAACAGATACATCAACACAAAATTCATAATCGAACCAACAACAAGCGTCGAAAACACAAAATCTAATTCATTAAGCCCAAAATTAGGCCTTGATGCCATATCTCCAAGAACATTAGCACTTACACCAACCAATTCCTCCATAAGAACCTTAAATGGAAACTGTGGATCTGCAGCCACCCTTGATCTCCATCCATTAACAAAAGCACCAATTGGTCCAATACTATCCCAAGAAGACTTTGAATCATCTGAATCTCCACCTTTACTCCAATCACCACTACCCCCACCCCCACCACCCCCACTACCCCTTCCCATACCAATACTTCCTCCATCACCTCCACCAACACCAACACAAGAAACTTGATACTTCAGGTGATCCAATTGTTTAAACACAATATCCCCAGTTTTCAAAGGGTTAAAACAGACCCTATTATCACAAAATCTGGCTGAAACACCAGAAAGATCACGACTTTGATTATGATTCTGATAGTAACCCGTAAGAGGAGAACAACGAAGCTGAGACATCGCCACCATTTTCTACCAACCAACCTAATAAAATGGGAAAATAGAAAGTAATGGCTATATTATTCATCACATCAACAAACAAAGATTCAGATTCACTAAAAGATCAAGAAAGACTCTTTCTTTGACACAAATAATATATATAAATATATACACACACAACAAAAAAGATGCAACAGAGTTAACAATAAATCAAGAAAAGGAAAAGGGGCTACCTTGATGTGTTCAGGGGCTGCACATCAAGTGATCTGAGCAGAGCAAAAAAAGATGGCAGCAGCGGCTAAAGTGACTAAAATGGGGATCTGCATGAAAGTGGGAATCTTTATAACCTAAATAAAAATACAGGCGGCAGGGCCGAAGTTAAAGAAAAACAATAGGGGAATATGACAAATGGACGGTCTCTAAAATAAGCATCTCTTTCAAACTTGCACGTAGCAGCAAAACAAAGAAGAAACAAACCAACCAGGGTTGTTGCGGTGGGATTGACTCAACCTTAATTCAATGTTTTGGGTTTGAGAAGCTACCTTATAGTGTGTGATTTAGATTTAGTCAGGACTTTGATTTAGACTTCGAACATTGGGTGGAAAACTATTAAAAAAAATAAAATAAGGAATAAACCTTGTACCCTTGTCAGATTAGCTGATACCAATTTGTCACGATTCAAAAGTCGAGGTCATGATGACACACATTCCGAGTATTCCAAAATGATGTGTAAGCTGAAAGAATCACACATACAAGACTCCCGAAGGAAAGTCAGGTCACATACGATAGAAAAACAACAAGGAATATTCTAAAACCTGGTAGCATAAATATAAAGAACATCTATTACATTTCTAGTATCTGAACTACATTTCAAGTTTTCAAAAAGTAAGCTAAAGACTATAAACGATAGATGGATACTAATGGCGATACGAAATGCAAGGCTCATACTGATTAGAATCTGTCAAAGGGATAACAGAAGTAGGGTGACGTTTGAATTTCGGGAGTTAAATAATTTAATTTTAATTGTAAATTTAGAAATTATGTTAAAATTTAAAAAATATATTTTAGATAAAAAAAAAAGATGTCACGTAAATTGAAACGAATAAACGTTTGATTTATGGTAGGTATTGGTATGACTCCACTGGGCCTAAAATGAGTAAAATTTTATGATGGGAAATGGCAAAAATGGTTGTTGGTTTGACCTTTTCAGTCATCAATCAGCACCTACTACAATATTGCTCAAGGTTGGTGGCTTTGAGCTAATTATGAGGTGGATTTAGAAAATAATTTAATGAGTTTAATATTTTTTTAAAAAATTATTATTGAATATTTTATATAGTGATAAAAATATTTATTTATTTTAGTTTATATTTTAAAATGTTTATTTTTTCTCTTTAGATTGTATATTGATTGTAGATTATTTAATTTTCTTTTAATTTAGTATTTATGAGAAAAATAACATATATTTTTTTAGTTATTTATAAATGGTGATGTACTTTTGTATTTGAATTAATGTAAAAAAATTTGTCATTCATGCTCTTTTTTATTTTCTCTACATCCAACTCTGATGATATAATTCATTTTAGACTTAATAAAGATATACTTTTCTTTTTTCTTTTACAATTCACTTTCTCAGAATTTGACATACATATATATAGTGAACTGATTTTGTAATTTTATTATACTTTTTAAAATTTTATGTCAAATATTTAAAAATATTTTTATTTTTATACGTAAAATATCTTAAAATGATACAACGAGATCAGATTAATGTATGGTCATTTTCTCCCGTTTAGATTCTTAAAAGTATAGAAATGTCATAAAAAGTCATTTTCTTAGAATTGCATATAATTAAATATCATCGTACAAAATGAAACGAAAAAAATAAATAAAATTACTTCAACCTCTTCTCAATTAAAAACAAACAAACAAAACTGAAAGCAACATGTATTTTATTTTGTTATTTCAACAAGCAATATGTATTTGGACTTTGGTGCTTGGGTAACATCTCGTATAGTCGGAGAATAAGTTATTCCAAAATTATTTATTTTGGAATTGTCATTGCAATTTCAAAATAAAACTATCTGATGATTTTAACAAATTTATTCTAAAAGTAATTTTAAAATTAGTTATTATCCCTCATACCAAATTAGCCCTCGAAAGTCAAAGTTGAGTTGTTGTTTTTCTTTTCCCCACTGAAATCAAACCCAAACTGCTAATGTAGAATGATGATACATGAACCCACAACATCAACATCACAAAAGATTTGTCTAAGCCACCAAAGCTATTCTATTTGGGATATTTTCTCTAAATAGTAGAATATTTTTTAAAAATAACTAAAATATTCCCCATATAAGCAGTTACAAAGAAAATACTCCCTCCATCCACAATTGTTTGTCAGGGTAAGGTCATGCACATCCCTCAAGGAAAATTTAATACAAGGTGTAATTTGACTAATATAACCCTACTATATCAAGAATACCAAAAGTCCACATAACTTTTCAATTGAACTACACAATCACTAAGGGTAGAATTGGAAAAAAATGACTAATTATTTCTTGATTGTTTAAATTGACAATTAATCTTGGACATCTATTTTTAGTATACCTGCCAAATAATTGTGGACGGAGGTAGTATACAAAAATCTAATAATAATAATATGCAAATAACTAGGGTTCAAAAAATCATATATATATATATATATATAAGAGAACCTTAAGCCCGCATATGTGGCACCACCACAAATTAGAATTCCCTTTTAATTTATTTATTTCCAAAACTAGTCTTCCCCTTACATGAAAAATTGTGATATTTATGAAAAATTGTGACTTTTATGAAAAGTTGTGACTTTAATGAAGAGTTGCGACTTTTATGAAAAGTTGTGACTTTTATGAAAAGTTACGACTTTAATGAAGAGTTGCGACTTTTATGAAAAGTTGTGACTTTTATGAAAGGTTGTGACCTTTCCGAAGGGTTCAACTTTTCCAAATAGTTATAACCTTTCCGATAAGGCACAATAAATATTTGTTCACACTACTCTTTGTTGTCTATAAATAGAGAGATTTCCTCTCATTTTAAAACAACGAAAATTTTGAACCTCTTCTTCTTTACAATTAAATATTTGTGTACTTTGCTCATGTTGAGTTGCTCACTGACACTATTGCTTATGTTACAGATCATGGTATGTATTTTTACCATCATTAATTTATGCTTATGTTATTAAGGATAAATGATAAGATGTAATAATTTTCATTTTCCTTTACATTATTAATGTTTGTTACTACATAATATTGTATGTAAGATAATATAATGTTTTTGTTTTAATGACCGATAGGTTTTAAGTATTATATTATAAATTCCATGATATTAAATTTCGCGTGAAGCACAAATAATTTTACTAGTAAAATATAATGTGTAAAATTTGACCTTTACTTTCATTTTGAGCTTCCTATATCACTAAATCAACCTCTAATCTTGTGTACATGGAATTCTCTCTCTTTCTCTCTCTATATATATGTAAATTTTTGCTGAGAGGATTCAAGTGTACACCCTTCCGTCCCCCTAGAATTGCCCCTGACCACAATACTTCCTAAGAAATGGGTGACTCATTCTAAATAATGGGTAATAATGCAGGGGTGAAATTTCAAGTTTGAATCGTGAGTATGGAGAAAATCCAATTGAGAGCATCACCCCCTGAAAATAAGCCCTACAGTACTCAACCCGAATATAGTTGAAACTCCAATGCAAGCACTGAACACCAGATCGAAAACAAAAAAAATGCCTATGATTTGCTAAAGGGGACTGGAAAATGGGATCATTCAACTCATTCTTTAACATTTAGAGCTAATGACTGATAACTCTCGAAAAAATACTTATAGGCTTACAAACCACTAGCACAATTATGAGACAGTTATAGAATATTTCATACAACAATTAATAAACACATCAATAAATCCAATAGAAGAAGTTGATAACAACTGGCATGACCAAAAATTAATCCAAAGATCCAACTATAACCCACAAGATGTATTCTTTCTGTATATATAATATATATTCCCTTTCTTTCTGTTTTTTCTGCTGGAAAAATAAATAAAATCCACAAGCCAACCACAACGCCAACCGCGCAAGGGACCTTTTTCTCTATTCATATCTCGAGTTTAGGTAGCTACGCGGATATGAGATCAAGAAATGGAATGTCTGAACTTCTCAACGACCAGTCTTGGGACGTTTCAATCCACCGCTATTGAAAGGAGAGACACTGCCACTTGGTCCGGGACTCTCTTCTCTGAGATTTGAATTTAGCATGGCAAGTTCATGCAATTGTTGTCTCTTTATATAATCCTGTGACTCGTCCTGTAAATCGTAGCATTGTACAAAGTATGAGGCAGTAAAAATATAAACTGGTTTATCTTGGTTTATATTGAAATGTGCCTAGTTGAATGTGAACGAAATAGATAAGACCAGACTAGAAGCGGCCACATGATCTTTCAACATGTAGAAAACATAGAGACGAAGCTTAAGTTTCAAATACTTTTTCTATTGATTACTTTTGTGTACTATACGATAACTTGTTGTAGTGCCAAATGGAGGAATATTTTGATAGTTGTATCCTTTTTGTGAGGAATGGGATGATATCAAAGATATAAAAAGAATCATGGCAACTCAATTAGTAGCATAACTCCTGAATGTGCTAAGCGATGAATTAAATCAGGATACTTACCACTGGCTTGAGCAACTCCTCTATTATTTCTTGTGCCCGTCTCAATCTGATATCCACAATATTGGCTGGTAATTCCGCCTCAATTAAAATGTGGAGTGGTTCATTCAGGTGCTCATATCCTGGTATTCCACGCAGGTTCTCCTCCTTGAGATTATCAAACATAAAAATACATTAGAACTCCAGAGATCAGCTTGCATAAATGCCTATTAAGTTCATCTTCAAAAATAAATATCTGATTTACAGGAAGTCGAAGGAGCTAGTTGATAGTGGCAGAGCTATAACTTTACAGTCTACTGCAGAGGCATGAGTCTAAGTTGGTACTAATTGATCTGTATAGAAAAAACTATTCCTATGCAATTTTGGTCCATCTCAATCAAATCAACGAAGTAGGTACTTTGCCTCCCTTCGATAATCAAATAGAATGGTGAACTACATCATACCTACCCCTAATGACCTACTGACCTAGGCTACAAGTTCAATATAATCCTTCTTATATGAAGATACTGGGAGAAGCAAGGCCAGAAAACTGTAGAGATATTAATAAAAAAGGAAGATGAACGTAGTTTGTGGAAGTTCTGCAGGTCAAGCATTAACTTAAATCGCCGTATCTGATTGAGATGATGAAAACAGATGAGATGTTTTTGTTCTGAACTGCTTATGAAAGAAAGCTGTACTCAATAAAAGCATCTCGGAGACTTGGCAACTCGTATGTCTGATAATTACATATGCAGCTAGAGCTAATCAATCAGACAATTCAACAGAACTAAGATAGAATAGAATACTAGCATTACCTGATCAGGGTCCTTTATTGACCCTCTTCCTCTAATATACACACGACATCCTGTAGTAGCTTCCACCTGTTTCAAGGAATTACCCCTAGGACCGAGAAGTCGCCCAACAAAATTGAACTGAAATCCACAGAGAAGTTAGTTCAGCAAGGGTTCATTGGTCCCAAATTAAACTATAAAGCACTGATAACCGGTGTGTGAATACAATAAATAAACCCTTACATTTGGGTAAGTTTCTAATGGAATTTCTAAGCGCAATATCCTTTTCACAGTGTATGAACTAGGACTTGCTGGTGCCCCGTGCCAGTCCATTGACATTCCAGGAGCTCCACTTAATCTCTGCCACAAATAAATAAACATAATAAGTGGGAGGAAAACTAAAGAAACCAGTTAACACACGACACAAAGTGCTTGACACTTGAAGAGGCAAAAAGACAAAAAAATCTATAGATTAGAAATCAATGATCAAATGCATCACCAGTATGGGCAAACTAAAGATGCACACAGTTATAAAGCTTAACTAGTGACAGATTGAATTACATTGTATCTCACATGCCAATTGCCAAAACGATTTGCTCACTTTATATAGTAACTCAAACAGTTCTACAATCTTAAGTATCTACTTCACTCTGTCACCAATGAATTTCACGTTCTGATCTGCGGGCAACTATGCCTAAAGAAATGATAAAAACCAATTTTTTAGTGGGCCAATTCTGTAGTGCAAGGGTCCATCCATATTCTTTTAGGTTGTCAACATTCTAACATTTTAATCTGAACATTGACATCTAGATGGAGAAACTGATAACAGTACCACCACTGAAAGAACATAACTGTTCCAAAGCTGTACAGGAAAAAGCAAAATTAGACATCCATTCAGCCATGTTACCTAGCATTGGCCAAATTGTATGTCCATAGTCAATCGTATTCACATCCTTGTGGATTCAGTATTACATGGAATGCAAGTCAAAAACTTCAGAATCCCTTACATTCTTGTTTCTAGATCAAACTATAACAATCTTCTGATGATATTGAATAAAAGTTGACATAGGAAGTAATCACAAGAACCAAGAGAAGTCCCAAACTTGAACAAGGCATCATCTCAGCAGAATATCCTCTCCTTTACGAATTTTAATGACACAGCTAGTTCGAACAATCATCATCTCAACATCTAAACCTTTACTATCCAACTTTTGCAGGCAAAGACTGGGCAAACTAATCTTAGGTTCGGTAATTGTCAATGTTGGTTCCAGCTAACCCTGTCCAGACCTTCATTATGGACTCTAGGACATTAACATGCAATTGAAAAGGAGGAATTCCAGGATCCATTATTTTGTACAAAGCAAAGAACCAGTTTCTGAACTTGGTACAGGGTATGGAGCTGTCCTCTTGTCGTGCTGCAAGTAGAGCAATTATGACCACCAGTATGCAATAAAGATACTAATGATCTTTGTTTTGTTCAACCAGTTGTTGATCTTACTAACTTTCCACAAACTTATGCACTTTCTTGTGTACATACATCGGTTACCTATTAGGTTTGTTGAAATCCTTGTGAACCTTCATTATCGACCTCTAAATATCTAAGATTTTTCATCATGACACAGAACTTAGATAAACCCAAACCAATCCAAATAGCAAATACCAACAAAGAAAACAAGAAAAGTTGATTATTAAAAGTAATAGCATGCATGTCTGTGCACATAATGTAACATCCCAAGAGGCTAACAGAAAATAAAAATTGAAATATTTTCATCTAGGATATTTTCCAAGTTCATTCCAAAGTCAGTGTACTTCAATGATTCATAAAATTCAGTGAAGACATTATTAAAAGTGCATAAATGTGAAAGAATCAAGTTCATCAGTAAATACAAATTCTAAATCAAGGCTATTTGTCATATATTCACCATTTTCATACAATAGAAGTAACTCTGCTTGGTGATCTGAGTATTAGCTACACATGTAACGTTTTAACCATTTTGGTCCAAAGTAATTTCCATTGTGCACAATACATTCACTTGTTCTCTATCAAATTCTCACAGCAATTCCCACCAATAGTATGCATAAAAGTTAAATATATCCTGTATTATATCGAGCAGCATTATGCATTTCAGGAACCATTTAGAGCTCAATTGGCATTAGGCCACTAGCTGCTTCACTTGATATTATTAAGTCAGTGACAAGATCCTTCTCATCCGACATGCAGTGCTTTGGTTAATCATTTACAGTCAGACAACAAGTTGGGTGGCTGCAGAGTTTACTACAACAACAAAATACCCAGTGTAATTCCCACAAGTGGGGTTTGGGGAGAGTGGTGTGTACGTAGACCTTACCCCATGAAGGTAGAGAGGTTGTTTCTAATCGACCCTCAACTTAGGTAAAGGTAGCTACAGAGTTTTAATAATAAAACGCCTCTAGGATGATAGAAATCAGTAATGGTACGTTCATCTAGACCATCTTTATTGCAAGGCAATATATATTGTGCAATAAGGATCTAAAAGAAATGTGGAGATTTGAGGTTCAAATCCCTAGCTAACACCAGGGGCGGAGCTACGTGGTGGTCAGGGGTTCAACCGAACCCCCTTCGCGAAAAAATTACATTGTATATACAAGGTTAAATCTTCATTTTAGGTATAGATATTATAAAATGAACCCCCTCAACATAGACTTGAAGCTTGGTTCAGCGGTCAAGGGTTTCAAATGTTGCAAGAGGTCTCTAGTTTACCCACGTGCCACAACCATCTTACAATGGATACAAATTCTTGTGAATCGTGAATTATTATAAAGAATAAGAGAGATGATAATAAAATAGCTATTAAATTCCCATTTTCTAAATTACATTCCCAGCATTGATAAAAGTAAACTCCCTCACTTATTTTTGTCTTCTTTGCTTTATGCTTAACTATGGTAAAGTTTTAATTTATTTGAACATATCAAATTTGATTGTCATAATATATTTGAACTGGTAATATTTTTATCCACACAATGTTCCCCATAACAATAAAGTTTTATAAAATGAATTATGAGTCATAATTAAATTTAATTCTTTCTTATTATATAACCTACTAATATTACCCTAAAATTGTAAAAAAAATTATTAACTTCCTATTTGTTTAACTAATCAACTTTAAATACACGACATCCTCGATTCAAAAAAGCATTTTGGACATCGAAAACATAGATATGAACTTTTATTACTATTTAAAATACTTTTATATCATTTAGTGTTAGAACTAAGTTTTGAAAGATAGGACAAATTTGTAACAAAAATCTTCCTTGGCATTGGCGTCTCCACAAATTTAACAATTTTTTTGAAGACTATAAATATTTACATAGTGATTGAAGATTTCAATGAAAAAGTTTGTGCTTTCATACTAGAATTAAAATTATGAAAAATTCATTTTATGAAGAAACAAGTATATAGTCCCTCCATGTTCTTAAGTGTTTTTTGGTCTTTAAACGTGTTTCAAAATAAGTGATTTGTTAAGAAAATTAAGAAGATATTTTTAAATGCACAAAATATTTTTAAAAACTCGCTGGTGCAGAACAAAAAATTAAAGAAATGTTAAAAGAGCCATGATAGGGCGAGTAGGAGTTAAGGTAAGTCTTTTCCTTCGTCGCCCTGACCTATTATTAAACCCCCTGGATGAATATTCTGCCTCCGCCACTGGCTAACACTCAGAGTGAATCTACCTGCTCCAACCTTGGTGGCAAGTTTACTTAGTACCTGTGCTTGTAGGCTAGCAGGCTGCCAGGTGGATTAGTTGAGGTATGTGCAAGTTGACCCAAACACCACTATTATAAAAAGGAATAGGTCTAAAGGAAATTTGTAATGACTGAAACAGTTGGGCTTGGCTCTTCTTGCTAGTCG
The DNA here is from genome assembly GCF_900185275.1 of Solanum verrucosum. Taxonomy (NCBI): domain Eukaryota; kingdom Viridiplantae; phylum Streptophyta; class Magnoliopsida; order Solanales; family Solanaceae; genus Solanum; species Solanum verrucosum. The sequence continues at coordinate 1,419,360 of NW_026020401.1, forward strand.
TGTTGTGTGATCCTCCAAATGCTTCAGAGCAACCGAAGCGCTTTGGGGTAATCACCAAGCATCCTTCCCTTCTATGTAACAATGGCAGTACCTCGAAACAAATTTAACTAGCTAAACATCAAATGCCTGATGGTAGAAGAAACAAGCTAGCCGTTCAAGTTCCTACCTCCATGTCTTTAATAGTATGGATGGAAAGCTAAGAAACTAAGTTCTTGAAGGATTGGAGCTTAGCACTTATCCATTTAATAACAGCAACTTACGTCAAAGTTATACTACTGTTGGGAAAACAATAGAAACCCTGCCACCTACTATACTTTTTGCTGAATCATTAGATCTAGATATTACAGGTGTTTCCTCTTGTATATGTAAAACAGAGAGAGTAAAGGGACGGTCCTGTTAAGAGAAGGCAAGTGGACAACTTGTCAGATACTATAAGATCACAATGCTAATTACCTCCTGCGCAAGTCCACTCCAGCCACCCAATCCTGTTCCGCCAACATTTGACATAAGGTTTGGTGAAGTCATAGGGCTGGGACTTCTATGCCGAAACCTATCTAGCTCACCAAAACCTTGGTTTGGCATCATTCCTGATATCCTCATGATCTCTGAAAATCGAAAAGTAGTCAAGGTAATTGATCACTAAATCAACATTGTAATTATAGCATGATACTATGACAAAACATAGTTAATTACCCGTAAGATCTCTGAAAATCAGAATCTAGTTATGGTAATCAAGCATCAAATTAAGTAGCAGTTCAACTATATTGCACAACATATTTTAACAATAAAACTTGTAGCATGATCATCAAAAGCTTGGGAATAAACCTAAAAAAGTACCATGAGGTTAAGAGAAATAAACATCTTATACTATCTGTTTCTGGATAATAAAAGATGACAATTTGAATTAACCTCACGAATTCTGAATTCTTGATAACTCAAGGACATATCCACCAAAACTAAAACAGATCAAGGATGTTAACATGAAGAACATGCATTTAATATTTCACATTTAAACAAGTTTGGAACTTTCCAGACTGGCCAGATATTCTTTTTTTTAATGACAAGGGAAACCCACAGCCGCTATCCTTTGAGTGCGCCAGTGTTATCAAAGGCGAAAAGCGCAAAAAAGCTCTAAGGTCCGTGGGGGCTTTAAGCGCAAATATAGCGTGGGCTTTGATGAAAAAAGGCGCAAATGGAGAAAAATACAAATATATATGTTTAGTCCAAGACTAATAATTAAGAACATGAATGACAAATATATGACCAAAGAAAATGAAATTTTTTTTATGATGAAGTGAAATATCAATTGTTTAGTGTCACTTCTTCATAAGAGGCTCATTGGCAAGGAAAAGTTTGCCTTAGAACCTTGATGACGACACTGAAGCGCACATAAAGCGAGGCGAAGCGCTCAACACGTTTTGAGCCTCGCTTCAGGGCTTAAGCGCGGTTAAAGCGTGCCTTTGATAACACTCAGTGCGCACAAGGTAAGAACCCGCTCCTATGCAATAGCTCGCAAACCACACCGGAGAGGTGACCTGCACTAGGCAAGCTTGGTGCGATGAGCTCGACCCAGAAGGAAAGGCAAGGTGTTTCGAACTTGAGACCTACAACATGAATGTCCCAAGCCCAAACCACTGGACCACCCCGAAAGGTCGACTGGCCAGATATTCTTTCAAGCAAAAATCAGTGAAAAATGTCCACTCTCAAGCAGGTTATTCCCTAGATCACTGTTTGATCAACTAAACCATATTTTTCTAATTTAAATTAATAGATTTCCCAAAAGTAGTAACTAAACTGTCAAAGTTACAAATCCCCCCAGAAATTTTTTTCTCATGTCCTTGCAAATCCCTCTGAAGATAATAATAGCACACAATTTCATGGACATCAGTTGGCCATGTTGAGTTTTATGTATAACATTTGAAAAGATGCAACTTCCTTGAGAAAAAATCAATCTTTTGCACATATCATTTCCTTCTGCCATTTGCATAATTTAGCAAATTAGAGCCTTGTTTATGAACAGTATGGTGCCAATGAACCTTCTTCACGAGGAGTAAAATGCCTACCAAGTGCCTCATTAAATTTCTTTCGATTAGCTAACCAAATCTATTCCAACAACAGAATCATTATATGAAGATTAATTACGTATACAGAGGATCCAAAAAGGGGGTAAAATCTAAAAATGATAAATTTCTTTTATTGGACCACATTCACAACCCAATCACAGTGACAAGTTGGGCAACAACAACAACATACCCAGTGAAATCCCACAACCAGGGTCTGAGGAGGCTAGAGTGTACGCAAACCTTACCCTACCTACGAAAAGTTGGACGAGAACAAATAAAGTGAAACAAATGGTGGTCTATGAAGGTAAGAACCAATCAAGTCAGATCTAACTAGTCATCTTTTAACCACAACAAATCAGAACCAATGCAGCAAAACCTCTGAACCCCACCTCATAGAACGTGCAGATTTACCACAACAAATCAGAACCAATACAGAAAAACCTCTATTCCTAAATCCCCACCCCATAGAAAACTGCAGATTTCCCACAAGAAATCAAACCAATGCAGCAAAACCTCTGAACCCCACCTCATAAAAAGTGCAGATTTACCACAACAAATCAGAACCAATGCAGCAAAACCTCTGAACCCCACCACAAAAAAAATGCAGATTTACCACAACAAATCAGAACCAATGCAGCAAAACCTCTAAACCCCCAACCCCACCTCATAAAAACTACAGATTTACCACAAGAATGTGCTACATATGTCAACTAGACGAAAAAAGAAGTTACCTTGATTCAAGAGTGTGCTACATATAGGAAGAACTTGCATGAAAGGACCAATCTTTTGATGCTCCGACAACAACTCAGATAAATACTGATTACTGGAAAAGAACACACATAACGATCACAACCCCACATAGCAAAATTCAAGAAAATGCAGAATTCACCAAGATTAAACAAAACAAAAAAAAAAAAAGATACCTTTCAACATCTGGATTAGCTCTAATCTGAGGAGATGCAGCTCTTGAAGGTGAAAAGTTATGATTATATAAACCTGACATAACTTTTTTTTCCTCAGAAAAGAGTCAAATGAAATGGGGTTCCCTGTATATAGCGGCACAAGACAGAAAAAGAAAAAGAAAGGAGTAGACAGTAGTGTCAAAAAGTCTGTGAAAATTGGTAGAAAGGCAGCAAAATCTTCCCTTTTTCTCAGACTTGACTGCCAGCATCACTATTTGGTGGCTGCATAAATAATTAATAAATTGAAATAAATATACACTATCTACCAACAAAGTATTATATTATTTTTACATGTAAATAAAAGATACCTAAGTTTGAGTATATACATAAATGTGATTTGTATAGATAGATTAGAATCGCGGTAAAGTGATAAATACTCGGTTATGTCTTGAATTCAAGTATTATTAACTATGGATCGCTTGAGGAAATCTTTTGCCTCGTATATGAAAGTTTCCGATACAAGTTAAATTTAATCGAATCATGCATGCAAAACAATAATAATAATAATGGGTCATTTCATACGTGAGATCAAGATGGGATATGTCAAGATTACGTAAAATTTGTTTACAATAAATTTAAATCATCAACTAAACACACTACAAAATTTATCCCAAACTTAATTATGAAATATCTCATATTATCATATTCAAATTAAAGTTGTGTTATCCCTTCTCTTAAACATGATAAATTAGTCTAGAAATTACAATCTCAAAATTTTAATTTCAGAATAAGAGATTGTTTGATTGATAAAATAACTCAATAAAAACAAATCATATATCTAACTATGAATAGTACTCTTTCTGTCCCATATTAGTTGATCATTTTTCTTTTTAGACACATATTAAGAAATCATAAACAAAAAGACAATTATACTAATTCACCTCTTACAAAACTTCTTGGAAATTTTATAAACAAAATGTGAACACTTTCAAAAAGAATTAATTGTACGGGTAATATAGGAAAAATTTAGTTAATGTTTTTTTAATTTAGTAAGGTAAACAACTAATATGAGACAATTATTTTTTTAACAATGGTCAATTAATTTGAGACGAAGGGAGTAATTAGCTTCAAGATTATTTTATTCTACTATTTATTTTAAAATAATAAAATTAATTATTCTACCATATAATTCCCACCCCCACCAACCAAATGAGCCCTAATTGTATAGTGTATGAATTGGACTATTGTCACCTAAGAATCCGCTGTCATGTGTGGTGTGAATTAAAGAAAATCATTACCAAAATTAATTTTAAAATAAGAAATGGAGAAAAGTAGATTCAATTATTGCATATGAAAAAAGCTAAGATTCTTTTACTCCTTTATGATACGAGGTAGATAAAATCGAGGTGGGATTTGTCCCCTTTTTTGTAGGGTTAAAATAGTACTTAATTCCTTCATTTTTAATTTTACACTTTTTTTAAAAAAAAAGTTTATATAAATAGTTTACTGTAATATGTATATTAATTGATGTAATAATTTTTTTTCTTAATAGGTTAAAAACGACAAATAAAAATGAACAAAGAAAGTAATCTCTTAATTTTCTATATTGGAGTAGTAAATGAATGAAAACTTACATAAATATACTTAATTAAGAAAATATTTATCATTTATAGTAATAACATTTTTTTTTACTTTTAATACATTTATAATACAGTTTTAACACATATTACGGAGAACAATTTATAAAATACATATAATCCAAGTTTTATTGATGAATAATACATTTATCACATATTTTAATATAATGCGTCAATTTCTTATCAAACAAGTCCAAAATATATTTTAAAACAACTATAATACATATATATTATATACATAATTCATTTTTAATACATATTGCAGATTTATCATAGTATTGTTATAAATGGTAATAAATAAAAAATATCGCTAAAATTAGTAATTATTTATTAAAAGATGTTTAATATAGAAATCAAGTAATATGTATCTTTAAATTTGCTCGTTTTTTTTTTAGTTTGTTTTTAAAAAAAAATTCCTTTTATGACAATATAATAATTTAAACTCTTTAAGTAACACATTTAAGATTATAAAATTAAACAATTTGCTTTGATACATTCTACGTAATATTGATTTAAAACAAAATATAAAGATCTTATCTATTTTTAAAAAAATGTTATGTCAAGTAATAATACTACAAACAAATTAAAGCGAAAGAAATATAAATGATGATGCATCTAGCAAAATGTCGAAAATGTCCCCCGTTGCATAGCGTAGTTGGAGGAATGGACAGAGAAAGTGGCCGACACTTTTTCATTAGACGCTCTACATTGTATATTACAAATAATTATACATTATATTATAAATATACAAATGTTATTTTAATTATATGATTTAATATTTGGAAGTCTCTGGAATTTTACACAATTTGTCTTACTAATTAACTGTAGTGTTTTGTATGTATATATCATATTATAATAATTAGTAATAAATATATATAAAAAATATTTTGTGTACATTATATTATTATTTACAAAACTTCTTAAAAAATAAAGTAAAGGTTTTTATTTCTTTTGCATGTGTTATACATCCATTTTTATTTTTTTATTTTTGATAACCGAGAAATCCGTCCGTGACCCGCCCTTTGGACCAATCACAGCCTTCTAAACTCGGTGGATAATGGGCCCGCCCCTCTACCCTTCTCCACTTAAATACCGAGCTTCGCTTTGCATGGTGTGGGGCTTGAACCTGCGACCTAAGCCACAAATCCTCCACCTTTTGCCACTTGAGCTAGGCCTTGGGGCTGTGTTATACATCCATTTACTATCTAAATTTCACCTTTTCATTGTTCATTTAAGAAAAATTTTGCGGTAGGATTTGAACTATAAAGGCAGTAGTAACATGCGTTTAACCCACACATCAAGCGTTATTGTTACCACAAAACGAAAGCCCTTGTTCTATTAGGAATATATCTAGGATTTCAGTGGGTATAGAGAGAAATTCCAGTCTCTTTTCAAGTAGAGAGTCAATGAATTGAAAATTCCACAAAAGTTCAAACAGAAACCAATAACTGCACCAGATTCAACAAAGAAGCATTTCACAAATGTCTCATTGTTATAAAGCTCATAGGCTATGGAAAACCAGCAACAGGAGAAAGAAGAAAGACGATACTCTAAAGTACTTTGCACATGATCTCGAGCCTCAAAAGACCATTTTATTCCCAAACGCAGGTTTCCTTCCTGCAACGCAACAAGACAATGTACAGTATCAGTACAAGTTTGATGCACACGAATAATCACAACACAAAGTTGCAATCTTAACCAATACAATGTTCAATGTTCAGAGTCAAGTGTCAACATTGCATTTTATGATGCCTAGAAATAGAACAGATAAATAAAGAGGAGTTTGTCTTCGATAGTTTCTTTTGTGCGTTATGGATAAATTATTTTCAGAAGCTTCCTTAGTCAAGTGATTAAAAATTGATGAACTATTCTGTTAATTACAACAATAACATACCCAGTGTATTCCCATAGAGTAAGGTCTGGAGAGGATAGAGTGTATGCAGACCTTACCTATACATCAGAGGTGAGGCGGAGGGGCTACTTCCGATAGACCCTCAGCTTATGACAAAAACATAGTAGAAAAAGATGTAATGAAAGTACAAACCACATTAGGTAGTGACAAAACAACGGATAGTAGCAAAACAATACTACAACCAAGTAATATTACAATCGAACTACATGAAACAACATATATCAACAAAAATCAAAGAACAAGAAACTACAAGCACAACACTAACTACTAGTAAGGGCACCAAGCACTCCTACCTGCTAGCATGGACGCACTCTTACCTACTAACCTTCTACCCAAATTTGCATTCTCCACAACTTTAGATCCTATCTAAGATCATGTCCACAGTAAGTCGCAATTGTGCCATGTCCTCCTCTTTCCAATACTTCTTCTGTCTACTTCTACCTCTTTTAAATCCATCCATAGCCAGTCTCTCACACCTCCGCACTAGAGCATCCGTACATCTTCTTATCACATACCCGAACCATCTCAATCTCACTTCCTGCATCTTGTCTTCCACCGAAGTCACTCTCACCTTGTCTCGGATATCCTATCCTATCTCTCCTAGTAAACCCACACATCCATCGTAACATCCTCATATCCCCCACCTTCATCTTATGAATGTGAGAGTTCTAAACTGATGAACACTCCGCCCTATAGAACATAGATAGCCTAACTACCACTTTGTAGAACAATAGAATATAGTTTGTGAGACAATTATTAAAGGGGTTCAGGCTCATATATTTTGGTGATGGGGCAAGGCAGCCAGGACTTAAAAAGTCAATACACATTGACTATCAGCTCATTGTATTTACAAAGGGATCATCATCAGTTAAGTGGAATCACAAGTTCAAACAATGACGAAATGCCTATGGATAATTATAATACCAATGAAGCTCAGTACTTGGAAGAAAATTCTGAAATTGATGAAGCAACTTGGAAAGAAATAGAGCTTAAAAAACCCCATGGTCCAGAAAATAATGGGGAAATACCTAACATGAACTAAACCACATAAACATCTCGCTCTTACGTTTTGAATAAGGTAATCTAAAGAGTGATTCAAAAATGATACTCAAATCCCCTCCAGATTCTATGTTCAACAAAATGGGAAATTTGTCAATAGCTGGCATTTGCCTGAACTGCAGGGTCTACAACCCATTCTTAAGAAATAGAAGTACAAAGTGATAGCTTGTAAGATTATGAAAGAATATATGATAACAGTGTGATTGCACGATAAATCATAGACAATAATATGATTCAGTAAGAAGTCATATTAACTACAAGGTTTCTTCAGAAAGCTGGAGTTCACAAGGAACTGAACTTACAAGAGTTGATAAAGATACTTGCATCCAACTATTCTTATTTTGGTTAAAACTCCTTGTATGTTAACTGATTACCAACATATGAGATCCATCTCTCCAAATTTTATTGACACATTTTCAGAATGACTCACCATTTAATTGCTGAATTTTCCAGATTCCTTGCAAACCCTAAAAAAAAATACTTGGATAACAAAAAACGATCAAGTTCTGATAGCTCCATATAACCCCAAAAATGAATCATGGCATTATAAGTGCCACATCCATCCCTATCATCAATATTGACCAACGAATAGATGTTAACTGAACATAACTGGATTTATCGCAATTAAAAACTGTGATATATGGTCCCATCCAGACTGTCAGTGGCCAGTAAATGGCTCCCATATCTCACCATTATGTTTTAACTCCTCCAAACTTCCATTCTCCCATTTTTCAAACAAAAATTTCCAAGACTAAGATCCATAGCATACTGCAGGTGCAGAACAAGATTCATTGATTATAGTTGATAATCGATATTACTTCATAATAGTAAGCATGTTTTAGTGTTTTTTTCAATTGCTCCTCTTTTGGATCATCTGTCTATAGCTTCTTTAGCCTCACTTTGAGAAGCAATAATCAATAAGTTTATTTATGAAATTTAAAATTATCTCTTTTGAAGAAAATCCATTCTCATTCCGGTTTTCTAGCACAAAATCTTGTTCTACACGTTCAATATGCTATGCATCTCAGTTGTTCTAGTGAATTTTGTTCGAAAAATTGGAGAATGGAGCTTGGAGAAGCTTTACACCGGTTTTAGTGGCAAGATATGGGAGGATTAGGCCATTTTCTAGCCACTGCCAGCGGGGCAGGAGGGTTTTAAAGGAGCGTATATTAAAAACTGCAATATATAGCTCTGTTATGGATTTAACACTCGCTAGCAGGGATAGTCCAGCTGGAGCTATATATCGCAGCTTTTAACTTCGATAAATCCAGTTATATCCAGTACAGTTTCAACATCCCATTTTCGTGATTTAATTAGTTATTTGTATCATTTTAGTTCCGAACTCTAGGAGATAGCCTAGAACCTAAACTGGTTTTCAATGAATATCACTAAATATGCAACAGACTGTATCATCACCATAGAGCTAGTGAGAAATAGGCATTTCATCCTCCAAATCCACCACCCAACAAATCTGTCTTCGTCATTCATGAGAGGCCCAGCCAAAACATTCATTGCTTAGGTTAAAACACATGGAGAGGGTGTCAACCATCTAGATTCTTTAAACCAGCTTTGGGGCATCCATTGATCATAAGAAAGAAGAAAGACAAAGAACTGTTAAGAAAACCATCATTCTAAATGGCAAGCTATAGACTTCAAGAAAAAATCATTTTTATAGTTGATATATCTTATGGATTAAAGGTTATTCAGTAATCACATGGGAATAGAAGTTATGATTAACCTACACAATGTTTCTACTAATAATGTGGAAACTATTGCTTCTCAAACTGAAGCTAAAGAAGCACCAATCTTTAAGTTGAAACTTGTAGGAGTGTCTGGGTGCATTTGTATATAAGGTTTGAGTAAAACCCATGTACTTTTGTGATATAATACAAAGTTAGCAATTTCAAAAAAAAAAAAAAACTTTTAAACCACAATGGAAATAAAGTGAAGCTTTAATACTACACTGTTGAAGCCCAAAATTGATTGATTAGGTACAAGCTATACTTGCTCGGATACCACCACACTAACCTTCAAACACTGTTCTTATACTCTATCAATATTTGAAAGTCACCACCTTTTCTCAACTGAACATAATTTCTAAAGGTTTTATCGTTGAGAATAGCAATGGAAAAAATAGGTCTTCACTCTAGTAATGACCTCATCTAGTCGAGAATCTCTAGTGAGATAAAATAGAAAAGCTTTTACTCACTTTACAGACAAGTCTAATAGCCATTTTTCCACAGAACAAGTGATTAATTCATCTTCAAAATTATATGGTGCCACCTGCCTGTTAAGTATGGTTTAATTCTCCTCTAGGACCCCGGAAAACTCTGATACTACTGAATACAAAAGTTAGCCAGAATTTCAAAATGATAATGCATCAGAATGTGAAAGCATGTCTCATCCATTGTTTATGTATTTATTTATAGATACAACCTTGTCTTATTTTACCTAGATTACTAATCTCAATGATTGTGGGATTTCACTGGGTATATTGTTCTTATTGTACTAATCTCAGTGATCATAGATACCACTTTTAAAAAAATGAAAATTATGGATGCCACTCTTATAAAAGTTGCTTATTTACGTTATGATTAATTAGTCATCAAATTATTAGCAATCAGTTGTCTGATAAACCAAAACATTTTAAGAGTTACATGACTGTCTACCACTTTACCATGACACATACTGGCCGCCATTAGCAACAGCTGGATCGCAAAAGCTCAATTGGCCAAAGATAAAGCACAATTAAGGAAAGTTATTGGTATTATTTTCCCTCAGCAAATTCTGTGTTTCATTAACTTTGGTAGGTTGAGGAATGGCAGGTCTATTTAAAAGCATCCAAGGGCCTGATCCAATGATCAATGAATGAGATGACAACCACAAGAGATCAAGGTTAAAATCCTACCAAGGCTGAAACCGCTAGGTGATTGATTTTTTTCCCATCCAGGCAGATTTACCTGGTACTTACGATGGGGGTAGCCGGTAAACAATCGAGATGCAGCATGAGCTAGTAGGGACAACACTGGTTAGACTCTTAGATTGGATAAGTAAACAAGCTCATAATCAAGCTCAAGCACGAAATTTCATCATCAAAGGTCACACTTTATTAGAATTTAATCCAAATTAAGCAAATTTGACAACAATTAACAGAACAGACTAGTAACCCTAAATCTTAATTGCCCAGCAGACAAGAATAAATCTCCCTCATTAGCATAAAAACAAAATGATAATATTAAAAGTGCAGCTGATTAAATTACCATACAACGCCTAAGACGAAGAAGAAGAAGGAGAAGCAAGCATCTCCATCATTTTCTTGTCCCTCCTTTCCATTGCTACATCCCACACGTCATTCCCAATGTGCTTCGGCTGCAAACAATGACCCAAGAAAACGAATTGGGTGTCAAAATCTGCCGGAAAAAGAATGATAGCAAATACCCAAAAGGGAAAAAGATCAAATATTGGATCTGGGTAAAAAGGGGATTACCCTGCCATGAGCAGCTTTGTGGATGAAATACTGAGCATTACCCATAACGCAAAGAAAACCAGCTATGATTCCTAGTGGAAGAACAGCTTCTAACCACCTCAAACTCATCTTCCTTCGTTCCCTTTTTCTTCTCTCTCTCGTTGTTTTACCCTTTATACTGATTTGATTGATTTGCAGTCGCCAATTCTCCAGAAAATGGATTCTGCCATTCCCTTTTAGTTCAATAATCCTCTAAACTCTCATTGGTAAAACTGGGCCATAACTTAGTCCAGGCCCATTTTGTATCTGCTTGAAAGGCCTGGCCTGGCCTCTCTTTAATTAATGAAAAAAGAAGAAAATGCTCTATAACTATAGTTTGCATATTTACGGAATATAGCTACAGTTTAAGTTATTTCGTTGTATAATTCACGGGTACATTTGTATAATTGAGTCATTTTTGCATAAACTCGAAATAACGAATTTATACAAACACAAATATCTGAATTTTAAACAATTATACAAATTATATTATACAAAACTATATTATACAAAAATTATACAAATTATATTATATAAATTCTAAATTATACAAATATGCGAATTATACAAACTCGAAACCTCAGCCCACGTAATTGTCATTGAATGTTGGTCGCGAGTGGTAATTAACGAAAATTATAGCTATGGTGACTAATTAACTAGTATATGTTTGTTTAACCAGGTAATTTCACTACTTAATTATACAAATATTTGTATCATATTTACTAATTCTTCATATAGTTTGAAATAATTATATAGTGTCTCACTATTTAATAATTTTATATTAAATACACTTAGATATACATGTATTTTTGCTACCAAATATATTCTGAAATTCCGGTGAATTTGTGCTTGAATTCATTTTATTTCAAATCCGTGTCGAATTGTAGAAGAGACCAATGAAGAGTAAGATAGATTAAGGGCCGGTAGGCGGGTCTAGAATAAAGAAGGGAGTGTCCTAGTTGTTTTTTTTTTTACGAAATGTGAGCTATCTAGGCACAAAGCCCAACAAGCCTGGATTAAATCCAGTTTTTGCTCATTTTTTTTCTATTTTAGCCTACCTCATTGATTAACAGATTAAGAATTAAGAGATTTAGATGAATTAAATTAGTACCAAAAACCCCTCTTTGTCAAAAACTAGTACATAAGGAGAGAGGCGGGCGAGAAAAGATAGAGGCGGGCAAGAGAGTCAATATATCTAGGTACATGTGAATCATGCTTGAATATAGTGTATATGGAATAAATTACATTTAATTTTGACCTCATATATCCAAGATACACGTATATGGATGCGCCAGATAAATACATGTATCTGGATGTGCCAAATACATTTATCTGGAGACCAAAATCTGACACGAATGATAATTTCAAAAATACACTATAAGACACATAATTAGATCTTAAACTAGTGATATTTGTGTTGTTTGCCCATAATTAATTAATCAGAAATAATTGAAAGAATATTTGGTAATCATGTATCAACTAGGAAACAACTCCACAAGATAGGTATAAAGTCACTGTACACTTTAATTACCTTCCTCAAACCTCACTTGTGAGAAATTTTACTGAATATGTTTTTATCGATATCTCAAAAATTTACCAAAAGTCATTCTTACGTATAACAAAAAAACATTGTTTTAAACATATAATATAATTTTTTTGAAAAAAAAATCACAGTTGAACTTTTGCATTCATGTGTATGCATGCTAGTCATGAAAAAGGAAAAGAAGAAAAAAAAAAAAAAGAAGGGAAAAGGCTATTCAATAATGCTTGGGACTTGTTGTTTTAATCTTTCACATTCAACTTGCCATTTATATACTTCGTAAATGGTAATGATACTGATTAATACAATTCATAAGATCCATTTATGTTAAATAAATAAAGTGAGAATACTCATGATAAATTTGTTAGTCATTTAAGTTTCTTCTCAAGAAGAAGAAAAAATGGAAGGATCTATCAAAGAATTCAACTTCACCAATAAGATAGGTCCTCTTAATTCACATGGATAAGATATAAGATCATTTATCTAAGTTTGAGTATTCAAAATAAACAATTCATTAAATATATTCTAATTTACTCCTAGTCATGACTCATTTCCAACTCAGTCTAGTGTACAACTTGCATCTCTATCTTAGTCTAAGTTTTCAATACTTTCTTTGTCTTAATTTATATTCTACTTTTAATTTATGCGGCGATATTTGGATTTTAAGAGTCAAATGACCATGTTTTTACATGTCATTTAATTTATTTTTTTTATTGTGTGTTTATAGAATATTTTACATAGTTTTCAAATATGTAAATTTTATTTTTAAAAACTTAAAAAATCTATATCAAAATTCAAGATGAAAATTAAGAAATTAACTCTCGAAATCTAACTATGACGGGACAAAGTGAGTATATCCATATTTTAAATGAATTTCTAAACATAAATATCTTGTTTAAACAAAAGCTACCAAATCCAACTGAACAAAATGTCACGACCTTAGTCTTTTGCTAAGCACACCTGTGACACTTACAAACTGCTCGCGTTCTTACACCCCTTGTTTGAAATCTTACTATGCCAAGTCAACCTAAAACTCTAAGAATCACTAAGAGATTATGAAAGACAGAACACAAGAGGATTGCTAGGAAAAATTGTATTGTAGAGAACTTTGATTTTTGCTTGATGAATTTACAAACGGATTTACAAATGAATGCCCCTCAATTTATTCTACTTACTTAGGGGTTACTATGTAAATAATAATTGTTAAGCAGTACATATTTACAAATAAGCCTCATACTAGAATACTTTATATATCTTGAATGTTCTAAGGACTTTTCATGTAAATCTATGAAATTGTAAGGTCTTCCAAGAAATACTCCACATATCTCTAAAATATTACATTAAGGACTATGTGATACTTATGTGGCGCTTATATGATATGATGATGTGGTGGGTCGTCACAAAAAACTCCTTAAATCTTTTTCCATACATATACACAGGCATTCCCACATATACTTTTTCATATACTTTCATCAATTAGATACATATTAAACAAATAACTAGATACATATTAAACAAATAACAAAATGGGTAACCAAACAGAACCATTCCTAAGTAATGGAAAGTTAAAGAGAAAAGCAGGACCATCTCTTTGATGAAGCAATAGAAAGTTGCATAGGTGAATTTGGATGGGCACAATTTTTACAAGCCATTTTTGTCTCTCTTGCTTGGTTCTTTGATGCTCAACAAACTTTTATTAGTGTTTTCACTGACGCACAGCCTTCGTGGCATTGCATATCATGTAATAACTCTTCTTCATTCATTGACAACAACTTTTGTACTCTCCCCAAAGGTACATGGGCATGGGATTTACCTGCCCAAATTTCAGTTGTTTCAGAGTGGGCTTTACAATGTGGTGGATCGATCGTCCCTGGCCTGCCAGCATCTTCCTTCATCATGGGATGTCTTATAGGTATACAAATTCATGATTTGAATTTAACGAGTTTAGTGTTTTGACAACAAGTCAAACATTTACTACTTATGTTAGTCGTAAGAAGAATGACATCTCTTCTATATTTGGAAAAAAATTGTATTCCAATTTTACCCTTAAATGATATGACTTGTTTTTAGATTCACATTTTATAGAAGTTCATTCTTACTACTTCTGATGATTTATTTGCTTTGCATATTGATTCACTCCTAATACTCGGGGTTTGCCTTTTGCTTGCAGGAGGTTTCCTTCTATCAACCTTAGCTGACTCCTTGCTAGGTCGAAAAAACTGCCTGATTTTGTCATGTCTTCTAATGTCAATTACTGGAGCAATCACTGCTTATTCAACCAATATATGGATGTATTCATTCTTAAGGTTTCTTTCTGGATTTGGAAGAGCTACAATTGGAACTTGCGGGCTTGTCTTGTCCACAGAGCTCGTGGGAAGGCGTTGGCGAGGCCAAGTTGGAGTCATTGGTTTCCTTTGTTTCACAACAGGGTTTCTTTCTTTACCAACTTTGGCTTATATAAACAGAGGATCTTCGTGGCGAATTCTTTATCTTTGGACTTCTTTACCTACAATTTTATATGCATTTTGTAGTTAATGAATCTCCTAGATGACTTTATATCAAAGGGAACAAAGAGGGATTTGTCCAAACTTTGAAAAGCATTGCACCTCCCGCAACAAGAAGTAGTTTAACCTTAAGCTATTTCGGATCATTCATGGAATTAGAAAATCAAGAAGTACTCCACAACAACAACAGCAACAACACGATCGATTTATATTCAGCTATAAAGATGTTAATGGAGAGAAATTGGCCATTTCGTCGATTAATTAGTGACAGTAATGAGTGTTGGATTTGGTATTGGCATGACTTACTATGGTATTCCATTAGGTGTTGGATGTTTAAATTTCAATCTCTACATAAGTATTACAATAAACGCGTCATCTGAATTGCCATCTTCTGTTTTGATTCTCTTGTTTATAGGGAAGCTTAATAGAAAATGTTCACTATTAGGATTTGCTATGCTAAGTGGAATTTTTAGCATAGGTTGTGTTATAATTGATGGAGGAAGATTTGAAGGATTACAAATAGGTGTTGAATTGATTTCATATTTTAGCGCGTGTACAACGTTTAGCATTCTATTGATCTACACATTGGAACTTTTCCCAACATGTGTGAGGAACTCAGCAGTGGCAATGGTGAGACGAGCTATGGTTCTCGGAGGAGCCTTAAGTCCAATGCTAATCGGGGTTGGTAGGAACAACGAGTGGCTTTCTTTTGGTGTGTTTGGATTAAGCATAGCTACATGTGGTTGTTTTGTTGTGTTTTTGCCAGAAACTAAGGGAAGAACACTTAGTGATACAATGGATGAAGAAGAGAATAAGGATATAACATTTGTATGTTAAATGATGTTTATGAAACTGTTGAGAAGAGAAATAAAATTGATTTTATACTTCTTTCGTATTAGTTATTTTATTTTTTTACACGTTTTTTAAGAAATTATTAATAACAATGATAATTTACTAATTTACTCTTTAAGATATTTTTTTTTTTACAATTTTACAAATTTTGTTTATACTTTCAAAAAGAATAATTGCTAGGGTAATGAAAATAAAAAATGATAGTTTAATTTTTGTTAATCGCTAAATAATTTTAATAATTATTTTTAGTAATTTAGATAACTAATATAGGATAGAAAAATAATACCAAATGTTTGGAGTATGATGAATTAGGTTAAGTTTTATACTTTTAAAATTATTTAAAGAAGGAAAATAGCAATTTGAAATAATGGTTAAAAAAACAAGAAGTTGAAAAGTCAAAATAATGGGAAAAAGTTAAAAAGTAAGAGAGAGAAGGAACTTGACCTATTTTTCTGAAAATGGGACCCAATTATCCACTTGTCAAGTTATGAAAGGAGGCTCATACAACTTTTGTATGCCACCTCATATTTATCCCTCAAACACCATAAAAATTTTCGTTTATGTTATATTGTCTATGTTCAACAATAGTTATTCATTATTGACTTGATATAGGCATTAAGAAGCAGTAAATGATAGGGTAATTTTATCAAATCATCTTTATTAAATATAAGTCATCTAAACATTTAAAAATGAACAGTATATAATAGCAAGAATAAAGTAGTCATGACGAGAGGGAGTTGCTCGGATGATAAGCACCCCCCACTTTCAACCCGAAGGTTGCGAGTTCGAGTCGCCAAGGGAGCAAAAAGGGGTGGGAGCTCCTAGGGAGGGTAAAAAAAAGAATAAAGTAGTCACAAAACGATAAATTATTAATTCATTAATTTTATAAGCTGGACAAGTATTGTTGAATATTTCAAAATAGTATAGTAGAGAAGTAAAAGTAGACAAAGAAAGTTGTTTTATATATGGGAAAAGGACAAATATATCCCAGAACAATCGTAAATAGTATGTAGATATCCGTCATACTTTTGGGACTTTGGTGCTCTTGCCGTCCAAAAACTTGGGCATATATGCCCTTCACTCTAACAGAAGACTAAATAGGAACATATGGTGCAATCTTATCCGTTGATCCGATATTTAATAAATGTCGGATCGGTGAGTAAGATTATGACACGTGTATGTCCGTTAGTATAAAGGATATATATGCTCTAGTTTTTGGACGGCAGAGGCATCAATGTCCCAAAAGTATAACGGAGAGTACCTGCATACCATTTACAATAATTCAGAGGTATATTTATCCTTTTTCCCTTTATATATTAATGATTGAATTAGATTGGTGCCTTTGTGGAATCCCCACACATTTCAATTATTGAATAGCATTCACACTTGTTTGAGGAAATATATTGAAAATGCATGATCATAACTAGTAAAGTAGCTCGTGTTTCGTGCAGTTATAAATCATGATATTCATATGTAAGTAATATTGTTGTAAATTTAGTAAATAATTGATATTGTTGTATATCTACTCAAGATTAAAGATAAAATTAATTTTTTTGTTGTACATACATATAATAATCAACTTTTTATGTAATATGTAATCATATAGAAGTTACAATTTTTTTATTATTAGAAGTAGAACTTAGATAAAGTGATGAACTGTCTTTTTCATAAAGAAAGTATACGTGGGCGCGTGTGAAAATAAGTTGTTGCTAAAATACATGTGTCTTTGCCCTTTCCAATTCTTCTTCGGACCCACTTTTAAAAATTGAAAAGTTTCAAAAGTTTAAAACCTCTCAACGGTAATTTTTTTTTTTTACAATCTCAAATCACTTCAAATTTCGAATTTAGCTGAATAAGGAAACAACAATCTAATGTCAAAATAATAAACTTGTTGTAAAACTTAAGAACAAAAGAACAATATAAAGATGAAGACAAGAAGAATATAACACAAGAGGAACAATATAATATAACTTTTTTTCTTTCATGTATTCACCAAATCTTCAAGTGTATACAATATGAACCCTTATGCCTCTATTTATAGTGTAACATAGAGGCATACAAAAGGTTAGTCATAAACATGACATTAACATGAATATAATGGAGGAAGTTATGGAAGTGAAATGTTACAAGAATAACAGTTATAAAGTTGGAGGTTATGGAGGTTATGGTTATCTTCATAATGGAGGAAAGTAATGGAGATAATGGGTGAGAGTAACTTTTTGGTGTAGTGGACATCCACACTATAATATTTTATAAACTCCCCTTGGATGTCCATAGATAATATGCCTCGTTAAAACCTTACTAGGAAAAAACCCTGCGGGAAAAAAAATTAGTGAAGGAAAAAAAGTACACATATCTTTTAATACGCTTTAAATGTTGCCTCGTTAAATACCTTACCAAGAAAACCCAATTGGGATAAAACCATGGTTAAGGAAAAGAGAACAACACGTATTTTTCTCCCCCTGATAAAAACTTTACTTGATATCTCGGAGACGATGCATTCCAATCTTATATCACAACTTCTCAAATATTGATGTTGGCAATCCTTAGTGAATAAGTTTTCAAGATTATCACTTGAATGGGTCTTTAAACGTCTATCTCACCATTTTGTTGAAGATCATGTGTGAAAAATACTTTTGGTGAAATATGTTTTGTCCGATCTCCTTTGATTGTATCCTCCCTTTAATTGAGCCATGTATTATTTTCGTATATGGTGGCTGGAATATCCTTTTCAAAAGAAAATCGTATATTTTTTTAATATGATAGATCATGATTCCAACCAAACACACTTTCGACTTCATTCATAGATCAATATTATTTCTGCATGATTTGAAGAAGTGGTTACTAATGTGATTCTTTGGATTTTCAAGATATTGTTGTTTCTCCATATGTAACTAAATAGTTCATTTGCGATCGAGCTTTATGCAGATCAGCATCTACATAGTCAAATGATTTTTGACTCGGGGATTGATCATTTCAATTTTATTGAAGCTCGTCTTTTTTTCTGAAAGAAAATCACACATCTTCTATGCGTTGAGTCACTTGCTTTGTTAGTTTCTTGTCATAACTTGAATGGTAATATGACAATCTTTTCACATAACTTTCGTTATGTATATCAAATAATCTTCTAGCATTTGCATAACCAACAATTTGTAACTGCACCAATTGCACTAATACATGACATTTTAAATCATTTTCATGAGATCAAAAAGATTTTTTCTCTGTGTTAAGCAGTGTCAAAACCATTGGGTACCCAATGGAATTGCTTTAACACCTTTTAAATCCTTCACGGATTTTCATATAACCTTCATCATCTAGTTAGACATAATAATAATTCATTATACATATTCAAGTATTTCATCGATTGTCAGACTGAAACAAGTCTCATTGCATCCATCACTGGAGAATATATCTCCATTTAATAATGTTAGGATTTTTGCGAAAACCCTTTATGTCTCGAGGCACAAACCGCACTTTATATCTTACGGTTATACTTTCGCACAATGATTCATTTGTACCACACTGACATTATATTTTGATCCATGAAATATAAGATCAAAAACATCACTTTTCTAAGTGAAACAAAATATACTTGAAAAGTGCCAATCATTTATTTGTCCACACTATATGACATATTCAAATTTAAGATCTTCGTAACCATTTATAACATTGAGTGCTACTTCATATCAAAGATACTGTCGACGACCATTTTGATATCGATTTCATTACGACATAACTTATCGAGATCTCTTCATTTTTCATCATTTTCAGGTACCTGAGCCTTTGCCAAGGTTTTATGAAGTGTTATGTCATAGTGCTCTTTCAAAGCACTTACCTCATTATCATGACCATTATGATAATTTGCTCCTCTCCTTCCTCAAGGAGTTTTACGTTTCAAATCGATTGGTCTATCATGCTTCTGGCGTACCATAGACTTTGTCCTTCAAGGACTATTTATTAGAGCATTTGCAGCTTAATTAAAATATTGAGTCAACAAATATTTCTGGCAAATTATTTGCAACATTTTGCAAATGAATTATCTCTTAAATTTCAAGTTCACATTTTTTTAACGAGGATCTAGATAATTCACCCCACACATAATTTTCAGCTGCTAAACATATCACCCCCTAGTGTTAGGAAATCTAACATTTTACCCCCAACCTCATTTGGGGATCCATCATTGTGCGTGGTGTAGCAATAAAATCATATGTGCACACATCAATTTTTTAGATGGAAATTATTTGGTTCCTGACCCTGAACCAATTGTGATGGGAGAACCTTGTTGGTTTGATGCATACATGTTAAATAAACTCATCTCATACCAAATTTTATTTGAGAGATTTGTTCTCATAATCAGTGGTCTAGCTATAATTGGAGGCAAACAATTTCTGCTAAACCAACCAATATTATCATAATTTTATAGTTTGGAACTATGCTCTTAATTTAACAATTTGAGCAAACAACCTTACAAAAACAATTTGTAAGTTGATACAAATGCACATGTGACCATACCATAGATGCATCTATTAAATCATAATAGTAAGCGGTCCACATGGCAGATGAACGGGTTCATATTCACCTATTTATATGTTCCAAATAATTTCAGGGGATACAATCCCAACCTTAGTTGATACAATGATCATTTTATCATGAGAACAAACAGCAAAAGAGAATTCTTGAAGAATTTTTTATTTCTTCAACATATAGCCACATGAATTCTTAATTTCTTTTGCATCACATTTGAATTGGAATGGCCAACCGATTATGCCAACGGATATTTATTCTCGTAAACTTTTAGTTTACTTTTGCATGTGATTCCATCATCATGCTCATATTTGTATACAACAAACAAGATGAAAAGATGGGTAATCTTATACGTAAATATTTATAAACCACTTCGGTTGTAGTAATTTGAAGATATTAAATTTTCTCATAATTTATAGTCTCAATTTAATAATTTTTATCTTTTGAATTCCTCCGAAACTTAAAAAGTTTCTTTTGAGACTTACTACAACCCCAATATTATGAACAATTTCATTCCTCCGGATAGTAACAAATTAGCCCTTTCGAAACTCTCAATTAATTTTGTTGCATGTACTATCACAAATTTCACAACACCATTCTTATGGTGACCATCTCCTTCAAGGAGAAAATTATTATTATTGTCATGGTCAAAATTATTACATGCAAGACTTATTTCTTGACAACCAATGACAAATTTGTGTTGCCACACAACAACATTTATTTTGGTCATGACTACAACCTTTATAAAAAAAATTTATTTCTTTCTTTTATCCTCCAATAGTTCATAATAAAACATACCACAATATTTATGTAGTACTCAGTATATGACCAAAATGACCATTTATGTCACTTTTATTTTTCAATCTCTCAAACCTCCCGTAGAGGTGAGATGTGACATTTATCCGACCATACATGCACATGTCCTTATCCATACGAATACAAGTCACATTTTCTTCAAGAAATATGCCATAACTATTTGTACATGCTCCATAAGTTTTTATTAGAAACTCATTGCCATGCTTCAAATTTATGTGACTCACCTCAACGCCATTTTAAGAGGTCAAATGTACCCAAATGTACTACCACTTTGTATTCCTTTATTTTGATGGAGGATTTACAAATCTTTTCAAATTGGGTTGAAACAACAATGTGCCCAATATCTTTTCATACCACTTTGATGGGTAAAAATTACATTCACATTTGAAGGACCATCTTAAGAAACAATGTGCCCAATAACCTTTCATACTACTTTGATGGACAAAATTACCTTCACATTTGAAGGACAATCTTAAGAACCCACAATGTTCTTCCTTTTAATTACCACAATGATGACCATTAACATTTTACCACTCATATTCATACATTCAATCAGTTGTCATTTTTCAGACATATTATGTACTGTACCACATTCACACAAAAGAATGGAGCAAATTAATTGGCCAAATTTGATGACTTTCAGTCAAAAGTATATAACTTTAAGTTAGTCATCATCATATCATCACCATAGTGCATTAGGACTTAAACTCAATGTCTTACCCATATAAAGACGCATTTGGTCATAAATCAATGGGACTTGAACCCAACTTCTTATTATCATGGTGCACCGAAACTCTAACTCGATGTCTTACCCACTTGTGCGGTGAAACTTGAATTCACCGTCTTACCCTCAATCAATATCTTAAAAAACCAAATAACATTACCAAAAAATAAATATTGAATACCATAAATATAATCTGAATTTGACTTAAAATTGAATAAAAATGAACAAAACTAATTAATTAGAACAACATGGTAAAACCATATAAAAGTCCCAAGTTAAAATAAATTAAAACATTTTAATAGTCCCTCTCAATATTGTTATGAAGATTATCATAATTTACTAACCATTTTAAAATAACCACAAAACAAGATTTGTTAGTACAAATAATATATAGGATATGAAGTATACCTTACAAGCGAAGAATTACTAGGATAATTCATAAAAATCAAGAAATATCTACCATTGATTTTTGACGGAGAATGAGCAACTCGTGCTGATAACGTGTTGTAAAACTTAAGAACAAAAAAACAATATAAAGATGAAGACAAGAAGAATATAAGACAAGAGGAACAATATAATATAACTTTTTTTCTTTCATGTATTCACCAAATCTTCAAGTGTATACAATATGAACCCGTATGCTTCTATTTATAGTGTAACATAGAGGCATACTATACAAAAGGTTAGTCATAAACATGATATTAACATGAATATAATGGAGGAGGTTATGGAAATGAAAGGTTACAAAAATAATGGTTATAAAGTTGAAGGTTATGGAGGTTATGATTATCTTCATAATGGAGGAAAGTAATGGAGATAATGGGTGAGAGTAACTTTTTGGTGTAGTGGACATCCACACTATAATATTTTATAACAAAATTTGTTTATTTAGACTTTTTTTTTGGACTATTTTTTTTTTATTTTTTGATTTTTCAAGCTAGGTTTAGATTTTTATATCGTCTATCTATATAATTATATAAAAGCATGATTGACCAAAATATCCCAAAAAGTTGATTGACTTATTTGTCTTTTTAAATTAAAATTTCCTCCATCTAAAAAATTACTATATGGTATAAGTGTAATTTTATATTAGGACTAAACAAAATATTTTTCTACTAAGACTAAGTTCATTGCAGGATACATTTTATCATACTAATATATAGTAGAACCTTAATATTGAATCTATTAAGGTTTTCACATCTTTGGATTATTAGTAATATATAAATGCGTATGAGGATTTAGAGTTAATACTCTGTTTATGTGACAGTAAAAGAATCAGAAAATAAAAAAGCGAGTCAATGGTATGACATGAAACGCCAATAATCGAGTTGTTATTATTATATATAGAAGATTGGACAATATATATATAATTGTGACAAGTTTATCTGATAGGTTATGGTCCGATATGTGGATCATATGCATGCCACGAATTCAAAACTCCTTTATTAAAAAATGTTATTTTTTTTTTTGTTTCTCAGTTGGTGTTAAACTATCAATACGAATGTCGAATGCATATGAAATCTTGAGTAATTCAAATTCGTAAGAAATATTGAAGAGATAAAATACTTTTTACTAGATTCTTTTTTCATATTCACGACTTGTACTCTAAAACTTTAAAGAAATTCTAACCATCACACCAAAACGCTCAAAATATACCAATAACCATTTAGTAAAGTGTCACATACAACCTAGCTATAAGGTTGTACATAGGTCTACAACAAATGAGAGTCTTTTTTTCATTTTAAAAAAAAATGATCAAGAGGAAACAAACAGTCTAGAAAAGTAATATATATAAATGAAAAATATTGATATCCTTTTTGCCTTATAGCACTCATCATAGGAGTTGTTGTTTTCTACTCAATTTGCTTTTGGTTTTATGCATTTGTCACATCCTTTTCTTCTTCTGCTATACTATACCCTTGCCTTCATGGCTCTGATTCCCACCACTTCAATTTAACACATGTTGTGAGAGCAACAAAATTCTTAGACTCCGATCCATACAAAACACTAGGGGTGGATTTAGAGGTCGGAAGGGTGTTCATCTTAATCATCTCATTAAAAAATTATAGTTTATACATAATTATATATATATATATATATATATATATATATATATAGGCATAATACATAAATATGTTCTTTAACTTGATCACAACTCATATTTATATCCTCCAATTTTGAATGCGCAAAAATAGTCACTTTAACTTGTATAAAATTAAACAAATAGACATGCATGTCCTACGTGACATTTTACATGATAATTTTCATCCTATATAGTGTCCTGTGTGTATTATGTCACGTAGGACTCATGTGTCTACTTGTTCAACTTTTTACAAGTTAAAGTGTCTATTTGTGCACACTCAAAGTTGAAAGACATAAATGTGAAATGAGGTAAAATTAAATGGCACATTTATGTATTATGCCCATATATATATATTTATTTATTTATTTTTATTTTGAATTTTCTCATACAAGATGACACCTTGCCACCGCACGCCAAACATATACTATATAGTTTATGAAAGGTTCATAAATGATACTCTTTGAGTTACAATTTATTTCTATTAGTTTGATTTGACGTGAAGTTTAATAAAATAAATTAAAATTTTAAATCTTATAATTTTAAACTAAAAATGCATCAAATGTATAATATTGCAGTTGAATCATGATCTTTGGGCATTACACATTGTAGGTCTTGGATGTGATTTAAATACCCGATAGATCTAGTAATTAAGGCTCTAGAGATGTCACGGAACACGACTTTGTTCCTTAATGATAATGAAACATATTGAAATTTCTTTACGATAGTACTCATTGTTACTTTATGAGTAATTATATGACATAAGTACTACTTGGATGCAAAATAAAATTTCTCCTACCTACATAGTTAGATGAATTACATATAGATTTTAGAAGTTTTTGTGTTTTGAAAATTAACACTTACAAATTACTAACATACTTTAGATAAGCTTTAAATTTGGTTTTATCACAATTTAAGGCTTTTCGCCTCTAAAACTAAATAATTTTTAAATAGTTTAAAAGTATATTCAGTATGTTTACATTTGTCTTCAAAATTTTCATAATTTAAAAATGTAGAATAATAGCATTATAATTTACTCTAGATTTAATTTCAACATCAAAATTTAGTACATTAATATTATACGGATATTATTACAATTTTCATTTTTTTACACAAACGAATAAAAATAAAATTCTCAAAAGTAAATTTAAATTATATTAAATTGACTTTGAGTCCCAAAAGTTATTAAAAAAAGCTGACAAGTCAAATTATTGAAACCAACGTGAGGAAGAAAATATAAAAGGAAATAAACACACATGAATATTGGGTTGGAAGATTTATAGGAGAAATTAGGAAAAGTAAATTAGTTTGTAACTGATTTGAAAATAATGTTTAACAAAAATGTCTTTTTCGTTCATTATTAGTATAATATATATATATATATATATATATATATATAGAGAGAGAGAGAGAGAGAGAGAGAGAGAGAGATAAGAAGAAAGACAAAAGGTGAAAAGATTTGTAACTGATTTGATATTATATTGTTTTAATGAGGAATTTGACTTTTGGGTTCATTATAATTTATAAATATGTAGTTGAAGAAAATAAGAGTAGAAAGTGATATTTTTATAATATACATGTCTTAGAGGTTCGATAGTTTTGATGGGCATAAATGGGCTACTTGAATAACGGCAAGGGTATTTTTAGATCAAAATGCAACGGAGGATACAATTATCCCACCTTTTTCAATAATGAAAGGAAATTATTGACTCTTCTCTAAGCAAGGGCTGATTTGCAAGCAGGTCGGATCAATCTAGATTGAGTATTGTAAAATTATATGTATGTATGATATAAAGAATGTTTGTGGTGTATAATTTAACGCATTATATAATTCTTACCGAATATTTATCTGAGATTTACCATTTATATTTACTTGTGGTTAGATGTTAAAGATGAAAGATAATAAGTTTATATAGAAATGTTTGTCATATATTGATATGTTTCAATTGATCTGCACCAAGTAGAAAATAGAGTTATAAGGAGAATCGATGAAAATTAGGATTTCACTTGAAATGCCAAATATATAAATCGATTAATCCTATCAAATTGATGGATTAAGGAGTAAGGAATTCACCTAGAATGGTGAAACTGTGCAATCTCCATTGGAGAAGCATGTGAAGAATAGGAGAACAAATCTCTCTGTATTGAATTGAACAATCTGAGATTCTGAGATTACAACTATGAACTAAACTATTTATAGAATTAACTGAAAAACTACTGCTAACAATCTCTAACAAACTTCTAACTGATTGTAACTAACTGATGGTATACAATGACGTGGACTAACCATTAACTAATAAATGGACTGATAAATATCTCAATACCCCCCCTCAAGTTGGAGGCGATATCAAGGCAGCCAACTTGTCCAGTAGAGCAGCATGTTTGATTCCAGTAAGTGCTTTAGTGAGTATGTCAGCCAGTTGATCACTGGTGCCAATGTGATGCAAACAAATGAGGCTTTCGTGAAGCTTGGTTCGTACAAAATGGCAGTCGACCTCAATGTGTTTTGTCCTTTCGTGAAAAACTGGATTACGGGCAATGTGTAATGCTGACTGGCTATCGCAATAAACAAGGAAAGGACCATTTCTAGGAATTGTGAGTTCATCAAACAATCGTTCCAACCAAGTTAGCTCACCAACTACCTTTCGTAGGGACCTGTACTCTGCTTCAGCTGAGGAAAGCGAAATGGTTTCCTGCTTCTTAGATTTCCAACTAATAGGACTAGAGCCTAATAATACAATATATCCACTGACTGATTTGCGGGAATCAGAACATGTAGCCCAGTCAGAGTCACAAAATGCTTGTACCTTGTAATCATCAGTAGAAGACATGAGTATGCCCAGTGTTGGATCTTTCTTAAGGTACCTGAGCATGTGGTAAGCAACCTGCATGTGAGGTTCTCTAGGATTCTGCATAAACTGGCTAAGATGTTGGACCCCATATGCAATATCTAACCTAGTATTGGTGAGAAAGTTGAGCTTCCCAATTAACTTTCTGTAGGAGCTAGGATCTGATAAAAGTGTACCCTCATTAGCTCTCAGTTTAATAGTTGCATCAAGGGGTGAATTGAAGCTGGAAAATTGAGAACATTGATAGTCTTTGAGAAGATCCAAAACAAATTTCCTTTGTGAAATGATGACTCCCACTGCAGTATAAAGGATTTCCAGACCTAAGAAGTAGTGTAATTTCCCCAGATCCTTGATCTTGAACTGATTGTGTAGGAACCCCTTCAAATTATTTATTTCTTCAATATCAGTACCTGTGAGCAAGAGGTCATCTACATACACAACTATAAAACAGTAGAAGACTCTTTTTTTCCTGTAGAACAAAGAATAATCATTGAGAGAATGAGTATAGCCCCTTGACTTAAGTGCATCAGACAGCTTGGCATACCAATGTCTGCTGGCTTGTTTCAGCCTATATAAGGACTTGTTTAGCTTGCATACTAGGCCAGAATCAGAAAGCTCAAGGCTTGGAGGAGGTTGCATATAAACCTCCTCATGTAAGTCACCATGGAGGAAAGCATTATTTACATCGAGCTGGTAGATGTTCCAATGCCTCTTCACAGCAACAACAATTAGAGCCCTCACAATTGTCATCTTAATAACAGGAGAAAAAGTTTCTGTATAATCTATACCATAGTGCTGAGTATATCCCTTTACAACAAGCCTTGCTTTGTACCTTTCTATAGTGTCATCTGCCTTATGTTTAATCTTGTACACCCACTTACAACCAATAGCCTTTTTCCCACAGGGAAGACCCATAAGAGTCCAAGTATTGTTGTCATGGAGAGCAGAAAGTTCTTGTATCATTGCAGCTTGCCATGCAGGGTCCATAGCTGCATCTTCATATGAAGATGGCTCACAGTCATTGGAGGCATTTAAAACTAAAGATTGACTGTCAGGATATAAGATATTAGAGCTCACATGATGATGAGTAGAAAAAAGAGGTATGTAGGGAAACAAGAGGGCTTGGTGTTGCAGGGTGATTTCCAGTGTGAACATAGTCTGTGAGATAAGCAGGTGTCTTGGGAATTCTGGTAGATCTCTTTACTGGTGGTTCAGGATTAGTAGAACTATGATCAGTATGAGTGGAGTGATTGGGAAATGTTACTCTTGCAGACTCATGATCAGTTTGCACATTGTTGTTAGCAGGTAAGTTAACAGAAGGTTCAACAACTGGAATGGGGAAGTGGTCAAATACAAAAGGTGGAGAAGAACCAAATGTAGGAGAAGTAAACTTGTCAATCATAGTAAAAGGGAACACTGTCTCATGGAACACAACATCCCTGGATACATGAATTTTATGAGTGGTCAAGTTAAGCACCTTATAACCTTTAGTACCAAAGGGATATCCTACAAACACATGTGGAGTAGTTCTTGGATCAAACTTGGTTCTGTGGGCTTTTGGGGTGATTGGATAACACAAACAACCAAAACTTTTCATATGGGAATATTGGGGTTCATGGTTATATAGAAGTGTGAATGGAGCTTTATTGTGAAGAATAGCAGATGGAAGTCTATTAATGATAAAAGTTGTTGTGAGTACACACTCACCCCAGTACTTGACTGGTAGTTTGGACTGAAATAGCAAAGCTCTAGCAGTCTCTAAGAGGTATTTATGCTTTCTTTCTACCACACCATTTTGTTATGGTGTGTAGGGACATGATTTCTGGTGAAGAATGCCCTTGGATTGGAAAAATAGAGTAGACTCATGGCTGGTGAATTCTAGACTATTATCTGATATGATGATTTGAATGGTGGTTTTAAATTGATTTTCAACTATGTTGACAAAAGCTTTAAGGATGTGCAAAGCATTGCTTTTGCAACTTAGTAGATGTGTCCAAGTGGACCTGCTGAAATCATCTACCAGGGTTAGAAAGTATTTGAAATTGTCATGAGTTGCTACATGATATGGTCCCCATAAGTCAATATGAAGTAGTTCAAATATTTTGGTGGTGCTGTGGGATTTTGAAGGGAAAGGCAGTCTAGTTTGTCTTGCCATAGGACATATACCATATGAGAAAGGTTGCTTTGTAGCAAATTTCACAGGAATAGAGCATATGTTTTTCATTTTGACAAAAGGTACATGTCCAAGTCTGTAATGCCATAATAGATCAGTACTAACACCATGAGACAAGTGTGAAGATACAGGAACAGAAACAACATTCTTATTATTGTGAATGGTATTCATTACAGTTGGAAAAGAAATACATGGAGTAGGAGATGGTAAATGAGTACATGAACATGAATGAGAAAGACTTTTATGTGGACAACCTATTGCATTGCTTTGAAAAGAGATAGATGGATTGACTTCTAAATATTTCTTCTGTAAATAGGTTGGACACAGAACATAGAGGCCATCTTGCACTCTACCAATCTCCAGAGGCCTCTTCATTGAAAGGCCCTGCAACATACAAGAGGAATCAGAAAAAATAGCAATGCATTTGAGATGAGCTACTAAGGATTTGATGGAAATCAGATTATATCTGAAAGATGGGATGAAAAGAACTTTGTGCAACGTAATCATAGAAGCAAGTTTCACACTCCCAACCTCTGTTACTTTAACTTTGTATCCATTGGGTAAGTCTACTAACAAGGGGTAAGGTAAGACAATGATATTTGAGAGATGACTTTTCGTAGAAGTCATGTGATGTGTAGCTCCTAAATCTAGTATCCATAAATCAGTTTTAGTTTTAAAACATCCACATGAAAGATTGTCAAGTTCAATAGGAGAGTTGCAAGCTATCATACCTGCAAAGTTCACTGCTCCACTTGACATCTGGTCCTCATTGGTTTCTCCTGCATTATTCATCTGAAACTGTTGCATCATGCTGATAAGTTGTTCATACTGGTCCTTGGTGAGATTAGGATTTGAGTAATGTGAAGGTCCATCATTTCTTTCTACATTGGGCGTATCATCAGTACCACATGCATTTGCTGCTATCCCCTTTCCTTTAGCAGACCTGTGATTTGGATTGTTATTAGGCTGAAACTTCTGATTCTGAGCATTATTGTATCTGTTTTGGTTACCATAACCATTTGAATTTTGCCCATTGCCATTAGTGTTGTTCTGTGGATAGCCATGTAACTTGTAGCATTTATTTTTCATGTGCCCCAACTTCTTGCAAAAGTCACAAAATGGTCTTGGTCTCCCACTATAACCAGTTGAAGTAGAATATTTGGTTTTGAATTGTTGTTTTCCACCTGATGATCCTGAAGAACTGGCATGCATAGATGAATTCATTGAGCTTGCCTCCATGAACATTTGATTATTAGGTTTGATCTCTCTTTGTTTTTCCTCCTGAACTAGCAAAGCAAAAGCTTGAGCCATAGATGGTAGGGGGTTCATCATCAGTATATTTCCTCTGATTACAGTATAAATTTCATTTAACCCCATGAGAAATTGGATGAGTCTTCTATCATGTTCTGCCTTGTGCATGTTGTCCTTTTATCCACAATTGCACACACAACTACACTGATCTTTGACATTCAAATTGTTCAGCTCTTCCCACAATTTCTTCATCCTAGTGTAGTATACAGTAATATCCAGAGCACCCTGACTTAGATCATTAATTTCTTTCTGGATCTGAAACAATTTTGCTCTATTCGTTTGATCGTAGCGATCTTCTAACTCTTTCCACAGTTCCAAAGAGTCACAGACATATTCGACACTGTCTGCAATTTCTTTTCCAAGGGAATTAAGTATCCATGATGTGACCATATTATCACACTTTTCCCATTGGCGATATTGGGGTGAATTGAGGAATGGTCTCCTACATTTCCCAGTTATGAAAACTAGCTTGTTCTTCACAGAAAGGGACCTTATCACACCTCTTCTCCATGACCTATAACCTAATCCTTCAAACACAAACTGGACGAGAAGAATAATTGGACTATCAGATGGATGAATGTACAGAGGACTACTTACATCGATTGTATTGTTTCCTGTTGAGATGGTGTTGGGATCTGTGGCTTCCACCATGGTGAATCAAATACAGAAAATTGTTATGTTTATAGGGGACAACGATTAAGTTGAATCAAGGGACTGCAGATGCAGAAAATCCTCAATTGCACATTCGCGATGAACACGAGGCAACCGCTATCGGAGAAATCCATGGATCGATTGAAAAAAAATAGATCTAATGAGAGCAACCTTGTTCTGATACCATGTCAAATTGATGGATTAAGGAGTAAGGAATATACCTAGAATGGTGAAACTGTGCAATCTCCATTGGAGAAACATGTGAAGAATAGGAGAACAAATCTCTTTGTATTGAATTGAACAATCTGAGATTCTGAGATTACAACTATGAACTAAACTATTTATAGAATTAACTAAAAAACTACTGCTAACAATCTCTAACAAACTTCTAACTGATTGTAACTAACTGATGGTAAACAATGACGTGGACTAACTATTAACTAATAAATGGACTGATAAATATCTCAATAAATCCAAAATCAAACTTAAAAGTTGTTTATCCAATCCAATCCAGTTCAAATAAATAGATTTGAACTGTAATTTCTTCACTCAAAAATTCAAATCGAAATTTTTATATTCAATCTGAACTGTCCAAATAAATATGACTTTTTTCCGTTTTAAAATTTTGAAAAAAGAACTATAGAAGTCAAAGGTATGAAGTACTAGGATTAGTTAAATACTTTTAAATTCATGAAGATCCAATCGATGCACGTTAGTGATCAATTGACCAGTTGATTTTTTAATTACCAATACTTAAAATAAATAAAGTTGCTAAATTTAATTACCAATACTTTTGTTTCATTAATCAAGTTGATTTTTTTTTTCGAAATCTCCAGTAATTTCCACGCACTTTCTTTCAAGAAGAAATAAATTTCACTTTACCCCTTTTTTTTTTTTAACCATCCCTAGGAGCTCCCACCTCTTTTGCTCCCATGGTGACTCGAACTCTCAACCTTCGAGTTGAAAGTGAGGGGTGCTTACCCTATTAACCTTTCTATTTTGGAAAATAATATATAGCCTTAAATAAATGCTTAATACAAAATTAAATAGTTGAAGATAAATTACAATTCTAGCAACAATATATAATTAAGTAAGAAAATCTATCAAGACAATTTGATGCTCTACTAAAAAAGATCCATCATGTAGCAATATGATGCTTTGAAAATTCCAAAAAATAAAAAATCTAAAGGAGAAAAAATATGTGTTATGAAATTTAAATTTTTATATAAATGTATTGCTTAATTCTTTTAAAAATTATTTACAAAAGTATTAACTGAGATCATTTTTTACATTAAAAAAAAATGTAATGACCCAACTTATTTCTAATCATCGATTTATAAAAAGGGTGTAATGACTTGATTCCGTCGTAAGGGAAAAGCCAATGGAGAAAGAATTGGGGTCAGAAAACTTTTTCGTAGTAACTTGAGATTTTCCAACCTAGTCCAGATTTGGACGAAAACGGAGTCATTAAGGTGTAGGGAAATTTGGTAGCAACTGGGTGACTTATTTACGATTTTGATTACATGAATAGTTAGATAAGTTGTTAAGGAATCTGTACGACTTTACGGAATTGAATTCGGGTGAGTAGAACTCCCGGAATCGATCTTAGAGTAAACTGTATTTTCTGAGCGTCGTTGGTTAAAAGTGTGTTGTGAAATGGGGGTCTTGGAATTATTAAAATAGCTCACTGATTCCGTGCAAGCCGTTGGGGCGAAATTTCTGCCGCTAGGGCGGGGCCACTGTAGCGGGGTGAAGACCGTTGTGGAGGGTCCGATGTGACTTAAGGTCGTAAATAAACCCCAAAACGTCTTTATTCTGCACTTTTCGACTTTGAGAGCTCAGGAACGACCCCAGACGAGTTCTTGACCGTTTTTCACCATTCTTGAGGCTAAAGGTAAGTTTTTCACTCCCCGAATCCATTTTTCGATCCGTAGAACGTAATAGAATGGGTGAATATTGATGGGGGAGGGTTTTTTTGTAGATTCTATAGTGGAAGCAACCCTAATTTGGATAATTGGGATCATGGTTTTGATCTAGGTTCATAGAGTTATTAGTAATTCAGTTATTAATGATTGTTTATTGATTCCCGTATTATATTGATTGTTTATAGACCAAGAACAAGCGGAACGAATCCGGAAAGGGAAGAATCAAGTTTCTTAGAGTTTCAAGCTTGTTTCAAGGTAGGTGATGGTTGTGATTCTATGATTGTGTGATGTATGTTTGTAATTGCTCATTATAATGCATGTATGTATGCAAATGTTGCATTATTGATCACACTTGTTATAAATTAGGATAATTGAATAATTGTATGACATGAACCACCTCTTGTTGTATGATTGTGAGAATATACATTGTGATTGTGATTGTGGTTTGTTGATTGGATTGGTTGCCACGTTACGGCATAAACATTGGATCGGTTGCCACGTTTCGAAATAAACATTGGATCGGTTGCCACGATCCGGCATAAATATGGGATCGATTGCCACTTTCTGGCATAAACATTGGATCGGTTGCCACGTTCCGGCATAAATATAGGATCGGTTGCCATGATCCAGCATAAATATGGTATCGGTTGCCATATTCCGGCATAAACATTGGATCAGGTACCACGTTTCGGTATGCTAACAGTTTGGGTGTGGGTTCCATGAGAGGACCATTGAATTGGGTTCCATGAGAGGACCATTGAATTGTGTTGTGTATCTACTTGTGATGATTACGTTCATATCTAATGATGATAGATATTGGAAGATTGTATGTTGTTCTAAATTGATAACCAATGTGTATTATTAAGAACGTGTGATGCTACATTAATCCTGAAAAGATGACTAATATTGTATATGTTTGGTATATGCCTGTTTTATAATGTTGTGATTACTTGCATGTGTTTCACTTATTGAGATAGCCGCGTGATCCTACCAGTACACTATGGTTGTGTACTGATACTGCACATGTGATGTGAGGTCAAAATACATATTTTTAATCATTATTTGCCTCACATTTAGTATTTATATTTGTCCTTTATGAGCATAAATTTTATGGATTGTTCTAAATTGTGTATTTTATTTGTAGGATTAAATTGATGGAAAATTGGAGATGTTTGGAGCTAAAACGAATTAAAGATGAAAAGTTGAAGAAGGAAATCAAGCAGGCAGCTTAATGGAAATAAGTTAATATAATATTAATATAATTTATATGCAAATAAGGAAAGAAAAACTTACCTGCTGGTCCACGTATCAGGCAGCAACATCAAAAGAAGTTACACGCACAAACTTGGAAGCTACACGCGGAGAAAAAGGAATCCAATTCCTTTCGGGTTTTGATTTCCTAATTTGTTTGGACTCAATTATTTTATTTAGGGTTTCCTACATCTATAAATAGGGCATGGAAATAATTATTAGGGAGGCCAAGAACCAAGATACAAGACACAATATAAATTTTCTTCTAGCTTAGAAACTTTGAAAGAGCCGCCGTGGAGGCCGGAGAATTGTGGTTTATTCTTTCTTCTCCTTTATTATTTATTTGTATTCGTGCTTAATAAAAGATAGTTTAGCTATTGTTCTTAACTTTTTATGATTAACACAAGCATATTTATTTTAATGAATTTTGATTGTGTTTTTGAGATAATGAGCAGCTGACTTTCATAACTAGGGCTGTGGGAACCATAAGCGATTAACAAAGTATGAATAATAACTAAGCAATTCTTGAATAGTGTCTTGCATGCATTGATAATTCTTTCGTTTAGAAGTCTTTTTAACGAGTGCACGCGTTAGAACTCGCCTTGTTGCTACTTGCCGGACCAAGGATGTAATCAACAAGAAAAGAATTATCAACATAGATTTAGTGTGATACTATCTAATAGGCTAGTGTCGATTGGTGCGAAGTAATAACTAAGCCAAACATTGATTATGATGTCTAATATGAGGTAAATGTAAGGGTTAGTAAATTATACACACGTAGCCGGACCAAGGTGCGGGGTGAAATTCTCTAGATGCCGTATCAAGGATTTAGAGATACCTAACTTATCACTTTGCATGTAATACACTAGAAAAGAATTACTATTATTAGGATTACCGCGTTATGAGCTTATGGGGAACACATTCCTAGTTACTTTTCATAATCTGAATATAAATAAATACTTAGTTCAAAGCTATCTTTTTATTATTTTTATTTTATTTTATTTCAATTTAAATCCCCCATTTTTATAACGACTATCGAGTTAAATATTTACTATTGACAATATTCTTTCATATTCTCTGTGGGATCGACCCCGACTCATAGTTGGGTAAATATATTGCATACGATCGTTTATATTTCTTTTCAAGAAGTATATTTGAACGTTATAAAAAATGGCGCCGCTGCCGGGGACTATGGCTTAGAAATTGTCTTTAGTATTTATTTTGACTTGTAGTCCCTTTTTGTTTCTTAGGATTAGTTTAAAATTATTATTTTTATTATTATTATCATATTTCTTTTACTCTTCTTAAGATGTCATCTGAAAAAATATGTAGTGAAAAGTGTTCTTGCAATTCTTGCCCTTCTGATTTTATGGGTTCGTATAAGTTAGTTTTTTTTTATCAACTAGATGAGTTGTATGGGGAGATGGAAGATTTGTTGATACTTTGCTATAAATCAATATGTAAGCGCAATTCTGAATATAAATTTGAATTTGATCTCTATTATTTAGATATTGAGTTGAGTGCAAAGTTTAAATCATATGAAACCCAACAATTTAGTAATAATATGTGTGATGAAGAAAAAATACTTATAAGTCAACTTGAAGAGCTAAGAGTGGAGGGTCAATTGCTTGATTATACTGTTGTTGATGTTGTCACTGTTGAGAAGAGTGCACTAGAGTTATGTAATGAAGTAGATAATATTATTTTTAAAAACTCTAGTATGTGTAAATATGAGGATGTAAAAAATAATGTAATTCATAAGTTAGGGCGCATTGGACCTCATTCCAATCATTTTTCTACATTATGTTTAGATGATGAGAAATTGATCGAGCCATCTGAGCCTATAGAAAAGTGTATGGAGGAGGAACAACGTGTATATATTCTTGAATTTATTGTTCCAAGATCGGAGAATTACATTCCTCACTT
This sequence comes from Solanum verrucosum, assembly GCF_900185275.1. NCBI lineage: Eukaryota > Viridiplantae > Streptophyta > Magnoliopsida > Solanales > Solanaceae > Solanum > Solanum verrucosum. Next base: position 1,455,564 of record NW_026020401.1, read on the forward strand.
AGGATCCAAGAAGTGCATAATGCGATATCTATTGCTTGGGACCTTTATTTTTATACCACCACCTCTTGAGCGTAATAGAAAAATTGAGTCAAAATTGGGGGTGCAATTCATATCTTCAAAGTGGAAGGAAAAAGTAGTAAAATTGATGGTGTCGTGCCGCGACGTTAAATTAAGCGCTTATTGGGAGGCAACCCAATTAGTAGTTTAACTTCTTATTTTATTTTATTAGTATCACTTTTTTTTCTCTTCTTGTTTTTGCAGATTAGGGTAAGTCTGAGTACCCAAAAAAAAAAAGGAGCATGTTGGAGCTTAATTGTGGGGTGCGTTCGACCCTTGATGAAAATAAAGAGGACATGCTACTAGCTAGGTCATGAGACCTCAGGGAGTTTTTCTAACCCTTGTTTTAAATTTTATTTAATGCTTTGGGGACATAGCATCTTTTTAAGTGTGGGGTGGAGGAATAAATTCCTAGTTTTTACTGCTTTATTGAGTTTTTTTTATTAGGATGGGTTCCTTGGCTTTTGTTTTCGGTTCTTTTCCTGAGGATAGTCCCTTTGAACCGAGTGTTTTTTTTTTTTAGGAATAATTTTTTTTTTTAATTTTTTTTTTATTTTTTGGAGAGAAAAGAAAAGATCCTTTTGAGTTATGTGATACTTACTGTTTGGGCCTAATTTTGAAAAGTACTTTCTTGTGAATGCTTGATAAAAAAATAAATTGCAGACTCTTTGACATCTAAGCTCATGGTTGTGACTTTGTATATAACTTATTTTGTAATTTGTTATGATCCTGTCTCTCTTAGAAGTGGAATTGATCCATCTTGATTGATACTTGTGCCAAGTGTGGTGAGATTTTGTTTATTCCATGTTTTGCATCTTAGTCTAGAACTTGCCCTGCATGTTATTGAAGCGAAATAAAAAGTGTTGCTTTGTTTAGGATATGATAATAGGCTTTCTTTGATTTGTCTGGTAAAATTTAGCCTTTTCAGATATTTTATCACTAGTTAGCCCTTTTGAGCCTGTAGCCTTTTGTTGGTAGCCATATTTTACCCTTGACTATTTTGTTGAATCCCTAGTTTTTGCACCTTGCTTCCCTGAGCATTATAACATAGACTTATTCCAATTATCAATTCGAAAAAAAGAAGAAGGGATGGTTGAGTGAAAAGGTAATCAATGATAGCTACAAAGTGTTTAAAAGCCCTCTTTGAAAGAATGTAACATGAAAAAAAAAAAAGTTACCTTGATGATGGCCCTGGTCCTTCCAAGGACATCGTGCACCTTAACGCATGCAAAATACGTAAGTTGAGGGTGGCTATTATGAAGGAAAACTATAAAAAAAAAAAAAAAAAAAAAGAAGAAGGAAAAGATTGAAGCATTCTTGAGATGAGAATTACTTGTGAAATAATTGTTGAAGAGAGGGCTGAAAATAAAGAGAAGAAATTAATGGGTGATGAAGTCTAAAATTGCAAAGTGCTTAAGGAAGTGTAAGTCACTATTATATAGTTTTCCTACCCGTCCCTATGCCTACATTACAACCCGTTAAAGTCCTATTTGATTCTATTCAAGCATGCTTAATTAGTGGAGATGTACATAATGGGCAAGCATATGGTTCTTTGTGCATACATGTGAATTTTCATTGTGAGTGTGAGAGTGTTCTTTGATGCGAAGTCCTTAATTTATATTTAATATTTTGATTTGAGTGTGTGGACTATTTCTTCTTGTGAGGGCACTTGTTTCATGATAGATTGGTGATTTTATTAACTTTCTTTGATGAGAGTGAATGAGCAAGCTTAAAATTTGATGAGTTCAAAGTCCTTCCTTAAGGTTAGGAGGTTAGAAGTTTGTTGTTTATTTGGATGTCTTGCATAATGATTGAGAAATCTATGTGATGTTTTGAAAATGGTATATGGCCTAATTGTTTGTATTAACCAAAGTGATGACATTGCTAGTATGATTTTTTTTGGGATGAGCTTTAATGTTTGCTCGAGGACGAACAAAAGTTTAAGTGTGGGGTGTTGATGTGAGGTCAAAATACATATTTTTAATCATTATTTGCCTCACATTTAGTATTTATATTTGTCCTTTATGAGCATAAATTTTATGGATTGTTCTAAATTGTGTATTTTATTTGTAGGATTAAATTGATGGAAAATTAGAGATGTTTGGAGCTAAAACGAATTAAAGATGGAAAGTTGAAGAAGGAAATCAAGCAGACAGCTTAATGGAAATAAGTTAATATAATATTAATATAATTTATATGCAAATAAGGAAAGAAAAACTTACCTGCTGGTCCACGTATCAGGCAGCAACATCAAAAGAAGTTACACGCACAAATTTGGAAGCTACACGCGGAGAAAAAGGAATCCAATTCCTTTCGGGTTTTGATTTCCTAATTTGTTTGGACTCAATTATTTTATTTAGGGTTTCCTACATCTATAAATAGGGCATGGAAATAATTATTAGGGAGGCCAGGAACCAAGATACAAGACACAATATAAATTTTCTTCTAGCTTAGAAACTTTGAAAGAGCCGCCGTGGAGGCCGGAGAATTGTGGTTTATTCTTTCTTCTTCTTTATTATTTATTTGTATTCGTGCTTAATAAAAGATAGTTTAGCTATTGTTCTTAACTTTTTATGATTAACACAAGCATATTTATTTTAATGAATTTTGATTGTGTTTTTGAGATAATGAGTAGCTGACTTTCATAACTAGGGTTGTGGGAACCATAAGCGATTAACAAAGTATGAATAATAACTAAGCAATTCTTGAATAGTGTCTTGCATGCATTGATAATTCTTTCGTTTAGAAGTCTTTTTAACGAGTGCACGCGTTAGAACTCGTCTTGTTGCTACTTGCCGGGCCAAGGAGGTACTCAACAAGAAAAGAATTATCAACATAGATTTAGTGTGATACTATCTAATAGGCTAGTGTCGATTGGTGCGAAGTAATAACTAAGCCAAACATCGATTATGATGTCTAATATGAGGTAAAGGTAAGGGTTAGTAAATTATACACACGTAGCCGGACCAAGGTGCGGGGTGAAATTCTCTAGATGTCGTACCAAGGATTTAGAGATACCTAACTTATCACTTTGCATGTAATACACTAGAAAAGAATAACTATTATTAGGATTACCGCGTTATGAGCTTATGGGGAACACATTCCTAGTTACTTTTCATAATCTGAATATAAATAAATACTTAGTTCAAAGCTATCTTTTTATTATTTTTATTTTATTTTATTTCAATTTAAATCCCCCATTTTTATAACGACTATCGAGTTAAATATTTACTATTGACAATATTCTTTCATATTCTCTGTGGGATCGACCCCGACTCATAGTTGAGTAAATATATTGCATACGATCGTTTATATTTCTTTTCAAGAAGTATATTTGAACGTTATCAACATGCTCTTTCTTTGTTGATTATAGGGCATCTTCAGGGAGCTATTGATAGACCTCAACTAGGTGACTATTGAGCGTGACCGGATTGAAGGGTGAGTCAGTTCTTTCAGGCTGCCATGGATTTATCTTGTTTAAGTCCACTCTTTTCAGACTCAGACTATTTGTTTAAGGTGTTGTTAGTTTCGGGGTTGTACCCCTTGCTCTTAGACTTGTCGTTAGTAGAGTTTTGGTACAATGACTTTCAGGTTCTAAGGGTTAAGACTTTCGCATTAGTTTGGTTAGTTTTGTTTAAACCTTTGGAGTTTATGGGAACTCTGTATTTCTTTTTGTCATTTAAACCTGCTTTCATATCTTTAAATGCATAGTATTTGGTTAAAGTTGTATAGTTGGATTGTAGTAGTGGTTCTTCCACCGGAGGGTTAGTGTGGGTGCCAATCACGACGGTCTGGGTCGTGACAAAGGGTGTTTCGTAAACTCAAATGTTTAAGTGAGTTAAGTGTAATTTACTTTTCTAAGAAAAGTAAGTAAAGAAAAACACATGAAGAAGAGAAAAAAGAGGGCGAAAATCATTTTAATCCCCTAATTATGCTTTAAAAATCAAACTCTCTCCCTCAAATTTAAATGTATTTAATATTCTCCCCTCTTTATCTCATGCTATGTCTATTTTACTCTTTGACATTTTTAATCACCATCCATGTTATACCTTTTTATATCATATAAAATATTTATTGTTTAGCCTTGGTATTCACCTGTAGTTTAAATAATATTATATTTTGTCATAAATTTTTATTCAAGTTCATCAGCATTATAAGCAGAATAGCCTTTCTATGAATTTGTTACAAAATCTTATTTTATTATTTTATGATTGTTATTTTAATATTACATATATTAAGTATGTATAAATATTTATGTATATAGGTTCATTTCTATTCTTTATCAATAAATGAGTTTTGATTGTTATTAATAAAAAATTTAAAATTATAATTGAAATTTTATTTACTATATAAATAAATAATATTTTAGAAAGTTATTATAAAATATCCCTCTATTTTTATATATTATTAATTGTAAAAAAATTATATCACCTACATTCAATTATGTTTATGCAGTCGTGACTTTCTATTATTTTCACTTGTTTAAGTAGATATTGGAGTTTTGATTATTATTATTATTAATAATAATAATATTTTATCTTATTCTGCTAATTTATTTTTGTTATAAAAATTATTAACTTATATATTTAATTAATATTTCTCAGTTTTTTTTTTCATCTTGAAAATAATATTTATTTTTCTATAGGTAAGTTTGTTACATAGATTTTTTTTTAAAAAAAAGTATCATTATTTTATAGAAATAAAAAAAGAATAAAAGATTGATGATATAAGGGTACAATAAACATTTTAAAAAGTAAATTAACATGTAACGGGATAATGTCTATTTTTAAAAATTGAAGTCGAGAGTTTGAATTTTAAAGTAAAGTTAGAAGTGGAAAGAAAAAACATAAATTAGATTTTTAGTTTATTTTGCTTGCCTTTTTCTTCTTTCTTTAGGTAAAGTTAACTTTTAGTACACCTTGTTTGGATGGTTGTTATCCATTGTATTATATTGTTAGTTTAAATACAATGCTTGTTTTGATTGTTACTTAAATTTTATTGTATCGTATCATTTAAATCCATCGTTAGGTAATAACAAAAAGACTCATTTTATGTAATGACCGATTTGGTGTGATCACATCGTTACCTTAATGTTTTCTTCTCTTTTGTCTTTAATTATTATTTAATTATTATATTTCATCTTTTACCTACCTTTTCATCCTAGCTCTACCCCGTACCCTACTTTTCTTGTAGGTTTATTATTCAAATTATGGATATGGGACATTATGTAATGGCAGAGAACGATACATTCTATCCAAACAATGTATTTATCAAAACAATGCAGTATGATACGATACAACACAATACATTATAATACGATACTCATTGTGCATTGACCGACTCCCAGTGGCGGAGGCAGCATGTAATGAGGGGGGTCATCCGACCCCCTCGGCGAAAAATATTACTATTTATACATGGTTAAAATTATTTTTTAGGTATGTATAATAGATGTTGAACCCCCTTCCACTAGTTCGTGTGTTTACTTTTCAGATTTTGAACCCCCTTATTAAATTTTCTGGCTCCGCCACTGCCGACTCCTCATGGGGTAACAACCGTCCAAAGTGTTAGGGTTGCAAGAACTTAATTAGTAGTGTGTAACAGTACTGTAAGCCACTTGTAATACTATTTTAGTTGTTAATCTAGTTTTTTTTTTTTTTGGTCAGAATTGTTAATCTCGGTGAAATCAATTTCTATATATTATCCCCACTTGGTAACTAATTAACATGTCATTAATTGGGGAATCTCTACTAATTAAATAGGTGCTCATCACCCAGACTTAATCCTCCTCTTTAATCTCTAATAAAATTGATTCAACTTGGCAAAACTAATTTAGTTAAAGACAAGTTGTAAATTAGAAAGGGAGAATTATATTGGGAGAGAGGCCTATAAATTCACTGCCCCTCATGAAGCAAAAATATCACACTTCAATAATAACACATAGCAGTATTTCTTTCATAACAGATAATATTGTTGCCATGGCTCGCAGTTATACTTTCTATTTCACTTTTGCACTCTTGGTGATATCTGGTATTCTCTCCATTTTAATTTATGTGTCTTATCTTTGGTTTTTATCATTTTTGGAAAGGAATATCTCTCTTTTATATATATATATATATATTATAATAGCTTTTTATTCAATATATATCGATCTGGGGTAGAACTAAAAGATAATGTAGGACTTCGGTCGAATTCATACATTTTAGTTTAACATTGTATTTGTATCAATTATTAAGAAATTTATTAAATATGTAAACAAACAAATAGTATCCAATTACTGGCGCATGATATTGCTACCTTAGAACCTAGCTAGAACATATAAAGATCAAAATCTTAACTCCGTCTATTACATAATATATTTCACATGGCATATTTGTGACCACAATAGTTAAAGAACATTATTTTAGAAAGTACATTATGCATTTTTCTAGGTCATGCCTTACAAGATTAAAAAATAATAATCTCACTTTACATTTTTTATACCAAGTAAAGTAAACAACATAAACATCTCTATGTAAGGTTTTACTGCATACATATCCAAAATTATATGTATAATTAATCTTTTACACCTTAACAATAGTGGTATCTCAAACTCTAAAAAATAGTATCACACTTGTATTAGATTCTTTAAAAATGCACTACTTTTAAAGAATTTAACATGCATTTGATGCCATTTTTGAAAAGTCTGAGTAACATAGATGGTATTACTCTATAATATATTGATTTTGACACTTGATTTTGTTTTTTGTTTTTTGTATGGATTATAGTTTACTTGGCTCATTCACCAAAAGTGAAAATCCTTGGTGTGAGAGACTTAGCAGAACTCAAATCAAAACTAACTGGCCAAAGTTTGCAAGGTGGTTGTGGTGGATATTGTCGAATGAATAGTGATTGCTATGATAAATATTGCAAATATTGTTACTATGATGTTATTCGTCATACCTATGGTTGTGGCTAAAAAAAGAAAAGATGTATGGCCAATATGGTCAATTATGTATGTTTTCTTTTTCTATTTGAACTTTCTTCGTTGAAAAATTAAATAAAAGGACTAATTAAGTTCTAATTCTAGCTAGCTAGATCAGGATTATAATAATGTCAAATGTAACGTCAAGATGGGTTGTGTTGCCCTACAAATGTTGTTGTAGTATTTGTACTTTCAAATTTTAATGAAACTTTTTCATTTTGATTATCAAGATCTTGGAGTAATATTTGTCATGCATGTACATGTTCCCATATAAATGATACGACAAATTAATTACACCAAATTAAAAAAAAAATTACTTCAATATAAGATTATACGAATTAATTTCAAATTAGATTTGTATAGGGTGGAACTTTGGTTCAATTGGTGTTCGCATCAAGAATTGACATGTGGCAGATAGGACATGAGTCAGTTAACCGGGGTGTAGCTATGTTATAGTCAGGGTGTCCAATTGAAAAGTAGCTATATTAGTACATTTAAATAAAAGTATATATGATTAAAAATATATATTAATGCCCCTCTCTTAAGTTTGGCCCCACACCATACCTTACTTATCATCGATTGTTGGTATGTAGGGGTGTTGATGATTTTTAAAATCGACTTAACCATTCGAATCAAACTGTATTGAATTGATTTTTAGTTTTTTTTTTAAAGAAAAAGTAAATCGACAACATCGAGTAATAAGTAGATTTTTATTTTATAATAATTAGCAAAGAAATATCGAATAATATATGTGTAAAATATAATACAATTTTTTTTTAAATTTAAACTCAGACTACAAGCGATAACATGATTAACACTCAAAGTTCTACCATTGAAATTTCTTATTATACTACTCGGATCGAAATTAAATTAGCTATTAATGTACATCTTGACTCTTGAGTAGTAATTCTAGTAAACTACAAGGTATTCCAACGATCTTGAGTAACAAGCTACAAGTTATTAGATATTTTTCCACTCTTATGGTACAAATTTCTCTAATTGGATACTTAAAATAAGTAGACTTAGTTTTTTAATTTAATTTTAATTGATTTCTTCCCTCTTGTGTGATGTGATTTGTGTTTATTTTTTGTCTTTGATTAATATTATTTTACACTGTCACAATATAATGAAATGAATCTCTATTCTTGTTTTCTTTCATGTTTTTTTTAATTCATCACATTTATATCAATACTAGATGGGTAATGCTCGTGCATTTAATTAAGTCATTCAATTTTTATGATTTTTTGTTAGGATCTCATAACAATATAAATAATCCAAGTCTTGATAATACTATTTACCATAGAAAAAGCTATATTATAGGAATCCAAAAAATAATATCAAATTTTTATATGATCCAAAAATGAATTTCACACTGCATTTGGCTCCAACTGTTTCTCATACTCCCAATCACGACCATGAGTATATTTATTCAATATGAACTTGAAGAGATTTTACAATAAAGATAACTTCAACAGAATCTTCCAAATATCATTTTATACATATGAAAAAAAAAACAAAAAAGTCAGAGAATTTACATGCTCAATTGCAAGTAAAAAAATTCAGCTTTGTCATATGTTTTTGTACACAATCTATATGACACCTTTCCCCACTATATAACTTTTATCTTACTCTCCTCTCCTGTCACACCATCTCTTTCTTCTTTTCATTGTCATTTGCCACCAACACTTGAACGGAAGAAACCTTATTAGCTCCCATGGAAAAATACCAACAAATAGAAAAGGTATGTTCAAATTAGGCCATTCCTCTAAAATGTAGTAGATCGCCTGTGAGAGTTAAAATGTTGAATTCTACAAGAAAGCCAACCTCTAAGGAAGGGAAATCTAGTCCCTGAAAGTCCAAAACTGGTCCCAAATGGTCTAATATTGCGGCGGGAAAAGGCTGGTCGCCACCCGTCCTAGTTGCTTTCTTCGCTAAAAGTTAATTGCGATGGGATATCTTTGCTGGTCATTAAATGTTTATAGTGACGGAAACAATGCTGGTCGCAAAAACACTTTTAGAGACTACAATCTCGTTCCAAATAGATGATTTTCTTCTTTGAAATGTACTTATTTTCTGCTTGTTGAATCACTTTCGCGACAAGCAACTACCTTGTCCTAGATTAACCATTAGGGATGAGAAGCTACCTCATCCTAGATGAACTTTTAGAGATGAGAAACTACCTCGTCCTAGATAAAACTTCAAGGACAAAAAGTACCTCGTCCAAAATGAACCTTTAGGGACGAGAAAGTACCCCATTTCTAATTGACCGCGAATTGTTCTAGAGCTTCATATCATAAAATTAAAAAAATGATATCTCCATACAAAACGCTGATATATATTGGTTAACAAAACATAGATTTCAATATTTCTTAACAAACAAAACTTAGGTAATAAACAACTCGAGCTAGATTATGACATCATGATGTTTTACATAACTTCCTAGAGTTTCCTATTAGAACTTTAAGGGGTCGTTTGGTTTGAATATGAGTTATGATGGGATAAGTTATGTTGGGATAACTTATGTTGGGATTAGTTATGATGGGATAAGTTGTCCTGGGATTATTTCTTATTGAGTGTTTGGTTTGTTATATTCAAAATAATATATATTGATAAATTTTAAGAACAAGTTGTTTGTTTACAAAATTACCCTTCACTTTATTTAAACTTTTTAAATTTTTCTTTGTGAGCTTTAGTTATTCATTTTTTAAAATAAAACTTTTATTTTTTTTAACTTAAATATTTTTGTTTATGTATTCCCATGAAAGTACCATGTGTATTTAAAAATATAACTTTTTTCTTATTTAGCTTAAAAATAGAACTTGCCTCTTAAGTTTATTAAAAAGAAGAAAATTTATGAGAAATCAAAATAAAATAAACATAAGAATTAGTCAAATAAATTCATAAATAAAAATTATATTTATATAGTATAATTTTTTAATAGAAAAATATGTATAATTATCATAAAAATAAGGAGTAGTAAATATTATTATACATGGTATTAAAAAAAATGTAAATATACATAAATGTAAAAAATGATATATAAAAAGGATTTAAAGGGACATATTTGTCATTTACCTATTCTATCTCGGGATAAGTTATCCCGGGATTACTATACCACCCATGGGGAGGGATAACTTATCCCGGTACTAATTATTAATCCCGGGATAAGTTATCCCGGACTTGCCAACCAAACAACATAATTTTTTTTTATCCCATCACTATTTTCTTATCCCATCATTATTATTTCTAATCCCTCACACCAAACGAGCCCTAAGTGTCCATTCAGTAATGTATCGAAAGTCTAAAACATCTTTAATTTTTAAGTTTATATGTATTGATGTAGTACAATAGGGGAAAGAATATCAAGTTTGTTTATCTCGTTGCCCGGAGTACTAAACCCGAGTTGCTATACTCTATCATGGTTCCAGCTCTCAACAAATCGCAAATCCAAGCCAACTCACAGAAACTATTTAAAGATTATTGAGTTAGAATTCTAGTTAAGGGAGTATTATATATCTTATGATATCACATTTCTATGTTCTTATTGAAGAGTATGATTAGGTACAACTGTGTAGAAAATAAAAAATGTGTGCACTTAGCTATGTAGAAAATAAAAGATTTGCGAACGCAGCTGTGCAGAAAATAAAAAATGTGCATGCGCAGATATTTAGAAAATAGAAAACAGAAGAAGACGTGTGTGCAACTGTGTATAAAATAAAAAACAGTGTAAGAAGACGTAACGTGCAGTTGTACAGGAAAAAAAAAAGATGAAAAAGACAAGCACATATTGTTGTACAGGAAATAAAAGACAAAGGAAGCAACTTCAGCTATGTAGCATGAATCAGATCTATATGATTCTTGCACAATGATCATGTTCAATCATATCTATTAACATGGATCTAGTTTTTCATTAGCTATTTCATTATGTATGTAGTTACGGAACTAGATTTTTTCTTTCAATTACATCATTAAATTGTTCTCATAAAAGCCAGGCAAAGATATGCATCATGACGCAAATAACTCGAGCTATAAAGCATTGATCCAATAACTGAGAGTCAAAGGCAATAGGTAATCAAACAACCACAAGCTAAGAGGATAAAATCACCCAGCAAAGGACCTCACAAGGGAAGAAAGCATTCAAACACGATCGTCCATCTTATTAGTTTTCTAACAGTTCAGCCTTACCATAATTCTTTAAACGACTATACGTAAATCAATATGAGTATATGCTCACTTACTTGGTTATCAAAATATGTCAGTGGTCATTCAGTTGAAACTGTTGATGACGTATGCAGGATATGTGACTGTTGAGCAGCGAATAATTTTTGCATTTAACTTATTTCTTTCATCTAATCTTCTAAGGTAGACAATCGCTTATTCAAGGATTTATTTTCCTCTTGGGTTGAGCACATCACATACATTAATTCCTTGTTCTCATCCCTTACCAAGAGTGCCTGGAGAAAGCAAACTATATTACTATGTTATGAGAAGTAGTTTGAATAGCAAGATATGCTATTTGGAATTAGAAGGTGGCCAGACCACAACTGAAAAGAGAGATAATTGAGTAAGAACAACTATGAGCTAGATTAGTTGTTTGTTTTTTCAGTACTTACAAGTGTTATCAATAAATAATTATTCTATTCGATCAAAAAAAAATTGTTCGGCCAAGTCGACTGAGGGATTAATATATTGAACTTCTCAAATTGGAATAAGGTTGGAATACTAAAGTCAGTGGACTATACAAAAGAAGAAAAACAAGTTAAGGATTCAACTTTTACATCAAACATAACTATATAGATAATGTTCCTACACCTAAACAATCTGATTGGGTGGTTAAAAAAGTTTTTGATGTAAGATCCTTATTAGCTATTGGAACTCTCAATTGAATTGAACCGGACAGATTCATCGGTTGTGGTGGGTTCAACATAAAGGGTGCTTATAAATCATTTTTTCCACAATATCCTACAACAACATGGAAGAAATTCACTATGGAAAACGGATATCTGGTAAACATCAACTCATCCTCTAGCTAGCCCTACAAAGAAGACTAACAACAGTTGATACATTAACAAAATGGGGTATTGAAGTTGACATTATGTGTATTCTATGCTAGGATTCCCAAAAATACCATACTAGGAGTCTATATGTTGCCATTATCTACCATACTCGAATGGAGAGAAACATCCGCAAGTTACAACAGAAATGTAGAGGGCCAATCATAGTAATGGAGATTGCTAAAGAGCTACACAGAGTTGTCCAGAAGCAAAGTAGATCAAAAGGCATGCTTGATACTATAGTCTTATGACTTATCTATAGGATCCATTTGTGTATACAACTGAAAGTAGTAGTAGTGGTCTTAATATTGAAACTAGTCCTTGAGTCCAAAAGGACTAGCTATACACATTAGTCATTTGGTTGAATAAACTCGCATCTTTTGTACAATTTTGTTTTTTAAAAAAACTTACTTGTTTCAACTTCTTGTATGTATTGCTTAACTAGTTCATTAGATTGAGAAAACAATTTCATAGTTAGAAATTTCCCTTTTGATGTCAAAGACTTACGCCCTTGTCGGCTAGTCCTCATCCCTTTCCAATTGCACTAGGCTCGACGAATGAATATCTGATAGTACAATTCATACTTGATCATCCTCATTTTCAATCTTTACACTGAACCTACAGAAAGAGGCAAAAGTACAAAAAATAATAAGTAAACTTCTTAGTGATCTGAAGGATAGAATCAATCTAATCTTTGAGCATCCAGTGAACCAAATGATAGAATCAAACTAATCTTTGAGCTTTGCAAAATGTTAAAACTATAGAAAAAGTACTATAAATTATAATTTTTCCATACAACAATAAGTAATTATCAAAATACGGGCCTTTTTAAAAGCATTGTTGAACTTTAGTGTGGCATAATTAAAGTGTATTATTGTTCCCTACAGAATAAAAACACCTTGATCGAGAATCAAAAGGCAAAATCAGTCTCGCAACTTTTCCCCTCAATAAGCCGCATGTGCGATAATAAAGGCATGCCTATCAAAATGGGTAACAACAAACATATTAATTAATAGAAGATATGCTACATCATTAGTTCCTTTTTGTATCTTTTGTGAAAGATTTATTAAGTTATCTACAACATCATCAACAATTTGACTCACGAGGTCGAGTCTTCTTCACTACATGCCAATCTTTTGAAAATTATCATTAGCATAAAACACTTGAGATGCTTGCTCCGCTACAACAAAAGGCCCATTTGTTTTCAAAAATCTACTCGAATTCACACTTACGAAGTCATATATACTCATCTCTTTTAACTTTCCTTTCTCTGTTTTGAAAAGTTGCAACACTTTTATTGAGAGTTGGCTTAAATTTGTGATTTAACGAGAACCGCCATTAAGATAGAGTATAGCAAAAGCGACAGAGAATCTCATCTACATTCAAAACCTATATGATATTCTATTTAATGTATATACTCTGGTAAATTTCTATTAGTTTGTTCCAGCTAAAATAATAGTAAGAGTAGATGTAGTAACTTGAAGAGGAAAGAACATAAACTGTTTGAGGTTGACAAGAGATGAACTTGAACTAGTTGTAAACCAAATTGCTAATCGAATATAATAGATTACAAAAACTAAGGTTTGAACAACGACAAGAACATAGCAGTGTGATTTCATAAGATAAATAGTAGTAAGAAATATAACAAGAAGTAACAAAAGTTTGTATTTGATCAAGCCAAACAACATACACACTCCACTAGGAATTCCAACTTGGCATTCTTTCACATATTGTACAAAAAAAAAAAAAAAAACTACTACTCCCTCAACTAGGACTCCCAAATCAATAATATTGAAATAATTGCACAAATAAATTACCATCAGATTGTGCAAGAGAAGAAGAAGATGAAGAGTTACTTTAGCAATGCAAATAGTAAAGCAAATTTAGAAAAGAAAAAGATAAACTCGCAGAAGAGGAGGCATACACAAGATTAGAGTAGATGAAAATAGATTAGGGCGAACTGCTGTGATGAGCTACAAACTCCCTTCTTTGTTGAGTGTTGGCTGAGAATAGCGATTTGCAGAAGAGCTGCTGCTAGGGCACAATATAAAAACGAGATATGTATTAAAAACAAAGAGTTTTTGTTTTATTTTTTAAGAATTTTAATTATTACTTTTGGCGCCTGATGAGGTTATCTTTTAACTTTATTTTTTTAGTTTTTAATTATATGTTTGAGCGCACTTTTCTCCCGCTTCCACTCTCAAGTTGTAATTTGGGACCAGATACTAATTTCTTTAGAGACTAGATTTAGTACCTTCACAATAAAACATAGAATTAGGGACTAGAATATAATCTCGTCTCTATACATATACTTTTAAGGACGAGATTATTAGCTAGTCTCTAAATGTTGGTCTTAAATAAAGCTTTTTTTGGTAGCGAAGTTTATCATACAATGAATTCATAAAAAGTATTATTCAAGGCCATCAAAAGCATTCCTACAATGTAATTGATCATGTGAGAAAAATGAAAAATCGTTAATCGAACCGAAGAATTTTTTTTATTTTCTTTTACATATTTTGAAAAATTAATTTCTATGACAAACTACACCACTAATATCTTTTGCAAAGTATAAAATACTTGAAGTTCTTCTCCCTGCAAAGAATATACGCTGGAATCAATATCATGCAAAGAAAATCTTGAGTTTCTAATAGTGGCATTTTTGCAAACATCTTGTGTGCATTACAAATATCAATGTTACAAATCTCACACCCCTTTCTATTCCTCCTTTCAATTAGCAATTTGCATCTTATTTCCACTTCCATTTTCCAGTTTGACACATAATAAAAACTTGAAAAAAAAATCAAACCTTTTACACTAAATCATCATATTGAAGAAAGTACTTAATTCCTCTCCCTCAATTTAGGGTTGTTCCCAAATTCTTAATCCATTAAATTATTCAATTTTAAACTTTAACATTAACACTCTGTTTGGAATTTGGATCATTGTTACCTATTGTATTGTATTGTATCGTTACCATACCTACAATGTTTGTTTTGATTGTTACTTAAAATGTATTGTATTGTTAAATTTCGTTGTTACGTAATAATGAAAACCTCCATTTTATGGAACAATCGATTTGGTGTGTTCCCATTGTTATTTAATTTCTTTTTTCAATTATATCATGACACAATATTTCATAATATTTTTTTACCCTTTACCATATATTATTTAATTCTAGTCAAACCTCCTACCGTAGAATAATTAAGAATATTTTAGTAAATTTATAAATTACAATACAGTCAAACCAAACAATAAAAATGTTATTAAACAACAACAAACCATACAGTCTAGCCAAATATTGTATTTACCATACAGTACAGTACAATACATTATGAAACAATGATCCAAACATAGTGTAAGACAAATCAAATATACTACTCTCGAATTCAGTCATAGGGCGATAAAGATTAATAAACGAAAATAAATAGATAGGTGGTGGAAAAATTGAAGAGGCTATTTAGTGGGAGCAGAAAGGATGAACCCACTTGCTTCTTCTTACTACTTTTCATTGGAATCAAAGCTATAGCCTATAAGAAGAGTTCTCATGATAGAACTGCAGAGTAGAAATGTTAAAAAATTTATACTGCCATAAAATTAGAAGCGCAGATATAAAGATAATACAATACACAACTTGAATACAAAGTAAACAAATAAACAAATAAACAAAACAATTAATGGAGAGCAACAGAAGAAATTTACCGCAATTACTCCGGCTAAAATTGACCAGGAATTTTTTTTTCTTTCAAGGACCAGCAAATTCATGTAATATAATAACAAACTTACATTAGCTAGAATACCGGTTGTAACTTGTAACTAACCGACGACAGACTCAAAGAAGCAAAGGACCGGTGTCGTTAATTGACTGAGAGATCTGATGCCTCACTCCACTTAATAGTTCGTGGCTGCATGACCAGTGGCGAAGTCAGAATTTTTAATAAGGAGGTTCAAAATCTGTAGAAATAGACACATGAAGTAGCCGAAGTGAATTCGACATCTACTATATATACATAAAAAAATATTTTAACTATATATAATTAATGTAATTTTCCATCGAACGGGGTTCGGATGAACCACTTATATACTAAGGTGGCTCCGCCCCTGACCCACTGGTGCAAGGGATGTGGCAGAAATGGGAAAGATGAAAACATAAAAATGAAGTGATTAAATGATAAATAAGGGTCTATTCAATTTTAGGGTGAAGCCACGTTGCATTCAATTGGGAAGTGACTAAAATACCCTCAAATACAATTCTAAAGACAAAAAACTGACATGTTGATACCACACCTCCTACCCATACTTCTAATATAAATAGTAGAAAAGAAAAGAAAAAATGTCTAGAGAGATTTTGCCAAAGTCATACACAAAATATGCATGCATGTTCTGATTTATTTTATTTTAAATTAGTTATAACGTACATCTTGACTCTTGAGTAGTTTAAATTTAGTATAATTTACATAGTGTTAAGAGCTAATTACATTATTTTTCGAAATTTTTAAGAATTCCTTAAATTTATGGATTACAGATACATTACTGGACTTCTGGATACATCAGCAGACATTCAGATACATAGGGGAAGGATGTATCCGAGAGAGGGAGGATGTACCTAAGATGAGATAGAACATCCGGATACATAGAAACGAGGAATGTATCAGAGAGGGGAGGGATGTATCAGAGAGGGAGATAGGGATGTATCAGTGAGATGGGATTGATACATCCGAGAGGGTAATTTTGATTTTTTTTAAATGGTAGGAAATTTAAGAGATTATGGTAAAATAAGATGTATATTGAGGTAATTTTTCCTTACATAAAAAATTAAATCATCGGTTCTTATAAGTCAAAAATTATTATTCACAATCGTAGACTAGAATTTGAATAAAAACTTCAGAATGATCATAGCATGAATTTAAGAAACTGATCTTATTTACGAAAAGGTAAAATTCTAACTTCTCATGCTGTATATTTTGTATGTGTTTGAATAGAACTAAGTATGTATATATATGACTCAAATAGTTACGGCAAGAATTATTTATTATTCATGTTAACACTATATTTTAAAAATACTTTCTATTATACATAATGTATCCAAGAAGGGAGTGCTCAATTTGAAATATTTGTCAATTCAAAAACCTCTCTAAAATTTTAATTGTACAGCGGATCCTCGAAGGCTCAAAGAACTTTATCAAGGAAAACATTGAAAATCACATAGTAAAGTTAGTTGACACTTGACACACAGATATAAACTTGAAGACATTATTTAAAGTTCGATTTTTCCGTTTCAATTTATCTGTTTTGTTTTGATTTGATTGAAGGCCTAAGAAAGTAAAAAAAAGACTTTTAGATCTTGTGATCTTAAATTATAAACAGAAAATAGAATAAACAAATTGAGACGAAGGAAGTATGTATTATGAATGTCACGCATGGCATTTTTGTTATTATTATTATTATTATTGTAATTATTACTATTACTATTGCTGTTACTATTACTGTTCACCGATGATGTATATTGTGACCTTTTCTTTAGCACCTCGGGCGAGTCTAGGTTTGCGCGACACACGGGACATGTCTTGTGTGATTCGAGCCATAGATCGATACAATCTTGATGGTAAACATGGTTACATGAGGTAACGAGGCGGAGGACGCTATGGTTGTTGAATTCCACCAAATAAATAGCACATTCAAGATCACAAGATCGATCTTTACAATACTCTTTTACACTTGAATAGGTAAATGTTGGAAATTATTTGATAATAGAAGGATCAAGACCTAATTAATTGTCCATTTGCTGAAACCCTAGGAGTACCATTAGGGCTATTTCTTAAATGCCATGTGTATAGTAGATTTTGGATGAAACATCTACAAAAAGAAAATAGATGAAAAACCTATGAAGAAAATTAAAACAAGGATGATAGTGAAGATTATTGCTACTGGTGGTGAGGCATATGTTGTTGAGTTTTGGACAGAATTTGAAGAACAAATTAAAAGAGAGAGCATTAAGAATATGAATTATTATTTAACTTCTTAAATGGAAGAAGTAAAAAAGTGATGAAAGAAGGTGGAAAAAGGAAGAGTAGTGACATGGATGGAGTTTTAGATTTTTGTTAATGTTGTTATGGGAAATGATGAATTAAATAAAAAATACTTAATATAGTAATGTTGTTATTGGGATAAATATGTGTTAAATTATGGTACAGTGACGTGGAAAAAGTTGGTTTATTATTCTATGGTTAAGAAGGAAGTTCTAGAGAGAGTTCCATGTTATGAGGAAATGTGAGATATTAAATATGTATAGTAGTGTCTATGGTTTTGCTTAGCTCATTTCCTTTAGGTAATATTTATATACTTATTACATATTACACTAAGTAATTCAAACCTACTCTTCGTTCGTCTCAAAACAAGTAAATTTTTTAGTAAATTTGTCACAAAATAAATATTGCTTTAGGAATTCAAGACAGAATAGTATAGTATACGATATATTCTTATATTTATAAAAAAACTATTTTTTTCTTATAATAGTGTTCAATTCTTAAGAAACATCTAATAAATAAGAGTAATTTAGTAATCGATATCCCACCATTTTTGCTAATTAAATAGATTTGCACTAAAAAGCAACAACTACAATTTGCAAAATCTTCTCACGTGGGGATCTTAAATTATTGCTTTACTAATGTTGGCATTTGCACATCGCCATTTTTTGGGCTTAATTCCTTTTTACTTTTCTTTCTTTTTGGTGGAATATTGTTGTCGAATTTAATAACCTTGGACAATAATTTCTAAGAATGGAGGTTACCAATCAATTCATAATGTCTAATGGAATTAATTATGGATATTATGTTGACACTTTCATAAGTACTCCACTTGATTTGCCATTGGCATTCAATCACAAGTTTGTTCAACTTCTTGTTGCTTATCCTCTCTTGAATTATCCTTGTATCACTCTCCATATATACTATCAAATCAAAAAGGAAAAATTGTATGAGATCCATATCATCATCATATTAATTACCTCAATTATCATATACAACAACGTTGATATTCAAGAATTGCGTTCAAAAGATCATCACCAAGATTTGCAATTTTTGAAAGAAACTATACATACAGACCATTCAGCCTATAAAACTTAAAAAAACTTCATGATTATTTACAACAATAGCATATATACGATATATTTCTATTAGTGGAGTTGGAGAGACAACGATGAACGCAAACCTTCCCCTTCTACGATACCTTTATAGGGTAGAAAGACTATTCCGATATAGATCTTCGATCAGCTCAACAAATAGGCAAAGAATTTGAAACATGATAGTAAGAAAATATAATATTCCATCTATCCCATTTTATATGACTTACTTCTTTTTAGTCAGTCGCAAAAAAAATAAATACATTTTTATATTTAATAACAATTTAACTTTAAAATGCTTATTCTGTCCTTAATGAAATGATTTCTAGCCACACAAATTCATTTAGACCACAAATTTTCAAAAAAAATTATTTCTTTAATTTCGTATCAAGTCAAACTAACTCATATAAATTGGGAATAGCAAAGTAGTAAGATACAAAATATGTATAGTAGTAAGTACCTTTGAGGTGAAGGAGATAACATGTTGGCAAGTTTAACAGTTTGGTTAATGATGTGATTAAAGCATAAATAGCGTCCATAAGTTAAAATTTGTTCATAAACACAAATGTGGGCCTCCACCAAGAAATCAAGATCAACGGTCACAAACACTCCCATCTTCGTACATCTCAGCAGCTCCTTTAAGATATGGATTTTTGATCGTTAGATCAGGACCCATCAATAGTCCTGATATATACCATTCTGTCCATAGCCAATGCCCATGCTGTCTTCTCTGCTACTGTTTTTGACAATGCATGACATAGCTATCCATTACTATAATCGCACAAGTAAGGTCTGAAAATGATAGTATATACACAACCTAATATAAAAGTTAAAACTCAAAACACAAATTAAATCACATAATATTCAGAGTAAATCAAGAGTAATCGTACATCATAAGTGGAATGATCACGAGGAGGCTCAAAGGAATAGAAGAGAGCACAACAACCCTTCAAAGCATCAACAATAATACTATGATAATCAAAAGGATCCGATTGAAAAATCTTCAATTTCTTCATCATGTCATCACCATCATCACATTCAAGTTCGTCCAAGAATAACGATGATTCACCTAATATGAGAGTAGGAAAGGAAGAAAACGAGTTAATCTCTCATATTGTCACTCAAGTAATAGTGATCTTCTGAGATAATAACTATTACTTGAGTACTGACCATCTGAGAAATCAATCCGTAAGAAAACTAATGAATAGAAAAAGGGGAAATTTTAAAAAGAGAAGTAACAATGTTTCTAACCATAGTTTTGAAGGGCTGCATGAACAGTATATATACCCTCTCTGAAGAAGATATTTAACAAGTTTTGTACCTAGACAACTCGAGGCATCCATTACACATATTGCAATATTCATGTCCAAATTGCTCTCAATTGGGAGTGTATAGTAATCCAAATAATAGAGAGTTGATCTATTGATTGGATTTTTGTTATATAAAGAGATCAATTTTGGTATGTGAAGAGTTAATTGAATATTCAAGGACTTTGTATAAAGCTACCTACCTAGCTAGCATCTATATATACAACAAAAAGGTACGTAGTTGTAGGGCCCAAATAATAATGAGTGTGAGTTTGAACCAAAGGTCTTGCGTTCAAGTCTACGGAGTAATCTTTACCCCAATGTGAGACTTTTTGGTGCAAATTCAAATTTAATCAGGTTTCAATGTGCGCGCTGGACACCGGTGGAAACAAAAACAACACTAATATACTTATTCTATACCATAATTAAATTTCAACTTCTTTTCTTAAAAGATATTATTAACAGGAATTTTTCTTGCATGCATATGTAGGTGGAGTGACCAATTAGGCAGGCTTGTTGAGCTTTCCAGGGTGTATTTTGAGTTGTTAGGAGATGTTGTGGGGATAAACATTAATTTCAAACCTAATTTTATATACACTAAAGTTCATACGTTTGCGGTTTGGGTTACCTAATAAACTTAGGCACTTAGCAAGAACGTGATATAAATCTGCCCTTTACAAATTTATTTATAATTTTATAATCTTTTTAAAAGAAATCTTCGTTTTCATATATGTGAAATTTGAATTTTTATTTTTTTTTCCTATTCAATTTGTATCTAGCTATACTAAGTTTCGACTTCGTGTCCCACCGATAATTGACACATCAATTAATTGGGGTACGCTGTTGACTTTTCGAATATTACCAAAAAAACACTATTGCCCGTTATATATATAGAACAAACTCATAATCAAACAAAAAGAGACCCATTCTTGACAAGTCAATGGAATTCATTGAATATTTCAATTACTTCTCACAAATGGTTTGGAGAATTTTCTTGCTATGCTAAAGTACTTCCTCAGTTTCATATTATTTGATCGAACATCACTAATAAGGTGAAAGTTTAGATCGTCAACTACTTGAGCTACTAATATTTCCTTGAAAAAAAAAAGTCGAAATGATTTCCCTTACATTTTGTGTCTACATGATTGGTCTTCTATCTCACGAGTGCTCTAGCAATTTATTGCCTAAAACAACGTATGTTAATTCATCTTGACATTTCAAATTTCCCTTTCTTTCTTTTTCCTACTTTTTTCCAACAACTAAAATTAATATCAGACTATAGTTTAATCAAGCATTTATGCACCGCACATAAGATTGAGAGTCACATTAAATATAAGATTTGTAATCTTAAAAATAAATCATACTATCTACTATAGAATATAAAGGTGCATGAATATTTTGAACAGTGTAGCCATTTTGTGAGAAGCCGCTTGACAAGGCTCGAGCCGAGACGAGTCGAGGCATCCATGACACACACAGTGTTAGAGATGGAGTTAAAATTCGAAGCCGGAGCCATTGTTGTGTTTGTGCTCCAAAAAAGGAGAGAGAGGAAATTAAGGATAAGCAGAACAAAGATATGTATGTATAGGGGAACTAACAAGTTATAAGCTAGAGAAGCATTCAAAGATATATTGCTGGTGTTACCTACCTGCGGATTCAAGATTTAAGCTCAATGAAATTTAAATTTTAATACTATAGCCAGTCTCAAATCTATTATTTTGCAATTTTAGTAAATTATTATACATAAATTACTCTCTCTCTGTTTTAATTTGTTTATTTTACTTTCCATTTCAATTCGTTTAAAGAGAATGTCTCTTTCTTTTTTTAGCAACTCTTTAATTATAACTTTTCACATGACATGTTAAAATCATAATATTAAAGGACATTTTGATACATTCAAACATATATGTAGTTTAAGATTACATGATTCAAAAAATCTTCTTTAATTTTTTTAAAACCAAACAAACAAATTTTAGCTTGGACACACGGTACCCTTAATAAAATTACTCATTCCTAAAAAGTAAAATATACTTTACTAACTTATCCTTAATAAATCACTTGAAAAGAGATGTAACTCTTTAATGCAATTGCTTTAGTACGTAAAACTCGTTATTTAAATAAGGGCAAAATTGAAAAATCATTATTAATGTATTTTTTATTATGTTGAAACACTACTTACTTTGAAATAAAATGAAAAGGTAAAAATATTAGCTATTTTAAAATAAATAGAGTAATATTTTATACTAAAAATTATTAGATTCAGATAAACTCGATAACGAATTGATAAGTGATAGTTGGCAAGTTAGCAAATAATGACCAAAGTTGGAGAAAAAGAAGGTTGGATATTATAGACATTGGTTTGGTGAGAGGGAAAACCTCAACACCACAAGAAACACCTATCAAAGTTATACTACTAATTAAGAGTCATCGTCTTTGTATTCTCTCCTAACTTTTTGTGTACACATAAATCATCGTCAAATGAGTAATGTAAAAGTTTTTTCGTTTCAATTTATGTGTTATGTTTTGTCCAATAAGATGCTTTAAGAGTTCACAACGCCTTTGTTTCTTATTAGCTTCTTGAAGAATATTGGGAACTAATAAAAGTGAGCACAAACTGACTAGACACCACCGAAATAACATATTCAAACTAGTAACTTACCTCCTCTTCATTTTCTTGACAGCAGTCCAGACAAATCTAAATACTCGTGCATTTCAAGAAATGAAAACAAAAAAAGATAAAGGTCCAAACGTGTTCTTTCCATGAATTCTATACTACAAAAATAATATTTATCTGTGTCTAATTAGATGATTAATTTGTTTCACCCCCATTTTATATTTATATTTTAGATCCTGAATAATTAAAAAAATGAGCTCTCATCATTGTGAATTTCTTTATTTCCTACAAAAGTGACATCTTATTAGTTACCAGAAAATGACATAAATAGTCTCTTAACTATAGGAGTAGGTCTAAAATGGTCCATTAACTATACACTTAACGGATTTAGTCCTTTAACTAAAAATTTATCAATTTTGGTCCCTTAACTATATACTTACCGATTTTAGCCCCTTAACTATAAACTTATCGATTTTAGTGCTGTAAGTATTCAAAAACTTATTAGGTTTGGTCTCCGTCCATTTTTTTTTAATACAAATAGCTTAGATTTATATTAACGGAATCCATGTCTCGAGAAATTAAATCCTTTAGCATTAATTTTTTCTGTTGGTTCTCTCTCTCCATTACTTTTTCTTCAAATTAACTTTATGCGAAGAACTTTTACCTCAACGATTTAAAATAAAATTCACGAGGAAAGAAAATATAAGTCATAATTTTATTCAACAGAGGATAAAATGAAGCATATTATCGCTACTAATGACTTGAATATGCTAAACTTTATTATAAAAAGAAAAAAATTATTACCTGTTACATCCAAAGTTTGTTCTCCAACGACTTCATTGAAATAATTTGTTTAATATTTCAGAAATTGAAATTTATAAAATGGTAGATTTGCAATTTTTAAAATTTTTTAAATAGATCAATTTAATTATTCTATTCATTTTATTTTACGTAAAGAAATTTTAGTAAATTAAATAAAATACGAACTGATTAGCATATTCAAGTGCGGGTTCAAGTCATTAACAAAAATTATATGCTTAATTTTATCCCCCATTAAATAAAATTAGGACTTATATCGTTTTTCTTCATTAATTTTATTTTGAATCGTTGACGTTATTGTTCTTTTCATAAGAGTAGTTGAAGAAAAAAGGGCAGGGATAGAGAAACAACTTTAAAAATGGGTTAAAAAATTAATTTCACGAAGATTTCCGTTAATATAAACTTAAGCTATTTGTATTTAAAAATGGACAAAGTCTAAACCTGATAAGTTTTTGAATACTTAAAGGACTAAAATAGGTAAGTTTATAGTTAAGGGACTAAAATCGGTAAATAAATAGTTAAGGGACCAAAGTTGATAAGTTTATGAATAGTTAAATGACTAAATCCGTTAAGAAACTATTTTAAACCTACTCCTATAATTAAGAGACTATTTATGTCATTTTCTCTATTAGTTACATCTATCTCCTTGTAGACTGAGACACTCGAACACAGAGAAGAAGTCAGAATCAATGTACAAATAGAAATCAACCTAGCAGAAGCATAGAAAATAGAGAGACTTACTTTATATCTATCTCACCATCATCTTTCCAAAAAAAAAAAAGTGTGGTCCTTGTAGATGTCAAGGAATACCCATTTCATGAAAAAGATAATAGCTAGAAAAAAATATATTAGAAGAGGGAAATACACTTACCTATTTTGTGAGGAGATAGTAACAAGTGATAGGACCTCTCTTAATTTGTGCCAAAGCTATCTCTAGAAGAGTCTTTGTAACATGTGGATGAAAGATAGTATTATATATACTTCAGTCTTCACCTTCTTTCTTCTTCGAGCATTTTAGTTGTCCCAAAAATAACACTAAAAATATATTTCAAAAATGCTTACGGTCTCTAAAAAAGAAAATAACAATATAAAAGTTGAAACGTTTTCTTTTTGTCTTTTGGACTGATAGAACAATAGCAAGAAAAAAGGGAAAATGGCCAAAAACAACCTTTAACTATCTCAAATTCAAACTACATCCTTATATTATTATTGTGAACAAAAAACATCCCTGAACTATTTTGAAAGTTACAAGTTACATTCCTCCTTAATTTTCTATCAAAAATCTAATGACCATCTCCTAATGAAAAGAGATTTTGTCCCCTCACTGTCTTCTTAAACATAGAGCAAACATTTTCTTTGCTAGAAGGATTTGTGTGAGTGAATTTGAAATGTCATTTGTGGAGCCTTTTTTCCTACGTCTATTAGACAAGTCATTTTTTTTCATATTTTAAGAACTTGTTTTCTTAGATAAAATATTTTTTAAAAACTTTGGCCAATTAAATATAAAAATTTGAAAATATATTTTTAAAAATTGTTTTCCCCAGCACCAAATCACACACTAAGGGTCTGTTTGGAAAGCCACCTGGTAATTGGAATTGGTGTAATTACTGGGTAGTAATTACCAGCCTAGTAATTACACTGACCTATTTGGTTGTCATAGTGTAATTACACTGTAATTACACATGTCTTGTTTGGATGTCACTGTGTAATTACACATGTTCTGTTTGGATGCACAATTACAATCATAAAATTATATTAAATTTTAAAAAATTAAATGTTTGACAAAAAGACAATCTATCAAGTCAAATTAAAAAATGACGTGCAATGTGAATTCAATATTACTAAAACAAATGAAACTAAAAATATAACATAAGCTATAAATTCAAAACAAAAAATTTAACATAATATTCTTATAGCAAATTTCAACATAGCATACATAAATATGATTATTTAAAAAAAAAAAAAAAAAACGTAAGTCTATAACCTTACTTAACAATAAATTCTATTTTAATTTAAAAATTAGAATACTAATAAAATCATGTTAATGAGAAAATAAGCATGACATAAAGAAATAGATAATACGAAAAAATTACATAAAACCACGTAAAGTAAGGTTGAGAACAAGAAGAAAATGAAATATAATAATATAAAATAAAAACAAACTTTTAGAATAATAAAAATAAAAAAAGAACTTAAATATAAAATAATAGAAGTAAAAAAAATAAAAAATAAAAATAAAAATAGAAATAAAAAATAATAATTAAAAAGTAATCAGTTGGTAATTACATCAAGTAATTACTAGCAATTCACAGTCTCTGCCTGTGAATTGTAGAGTGCAATTACCCCCTGCCAATTACACCAATTACCTGCGGATCAAGTAATTACTTGTCCAACCAAACATGACAGACATTGTAATTATACCAAATTCAATTATCAGGATGTCCTTCCAAACAGGTCCTAAGAGTTCAATTTCTTCTATTTCAGTATCACATCATTTTTTTTATGTCCAAAGACAAATGTGCAAGGTTTACATCTGAATTTTATATTTAAAGTTTTCATTTAATTAGTTGAGAGTATATGAAATTTGGTGAAAGTTGTTGGAGGAGTAACGTATCAATTAGAAAATGAGAAAATAAAGCAAATTCGGAGTAGCATATGATCAATAAGATTCTTGATGGGAAAGCTAATAACATAATAACAATCTCAGTAAAATAAAAAAAAAGAACAAACTAAAATTGAACGAGTCTCAAGTTATAAATCTTTAGGCCTTAATTAATATTCCTTCAATAACGCTAACCATAGAATACCTATTCAAAATTGTTTGTATTTATCGGAAAGTCATGTGCTTCTAGTTAAAGTGGTTAGTTTCTTGATAGAAAGTACTTGCAATTTGTTTAGATAGTTAAATAATGTTTTTTGTTCAATATAATGACACGAAGATTTAATTTGAGTTTGAGGTACAGTTAAAGGGATGTTTAAGCTCATTCTGAATCTCAAATTGTAATGGCTTCAGCAGAAAACAATGGTGCCTCTAGCCACCCCTCCACTACCGGCGCCACCACGAAAACCACCGTTGTCGACGGCGTAAACGCTGGCCTTATTATTTCAACCACCGAGACCATACGTTTGTTTCTCGCCGGAGTTGAACTCTCCGATGACCTGAGAGAACTCGCGTCTTCCCTTTCCGATCATCCCACGGTACCATACAAACATCTGAGGTCCGTTTGGATGGGGTCTAACCCTGTAACACGACCTGATCTGATGGGCTTGTTATCCGGATCCAATTTCGTCTTCTGCAGTCCAAAACCTAGAGAAAAAAGTGAGGAACTCAAAGCTCGGTTGAGGAAACTAGACGAAGCGTCGGAGAGGAAGGCGTATGATGAATTGGTGAAGGATATTACTCCTAGGAAACCTGTGGATGAACCTTTCTCCTCTTATAAAGATCAAATGGGCTTTGGTGAGTCTCTCTTTTGCATATTATTATAATGATCTATTGGCATTATTGAAGTTGTCTTTCCTAGTTCCAATTTTATTGACATAGTATTGGAATGTAATCAGTCTGAATGATTCATAACCCCAATTAGTATGAATTAAGGGCATAGTTGATTGATATTGATTACTTTGATTGGAATCAGCTATTGCGGTGAGAATTGAAATTTTATTTAAATACAAGTGAGTTCAAAAAGCTAATTTTTTGGAAAAATTTGAACTTTCTTATTCCAGTGATATATACAACAGCAACAACAACAACAACATACCAAATGTAGTCCTATAAGTGGTGTCTGGGAAGGGGAAGGGTAGTGTGTAAGCAACCTTACCCCTTGAATGATGTTCAGTTTCCCCCACTCCTAAGCTAAGTAATGAGTGAGAAAGACGAATGCCAAAAGAAACTATTTACGTAGTAATAGTAAGTAGTAGCGAGAACAGGAAAGGTATAATTGCATCGGTCCTTCCAATCAAGCAAGCGACCAATGATTGCCATCAAAGCAAGTTGTATAGACTATAGACTTGCAGGATCAGGTTCCCACTTGACAGGTAAAGAGGTTGTTTCCAATGGACCCTCGGCCTAAGTAACACACACACACACACACACACAAACATATATATATATATATATATATATATATATATAT
This sequence comes from Solanum verrucosum, assembly GCF_900185275.1. Taxonomy (NCBI): domain Eukaryota; kingdom Viridiplantae; phylum Streptophyta; class Magnoliopsida; order Solanales; family Solanaceae; genus Solanum; species Solanum verrucosum. The sequence goes on from NW_026020401.1 coordinate 1,483,626, forward strand.
ATATATATGTTTGTGTGTGTGTGTTCAGGAATTTTTTTCTAAGAAAGTGAACACAATTTTGATTTAACAAAGGTTCAAATTAGGACAGTTTAAAGTGGGAGTTAGAGTAGTTTTAATTGTGGGATACAAATCATAATATGATGGCAAGAGCATTAGCATGGGTTAGTCAAAAGCTTCAGTTGAAAAGGAGTGATTTCTGATACACTTCATCATCTTCAGAATCTGATGAGGTAAAGTTGGTTAAGACTCACTTATGTCTACACACACATATGTAAACATCCCCCTTTATTGGACAACAAAGAAAAGATTGTCTGGAACAACTCTCTAGGTTTCAGACCCAGGGGTTGACTTCAGTTTTTTGCTGTCAAAGGCTTGCGTGATGGCGTGGCTAAGCCCTGAAACTAGATGGAAAGCAGGCTGATTACATTTCTCTCTTGCACAGCTCGTTAGTTCAGATAGGTGCTGAGGGATGCGTTTGATCACGCATGGATCTTTCTTGAAGCGAGCATCACTACACAATAGCTATTTCACTTAATTATACAGTTCCATATCTTTTTGTATAATTGTTTTTGTGTTTGCAGTTATTGTTCTTTAATTGCATTTATATTTAAATTTGCACCTTTCTTCATCAAACCATCATTTTTCTTTGCGCTTTGCACTTGAATCCCAACAGACCTCAGTGCTCCTTTTTTATCCCGCCTTTGATAACATTGCTTCCTATATGAGCATTTAGAATATGTATTTCAGAGGTATAGGGCTAATCAAATTTCTTGTGTTCCATTATAAGAGGACTGTTTTGGTTGGAAAAGATGTGGATCAACCTTCCAAGAGATTTCTTGCTAGGCTACTCTTCGATTTGCTTAATAAATAACCTGATGGTAGAAGTAACATAGTAAGTTTGAATAAGTGTGTCTGTTGGGATTCATCGGAAGCAGCCTCTCTATCCCACAAAGGTAGGGGTGTAAGGTCTGCATACATCCTACCCTCCCCAGACCCCACTTGTGGGACTACACTGGGTATGTTGTTGTTGTATCTGTTGGGATTCAAAGAGATTGGGAATTATTGCTTGTAAATGTTCTTCTGAAGATTTTTTTTTTGGACAAAAAATGCTCTTCTGAAGGTTTTGCAAGCCTCATATGATAGATTATAGGCAAACGTCTTTATACATTTGACAGGGTGTTGCCAAAAAAGATAGAGTTGGAGATATTTTAGTATCTAGGCATGATTCATAATCAGACTTGTTGTTCGCATGCCAGCCTTGTTTTAGCCGCTAAGTTTCTCTAGACTTTTTTGTTAACTTTTTAGCCATTAAGCAGTTCATTCTTGGAGGCAAAAATCATACAGAAATTAGTGATGTTTTGCTGAAAATTGGAGGATCCTATATCACTATCTGCCATGCAAAGCTTCAATATCTTCAAAAGTCTAGCTTTGCCAGACATATGAGAGATTGATTTTTGATTAGTGAGGTCATCTTGTTCTCTTGTTCTTTGTCATGTGCAGTTCCAGGGAATATCATTTAGGAGATCTGATTAGGCTTCCAAGTGTTTCCTGCCTCTGCATATTTATACAACTCTTCGGTAACATGAGCTGAGCCTTGTTTCTGTGAGATTTTTCGTTGTATATAAAGAATAAGTTGTTACTTCCTTATGGTGTTTAACGTGGACACGGAGGTTAATATTTTAATTTGACTTGACATATTGTATTTGTGATTGCTGAGGAAAATATTAAAGTAATGGTTAAAAAGTTTGTTTGATAGATGAACCTAGCTATTGATGATTAAACTTTGAACAGACATGGTGTTTAGAAGTTGTATAGAATATTGGAACAATGTCAAGCATTTTGGATCGTCTTATAATAGAAAAAGTGACATGTAAATTAAGACAGATGGAGAACTGAGCCTGCTGAATTTTTTATCACTGTTGGTGGGAAGTAAAATAGCATGGGTAACACATAATGTTGCAAATGTATTCACCTACTATGTTAGCTCATGAGCCGATTGATGTTGTTCTTTTGGGGCATATGCCTGACCGACTGATGCTTTAAAATTTGGCATTTCAACTTCTTTGCTGTAAAAACCAATATTGGAGTAGGCTTCTTTCTTAACATGGGAATGCACATAGGGGTGATTAGTTCATTGTGTATAACCTCCTGAGATTTTGAGGCAGAATAATTGGATCAATAGGTGTTAAATTGTCAATAGAGATGTTGGAGGGAGAGGACTTATTTTAGAAAAAAAAGAGATGTTGGGTGGAGAGGTAAACTTGCACTACTAATTTATAGAGATAGGTATGAATGGAAGATCTTGAAATTGGGGATAAAATTTGGGTTTCAACAAGAAGAGAATACATCAAATACCAAGAATATGTGAATGAGTTTCTTTTCATTTTCTATTCTTCAAACGAGTTGCTAAGTTTGATCTAAAATTTAAAAGGAACTTATGCATTCTTCTCTTTTTTTTGTCATTTCCCTTTTATATGTATAGCAAGTCTTTTCGTAGTTTGGTTGTAATCAACGCCTGTGCCCAGGCTTCCGGTTGCAGTTTTGTCTGCCCTCCTCAACTCTAAAAAATTGAAAAATGCATGATCACATGCTTGCTGCATAGAGTATGGTAACTTGGGAATGTTTTTCTTTTTTACTTTTGAAGTTTATGTTTGTGAATAGAGAAAAAAAGAGAGATAACTCGTGTTGAGTGATGAATGAGAGCCTTCTTATAAAAGGGCTATGAAATAAGTAGTAATGTTTTCCTGATTTTTGGGAATATTATTTGTGAAAAACTCATCAAGGATATTGTCTACAGTATTTTGTGCAATTATGACTTAGAGAATAAGCTTTAAAGACATTCCAACATATAGTTGCATTAGGTTTCTTGCCTTCCAATGTGTACTCCCAATTTTAAGGTGGTGATCGGAACTGGAAAGCTGGGCAGAGTATCAGGAAAAAGTTACAGTATACTGTTAAAGAAGCAGTTATTTCAGTAATATTGTCGTTGAAATGTCAAAAAATAAAATTGACTTGGTACCATCAAATAGTATGAATGACGGTGGTCCTATGAATGGAAACTGAGGACATGCATGACACCAACTTGACTTGATTGTTAACAAACCTAAACATTCCTTTCCTTTCCTTTCAAATAGTCTCTACCGGATTGTAGCTGGTATGGTACACCACCATTTCTGTTGCTCGTATGCCTTTGCTGTACCAACTTCTCAAAAAGTCCTTGTTACATTTTCGCATTGTCCAATGAATGCCCGGTAAAGTCAAAAACAGTTTCCACGATTTTAAAACTACCGGGCATGCAAAAACAGGTTGCTTATACGTTCAGGCGTAATTCAACACAGGTTCTGGCACCTCACTAGCATACCTCTTTTCTGGAGGTTTTCCTGTGTTAAGTATGCTTCATTTGCAACCAACCATGCTACTTTCGGTGGTGCTTTTGTTCTCCATATGTTCCTCCATGGCTAGGTATTGGGCCTTCGTTCTTCAACAGTCAAAAAACTCATGGTAAGGACTAACAGTGAAAGAACCTGAACTATGTATCTTTGAAAATTCATGTCATCATTGCTGGACAAGGTTTGAAAATGTTCCAATTATCTAATAAAATATGTTATCCTGTTCATTAGGGTTCTTATGAAGCTCAAATTCCATTCATTCTAATTTATGTATTCGGCAATTGTTGATTTCACGTTCTTCCTTAACAACTGGGTACTTGTGGACTTGACCTATTTTCCTTTAGCTGAATGTTAGACACAATAGGGGCTTTGGAGAAAAAGTCCTTTTAACAAATTTGATGAGTTCTTTTTAGAACTTGTTTTTTTGCTTTTTGCCTATTGCTTCTGTTTTTCTGTTTGTACGCATGTACATTTTTGTTGTGGAAGCGAGTGCTTTCTTTTGTTTCCTCATCTTGCTTCTTTGTAGAGTAGTGCAGCAATTCTTGGGAGAAGTTCCAGTACTGACTGATATTCATGAGTTAATTGAACAATAAAATCAAACCCATTAAGCTGCATCCGTATGAAGATATATCACTTGATTTGCTAGTATCAACTGTGAGGTTGATACAGTTGCTGCGTCCTGATTTGACGATGTGAGTGAGAGAGCTAGGAATGATCTACTATCGCTAACTTGTATATCTCTGGTCTTCACCAGTTTTTTCCATTTTTGTTCCTCTTCCGCTTGTTCAGGTTAAGTTCGCTGTTAGGTAGCTCCTTTCTTTACAAGTTCCTTTTGAATTAAATTAAGAATTTGATTTGCAGTTTAATTCTAAGTAGTTCTGGTCCTTTGGTGCAGGCTTACATGTTGGTATAGCAATGTTCACTGGCTATCTGATGGGATATTTTGCATTCAGGGCCTTATTTAATCACAGCCCAGCAATGGTAAGTTGTTAATTTGATTTCCTCGTGATTCTATTCGATACAATCTCTATACGTGGAGCAACAGCAACTATATAAAAGACCTCTTCTCCCGTGCTTTTGTCTACTGTATCTACTTCCTCTGGTTCACTACTCTGTATTGAAGTTTCATTGCTCTTTCTTCAGAGCGCTGCTGGAGGCATTCTTGGATTGGTCATTGCCATGCTTGTGGAGACATTTCTCTTTATTATCAGAACTTCGAGTCTAGATAAAAAACCGGCTCGGAAAGCCACTTCGTTCACAACAACGCAGAAGAAGAATCAGTAGGTTTCATCACAAGAAGTTGATTCTTTCTATGTTTCCTTAGAATATGAATAAATATTTTGGTATTGAGCATCTTATTTATTTCTCCTCCTGAGAATTTTTATGCTGTAAAAATGTGTATTCTTTGATTTGTGTAGCTAACTATAGGAGAATTATTGCTCTGGCAATGCAAAATTATTTCTAATTGGGAAGTTTGTCTTTGGCACTTGTAATACAAGTTGATTTTATTGTCATTCACAGTAGACCATGTGGTTTGTTTAGTACTCCTTGTTCACTTTTATCTGTTCACTATTAAAAATAAATGTCCACCTTTACTTGTTCAGTTTGGAAATCAAGAGAAAATTTGTCACTTAGTTTCTCCTTCCTCTATTTCAGATTTACTGAATTTTTTAGGCTTTTTTCATTGTTCAAAATAATTGAATAGTTCCAAGTTCAAGATGGATGTTTGAATTTTTTTTCATATTTGCCCTAAGTCTACTTATATAAAGTTATATTTATGATTTCATAAAAAGGGCAATAGTGAAAATTATAGTTTAACGTATGCCCTTGAATGTTTTTTTGAATGTGTGCATTGCTTCACAAGTTCACTTTATATGGAATAAATGAAGTAATTTACTCTTATTAGTAACTATATTCATTTAGTGATATTACTTATTAGACGTGGACCAGTAAAATGGGACGGAGGGAGTACACTCTATTCACTTGCTTAAATGCAAAGACAAATAGAAGCGTGAAAATAAATCCAACATGCACATGGAATGCTTGAATTACTACTTAATTATGCCTTCAAATTATGTCAAAGGTAACTCAACCTTAATTAAAGTTGTTACATTTGAATTTGGTACTATAACTTTAAAATGAACCTTAGTATTGGGGCATTTAATGTTGTCTCTTTGGTCTTTGTCTTGTGACTAAGAAAACGATAATGGCCCTTCCTTTAATATATTATAGTACTCGTAGTTTGAATAATTATAATAAGTTATTATTAAGTGGATGTGAAAATGCATAAGTACCCCCAATCTATGCCCCAAATCTCAGAGACACACTTATATTATACTAAGGTCCTATTACCCTCTCGAACTTATTTTATAAATAATTTTCTACCCCTTTTCGGCCTGCGTGGCACTATCTTTTGGGCCCAACGCGTGTTGACAATTTTTTCAAGCTACCTGGTTGATAGTGCCACGTAGAAGTGTATATATATACTCTACACAATACATTATAACTAAACGAGAGAAGTGTTTAAAAAAACCCCCAAACTTGACGCAAATTATTAGTTTCTTCCCCGAACTATTGACAACCTTAAAAACACATCTACTTGAGTAACTAAACTAATTAGATACACCCCCGATCACCCCCAATTTTCCACAAGACATAACAAGTGGTCTCAAACTCTTGTATGACATGTAACTCTTAATAAAAAGTCGAGAGAAATGTTGAAAACACTCCTAAACTTGGCGAGAATTTAGGGGTGTATTTCACTCATGTTGTAAGATCGAGGGTGTATTTAAGTTCAGTTAATCAAGTAAATGGGTGTTTTTAAAGCTGTCAATAGTTTATGGATGAAACTAATAATTCACACCTAGTTTAGGGGTGTTTTCAATACTTCTCTCTAACTACATGTAAACTTTTTGTGGCTAAATATTTTTGCTAAAATTATTATTTTTCATGGTATTCGTAGCAAGATGTAGCGAGGAAATAGCAAAGGCACAAAAAGGAATAGCAAAGCCAAGAACTTAACCATCAAAAGATGTGATGTAGTGGATGAGATTGCTGCTTTTTTAATTAGATTTTAGATTCGAATCTTAACTATGAAAAAAATCCTTAATAAAAAACAGATATCAAACACCGATCGAAAAAAAGGCACGAAGTTAGAGGGGTTGGGAAACAGATGGAATATTGAAGGCATGTGAAGTAACATGATGGTATTAAAGTGGTCCATAATCCAAGATGTTTGCTCACTTAATAAAACCAACAAATAGTAGAGTGAAGGAAACACAAAAGAATGGGCACATTACATTGCTATACATATGTCGGTTTGGTTTGGTTTTTCATAAAAAAAAACCTAAATTAATTATGTCAATTTATTAAATCTAAAAATCAAATCAAATCACATAAAATCGGTTTTTTCAGTTTCGACTTTAGTCGATTCTTTCGGATTTTTTTCGGTTTTTTGGTTTTTTTGATTTTTTATAACTATACGATGTTTGAAAAAGAGATCAAATATATTTTCACTTACTTGCAAATATTTTGTTTTGTATTCAGTTTTGTAAATATTTTGTTTTGTATTCAGTTTGCATGTAACTTCGGATCTAAATACAAAATAAAATATTTACAAATTTTACAAGCCCAAATTTAAAATAAAATATATAAATATTGAAAACTATATACTAACTAAAAATATATTAACAAAGTAGATTATAAATAATATTTTTTATCTATAAATAAATGAAATTATATATATATATATATATATATATATATATATATATATATATATATATTATGTCGATTTGGTTTGGGTTCGGTTTAACTTTTTTTTTAAATATCAAACCAAATCAAGAGTGGTTGGTTTTTTTTTGAACAACCAAATCAATAGCTTGTACACCCCTAATTGAACCATCTCTAATAGGGACACTCCACTTCATTTCTGCCGTTTATATTGCTTTTTCCAAATTTATTTATTTTACAAATAAAATAAAAATTGTTTTCACTGTTGAGAAATAAATTGTTTCAGTTGGTAATTGATCAGAGAATTTTAAGTCTAAAAAAAATTCATAATTTACGCTCTTATAAATTTCTTCTTGTAACTTCCTTTCATTTTTGTAACACATACTAATTATATCTCATTAGACCATGCATTAAGATGATGTAAAGACAATTGAGAGTTGTCTTTTCTTCTTTTCCACCTAATGTTTGGTATCTAATTGGGGACTGATAAAATTTGAGTTTACACATTGTAAAGCTTATTTATTTCCAACAAAAAATATTTCATTCCTAGAGGCTCAAACCTGAAATATGCAATTATTGGTGGAAAAATTCTTAACCATTTTCACCAGAACACGTGTCGAAGATTGGAATTTTACTCCTAATCCTTAACCCATGCATGTTGTTAACCAGACCTCATCTTCATTATTTATATAATTGTAGCTTTACCAACTAATAAAATCAATAAGTGAACCCTCATATAAATAGATCTTAATGACTACTGAATAGAAATAACAATAACGTTTCAATCTCAAATCATTACACTAATATCAAACACAATAAAAATAATTTAGGTCCCATGGTGTTAACAAGTCCTCATCTTACTAATTTATATTTCTATTTTTCCTCCTTGCCCATCCATAATATGTTGTTACCTTATCTATTCGTACTTCCACATTATAATATCTTATAAAATAAAATTCATTCTATCAATCTCTTTTGCCATCTTCTCCTACCTTTAATAATTTTTCAAATATTTTCTTCTCTACATTTTACTCGACCCTCATACATTTTATTTTACTTGTCCATTTTAATAAAATAAGAAAGTTTCATCATTTTTTTCTTATACATCTTTAATTTTAAATAACTATATAAAATAGTGACAAGAGAGAGTTGCTCAGATGATAAGCACCTCTCACTTTTAATTTAAAGATTGTGAATTCGAATTATCAAAAGGTGAAAACACCTGAGGACGGGTTTAAGAAATATTACTACATAAAGTAATAGTTGTTAAAATAGTGTTTTAAAACATTATTCATAAACTTAATTTAGTAAATTATTATAATTAATTTTCTTTTAAAGAAATATGTTAGATAAACAGGATCGTAAATCAAGCTCTAACATGGTTGGTAGAGTAAGTTGTCACTTCCTTAATACGACGACAAACTTGATCTTGTCTATTCCGTTCACTTCAAAACCATATCCGGAATTATTTAATCTTACATCAATTTTTATATATTATTATTATTATTATTATTATTTTATTTTTTTCTTTGATATAGACAAGGCAGAGACTTTGCACCCTCCAATCTTATTGAGTATCAAAAGGTATATAATTACTGAGTAAATATATATTAATTATAGAAGCTGAAAAATAATTATTTTTTTCTAATTCCCTTAGAGAAGTGTGCACAATTATTGAATCTTGGTAATTTTAGTCATTTAGATAATGTATACGGTATGTTGCGTGCTCTGTATTTATCATAATTTACATAGTTAAAAAGGAGTAAAAAATTTAAAATAAAATTACAGCGCTATTATAATTATATTATTTCTTTCGTCTCAATTTAAACATATTGTAATTCTAAAGTAAATATATATATTAAAAAAATAAAATCAAACCACTTAATTAGGAGGTCCAAAATATGGTCCCATAGTGTCAGTAAAGTCCACATTTCCCTTCTATTTAATTTCTATTATATTATATTATTATTAATAGTATTTTTATTATATTATATTATCGTTCTATTTTAATTGTATTATCTTCTACTACTCCTACTATTTTTGTTCTGTTATCTCTGCATTCTATCTTGTTTGCTTATCTATTCGAACATCCACACTAAGTTATATAATTGGTCCTCTCTCTGTATTCTATCTTTGTTGTCCCTCTAAATAAATTTTTCTAAGAAATAAAGCTCCAAGATTATGCGTATATGTCCTACGTGACAATTTATGTGATATATATTTGAAATGATTTGTATTATGTTATATTAGATATCATGTAGAACTTGTATATCTACTTATGTATACACAAATTTAAGTGTTTATGTATACACCTCAGACGTTGAAGGGCATAAATGTCAGTGCAGACTAAGATAAGAGATTCATTTATATTATTATGCCTACTTTAACTTTGATCATACTAATTACGAATAAATAAAATTTTAGAATTATTTTTCTTAAAATTGTGCAAACATCAGTATCATCTTAATATTCTCCAATTGAAGTTAGTTCTTTGTAATAGGGATATGTTTTAAAATGATCCAATTTCGTTATTTTTTCTCTAATTGGATAGAACCGAAGCAAACCCAATCTACAAATTTGGGTAAATTTAATAAATGATCATATAATTATAAAAACAAAATATTTAAAGCTTTTACTATGCTGACCAAAAAAATCACAATTATCGGAAAACTTGGACATTTTGATAAGTGAATTTTAATGGTTAATATAGCATTTTTGAAAGTGATATGTCCCACAATTATTTAAAATTTTGAAGCATGGTGCAGTTGGTGGAGAAAATGAAAAAAAATAATAGTAGTAATGTTTTCTTACGTTGTTACTGTACCCTCACAGCGTTGACATGGACTCAACGTTGGTTTTGTCCATGATAACGCCGTGTGCAGTGTTTGAAAATATATATAATCACCCAAATAAATATAAAAAAGTAGTTTCATGAGTATGAAAACGTATGTACTGTCCTTTTCCGAACCGGTTCTGTAATTTCCACTGGAAAGTGTTTAACGGAGAGAAGAAGAAAGGATTTAATTCCCGGCTCCACCAAAAACAGAAAGTTTGGTGGTAGAGATCGATCCAAGGAAAATAAAATCGGAGCAATTTTATTATATATATAAGCAGCAACAATGGTGAATGAATGAAAAAACAGTAAGCTAAGAAGAAGAGAGAAAAATGAAGTTTCATTCAGTTTATCATGACTGCAGTAGTTCACACTGATACCTATACATCACTATATAAATGTGTGAATCAACTAACTAACTAGACTAGTTAAGTTACCTAACCACAGTTAATCATAACTAACTTTTGTAACTATTTATTAACAAACTTGTAACTAACTTTTGCCCTTTACACTTTAGCTCAACACCCTTCCTCAAGCTAATGGCTGAAAAATGTCTTTCAATCCCAGCTTGGACATTAAGTGTAGATGTGGAGCTTTCCAAAGCCCTTTAGTAAGTAAGTCTGCTAGTTGATCCCTTGTTGATACATGTTGAGTCTTGATCATATGTTGTAATATCTTTTCTCTAACAAAGTAGCAATCAATATCAAAATGCTTGGTTCTTTCATGGAAAATGGGATTAGATGCAATTTGAATTGCAGTTTTGCTGTCACAAAACAAATCTACTGGTTGTTTAATGCTGACTCCTAACTCCTTGTATAGCCCAATGAGCCATGTGATTTCAGCTACTGCTGATGCCATGCTCCTGAACTCAGATTCAGCAGAACTCCTAGCAACAGTCTCTTGTTTCTTCGATCTCCAAGAGATAATAGCATCACCAAATTTTACAAGATAGCCTGTGACAGATTTCCTTGATTTCACACAAGTACCTCAATCTGAGTCACAATAGGTAGTTAGTAATTCTGAGCTTTGTGAAGGCATAAACAAGCCTAATCCTGGAGTTGTTTAATATATCTGACTACCCTGAGAGCTGCTTCCATGTGAGACTCTTTTGGAGCATGCATATACTGACTCAAAACTTGAACAACAAATGATATGTCTATCCTGGTCATAGTGAGATATAATAATCTCCCTACTAACCTTTGATATCTCCCAATATCCTTCAAAGGTTTGTCTGCCTGTATGATTCCTGACTCACCTTGCACATGTGAATCATATTCAATGGAAGTCGGCTTTACATTAGGATCTAGTGGAGTGTGAACTGGTTTTGCACCACTTAATCACATTTCAGAAATAAGTTCCAAGGCATATTTGCGCTAGTTCATAACATACCCCTCCTTGGACCTAGCAAATTCAATGCCAAGAAAGAAGGTCAACTCCCCAAGATCCTTCATGTTGAACTTGAGCTGAAGATCATTCCTGGTTTGAACAATCAAGGAATCACAACTCCCAATAACAAGAAGATCATCCACATACACTAGGACTACAACCAGGTCAGTACCATCCTGCCTAGTGAATAGAGAATAGGCATAAAGACTCTGAACAAACCCAAGCTAAAGTAATGCTCCAGTTAACTTCAGATTCCACTGTCGAGGGGCATGCTTGAGACCATACAGTGATTTGTGAAGCTTACAAACTGTAGTAGACTCCTCAGACTTACAAAAACTAGGTGGAACTACCATGTATACATCCTCAAGGAGATCACCTTGTAAGAAAGCATTATGAACATCCATATGAAAAATAGGTCAATGTTTAGCAGCAGTAACAACCAAAACTGATCTAATTGTGATCATTTTAGCAACAGACGAAAAAGTTTCAGTATAGTCTATCCCCTTCTTCTGACTGAACCTATTGGCTACTAATCTAGCATTATACCTCTCAACAGCTCCTGAGGCCAAATATTTGACCTTAAACACCCATTTACAATCAATAGGATGTTTGCCAAGAGGAGGGTCAACAATGCTCCATGTGTTGTTGGCCTCCAATGCACTGATTTCAGCCTTTATGGCATCAACTCATTGAGGATTGGAAGAAGCCTTAGTAAATGATGTAGGCTCATAAATAGAGGAGTAAGCAGCAAGTGCAGCATCATAGGAAGCAGAAAGAAGAGCATAGGACACATGATTGGAGACAGGGTATAAGCAAACAGACCTAGACTTAGGAGTGATAAAATCAGTCATTCATATAGGAGGTTTAGTTGGTCTAGAGGATTTTCGAAGACCAACAGACTTATGTGTAGGAATGGGAAGTGGAGAAAGTGGCATAGGAGAACTGGGCGCAGGATTCAAAGAGAAGTCAAAAGTCTCGGTGAGAGTTTGATCACACAAAGGGATCTCTGCACAAGGTAAGTCTGTGGAAGTAGAAGTGTCTTCTATAAATTGGAGCACAAGAAACAAAGGAGAACTGGAAGGACTCGATATGCTGAAAAGGAAAGATAGATTTTTTAAACACAACATCTCTGCTGACAAAGAAAGTTTTGGTTTGTAAACCATAGAGTTTGTAGCCCTTTTGGAGACTAGAATAACCAAGAAACACAACTGGAACAGCTCTAGAGGCAAATTTGTCAGTTTTCTTTACCTCAGAAGCAAATGCAAGACAGCCAAACACTCTACTATGATCAAGAGAAGGGAGAGTTTGATACAACAGCTCATAAAGAGTTTTACCCTTAAGAACTGTGGAGGGTATCCTGTTTATTAAGTACACACTTGTGAGAACACATTCTCCCCAAAATCGGAGAGGAAGGTGAGACTGAAATCTCAAGGATCTGGCCATCTCAAGAACATGTCGATGTTTTCTCTCTACAACCCCATTTTGTTGTGTGGTATAAGTGCAAGAACTCTGATGCAATACACTCATTGTCTTAAGTAAATCAGAAACTTGGGAGTTAAAGAATTCACAACCATTATCAGATCGTAACACTTTGATGGTGTTGGAAAAAACATTGGTAATCATTGTAAATAAGTTATGTAAAGCTACTATAACCTCAGATTTAGAGTTGAACAGGAACAACCAAGTATATCTAGAGTAATCATCAACTAAGGTAAGAAAATATCTTTTATTGTCATGAGTAGGAACTCGATAGGGACCCCACACATCAGCATGTAATGTATGAAAACAAGTTGATGTAGTAGTAGTGCTTAAGGGAAAAGGGAATCTGGTTTGCTTAGCCAAGGGACATACAATACATATATCAGTAAAGGAAGAAGACATATGTTTGCAACAACTAAGTGTTCGCAGTACACTAACAGGTATATGACCCAGCCTTTGATGCCATAAAACCAAGTTGTTAGGACTAGTACACAAAACCACATTAGTAGTAGTAGCTTGATCCTGCTGAGACTTCAATTGAGTTCCTTGAGTCTTCAAATGAGTATCAACCTGGACCACGTACAAATCATTCTCCAGTGTGCCATTCCCCCTCACATTCCCACTTGAGAGGTCCTGAAAAACACAATGATCAGGATAAAAAATAGCACAACAATTTAGTTCCCTTGTTAACTTGGATACTAATAGAAGATTATAGTGGAATTTAGGGATGTGTAGCACAGTTGAGATCTCAGCTCCTCCTAATACTCGAGAAGACCCAATGTGACTGACATGTGCAAGGCTACCAGTAGGTAGATGTACTTTGTTACAAAGATCTCTATCTAAGGGACTATATTGTGTTAACATACTCAAATTGTGTACAATGTGTTTGGATGTGCCTGTATCAATGATCCATTTATCAGCATCAGGAATGAGAGAAGGACAAATCATCATACCTGATGCATGAGCAGTAGTAGTAGTATCACAATTACTCTTTGCCTTATCTGGCTCTATCAGTTACAAGAGCTGCATGTACTGTTGTGGAGAGAAACGAGGGTGAAACTGCTGTTGTTGATGAAAAGAGACACCAGAAGATCCAGTAGTTGGAATCTTAGAGGAACTAGAATCATTAGTTGCTCCTTGACTATTCCATGTTGAGGCATTCTGATGATGCATAAACAGTCCATGAGCATTGTTGAATCCTGCAAGATTAGTTGAAATGGGACTAGCATTGTTATGACTAGTATTATTTCTCCTTTTACCTTTCCAATCAGCAGGATATCCATGCAATTTGTAACAAGTAACTCTGATGTGACCCTTCCAATTACAATAATCATAGTAAAGAGTGCTATTGTTGTTAAATTAATTCTGATTAGATCTAAAAACAGCTCCAGTAGGAGGATTAGACCCTGAATGTGAAGTAGATCCTGATCTTGGCATGTGTCCTTTACCACTACTAAAATAGGCCATAGCCTCATTTATCCCACCAGCATTAGCAGAAACAGAGTGATCATTTCCTGTTGTATTAGATTTACCAAGGATTCTCTGACTTTCTTCAGCCATTACAAGAGAATAAGCTTTGCTTACACCTGGTGCTGGATCAAGTATCATAATCTGACTTCTAGAATGATTATATGATTCATTTAGTCCTAAGAGAAATTGCATCTGTCTCTGGTACTCAAAGTGCTCTGCATAGGTCTTAGATCTCTCACAAGCACAACCAGGACAGGGCATCAATGAGTCATATTCCATCCACAACTCCTTGAGTATAGAAAAATAGCTAGAAACAGACATAAGTCCTTGTTGCAGTGTGGCAATCTCCTTATGTAGATAAAAGATTCTAGAGCCATCAACTTTGTCAAATCTCTCTCTTAAATCAGTCCATACTTGTTGAGCACTGCTAACATAGACTATTCCACTCAATAATTCCCTACTCACAGAGATCATTATCCGTGATAGCACTATAGTGTTACATTTTTTTCCATAAATCATGTAGAGATGCATTGAATTTATCCTTACTACATTTTCCATCAATAAATCCTATCTTCCCTTTACCTAGAAGACCTATCTTCATAGATCTACTCCATAATGAATAATTCTCAGATCCAGATAGTTGAATAGAGACCAGAGAACTACCTGGAGTATCACACGATTGCAGGAAGAGAGGATGATGAGAATCCACCATTGTAGTTCCTCCTTGAACTGCACCACTGGTTGAAGAATCAGTCGGCATGATAAACTGCAGCTACAATTGCGATCTTCACTAGCTTCTAGGACAATACAGTACCTCGAGTCTTCTATTGCACTGAAAGCTAACACGATCAACTGAGTATTACCTTAGAGCTCTGATACCATGTTAAGCAGCAACAATGGTGAATGAATGAGAAAACAGTAAGCTAAGAAGAAGAGAGAAAAATTAAGTTTCATTCAGTTTATCATGACTGCAATAGTTTACAATGATACCTATACATCACTATATAAATGTGTGAATCAACTAACTAACTAGACTAGTTAAGTTACCTAACCACAGTTAATCATAACTAACTTCTGTAACTATTTATTAACAAACTTGTAACTAACTTTTACCCTTTACACTTTAGCTCAACAGATTTATACAACAAAAGAAGAATCCCTAGCAAATAGGGGCTGTCGACCGTAATCTTCACTTTTTAGCAAATATATATCAACTTCTTTTTATCAATGAAAAACATACATTTATTATATATTACAACTAGCTAGCTAGGACTTAGGAGTGAAGTGTATCATTTATAGCCAACTTGCTATTTGAGAAGTAATCTCCAAACAATACGAATTTTAATTACTTTGTAGAAATTACATTAGTTAATTAACAGTAAACACCTCCTAATTAATTCCATCATCTTTCAATTTTATTGCAAACTTTTAACACAATAAACCGTTGCATGTATAGAGTAAAGTTAATGTTTATTTTCATAACAATCATCATTTTTTGGGCCAGATAGAGTGATTGTTGCAATATAATCCAAAATTATTTAGAGCAACTTTCACGTATAACAAACATAAAAATCATATTTGTATGTTAATCTATAATTTGCATAATTGTGCTCCATAACAAATTTTATGTTTGCTATGGAGCTTTTAATTTGTATAATTCGCTACAAACATTCAATTTTATACAAATTGTTCAGTTTTGTATAAATTCATGTATACATTGTAATTTGTATAATAAGATTTGTACTTGTATAATTATAAGTGTATAGGATGAAAATATATGTATTTGTATTTGTATATACACTTTTCTCTCGCTTTATACAAACACAAACACATTTTATACCGAAATGTATAAAATGACTAATTGTATACCGAAAATGGCTAATTGTATACCAAATCAGATGGCAAAAAAAGGGGATGTTTGCTGCGAATTACAATTAAAATAAACTATGGCTATAACATTTAATTTGAATTAATAATTTGCTATTTCATACAATTTTCCCAATACCAGTTACCACTATATCACCTTATTAATTTCTCACTGCAGGCCTTATACTACGATCCCCAACCCAATAAAGTTTTGGGCCAAGGATATGACGAGTAACAAAAATTTGTAAAAATTTCACTAGTATCCTGGAAAAATTACCTAAATATACATCATTTATTATCATATTTTTCCTACCATTTAAAAAAAATATCAAAAATCCCCTTTTTTGCTCCCATCATTCCTTTTTTCCGGATACATTAATTTGAAATCTCCTACCCATGATTTTCCTTCTTTTTTTCACTCCACATATCTCTCGACAATTACTTTCATTTATCTATTTTTGAATTTCAATTTTTTTTCTCTTTTCAATTATGATTTCAAGTTATTCAACAAGTAGATTTCTTTCAATCACCTCAGTTTTCGATTTCTTTTATTTTTTTTTAAAAAAATTCATCTTAAAAAATTACTGAATCTTTTACTCCCTGTCTCTTTATGGAATAGAGGTGGAAAAGACTTGCTAATGCACAAAGTTCATCTTGGAGTGCATTTGGAATGGTTCCATGAATTTCTAATGGCGGTCTTAATACACTTCATTATGTTGGTTTGATCTTTCAATTGTTTGGGCTTACTTTCAATGTATCTCGCTTATTTTGATTATTAAATTAGTCTTTATTAGTGTTATCATTGATCCGATACATCACTGCTAGAATAGCCTTTGTTTTATTCAATGTATCATGTTCATATTTAAGGTATTAATACATAACTCTAATGTTGTTGAATCTTCGATTAGTGTTTATCATGTTCAATATAAATGTACTTGATACATAAACTTTGTGTTATGTATCACACACCAAAAACACATGCTATTTGGAACAATTACATGTATAATATTTTATTTTATTTTAAATATAGTATTTCTCAAACAAAATAAGATACATAAATAATAATGTAACATGCACTAATTTTTTAGGCATGATATGTAAATTCGAATTCATACTAAATGTATCTGATACATAACAATTACCAAACAATAATGTATCGATCTCAAATCTAAAATCTTATGGGCAACACTTTCTTATTTAATGTATCTAGTAGAAATACAACACTTATCAATTTAAATTGAAAGGATCTTCATGATGTATCTTCTCAAATTTTTTGATAATTTTGAATCAAAATTGAAAGGATCTTCAATGAAGTGAGAGAAGAATTTTGAATCTCAAATTTTTTGACAATCTTGAATCAAAATTGAAAGGATATTCGATGAACTTGAAGATTCACAGAAGAAATTGTTTGTCCAACAACAATTCCATCACTTTTGTATCCTTCGTAACTCACCTCGCTAACCCAAAATTTCGACAAAAGTTTTTAAATCAAATCTGAAAGGTTTCTTCGCTGAATAGGGGGGGCCGAAGCATTTTGAAAATTTGAATTTCTTCGTTCTGTTAGGATTTATATCTGTATGATTGAAAGTAAGAAGAAACGTAAGAAGATCGAAATATTCATTATGTATCGTATGAAATTTTCGGCTAATGGATGAAACAGAGAGAATGATGAACAAGAAAAGAAAATTAATTTTTGAATTTTTTGGTTTGTTACACTATATGATTAAATGCTTGACAATAATTTGGAATGGGATAGAGCAATTTATGGGATCTTAATTTGATTTTCAATTTATTTTTTTCCCCCTTAATTAGTGCACAGATGGATACTATGAGATTTTAATTTGATTTTTCAGCTTTTCCCCCTTTAATAAGTGCAACAGATAGATACATATAATGTATCAACAATAATGTATCCGGATCCTTAATTATGTATCCAAAATACCTAAAAACATGAGATTTGTGTAATTAGAAAAAGAACAGGGATAGAAGGTAATTTAGGTTTTACACTATGGGATTTATGTAAGTTATCCATATTTATATTGATAATATTATGATTTATGGTGTATGTATTAGTTATTTATAGAATAATATCAAACAAAGAAATGACAATACCAAACTAATATATACATTATTTTTTGTCTAATGCATTCTACGAAACGACTCCTATTTTGTTTAACTTAAGGCCTAATTAGGTATACCCTGGTTGGTTAGAAATTATTTTCAGAAGAAACTAGAGTGTTTGATAGTTTTTTTTTTTTTTTTGAATATTCTATAAATTGTTTTTCTTAACCTGGAGGAAAAAAGAAAACTTCAATAGATAACTTGAAGTCAACAAAAAGCAAATGACATTCACTGAATCACTCTTGTTTCAAATATTATAAATTATTGTAGCTTTGGTGTCTGAAAAATTAGCAAAGAAAAATACCATCAAAATATTTTTTGTTGATCACTCAATGTTTTAAGCAAAGAGATTATTATTAGCACAATAGTCACATTATTTATATTATTCATAAATATGAATGTCTAATGTGAGAACAAATAGATTAGTATTTGCACAATAACCACGTTATTATTTTCACGGCTATCATAAGCCTACTAAATAATTGAATAAAGCAACACAAAAAAAAAAATGGATACAAGAATATGTAATTGCAATTGCACAAATTTTTGCTCCCAATTTTAGACATTTATAATTTAGTATGCAGGCGTGTAATATTAGCAGTACGCTAAATGCTCTTATGCTCCCAACTTTAGTGATTTGTAATGCTTTTCCAACTTCTGCAACATATTTTAGTGATTGCATTTTCTTCTGGTGTTTATACTATCATGCACACTATCAAAATAATTAAAAAGAAACATCAATACTAGTCCTCCTGCTAATTAGTAACTAACAATTATCGAGACTTACGACTTATTCTTCTTTCCTATGAATTATGGATGCTCCAATTGGAAAGGCATTCATAGTTGGTGATACAAATAGTCAAGGTCGTGGTTGGAGACACGGAGCAGGAGGAGGAATCATTGACTCGATAACAATAGAGAAATATCGTTATTAAAATGTTATGCATGTGTTAAAGGATAACACCGTTGAAGTTCATATAACCTTATAAATCAATTGAAACATACTTTATAAATGATGCAACAAGCAGTAGACATTTGAAAAACTTATTAAGATGGGATGATCAGAAACTTTGATATCCAACTCAAGCAAATTATTTGCTTAACTTGCTACAAAGTAATATGAGGAAATAGTTTCTTATGTGTGTTAAAAAAATTGAATTTTAAAAAATGATCCTAAAGATTTTCTTATTTGTAATGAATTATCGCATCAAAATTTTCATAATAGGTGTACTAATATTTTACACGTACAAAATATTTTGAACTCGTATTTTAAGATAAATATGAGCAAATGGAGGCAAGACAATGACAAATTACAAGATAAATAGAGGCTAAACAGAAGTATAATACTTTATGAATCAATTAAGCACTATACGTTTATGAGTCAATTAGACCGGAAAAGATAAAATCAAAATGGAATAGTACAATTTTATACCTTTTCATGTATTTGCCTTTATATTTTTGAAATATATATTGTAGGATAATGCTACTAAAGAATCTCTTTTCGACATATATGTATCATTTATTCCATTAGATCATTTTTCATAAAACTATATATATATATATATATATATATATATATATATATATATATATATATTCATTTTAATATTAAAAAAATATTTAGATCTACTTGATAGGGAAATTATGTTGCATGGAGCATGGAGTGTTGGTAAAACAAGAACTCACATATTCAGAAGATGAAAGTTATGGAATTGAGAATGTTGCAGTAGAGGTGTGGAATACCAGGATAAATAGGATTAGAAATGAAGATATTTGGGATAAGGTAGGAGTTGTCTCAGTGGAGAACAAGAAACGTGAAGCGATATTGGAATAGTTTAGACATGTGAAAAGGAGATATGCATAATTTCAAAAATATAAGGGCAAATACAGACAAATATAGTGCGGAAATGTGAGAGGTTGACTATGGATAATTTCAGGAGAGGTAGAGGTAAGCCGAAGAAGTATTGGGGGAGGTGATTAAACAAGATATGATGTAGTTGAAGCTTACTAAAGACGTGACCTTAGATAGGAGATTATGGAGGATATAGATTAGGATAGAAAATTAGAAGATAATAGAGCATTGTCTCGCTTATCCTTAGATAGTAAAGTGTTGTGTTACTTATCCTTCCAAATTTGATATTGCTAGTCGTAGTATCTTGTCCTTAGATTTCTATTACTATTTACTGTATCTTGTATTTTAATTATCGTACTATTTTATTGTAGGTAGTATTTACAGAATGTTTTATCATATTTGACCAACTGTGCATCATATCTTAGAGGCTATGCATCATTCTGATGCTTCAAATCAACTATACTTTAATAAATTTTCATAAATTTAAAATTATAAATTCGTCTCTGATTATATTTCAAACCGATTTCATTTTGCCAAGTGACAAAAAAGAGAGGATAAATCTGATCGGAGAATTTGTAAGTTAATCATGCAAGTTTAGAATTATGACAACAAAAGATTCCTTCTTAATTGTTATGATTATCGTTTGTTTCTATGAGCTAATTAATGACGATTTAGAGGAAGATCAGAGAAAAAAAATGTGGGCTTAATTCACAATTTTAACTTTTCTAAATTTTATCAGACTTTTTGTTTTACTTTTACTAGACTCAAAATTTGTTATTTATATTTGTTTAGTAAATTTTCTTATCCATTTATCAAATTTGAATCAAAATTATTATATTTTAATGAACTCAAAATATATCATAAATAAGCATATTTGCAGCAAAGATAATGTAGTCTATAGGTAGTACAATACATATATATATATTTTGATCTTAGCTGATACTCCCTCTGTCCCTTTTTAGTTGTCCACTTTAGAAATGACACACAGATTAAGGCAACAATGATTAGCACAGTGAAGTTACAATTTTACCCTTATGACAACTTTTCACTTCAAAATTACAACCACTTATTTGAATTCAAGTGAAATAAATTGGAGGGAAACAACATACACTTTTACAATTTTCAAGAAGTGTAAATAAGGGTATAATAGGAAAAAATTTGTTGTCCTTTCTTGATTTGTCAAAATGGACAACTAAATAGGGACAACTAAAAAAGGAAATATGGACAAGTAAATAGGGACGGAGGGAGTATTTACTCTTTTTAATTTTGGATATACATAAGTACTTGAAGTAGTATAAAATTGAACAGTAGGCACATGTGACCTACGCAACACAATAAATGTAGGATGTCACATAGAACACGAAATACTGCGTAGGACACCAAGTAGGACATGTGTATCTAATTGTTCAACTCTATTCAAGTTTTAGTGTCAAATTATGCATATTCCAAAATAAAGGACATAAATATCTGACGAGACCAAGTTAAAGAGCATATTTATGACTTATGCCTAGTATATTTAGCGGATGGGTGTACTATATTAAAAGGAAGATCAGGGTTTTTACATACTATCCATTGCGAGTTCTAATAGTAAAATCAAGATTTTTATAAGGGGATTTAAAATATGAAAAAGTCAAAGAAGGTTAAATATTTATTGTACTATATACATAAAAAAATATATATATTATAAAGCGGAAGTGAAGTACAAAGGTGCCTTGAATAGGCGGGGAAAAGACGTTTAAAGCGGAGGAAAAACCTCCCTTTACCAAATTTACCAGTCTGGAGTGGAAAGGCAGTTCATTCCTTAATCTTTAATTGCGTAAAAAATAATGATATAATTGTAGAAATTCGAGTAATCAAAGGATTTCTACAATTATTTCTAGTATGAAATGAGTCAATCATCCATTTTAATATCTTATTGAACAAAGTGATGATACTGTTCCTCCATTAATCAAGAATTTCGATATTTAAGAAAAAAATTCATTAAAGAAGATTCTAGTTGAAATGTTTGGATCTTTGACTATATGGCTAGCTACCAAAGTCAATTCCAGTTTGAATTAATTACCTTTGATTTCATTAAATACTGCATTCTGCAGCAATACAGTTGTAAGTAGTATATCTCTGACTCTCTTATGTACACAAAATGCTAAAAAAAAGTGAGCTGGTGCATTGAGACGAAACTATAATTTCAACTTTCGAGTTGTAGAGCTTAGAACGACTGATTTCAATAGTTAATAATTAGGTTCTAAATTTTAATATGTATACATATTTTCAATACAAATACATAATTAAATAAAAAATACTAAATTCAATTAAACTATTAGCTAGGCTTCTTCCTCCGCTGCATGCACAAGGGTCTACTAATACAGCGTTATTCTGTATTTTGTTTATAAGAAGTCTTTTTTACGATTTCAATTTGTGACCTCCTGATAACGTGAACATCCAGAGTGCAATACAGATGTAGTGGGGAGTAGAGTCCACAGTCCACACTATATATTTATGTCATCACCACTCATCAGCATTCAGCCAATTATGATAAATAATGAGTGGTTCATGGCTTCCACTCTATCTGTCTATTCCAGCTTCTTCCACTTGGCCCTTTCCTTCAATAGTTGTTAATAGCATATATAGCAAGTCCCTAGCCAATTAATCAATATTGTTTATTCTGTATATTATATAAATATGTCATTTAACTTAATTTTAAATTATATTTATGTTTTCTAACTTTAGGTGTGCATAAATACACATTTAAACTTATATAAAATTGAACATATAGATAAGTGGCAATTTGTGTCTTATGTGTATTATATCATGTAAGACTCATGCGTCTATTTGTTCAACCTTACACAAGTTTAAAGTTTACTTGTGTATAGCAAAAAGTGAAGAAAATAAATGTGAAATAAAGTCAAGTTAAATAACACATTTATGTATCTATTTGTATGCATCTCTGACTAATATATTCCATCGAACACATGCTACTTTACAAGTTTTGATTAATCAAATGAAATCACCTGATGTTTTTTTTTATAACCCTCATCTTCGAGGTTCGTCTCATCTCATTGATACTAGACCAACCTTAAATTTTATTTTAATGCCACTACTAGTTAAACAAGACATGGAAACTTGGTCTCTTTCCATTATTAACTTTTATTTTGTTGATATTTTATAGTTACTAGGGTTTTGCATCTATGTTACAATCATCAAAGAGCAAAATAGACTGCTAAATCTGTCCAGTTGTGAATTGGATTCCTTTGCTTTTAGCCATAAGAGTGTTTGGTGTCTGAATAATTCTTCATTTGTACCAACAATGATTGTAGTGGAGTGGCAAATACTCCTTCATTCTTAATCAAGAGATCTAAGATTCAAGTCTCCTGGGTACGGTATCGCCTTTGTTAGGTAGGTAGCGTTTTATCCCCAATGTGGAACTTCCCATCGCGAATCCAAATTTAGTCGAGCTTCAATATGATGTATTGGACACCGGGTGGGAAATTAAAAAAAATATGCATTTGTACTTTTTAACCTGAAGGAAAAGGGAGGATAACTTCCATGGACAGCTTGAAGCCAACAAAAAGCAAATGACATTTACTGAATCACTATCATCTTACTTTAGATGTGATATCTTTGGTGTCAGGAAATAATTCATAATAAGCAAAGAAAAAAAACCTATCAAAATATTTTATTTCTTGTCAATGAATTGTACAAACTTTCATCACAATGAACTCTAACAAATGCTAAAAGAATAAATGCACACCATAACAAACCACCACAAATATGAATGGCTAATGTGAAAGCTAAAAGATTATTGTTTACACAATAACCATGCTACAATCCACATTGCTATCATAAACCTACAAAATAATTGAATAAAGCAACACCAAGAAAAAGGAGTGTGGTTGGAAGAATATATAACATCAACAAAACAAGAATGTGGACATGTGAAGCAGAGCTTGTGTAGATGGGAAAAATCAGGGTCTGTACTCAGTTTCTAGTGTAGGTTGTGTTCGTGTTACAGTAGCAGCCGGTGCTTTTGTGCTCCCGACTTTAGTCATTTGTAATGACTCTCCAACCTCCGTAGCCCTCTCCATTTGTTGCATTTTCTTCTTGTGTTTGTACTTGCTCACACACACTATTAGAAGACCTAAAAGAAACATCAATAATAGTCCTCCTACTATCGAACCAACAATTATCCAGACTTTTGACTTGTTCTTCTTTCCCTTATGATGATTTATGGGTGTTTCTGTTGGAGGGGATGGACCAGGAGCAATTGACTCGATCACAATAGAGAAATGTCCTTGTTGAAAGGTTGTGCAAGTGTTATCTGACAAAACATTGCTGAAATTCAGAGACCCTTGTAAGTCAATTGAAACGCACTTTGGAGATGATCCAACAGGCAACGGCTTGACATCTGAAAATCGTATTGAGATGGGCTGACCGGAAGCTTTGATATCCAACTCAGGCAAGTTAGTTGCTGCCAAGTTTGATGCATCATAAGCAAGAAGACCCAATACAGGAGCTAAGTACATGTAGCCAGATAAGTTGTAATATGTTGCAGATAAATTGCCCAAATTTTGGTAGACAAGAACAAGCCTCTCAACAAAAGGCTGTTCAACTACATCAATAGGTATTTTGAACTCTTTATACATTTCAAATCCTCGACTCCTTAAGCTGCCACTCCTAAGCCTCAATCCAGACACCTTAATCCCTGTCAAATTCGAGGGGACATTTCCATCATAGATAACACCTGTTCTAATTCTCGAGCTATCAAATGCACGATAAGCATAATCCTGGAGGAGTGCATCTAGTGCCCGCGCAGCCCCTATAGGAAAGTCAGTTACCTGAGAACTGCCTAATCGCGGCAACCAAAACAGCCACATTAGAAGGTGAAGCATCGTGAGACTTCCAAGAAGCCTCATCATGCTTCACAACTTCGTTAATTCACACTGCAGATCCACAAGTCACAACAATGTCAATCCGCAAACACACCTTCTTATTCTCGACAACAATATTGACTATGCTTGCTTGCAAGCACCAAAACTAACCAACTAAATCCTACAAGCCCAAAAATTGTCACAACTTATATACTGATAGAGTTCTCAGATCCAAAATGAACCCAGTAAAACAAAACGAAAACTCAAGCCCTTAAATATCTCAAACAGACTTGAGGTTCACACTTTATGTACTTTAAATTCATTGAAGAATCTGATACTGCAAAACAAATATAACGGTAACAGTATGAAAAAGCAAGTAGACTTGATACTTTAACCCGTTGAAAAGTCGATAATTCCAAACACCTTTTGTGGTAATTCTTGTTCAAAAGTAGACTGGAGTCAAATAATGAACTTGATTCCACTGAAACCAACCCAGATCCATCAATTTACTAACCAATTCCTAAACCCTTAAAAACAATTTTTAATGATTTTTCACAGGGAAAAATACGAACTTCTTATTCAGTTTGAATGATAAAATGAAAGTTTACCAGGATAGAAATTGACGTCAAACACTTCAGTTGATATCAGAGAAGATAGCTCAGACAGCAGAAGTTGGCATTGTAACAAAAATGGGTCTAGAAAAAATATGAGGAATTACTTCAAATCCAAGTTGGCATTGTTTCAAAAAGTTGGTATTTAGAAAAAAACAAGAAAAGGATGAATGAGTTAGGTATGAAAGAGCATAAAAAAGAAAGGAAAATGGAGATTTTGTTGAAGATGAAGAAGTGGTGTGAGAAGAGGAGAGAGAGGAGAAGTAGTAAAGTGAATGACAAAAAGGAGAAGAAACAGTGGGATGAAATGTGGAAAAGGGTTAGTAGTCCCCATGTAGTCTAATTAATTAATTTTCCATATTTGTCTAATCTTTAAAAGTAAATTAATTTAGATATTTATAAATTGTATAAATTGTAATCTTTCTTATATTAATTGACTGTCAATAAATGAAACGTGATAAAGTAAAAGTAAAATTAAATTATGGTATACTCCATGATTGAGCTGTGAATTCTACAAAAAAATGGTACTCCATATCTGTTTTTGCAAAGAATAAACTCGGTACTAAATTTCCTAATGATTGAGAAGAGTCTTTTTGGTTGTAATATTTTATTTCCAATAAAAAATGTTGTACTTTATTCATATAAAATTAATGTGTGCGCTAGCTGTATAACTAAATATTTTATTGTTACTAATTCTATGTAGACATTTGGTTTAATTATATAATATTTGCGGTGACAAAAGGAGAACAGAATTTCATGTGACAAATTTAGAGATTTTGAAAGAATAAATCAAAGAAAAAAATAGGTTTGAACTTCAATCATATGAAACTCCAGACGTGGCATGTCTGAAATTAAAATAGGTGAACTTACAAATGTTTATGCATTGCGGATACAGACTTAAATGATGGTCGCAAAATCTTCGAGGCAACCAAGACTATGCTTTTCCCAAAAGATGCCAGCTTGATTTTACATGCAAACACCACTGGTAGAAATAAGCATTTTTCTGTATAGGTTTTGTTTAGGGGATGAAACCTAACTGGCCATGGGGATAAAAAAGATATATCTAACTACAACACTATTTCATACATTGTACACTTGAAAGTTCTGTTGATTAATGGACGGATACAAACATTTTCTCCTCGCAAACATATGAACAATAGCCTGCTCCTTGTGTGGAACTGTGTATAGACAATGGCCTCAGAGACTGCGTTGAGCCAATTGGTACTTTCGGGAGCAAACAGATCAGGATTCTGAAATAAGTGTGTCAATATGCTTTTCCGTGGATGGGCGTTCAGCTATAGCTGTTCTTAGTGAAATTGGCAGCTTTTGAAGAAACTCCCTCTCATCGACAACAATTTCTTCAGAATAACTGGAAAAAGAGACTAGTTGATCCGTCACCAAATGATTTTAGATCGGCAGGTTTTACTAAAGACCTGCACAGAGGGCATGTCCTTTCCCTCTCAAACCTGGCACCACAAATTAGAGCCATCAAGCAACCAACAAAAAAAGCAATTTTCCTAATTCTCATTACAACTATTCCATGGTTGTTTTCTAGGCATTAAATAGGACAAAGAGGAAACAAGTAATTCTTCAGAATCAGGAGAAAACATAATAGCACAATATTAATTTGCAAAACGGTACGTCAACAGAAAATGGGTCAACCAAAAACAACGGCAAGGAAGATGCCATCCTATTTCATTACAAAATAGATAGCATTGTGTCAATCTTATTTTGACAAGGACGCATAGCAAATAGCCTCTAGTAAAGACCTCCCCACTTCACTTCTGATAGTAAGGCTGAGGGTTCGAGCCACTGAAGGAGCTAATTGGGAAAGGGTAATTGTTGGCTCCTGGGTTGGAGGATGAAGCTTATCATATCAAAGAAGAAACACATCATATATCTACTTTTGCTTGAGTGTTTCTATCCAGTAAAAATTGATAAAACTAAATCATCCTTTTGCTTGGGTCGGAGGGAAGATCCTAGCATTAGGCATAATAAAGTCCATTACCAATTCAAGGTTGAATAAGTTCAAAGAAACTGAAGAAAGGGATATCAAATATTGCTTGTCTATGGTTCACATGCTATTTGCAATCTTATGTTATACATGTTGTGCTCATTACTTTTAAAACTTAGGTGACTAATGAGAGAAGGGAGATAACTTCATTTTAACAAAAGGTTTACTACTTCATTTTAACAAAAGGTTTACTCCAGCACACATGGCTCATGCTTAAAGTGAGTCAAAGCACAACTGGCTGAAGAGAAGTGCAGATAACTTACCATTCAGACACACAGTCTTCACAGAATATATGTTTACAACGTAGTAAGATTGGTGTATGCATTTTCTCCTGGCAAATAGCACAGAGATCCCCAGCAGCATTGACCTGAAATTAATCATATCGTCCTAGAGCTTCAGTAAGCACTTAAAGAAAACAATTCAGTTAATAAGTCCAATATTTACTGAAAACATTTTACAAGGATGATTATTCATTTCTCATCTTCAAAAGACTGTTACAACTCTGGTAGTTTTTTTGTTTTTTTTTTATGACAAGGGAAACCCGCAGCTGCTACCCTTTGGATGCACACATAATAAAAACCCCGCTCCTATGCAATAGCTCGCAAACAACACAAGAGAGGTAACTCGCACTAGGCAAGCCCAATGCGACGAGCTCGATCCAGAAGGCAAACCCCTTGCTTTCTCTGGCAAGGGGTTTCGAACTTGAGACCTCCAAGATGGAAGTCCCAAGCCCAAACCACTGGGCCACCCGAAGGATACAACTCTGGTAGCTTTTCCCTAACTCAATTCAAGAGCACTTGAATTTTCCCAACACCCCGTCATGTACTAAACTGTATACTCTTTCTTTAAAAAATAGCTTCCAGGATACAAAAGTAACTCCAAATTTCACATTTGATGTATTTTCTTTTTCTTTTGTTCTTAATTTTTCTTTTTCTTTTGTTCTTAATTTTTCTTTTTGATAAGCTAACACTTGAAGTCCTCCGTGGAGCTTCCCAAACCTGTCAAAATCACTGTTCGCACAGAACTCTAACCAATTTGCAAGGCACCAAAAGGTTAGGATGAATAAGGACTTGCTCCTCCCAACCAAGGCCGAGAATAGGTAAGGATGTACACAGGTGAACATGCTTTCTTCTTTTTGTGTGAGAGAGTAGACAACTGACCAATCAAAAGATAGGTAAGAAGATACACCTGCTGCTGAAACTTGTTATAGGCAGCGAAATCCATAACATGAATGATAAAAGTTAATCCCAATTAAAAGGCAAATCTTGTTTAACACAATTAGCTCACATGAATTTAGCATGTATTACAATTAACAACAGCAATAACAGGTGCTGCAACGCAAAGCCACAGAGAGAGCAAGAATTGGCACGAAAGGCCACAGTATATCCATATAAGAGAAAGAATTCCATGATGTGATAATGTTTTACTAAACAGGAGAAGAGCTTTATGGATTTGACCAAATGATCCAACCAGAATATGAACCAGAATGACATTTCTGTGAAAACCAGAACTTCCAATCAAAATTATTTATAATGTGTACTCTAGAAAAAGCAGCTCACTGGCTACAACAGTTTCAAGGGGGAAAATTGAAAATTTGCATCAATAAATAATTTATTTTTTAGAAATTCGCATCAATATTTTTTATTAAGTAGATTCATTGCTAGCATCAAGAGGATGCTAAGCGTATAAAGAGATGCTGTCTTAAGTTCAATAAATAATTCAAATAACTAAATGTCACACACAGATGTGTACAGCCCAATTCTATTTCTATATGTAATATTAATAAGGTGTGTCCTCTTCATACAAATATGAAACTAAGATGTAAAGATCATTATTTTAACAATATCAAGTTTCCCAACCTTGACAGGGATGGTAAAAGAAATTACTATCCGAGGTAGGAGAAGATTGGTTAGGCTATAGCTGGTCATGGGAAGTGTAGAGAAACTCAAATCCAATTCTCAACACTACATTACCAGCAAATAAAATGTAAAGATTATAGTCTTTTATATCTTATATAATCATAAAATTTTGATAGTTATTTAAGTGACAGAAAAAATATTTATTCATAATATGCCAATACTTTTTAAAAATTATTATTATTATTATTATTATTATCTAAGATGAGCTTAATGGAGCGGCATGGTCATTGAGGATTCAAATAGCGACCACAACTTGCTTGGGATTGAAGCATAAACGTAGTTGCTAATGAATGTTGGTGTCAGAGTCGACTTATGTGCAGAGATGTCAGGTAAATCTATTCGCCATAGCTAGATTTGATGGGCCCATACTAAGTGACTGAATGTCGTAGCTCAGATTTGACCATGAGATCTACAAGTTATTATTTCTATACCTTAACCATTCAGCCATGCTCTTATGGACACAATAATTGCCTATTGATAATCTTTCTTTTATTTTTTGTTTTTTTTGAGAAGGTAAAATTCCTATTGATAATCTTTCTTTTCATGATAAACATTGAGCACACTCCTAATCTCACAACGGCCACCATAAAATAAAATATTGAAGTGTGTGACTATCTCATATATATATATATATATATATATGGGCGACTGCACCAGCAAAAATAAAATAGAATGGGTGTGTGCACCAGCAATAAAGTATGGCTTCTGCAATCATTGGCATTTATGAGCAGTAGTGAGTATATACTTCATCACTTTTCCTTCAAATGGAAAATATCAACATACTCCCCAAGGAAATTCTCAAAAAAAAAACATGGATAAAGCAAATGGCTGCCAATAAAATGACGAGGAGCAAGGGATGAACTGCATTTATTTCATTCTGGAGTAGAAGGGAATCTCTCCAACACCCAATATGCTAATTAAAAACAACCACACTAGAGTAAGATTTTCTTCCCCATATACTAAAAATGAAACTTTTCCAGTAAACAGCACAGCAATCTGGAACTTTTCAAACTGTGATTCCTCTAAGGCAGAAAAATAAACCAAATCACCAGATGATAGGTTTCTAAGTTTGAAATTATTGTGTTTGAGAACAAAAAATTCTGACTTTGGATAATCGAGTTCTATGTTGCATTATGAGCTTCTCTTATATAATTCTTCTTTGCCATGAGCAGTAGAAGGGGAAAATTGTCTTATCAAAAAAGAAGATGAAACCCATCTTAAACAACTTAGGAAACATACTTATTACTATTTTTGTTTATTAAAAGAACAAACCCATATTACCTGTTCAGAAGTCGCATATACTCCATAATGAATCTCCTTACGTGACAACGCCTTTAAAGCTGTGAAGAAGGATTGGACCTGCAGAATATGAAGGTAGGATCAAATGAAAAATAGGTTAGAACAATGACAATGTTGACCCTTAAAATTTAGAAAGACTAGGATGCTGCATTCTCTAAAACAGAACGATTAAGATACTGAAGGACAACAAATATATGGAAGAAAAAACAGATGTATTGGAAAAACATACCTTCTCGACAACAGAAGTGAGCTTGAAAGTTAGATACAGCCCAGTCATTAATGATGAAAAGAGGCTTCCATACTCCTTGTTCAAAAAGAAACGATACCAAACTGGAGCTGGGAGCAAAGCACGATACAGCAGTAAAAGATACTCAACCAAAGTTAACAATTGACCCTGTATGGAAAATAACTTATCAGAAAGCTTCTTTTTCACCTATTTATACACACAAATAGCAGTTAGCACAGAGCAAGAAAGAGATAATGCCTATTGAGTAAATGACAGGGTGAATAAATCTATCTAAACGGCTGTCACCTGCCTACGGTAGTTCCGGCCTCTGCTATTCTTGTAATACATCAGAAGAAAACATTTGAAGACCATTGCCGCCTGACGGACCAAAGTATCTATCAAGGAAAGCAAAGCAATAGAAGTCAACTCCATGATATCTTTTCAAATTATTCACACATGAGAATCCAGATGCTGAGCAAGAGATTTCTAATCAGGACAACTTCATTAGAACACACCGTTCACCATGATCATGAAGATGGCATGCCAAAAAGGAGGTATGGCCTTTGGTGGAAGCATCAACAACGGAGACAAAAGATCATCATTTCGGTACCACCAGTAAAACCCAAATAAATAACTGTTGAACAGAATACATATGCCGATCAGAATAGAGATTTTCCTCTCACCCTGCAAGGAAGAAGAAGATCAATAATTTCATTGCTTATTAGTATGAGAAAAGTATCAAGCAGAAAAGGCAGGAAGAGTAATCAGCATATCAGCTCCTTCTATTCTTTTTTGGTTCTTCCCTAGTTGAGGATTGGTGTTGTGAGGGCATTTTACATCACCTTAAGTGCAGTCTGCTTCTTTACAATATCATTTGACTTGAACATGACAGCAGCAATCAAAATTGTAACAAAAAAACCTGTGGGTTCATGCACAAAACAAAGAGCAATCTTGAGAAATACTAACTTACGGAAATTATGGTAAAGCACAGTAACCCTCAAACATGCAAACCAAGAAAATTTATAGCCATCATAACTTTTAATAAGAAAAAAAAACGGTACGTAGATACCATCACTATCCCCCACCCCCCTCCCCAATAAACAGGGAGGGAAGGAAACAAGGACACAAGGTGAGAGGACAAGGATGGACAGAGGGGAGAGAGAAGTGAATTGCAGTCATTTTCACTTGAACGTAAAAGAAAAAACAAAGTAGTCAACCACTACTAAAACAAATTATAAATACAATACAACTCATGTTAGCATAAATTGGTCGAAAATACTAGAAAGTCGCATTAACTAACCAAGATAAGTAGCAGTCTAATGGATAAAGTATTCATACGGCCATACATGTATCATTTCTTAGTGAAGTACATAAGTTCAATCCGCAAACCATATGACTCCGATTTTGTCAAATGTGAAATGCATAGAAAAACACCTGATCCTCTTCCGCATTAACTGCAGAGACAATATTGTGGCAACACAATAGCAATGAAAAGGCTCTGGCTACTTGAGAGTCAAAAGAATAAAGGAAAACCCAAGCAAGCATCATTAAGTACATGAAACAGTCAAAAGTACAAGCAAGAACTATGATGAACAGTTTCAAGTGAAAATCTCTTAGTTACCACGGAGAATACCTTGCAAATGTTGCCGAATGAAAACAATCAACAAAAGCAAAGAGAATGGAATAATTTGCTCAATCCACCTGGCCGCTTGCTGTATATCATATCTTTGGTAAGAAGACTCCCTATTATTAACACCAGCACCATCCGTAGTCCCCGTCTCCGTGTTTCCATTCACCTGATGAGTAACTCCATCTCCCGCCCTTCTATCACTAGATTGACTCTCCAATGCTCCAACTGAAGCTGCAGACCCCGACCTCGAAATCGTCCTCCCAAAAACTTCATTTTCCCCATCCCCTTCCCTCAGTGTTCCACCAACAGCTGGTGATGGCACTACATTCCCAACTCTATCATGTTCCTGCTCACCAGCACCAATAATCCTAATCGAAACTTCCCCAGAGCCACCCGGAGAGGCTGGAGATGTCCCAGCATCATCCACACGAGGCTGAAATTGACTATTTATCAAACTATCCGATTCTGTATGACTTGATCTTGTCCTTAAAATTCCAGAATATTCCAACAACGTCGATAACGGAGAACGAAATAAATTGGCAGCCGACAATTGTACTCCATGCCTTCTAGAATTACTACCAATATTATTACTCGTTGATGAAATACCTCTTTGAGCGTCCGAATTTGCACCGGACGCTTCCATCCGCATCGCCCTAACCCTAGACCCAACCCTAAAAAATCAAAATAAAAAGATCAAAACGCTAAAAAAAAACCCCCAAAACGAAAAGAACCAATATAATCATAAAAAAAAAATTCACCTTCGATATGGAAACGCCGTGGAAGAACTTAGACGATCAAACGGAGAACGATTCCTTCAAGAAATGCGAATCAAAAAACCTAAACGAACACTCAATCCATACAATTTGAGGGAAGAAAATGAAGAACAATCAGTCAACGCGGCGAATCAACAGTACTTCAGAAAGAAAAAAAACGAAAGATGAAGAAATCAATGAAATTGAAAATGCAATGTAGGGATGATAATGAACGCGATGGGTGGGGGGTGGGTAGGGGGTGGGGGTGGGGTGGGGGGCTATGTGGCCTTTTTGGGCTCTCTTCGTTTCTGGCTGTCTGAAAAAGGGTTGTGTGCCATAAGAAGAAGAGAGCTAAAATATTTTTTTCAACCGTCAAAACACATTCATCATATGTTTCGAATTCGAGTCTAGAAAATTGCTTTTAGTAGAGAGTATTTTATCCTTTAATATATACTTTTTTTGTACAAATTCAAATTTAATCTTTAATATGTGACATGTCATCACAAATTCGAATTTAGTGGGACTTTAATGCAGATATGAAATATTAAAAGAAAAAACAAATTTAAAAAAGAAGCTTCATAAAAGGTTTTTTTTTATTTTAACTTTATGACTATGGTGTTCCAATCAATTTCCGCACACTTTGACTTGGTATGGAGTTAAAAAAAATAAAAATAAAAACTTTTAAATTTTATGACCTTAAATTAAAGTTATATCAAATATATCAAAATGTCATTTAATTTTGTGGCCTTAAATATGATACGTGGAAAGTTAAAACTAAAATGTTGCTAAAAAGGAAAAATGGTCATTCTCTTTTTAAACGGAAGAAGTACTAGATAACTTTATTCACTAAAATTAAGACAAATGAGAACAATCACGTGGTGTTTTTGGCTCTGTAGAATATAATAATAAATTATTTCTCTAATTCAATAAATAATTTTGATGGTAGAATTAACTTAAAGTTAGATATATGTCGTGTATATGTTTGGTATATTTTAACTAGACTAAAAACTCCAATTAGTAAGTTATTTTATTTTTTTATTAAAAAAAAGTGAAAGTCATGTCTGGATAAATATAAGTTATAATTCCATCTTTACAAGTTGGTGTAAAGTGTAAAATATTTAAAAGAAAATATTCATGTGGTTGGTGGAAAATTAATGGGGTTATTAGTTTTTTTTTTTTTAAGGACTTACGTGAATTGTCAATAATAGTTGGTGGAAAATGAATTATAAGTTAGGCATTTCCATTTGAGTAATGTTAGGTTATTTAATTCCTTATAGAGTTAAAAAGATTTTCAATATCTTTGATAGATTGTCTAATCCTAATTAAAGCCTAAAACTAAAATTGATCTTAGATGTTTGATACGAGAACAACCAGTTGCATTTCAAATGTAGTGATAGAGTGTACGTAGATCTTATTACTATCTTGGGGAGACAAAGATGTTGTTTCGAAAGACCTCGACTCAAGTAACATACATCAAAACAGCTAATAAAACAAGGGAAAAAGGACAAATATATCCCTGAAATATCGTAAATGGTATGAGCAGGGGTGGTTCAACGGAATTTGGGGACTAAAGCGAAATTTCAATTGAGGCCTAACAAATTTCATACATATTTATTTTTCTAACTATTTAGATGCAAATTATTACTTAATTTTTTTTATAGATGATTTTTTCGAGTACTTCTTTTTATTTAAAATTATTAGTGTTAGATAAGATTTTATCAATTTAACGTTGAAAAAAATTATTCTAATGAAGCAATCAGTATATGAATTGTTAACACAATTCTATAAGTAATAAGTAGACAAACTTTAAGGGCTTGTTTAGAAGGACACCCTGATAATTGAATTTTGTGTAATTGGTGTAA
Source organism: Solanum verrucosum (assembly GCF_900185275.1). Taxonomy (NCBI): domain Eukaryota; kingdom Viridiplantae; phylum Streptophyta; class Magnoliopsida; order Solanales; family Solanaceae; genus Solanum; species Solanum verrucosum. Next base: position 1,518,932 of record NW_026020401.1, read on the forward strand.
TTACATTGTCTTGTCCTGTTTGGAAGGACATGTAATTACTTGATCAGCAGGTAATTGGTGTAATTGGCAGGAGGTAATTACACTCTACAATTCACAGAGGCTGTGAATTGCTGGTAATTACACCATGTAATTACCACTTGATTACTTTTTAATTTCTTTTTTTATTATTTTTAATTTTAATTTTTTTGTTTTAATTTTTTTTACTTCTATTATTTTAAGTTCTTTTTTTTTTTTTTTTATTTTATATTATTATATTCATTTTCTTCTTGTTCTCAACCTTACTTTACATGATTCTATGTAATTTTCTCGTATTATCTATTTCTTTATGCCATGCTTATTTTCTCTTTAGCATAATTTTATTAGTATTCTAAATTTTAAATTAAAATAGAATTTATTGTTAAGTAAGGTTATAGACTTACGTTTTCTTTATTAAGAAAAAATAAAAATAAATCATATTTATTGCTATGTTGAAATTTATTATAAGAGTATTATGTTAAATTTTTTGCTTTGAATTTATAACTTATGTTATATTTTTCAGTTTCATTTGTTTTAGTAATATTGAATTTACATTGCACGTCATTTTTTAATTAGACTTGATAGATTATATTTTTGTCAAACATTTAATAATACATGACATTTTATTTATATATTATTCTTTTTATCAAACATGCATTTTACGATATTCATAGAAACTTCATACTTTTAGTTGTTACGATCAATTCAATTGAAATATATTAATTTGAAAAAATATAAATCAATTATTTTTTCATAATAGTAGATACAGAAAATATGTTTATTAATTAATATATTTTCAAACAAGAATATATATCTTAAATATTTAATTTAATGTCATTTATAAAGTTTCTTATTTGTCTAGTATAAATTTTAAATAATTAATTTTTATTTTTAAAATTTATTATAATTTTATAATTGCAATTGTGCATCTAAACTAAACATGTGTAATTACACTGTGGCATCCAAACAGGACATGTGTAATTACACTATTACAGTGTAATTACACTGTGACAACCAAACAAGTCAGTGTAATTACTAGGTTGGTAATTACTACCCTAGTAATTACACCAATTCCAATTACCAAGTGGCTTTCCAAACTGACTAAGTAAAAATGAGTTTTAAAAAATAAATAATGTGAATGTTAGAAAAGAAATATATACTTTTTATTATAAATATTTAATTTTTTTAATAAAAAAATAACACATAATTTGTTCTTGGTAAAAATTTGAGGCCTTCCAAAATTGGGGGCCTAAGGCATATGCCTTAATTTTTATAAGGCAGAGCCGCCCCTGGGTATGAGTATACCCTTCGTTATACTTTCGGTACACCAATGACCTTACCGTTCAAATTTTAGAGCGTATATACCTTTTATACTAACGGTGATACATGTGTCCTAATCCTATCTACCGACCCAAAATTTATTAATTTTTCTACCAAAAATTAAAATTCCCACCGTTAGTATAAAGGGTATATACGCTTTAAACTTTGGACAGTAAGGTCATTGATGTACCGAAGTATAACGAACGGTATACACATACCATTTACGATAGTTCGGGGTGTATTTATCCATTTTCCCATAAAACAATACAGAAATAAAGAGGACATAATCAATACTCCCTCTGTCCCTATTTACTTGTTCATTTTTTAATTGGCATACCTATTAAGAAAATAATAATTGACATTGTGAATTTAACATTTTACCTCTACTAATTTGTAGGATTCCAAAATTAATTTACTCATTGAAGAGGTTCTACCTTTTTTCAAAAACATTAACTTTCTAAATATAATAGATATAAAAAAATATTTTCATTTCTTGATTTGTCAAAACTGACAAGTTAAAAGTCAAAATTGGACAAATAAAAAGGAAAGATGGAGAGGCCGGACAATAACCATAACCAGCTAATGTGATAACTGAAGCACAATAAATAACGAGGAATAACAAAGGTTGTATCATAGGTCAACTACGAGACAAATTTTACTACTATTGGTAAAAAAAATAAAAATAAGAATCAGGAAATAGAAACAATGCACCAATATATCTTCCTAGAAAATAAAACAACGCTCACCTACCTACTAACCTTTTATCCTAATCTACGACCTTCATAACTTCCTATCTTAAATCATATACTCAAAAAATTAAAGTTGTGTCATGTCTTGCCATTGCTTCTTAGAGGACCAAGACGTTAATTCCCAAATGGTCACCCACGTTGCGAGAGACAACATTTGCTAAATGAATATAGAAAGGACATTAATTATTATTCTTTCAAATCTACCCATACCCCCAATAAATGGTCTGTACAATTTTCTAAGAAGTCTTACCTAACGGATTCTTTCAATGTATCATTTTTGGGTCCAATGAAATTCATAGGTATAGGAAGACGCCTTATCAAAAGAAGATTTTTTCTTTCGATCATATTTCAATTGTTAATATGATGTATAAGAACCATTACTATCAAGAGTATCACACCCCTAATACTGAAATATCAATTGTTTATTGAACCCTACGAATTGCGTGAAAAAGAAAGCTACCGTTAGTATTAAATGATTTTCTTAATAGATGTGTCAAGAATCGACCAATACAAAGGACAAGAGAGAAATAATACTAGACAAAAATATTAAGGATGAAAGAAAAAAACATGATTGGCACTTGGAGGAGCAACATAGTTAGATCATTATTTTCTTGTTAAATCTTTCCCCTTTGAAGAAGTACTTGTTGGTAATTCTTCATTTGTATTTACTTGTTGTGAACCAAGAGCTGTTAAATTTGTGAATGATGAGTTTCTAGATGGTGATGAATGATGAATTGATTTAGGTGATAATGGAGGTGAAGCAGAGAGCATTCTTGAAACAGCAGGTATTGGTGAAACTTCTGTTACTTCTTCAAATCCTTCATCCAAATACACAACATCTTGCATTGTTAGTTGATGGTACTCAACAATCTCCCTTAAGATGAGATTCTCACGAGCGTATACTGAATTCTCGTGTGCTAGACGAGCCTTCTCTGCTAACAGTGTCTCGAGTTGTAGCCGTATCTGAAATATTGCACCAAACAGGAAACATGATTAATCGGGATGCATGTATAGTAGATAATGAACCCCCTTGACGGAAGTCCTACCTTATGTTGTTTGTCAGGAATAATACTCTGGTTTTGTTGACATAATGTACCTAAACAAGTCCATAAAATATAGTAGAAAGTAACTTAATCTCTACTACTATGTTCTTGTTTTTGACATAATGGTCAGAAATACATCTAAACTATCACTTTTTGCGAGTTTCATACCTCAACTATCAATTGTTCTCTATACCTACATAAACTCATTCTTTGTATTAAAACACACCTCGATGTTGAGTTGGCCAAATATTTGTTCCCTATAAACAACATGCACGGGTAGGCCAACTCTGCATCTAGGTGAATTTTAATACAAAGAGAGTGATAGTTGAGGTATGAACCTCGCGAAAAAGGTGATAGTTTAGGTAGGTAAAGAGAACAATGGATAGTTAATGAAACTCATGAAAGGGTATGAACTCTGCATCGAGGTGAGTTTTAATACAAAGGGAGTGATAGTTGAGGTATGAAACTCGCGAAAAAGTGATAGTTGTTGAGGTATGAAACTCACGAAAGGGTGATAGTTTAGGTGTGTCTGACTCTATGTTTTAACAGGCTGAATTTCAAGATTGCTAGTGCAGTTATCATACTAGAGAACTTGTACGATAAAATGGAGGTTTACGAAGATGAAATCAGAACAAACTTAGTAGTAGTAAGTGAAAAAAGAACTACCATGTCATCATCTGCAGGATTGTCTCCCTTCTCACGAGCCTCTCGAAGCATTTTATTTTCTTCTTCCAGCTGAGAGCTACGTTGCTTCGCGAAAGCAAGATCAGCTTTAACTGTTTTTAACTCTCGTAGTAGCAGTTTTGCTTTTGCTGCAGTTGCCATTGCCACCTGAAACCGAAAAAAAAGGCCAAAAATGCATTTGATCACCAGCAAGGAGATATTACCAACAACATTTCAATCTTTCATTGTACTTATAATATTTTCATATCCTTAATGCCAGTGATGAAGCTAGAAATTTTGCTAAGGATGTTCAAAACTGTAGTATGTATCTCTCTCTAATAAGTTGTTTTTAACTTATATGCACAATATAATTTTTCAACGAAGGGTGTTCAAGTGACCATCATTGGATCAATGTAGCTATGCCACTGATTAATGTTATATAAACCAGAAGGACGACATCATATATATATCATCACGCAAGTTGCCACCTTACGTCGCGAGAAGCTTTTAATTGATCTTCATGAATAGTTTGTGTTTGTGGCCGAGTTGTTTGCATCTGCCATGGGTTACGTCCGTTGGAGACATGATCTTGCGATGTCTCAACAATTGTGCGTCCTTCCTGAAATTCAAGAAAAAATAATTATGTTGAAGCACAGCATGTACCTGATGAGAGAAATCAGAGAAACTATATACTATTTTGGTGAAAATCAACTTCAATACTCATAGTCTGTAATCTATATTGCTTGGACCAGGGGAGGCTCAACGTAATTTGAGGCCTAAAACGAAATTTTAATTGAGGCCTAAAATCTATATAAATATCAAATATAGTATTTTATTTTTTAAAACTTTTTAAGTGCAAATTATTACTTGATATCTTTTCTTAAAATATATTTTTTCGAATGTCGTTTTTAATTATTAATTTTAAGTAATATTTTATCAATTCAACATTGAAAAATATTCTTTTGCTTAGGCAATCATTATATAAATTGTTAACATAATACTATAAGTAATAAGTTGACAAGCTTTACATAAAGATAAGAATTAGAACCATAAAATCTGATACAAGAAATTGATAACTTGGTATAAGTTATAACCCTACTTTAATATGTTTATGTAATACTTGATTATTTAAGAAGAAACAGACAAAAGAAAAATTGTAAGTCACTTTGTTGAATTTTTTCGACTATTTATTTATATTTTTGACCGTATATTACTCTAACTTATCAAAAAAATTTAAAAAGAAAGTGCAAAAGAATTTTAAAAAGATAAATAATACGAGTGTTAGCGAAGAGAATGTAAACATACAAAATAATGTTTTCTTAATTTCTTCTATTTGATTGGCGTTAAAAATAATAAAATAATATATATTTGTTTAAAATTATACATTTTAAGTAAAAATAATTATTTTTTAATTAAAAAAATTAACACATAATTTTTTCTTGATGAAAATTTGAGTGCATGTGCCTTAAATTTATCAAGCAAGAGCCGGCACTGGCTCGGACTCTTCATGTTATTGTGTGCATGTCTGATCCTCCAAAAATACATATATTAGTGGGGCAAAATTTTTTGAGAATCCGAGCAATACAACCTTATAATGTTGATTTTGAAGAGGATGATTAGATAGGAAGCTCATGAACCAAAACACTAAGTTTCACATATGCCTTTCCTTGCATATTATGATGAAAGGAGTTTCAAAGGAGTCAGAGCCAGAAATTCCAATAAAGGTATTCGTTTTTTTAGAAAAAAAGAAGCAAGAATGTCACACCTAACACAATTTTTGAGCCACTTTTGTCACTCTTCTCTTATGTCAAGGGAATTCAACAATTTGTATATATACATAAAAAAAAAAAAAAGTTCGAATTTTGCACAATTTAATTCTGGAGATTCAATTGAACCCCTTGAGACTATGTAGCTCTGCCCCTCGAAAGGGAAGAGAAAGGAAGGGCTAAATGATCACCTGGCTTTCTTCAAGAATGTCTTTGCCTTTCCTTGCTAAAACTCCCCAAAATCCATTTGCCTCATTTTCACTATATCCATTCGAAAGAGCATCCTGATTTTGATCCATCAACATACAATTAATCAATTGTTATCAAACATGATTTCAAAATCAGGCAATTTTGCTTCAATTGTAAACAATTCAATGATTTTTCATAAATTATATTGGAGGGACCTGAGAAGCACGACGATGATGAGCGGCTGAGGCTCTAATTGCCTGAGCAGCGAGAGACGACGAGGAGGAAGAAGAAGAGGAAGAGGAGGAAAAAGGATCTCCGGGGGGACGGAAAGTGTTAGTTTCATGATGAAACGTGGAGGATCTAGAGATCCCCTGTTTCGGTTCCCCCGGTGAACGGAAAATGCTTTCTTCCTGGAAAGTGGAGGATCTGCTGATCCCCTGCTTCCTTCTGTAAGCCATTTCTTCAAATTTGTCAAAAAACTTGAACAAGTATTTGAAAACAAGTCAAAATGGGATTTGGATCACATATTGAAGAAAAAGAATGTGCCTATAACGTCTCTAACTAACTTTCCACCTTTTAAGTTGACACTACTATTAAACATTTGTAATTTTTTTAAATAAATGAATTGAATTATTACATAGGGGTATGGAGAGAGAATCGAACTCTCACCAACAAGGTTTTAACTTGTATAACCAACCACTAAAATCCTCCCTACCCTTACCCCTACCCCCTGCAAATAAAAAAAAGAATAATTGATTTTGTAGTTTATCAATAAATTTTTATTTTAGTATAATACATAAACATGACTCTTAACTTGATTTTAGCTGATAACTATGATCTTAACTTTGGGTGTGCACAAGTAGGCACTTAAACTTGTATAAAATTGAACAAATAAACATATTCGTCTACATGACACCCTACATGGCAATTTTGTGTCCTACGTAGCATCCTACTTGTATGATGTCACGCAGGACGCGTGTGTCTACTTGCTCAATTTTATACAAGTTTAAGTGTCTATTTGTGCACTCTCAAAGTTGGAGGAAACTGTTGTTTGCTGAAGCCAAGTTAAGGGTCATGTTTATGTATTATGTCTTTTATTTTTATAGCACCCAATGGTAGAGGTGGGTGTTCGATTCTTTGTTTCGGTTTAGTTCTTTCGATTTTTGGTTTTGAAAAAATGTGCATTGAATATTGAACCAAACTAATTTGGTTCGGTTCAATTTGGTTCGGTGTTTTTTAAAACAGTTTTCAGTGGGAATGAAAAATAAAATTAGGATAAAATCAAAATATAAAACACTTAAAAATTTAAAATCATGTTAAGCAATGATGTGTCTCACCATGAAATACTTATTATGCTTAAAATATCATATTTGTGTATGTCAAGAACATTGTGCCTCTAACTATTACTCGAGGAATACAAGGACCAAGACTCCTTCAGATGACATACATCAACAAAAATGCACTTGGGTTTCTCACCGATGTTTTGAAACTCTTACATGAACACCGAACCAAAGAACTAAACTTTTGAAAAAAAGAACACCACACCGAACCAACAAATCAAAGAATCGAAACCAAAGAACCAAATTAGTTCGTTCGGTCTGGTTTGTTGGTTCTTTGATATTTATGCTCACCCCTATCTAGTGGTATGCCCTAAATCTTAATTGTCTATGAAGTGGTTGAGAGTCATGAGGTCTCAGGTTCAAATCCTAAAAGGAAGAAAAATATTAGATGATTTTTTCCATCTAAGCTAACCTTAGTAGTTAGTGGACAAAATTATTTGATACTTATCAAGGTGTGCAAAAGATTGTCCGGACACCACAATCATCAAAAAATAAATTAGAAGTTATATGTGCCTTGAAAATAAAATACAATATATTTTTATAGGATTATTTTCTTCCGTTCATATAATAAGAAGTTATCAGTGTTGAACCATTTCACAAAATTGGGATGTAAACCAATAGTTGTTATCTTTGAGTAAAATTTAAAATATGTGAGATACAAATATTGCTGGTCCTTTCAGTTTTGGTCAAGATCTAATACAGATATCGAACACAAATAGAAAATCAAAACAAAAGACGTCCTTCAAATTCAGTAATACTAAGCCATCATTTGGTATCACCTCATGAAAATAATTTACACTATTTTGACAAACAATATTAGAGGGAAAATATCAAAATGGCCCCTTTTCTTTGGAGATGCACTTAAACTAATCCCTTCTAGGAACAAAAGCGATAATTATGACCCTAAACGGTTTAGCTATATAACCACGTATCCCAAGATACATGTATCTGAACATATCAAAATCTAGTAAGATTCATAATATTAAAAATCAGAAGTATCTAAATAATTAGCTTCTAAACTAATAAAATTTTTATAAGTTCCCCTCCATTTAAATAACAATGGTGTTCAAATCAACTCGAGAGAATTTGAAAATTTATACAGAGGAAGGAATATTGGCAACAGCATTCTGATCAAAAGTGCCACAAACAATTCCATTTACTTATTTTTATTCACATGAACATAAGGCCTCATCTTTTGTCTTTACCAAATGCTCAGTCCAACTTTGACATTAGCCAGTTTCAAAGTAGCATAAGCTTGGTATAATACAATAGAAGAAGCCAAGAACAAATAGATGTAGTAGATATACTATTCCTACGTATAATCGCGATACATCTCTCTCCGTGATTACAAACAATGATCAGCTTTTCGACAAGAATAAAAAGCTTCCCATACGATATCTCGTGTTTTAACTCTCTGTAGCAACAGTATTGATCTAATGACTTAAAAGAGTATGTTGAGGTAGAGGATGATCCATCCAGCCATAGAGATTACAGCAAATATATGAACCCAAAACAAGACTGAAGCTGCCTCCTTCCCACACCCTCTCAAGTTGGCAACCGCACCTGTCCAGCGTAAAATTTTGATCAATACATGCATTTCAAGTACACACAGGATAGAGTAAAAGATGAGAATGTGTCTATAGCAGAGTCATTTTCCATTGAAAGTCGTATGTCTGACATGTTATGGAAGGTATTTTACCAGCAAGTATGGATGTGGGCATCGTATACTGAAGAAGAAGAACGAATCTGAACATTTTATCATCAGCAGGAAGGAACCCAAGCTTATCAGCTAACATGACAATACCGAGTCCAGTTGGAGGAACCAAACACAGCCGTGCAAAGACAATTGCAACAGTTGTCTTAAAACCAATTTTTGAACTTCCAGGTCCTGGTCCTGCAGAGATTCAAATATCAAGGCAGTAAATAGGAGCGCCTACGAATTCAACATCCTCGGTGAACAACAAGATTTACCACAAAAAAAACGAGGAAAAATAAAGTTCAAAGGAGAAAAAGGAAACAAAGAAGTGTTGCTTACCGTCTACGAGATTGCCTCCTAAGGCCAATAATATGCAGGGAATCATGGCATCCCTGATAACAAGAAATATGAGAACATTTAATCAACATTTACATAAAACAGCATTTCCACCAGTAGACTGAGAGAATAGTATTATTGCTTATGTCAATTCAGCCAAGTCCTAGTATTCTATTAGAACAGAAATAAATAAAAGCAGATTCCGCGAATCCAATTCCTTAGCAATATATGCAGATGTACGCTATCACAAAAGGAATATGTATCATGTACTGACATCAGAAATCCAAAGGCAGACTCTTAAGCAGGGGTGGAGCCAGCTTGTAGTCAGGGTTCAGATGAACCCCCTTCAGCGGAAAATTATACTATTTATAAATGATTAAAATCATTTTTTATGTATATATATAGTAGATGCCAAACCCTCTTCGGCTAGTTCGTGTGTTTACTTCTTCAGATTTTGAACCCCTTAGTAAAAATCTTGGCTCCACCACTGCTCTTTAAGGCAGCATGCTGCAGGACCAATAGATGACATGTCTCGTCCATTTCAGTGACTGGAAAGGATAATATTTTACATATGCTGCATGGCATTTATGCTGATCTTTAACTAATTCCACAATGGAGTAAAACTTACCCAAGAATTAAACAGCTGTCAGTGAAGAAGTAAAGTGGAGCATCAGAAGTAAAGACGAGGCGCTTCAGGACCGGCACACATCCTATGATAATCGCTAAGATCTGTTGAAAGAACACGCAATTTAGCAACTGTCATAAAAGTTGTTCTAATTGACAATCTGCAAAAAGAATTGCTCTAACAGACAACTATACAAGTGAACTATGCATGTCAGCTCCCCCTGGCCCCCAAAATATCCCACAACTCAAGTCTTTTAATCTGAAGAACAGTTTTTTTAATAGGTTGAAAAACAGTTGAAATATTTATGAAGAGTATTTTGCTCTTGATATCTCAAAATTACTTGAATAAATGTCACAGCAACAGTATTCGCGTACGCGATTAACGCATCAGCAGGTTGGCAACTCAAAGGAAATTCTAAAAATAGCAACTCGGGAAAGCCATATGTAATGCATTTGATTGACAAAGGAGTAAGAACTCATAGTTCAGGATAAGGTCATAACATCTCTTATTCCTTAATATCCCGAGAGAAAGCATTGCCTAAAATGAAATATAAAGCCCTTTCAAGCATAAGTGACATAACATTAGTTGACAAAATAGTCTGAATGAAAGTTTGCATAGTAGAAAAACCACAGGATAAAGCATTTTGCAGGAGAGAGATGATTCATTATATAATTTATCTCAGTGTAACATTTATAAGATAGAGCACGCAGCTAAGTCAATGAAACTGCGTATATGGATCCATCCCAAGATTATTGAACTTACAGAAGCTATAATAGGAGGTTGAATAAGTTGCTTGAGCTTCAGTGTCTCATAGAGAAATTTAAAGAACTCTTTAACCTGTAAGCAAAGTGATGAGCAGTCAAACACCAGTATTATAGAATACTATTAAAGGGATTACTATTTCTACCTCATGACACCTCAAACTATGAGTAAAGACACAAATAATCAAAGCATAGAACGTCTCTCACCTTTTCTTTATTTGAACTACTAGAGTCAGCTGGTGCAACATTTGTTGCAAGTAATGGAACTTGCTCAGCAGAACTACCTGATGGATGGCTCAGCAATTTTTCTTTGTTAGGAACCTTGATAGGAAGGTTTGCATCTTCAACGTCGAAGGAACCCTCAGGAGGAGGTGAGAGCATCTGGAATACATAGGTGTAGAGGATAATTGCACCAACCTACACACATTTATCAAATAGTACTTTTATTAGCTAAAGCAACTTTTGAAGTTCAAAGAGGTTAGCAGATACTTCTCTACATTTTCAAGTTTCATGTGAAATTCTGTATTAGGTGCCGGATTTCCATGCAGAGGATGGGGGGTTTTAAACAGAAAAACCCGAGTGGAAAGGAATTACCATTGGCTAGTCAATCAGTAAGGCGAAATCAGAATTTAAGTTGGGGCAATGCAAAATCAAACAGTAGTGGGAAAACATACAAAGTGATAAAAAACTATATTAATCTAAATGAAAGACATTGAGTTCGAAAACATCAACTCTGAACTCTTACATACCCACTGTCCAAAGGAGATGTACGCATTTCCATCTCGCGCACATATCTCAGAGTCACCAAAAGGATTTGATGTGTCCCGACATAACGCAGCTATCAGAACAAGTGGAACATTTCCTATGTTCCCTGCATAACACAGAAATGGAAAAAACATAAGCTAACAAATCTGGCAGTGAACTCCAGAAGCCAAGACATTAAATAGAATAGATAGTTAAGAGTTAAAATGCGCTTTCATGGAAAATGCGAAGTGAAAAATGAGCTATCGGTCATGCTAAACACAATAACTAGGTTTGGCATGTTTTAATCATGCCGCGCGTAGCAGCCACAGTTGTTGTAATAAGGAAACATTGAAGAACTAACTGAATAATTCAACTTATATTCCACCTATCAAGTTAAGTCAACTGATACGCTATTTAGAGAAGTTTAACTGTTTAAGATACTGTACTTCGCATTATATAGAAAATCAAAGAGACTTCAGAAAAAAAGTGATTCATAACTACGAAGCTAGCTTTAAATGGAACACTTACCAATGCCAATCTGTATAATGGTAAACTTAAAATAAGGGTATGGTGGACGGACTATCGTAGCAACAATTAAACCGATAATAGAACCAAATATGGTGGCCAAAACAATGTTAACAGGGATGAACCACCTGATACAATGAAGAACATCAGTTGAAAATAATAAAGAATGGGCACTGCAGTACAAAATAAGCACGAATCAAATGTAATCCTTACCACTCAAGCAATTTCTCATACGTAATGGCTTGTCCAAGTTGAGAGAATATCAAGCATGGCAGCAAAAGTGAAAACACCAACTGCATGAAACCATGTAATAGTATCTATTAGAGATACATAAAAGCTAAATCTTACTACTTTTGCCATTAGGGACTGCACTAGGAATCAAAACACATCGCATCTCACGTAAAATTGACTTGATGATTATGTCACAATCCATATTAAAAAAAATGAAATTGATAACTTCATAACATCTATCAGAAAGATATTTGAGGACTCCATCGAGCTAATTCCTATTACAGGATTGAACAATGAACAGTCAGTGGAGATTATTCTTAAACAAGACTTATCATAAAAAAAAATACTGACCCCATTTAAAAGCTTCCGTCCATTCGCTGGAAGAATATTGACATACTTGGAGGCCATCAGAAATCCCAAAAAGCATAGTGTAAACACTTTCGCAATCGGTAAAACAGCAATCTTAATTGACACGATGAAAGACTGTCCTCCTCGTTGTGGTTCTGTCAGAACATTAAAAAGAATCCTCCGCACCCTATCCATCTTTTCTACCTATTAACCACTACTTTCCTCAAAGCAAAACTCAATCAATCCAAAGTCACGAAATTTTTCCCTTTCCAGTCTTGAAGGTCCTGATATTCTTGTTCAGAAAGATCACAGAAACAAAACAACCCCAAAAGTATTGCACTTTTATCTAGCTTACAGTTCAAAAATTCAAGAAAGTTCAAATCTTTGACAAGTAGCACTCAACTTCTCCAACAGTTTAGCTCCCTTCTGCACGATTACGAAAGGAAGCTCCAATTATTATCAAATCCAAAATGCTATATTCAAGTTAGTTGACACAACAATAAAAGACAACTCACAACAATTTTCTACAAGAATTGTGAATATAAGGTATTGCAGGTTTAAAAGGGGTTTCCAGATTCACAAAGAACAACAACAACAACAACAACAACAACAAAAAATCCGGCGTAATCCCACAAATGGGGTCTAAAACAACATAGAAAGACCGTTTCCGAAAGACCCTCCACCCGAACAAACTTCAAATTCACAAAGAAAACAACCAAGCTCAAAACTTCAAAATCATTTCACAAACCCCATAACTGCCAAAATAAAAAAACACAAAAACAGCTACCTTCCAAGAACCAAAAATTCCCTTTTTTCACCCCAAACTCCAAGAGCCAGAAATTTGAAGAAAATAAAATTGATGGTATCCAGCAAAACAACAAAAATATGGTAAGTCAGTAACCAGATAATCAAGAAACCTCCCAAAATGTCTAAAATGCAAATACACAACTTATACGTTTAGAATATGTAAACATGAATTCAGTCATCATAACAACATGAACCCAAAAAAGAAAAAACAGAAAAAGACTAAGAACTAACCAATAACTGTCTCTCAGAGGGCTAAAATCTGAGTAAAGTTTCTTTCTTTGTTGCTTTTTTTCCACTTTAATATGAACAAAACCCAGGTTTAGAAGAATCTGAAAATTTTAATAATGAAAGTTTTCAGAAAAATAATTGCTATTTTATATCTATTTATATTATACTACCCCATACCCCCCTTACCCCCCCACCCACACCCAAGATTGGATCTTTCCCGAAAACTACTCTGTTTTGCTGTCCCAATACAAGTAGAAATTTCACATCATTTTGGAAACTTCCCCTCATCTTTTTTAGCTATTCTTTGGACACGAATAAGTATTTTGTAATATTTTGCTGGATTAGATTTTGAAATTTATATTTCGTCATAAATTTACGTAAAGAATGTATTAGAGATTTAATTTTAATTTTTTTAAAAAAAAATTAGTTGAAATTGATAGCTAAATATAACTTCAGTTTCCAAATAAAATATTTTTTTCATTTTGGAAACAAAACTTAGTAGTATTATTCTTTTTTTTAAAATTACAATATTTATGGCGAAGCGGTCCTTAGTTATGTGAATTTACAATATTAACCCTATGTATTTGCACCTTTTTTTGTACTCTAGAGTACTTACAAACTAGACATTTTGGCTTTTATCTACAAGATTTACCTTTCCATGTGGCACTAAAATACAATTATTTAAAAAAAAAATTGAGCCAAATTTTCAAAACGGTAAAAAAAAGTAGGGATATAATTTATTCAAAAAAAAAATTGGAATGTAAGGGGAGGTTGGGGTTGGAGAATTCACAAAATAATAGGAAAGGGGCAAGGGTTTGTGTGGCTTTACCTCTTTGATTTTATTCTTAATTCTTTTGTCATTTTGAAATTTTGATTCAATTTTTTTTGTCATTTTGGATCCAGGCTCTATACAATAGAGTATAGACGATGGGCAATAGACTCGGTAGAATGGAGCATATATAGTGGTACCAAATTTATCTGAATCAAGTACTTAAAATAAGTGTTATAAAGAAAAAGTTCATATATATAGTTGGATTTTATATCTTCACTTGTTATTGATTTTTATGTTTTTTGTTTTAAAATATAACATTTTATTATTTTGCTATTTGAAAGTATTTTTATTCATGAAGAAGCGAATCTTACTAACAATGTTTATTGATTATTTTCTTTTAAGGAGGTAAATTGCATAGTTAATAGTGATATTTTTAAAGAAATTATGATTTTTTTTTATTACCTGGAAGTTAAAGATGTTAGAATTGATTTACATCTTAAAGCAATTTTTATATTTTTGTATTATTTATATTTGTAAAATTAAATTAGATATTTTGTTTACTATGAGTTTATTAATCATTTTTTTAGATTTCATATAATTTTAATATATATATTTGATAATTTTATGTTATTATATTATTTTAAATATCATTCTGAACATATACCTCTTCTTGTGTTAAGTAAAACGCCTTATCTAATATCCCAATTTTTAACATATACACACTTGTAGACATTAACCAAAACTATCCAAATATAAAAACTTTGCTTCATTTATTAGATTGTTTGTGAATTTAAATTAATCAGATTAGTAAGTACTAGAGATCAGGTTGTTATAAGTTATTTATAACGAAAAAGTTATTTAAATATAATATTCATATAACGTAAGTCAAGTCATAAAATCACTTCAAGAAAACTTTGACCTATGTTAAACGTTGCAAATTATTACTACAAAACTCCTATATATTTGTTTTTATTAATGACGTAATGTAAAATTAAAAAAAAAAATTGTTAATAAATTGATATGAATATTATTTTGAGAGAAAATTTGTATCTTAAAAAATTACTAGTAATAATTAAAATAAGAAAAAAGAGAAAAAAGTTGTCCTGGATTCTATGGGTTGGTGAATCTTTTTCTTTATTTGATTTAATATTTCCTACTCAATTGTTTATAATTTGATTCCATAATGACATAATTATTGCTTAATTAAATGAAGAAAAGGAGGGTTACTACGTAAAAATAATACTAATGATAATAATTATGTAATGGGCTAAACTTGGAGGATAAAATAAAAATATGTGATAAGACTTAAGTGGGACTTTGTGTTTGAACATAGCTTGGAATAAATAAATAAAAAGATGCCATAAGAAAGAAAAGAAAAAGATACCAAAGAATAATAAATTAATGATCATAGTTTTTCAAGGTAATTTATTATTCGAAAATGAGAGGACACATAAGGTGGGAAAACATTTTTATTTTTAGAAAAATAAGTGAGTTTTTTTTTTAATTCTCTTATTTTTGGTAAGTGTGTAACATCGAGTGATGGAGAGAGAGATGAGGTGAAAGATGAATTGTATCGAAAGATTAGGAAAAGACAGAAATCCTAAATTCGAGCTCATCGTTAAATATTGGGCGAACCCATCGGTGGCCCTCTAAACTTGGCACCAACTTTCACTTGGATACTTTAACTAGGCTTTGTTCATTTTAAGCACCTCATGTCAAACATCATTGTGTCATTTTGACACTTTTTATATTTTCAAAACCGCATTTTAAGTGCGTGTATCCATACGCCTCTTATGTGGAAAAATAAACGAATTGGTATGTGACACGTGGAAATTTTATTTTATTTTTAAAAATCTCAATTTTACTTTCTTTTTTTCTTTCTTCCAGATCCCAAACCCCATGCCCCCACCTCTTTTTTTCTTCTTCTTGCGCCTCCTTCCCCTTCATCTGTTCTTCTCCATCAAAAAGGCAAGAACATAGGTTAGTTTACAAATAAAATACGTTTTGGAGAATAAGGGATATCATACCAAATAGAAAAGTTTTTATATATATGACATTTAAAAGAAGATGATTTCTTGTGCTACTACGATTGGAATTTACAATGAAGGATATGCAAAATAAATTTCTTTTTTTTTCATTGGAGGTTGTTCTTTATTTCTTTTTTATTCCTTGAAATCAATTTAATTTTCAATGGAGAAAGTAAGAATGTAAATCAGTTTTTCCATTTGAAAGAAGTTGATTTCTTTTTTTGTTCCCTTGAAATCGATTTTGTTTTTGAATATGAATCAAGATGCAAATTCGATTTTCAAAGAAGATGGAAGAATCAAAGAGTGTAACCTAGTAAAATATTATAGAATTTTTTTAAAAAGTTGTGTGGTGATGGAGGATGGTAGAAGGTGGAGAAGATGGAAGGGAGAAAGCAAGGAAGAAGAAGGAGAAGAAAATATTTACAAAAAAATTCAGAATATTTACAAAAAAAGTCTCTGACGTGCTCAAAATTCGTGTAGCACACGTACTATGCTTAGTCAGCAAAAAGTATCAAAATGACACAACGAAACGCGACATGAAGTGTTTAAAATGAAAATACTTCGGTTGAGGTGTTTAAGTGAAAGATTGTGCCAAGTTTAGGGGGCCACCGATGGGTTAGCCCATAAATTTTTATACATATTTGACCCAATTAAAAAAATAAGGTTCCTAACTCCTAAGCATCTTGAAAATGTAAATGTTGTTCAACAATTACATTATGTCCCTAATTATTCGTCCACTTTTGAATTGACATATTTATTAAGAAAATAATTATCGACATAATGAGTTTTTCATTTACTCTTATTGATTATAAAGTGGATGAATTAAAAATTTATGATTTTCAAAAAGTTGTATCTTTTTCAAAATAATTAATTGAAGGTATAATAGGTAAAAAAAATTAATTTATTAAAATGAACAAGTAAAAATGAAAATTAAATAAATAATTAGGAACATAGGAAGCACGTGCTTAGTAAATCATGACAAGAGAATATTTTACAGCGTTAGATAATGGAATATTTGACAAAAAGCATCTAATTAATCTCACTTTTATTTGTCATAAACCAAATAAAAAAAGAGTTCCCACGCTGGAATAAATTTTGTCATTTTATACATTGAGACAAGGAAATGTTAATAATTCACAATTTATTATAAAATTTTCATATAAATTAAAATAAACCAAAAACTAATAATCTAAAATTTTGTGAGATTTGATTTTATAATCATTACAAATTTATTTTTAATTTATATTTGTTTTACTAGAGATCGTCATTTTTACATATATGAGATCTAAAAATATTATTTTCTTTTATTGAATTGGTAAATGATCATAAGAAATTATTCCTGCTTAAAAATTTCTTAGATCGACAATAACCGCACATAATTTGCTTTTAAAAGGACAAAATAAATGTAGTAAGTAAATTTGGGAATATTTGAATCATTCATCAACAATCAATCAAATCATTAACTAAAATCCACAAAGTAATAATACATCAATAAATTATTCATCTTTGGTGGTGATTCACTTATAATACAAAGGCGTTATTAATTACTCCTATCCTTCCAAAATAATTATTATCTTAGGAATTTAAGATTAAAAAAAAATTAATATAATTTTTCAATTATATCTTTATATATCTATTTTTTGGAAAGATTCCGATCCATTTGGACACACATGTAGTAATTTTAATAACATAAAAGAGAAATATAATAATTAGGGTTGAAATGTGGTTATGAACTTATGATCTAACATAAACTACTCATTCTTCTGTTATCGTAGTTAAATATTTAAATAAAATTTACTATTAAGTTTAAATAATTATTAATACATTTAATCAAAAAAATTAATAGGTGTATCAGTTTAAGCTTTATGTAGTTCAATTGATTACAAGTTTGTAAGGTCGTATAAAGCTTGCTTCTTTTTTAAAAGTCCGATTTTTAGTAGTGTACGCAAAACTAATAACACAATTATTTCATACTTAAATCCATTTAATTAAAAATTATTGCATCTTGACAAAAGATTAATTTTGTACAAAATTTCCTACTTAATTACGAATTATTGCATCATGACGAAAAATTGATTTTAGACAATACTTTGCGAACGCTGCTAACTATCAATTTTTAAAAAAGAAGCCAAACTTAATATTACTTCACAAACTTGTGACTAATTGAACATGAAGCTTAGATCTTGTTTAAACTTGAGATTAACAATGATTAGAACTTATAGTGTAGCTAGCTTGTTTAAACATGCTACAAACAGAAATAAATTTAGATTTTTTTTTTATGGATATAATATTTTCCGTTTTAATTTATTTGTCTGATTTTGACTTATTTATAAAGTTTGAAAATAAAAAAACTTTTGAATATTGTGATCTTAAATTAAAGATACGTGATTGAACCAAAATGTCATTTAATCTCATGGTTATAATGTCACGTGATAAATTAAAATTAAAGAGTCATCAAAAAATAAAGAAACATTCTTTTTCAAACAAATTAAAAAGGAAAGAAAGACAAACAAATTATAATAAATAAAACATTTGTTAAAATTTTTAGTATTTTTGAACATTCATTTATATTTTGCGTTAAAATATTAATTTCAGTTGAATCCATAGCTATAAGGCTACATCTGGACATTGACCACAAAATTTTAAAAATATTCATACACACTTTTCATTTTTTTTTTTATATATTATTAATTACATTTCTTGTTCAATTAATTAAGACGCATGAAATAAAACGAACGGACAATAACAATTGGATAAGTGGACTTAAAAAAGTACTTATGAGTGTGAAGCCATTCATAATATATACTCCATTATTTGAGAGTGTGCTCATCAGACACAGTATGTTTGGCAGCTGAAAATTTTATACTCAGTGTCCAGAGTTCGTATTAAAGCCTTGATTAAATTTAAATCATGTATTGTATGGCTCATTTGGGGGTGGTGCTCTCAACAAAAAAAAAAATCATACCTAAGGCTCAAATCCGAGACCTCTGATTAAGGATATAGCAATCCACTACTGCACCACAACTCGTGTTATTGGCTTTCTTCTTATATATAAGTTACTATAGATATAAAAAAATAATGAAAGTTGTTGTGATCAATCAAAATATATTTAATATTTACTATAAATAAAATGTTTTGATTGAAATAATTAAGTTGAAAGCTACTCTTTCTTTTTTTGATCTGACAGTGTTGCCCCACGACCATAGACAAATGCAATGTAATTTCAATCGATTTTTTTTTAAATAAAAAATATTTATACTAATTTATTTATGTAACTAATTAACTTACTTTATATTAAAGATTTTAAACCTCTAGTTTTAAAAGGGTTGTCGTTACCTAAAAACATAAATACGGAATTCAAATATTAAAAAAATTAAAATATAACGAAGTAAACATAAAAAAAATTAACATCTCTTCCAAAAACTCTACTCCTTGAGAGTGACATTATGATAAGAGGTATCTTTTACGTCCAGTCATTCTAAAGAACACTCCCACCCCCCCCCCCTTCTTACCGCAACTACTGTCATGGAGTTAGCCGGAGCTTCTTCCTCGAGTCCTATCATAATTGCGCACTTGACGAAAAAGCTTTACGTACGGCATTACCCTTCTTTCACTCTACCAAACATCTTTGATCTTATGTCTTTTGTCTTTACAATGTTTTGATAGAACAAAAAAAGTTTCTATAATATTATTGATGTATAAGTAATTAGTTGTATGCTACTTTTTTATAAGGTAAAAACATAGATGTGTTAAGAACCCATCACTAACTTAATTATTTACTTAAGATAAGTCAAGAAAAAACTAGAATATTCCGGAGTTATAGAGAATTGAAGGAAGATCTCTAGAAAGAGTATTCTAGAGAGAATAGTCTAGAAATATTCTAGATAGGGTAGTTCTAGAATTAAGTAGTTGGAGGAATATTCTAGAAAAGAGTAGAAAAATATGCTTAGTTAGATTGTTCCATCACCTCCTATAAATAGAGGTGTCCATTTGAGTTGTATGCAACCAAGCAAGAAACTAAGTAACAAACCAAGTAAGTAATAAAGTAAAAGAGCAAATAAGTGTGTGCTCAAGTAAAGAGTGTTGATGAAGCAAGCAACAAGTGTGATTAGGATTGTAAGACTGAAGCGAGTTCTTACTTTGATATAATAAAATTCAAGTTGTGAGAAATCGATTGTGCCCGTCGTGTCTCCAAACAATATCCAACAAGTGGTATCAGAGCATGTTGGATAAGAGTGAGGTAGTAACTCATAGAAGATCTTACAAGCTATTATCAGAAGCTACAAGTCGCGAGGCACTTATCAATGGCAGATTTCACAAGCATTCTCAATAGCTTTGAGAAGCTCAACGCAAGCAACTACGGATCATGAAGCACGACAATGCAATATTACTTTTTCGGAAAAGAATTATGGGATATCATCGGTGGATCAGACACCACACCACCAACAGATGTTGAAGCAGCAAAAATGTGGAAGGTCAAAGCTGGAAAGGCCATGTATGCTCTCACTATAACCATCGAGGATGAGTTCCTACAACGGATTAAGAATGCCAAGACACCCAAAGAAGTTTTGGACACCTTGACAATAATTTTTACAAAGAAGAATGATGCAAGATTACAAAGGCTTGAAAATGAGCTTTTGTCAATCTCTTAACGGAATATGACGATCAGTTAATACTTCTTAAAGGTAAAAAAAATTATCTGATGAAATATCAAAATTAGATCCTGAGAATGCTCTCACAAAGACAAGAATGAGGATACTAATTGTTCATGGTCTATAGCCGGAGTACAAAGGCATAATTACAGTCACACGGGGATGGGCCACAAAACCAACTTTATCTGAGTTGAAAAATCTGTTGGCAAATGAAAAAGATTTGGAGAAGCCATTATCAAGTCTCACTATAAAAGACGAAGATAAGGCGCTCTTCAGCAAAAAACAAGACTATAAAAAAAAAAAAGGGGGGAGAAGCTCACAGCCAGGGGGAGACCAAAAGATTCAACATCAAAGAATCCAACGACAAAACAAGCAGGTGAAATGCTTCAACAACCGGCAAATGGATAAGTGCCACAATTGTGGAGAAAAAGACACAATGTCAGAGATTGCTGGTACACAAAAGTTGGAGGTAATATAACTACTTCTTTCCAAAAACAGAAAGATGAAGAAGATGTTTGGGATTTCGAGACCTCTTATGCAGTTGAAGAAACTAATCAACAAGAGGAGCTTGTCACCTGTCACTCTAACAAAGAAGAGAAGATTGCACTTGCAACTGTTAGTGATAAATTGGTCGATTATGAACATGATTGGATCATTGATTCAGGATGTTCCAATCATATGATTGGTGATGAGAAAAAGCTCATTAACATGAGTGAATATAAAGGCGGTCGAGTTGTGGTGACTGCAAATAATTTAAAAATACCAATAACTCATATTAGCAAGACGGTGTTTGTGCCTCATCACAACTCAAGACAAGTGAAACTTCAAAATGTGTATCATGTTTCAGATATGAAGAAAACCTTATTATTTGTATCACAACTAACAGATTCTGGTAACTATGTCTTGTTTGGGCCAAATGACATAAACGTATATCTAAACTTAAAAGTTACAAGCATACCAATAATGGAAGGGAGAAGGTTAGAATCAATATACGTCATGCCAATCGAGACAACTTATGTGGTACTTGATGAAGCACCAACATGGTGGTACAACGAAGTCTCCTTGCCAGATTCAAGGAAATTGGAGCAAAAGCTACAATATAAACTTGTAGAAAAAGGACATAGAAGGGTGGCTGAACATGAACAAGAGGTATGTGAAAAATATAACTCACATACAGAGAAGATATTTTCAAAAGGAGAAAATAAGGATTCATGGAAAACAAGAGTACATGAAACTCCAGAATTGTTGCAAGAAAAAGTCCAAGAAGTTCTGCAACCTCAACTAAGAAGGAAGACACGATTGAAATGCTCAAATGCCAAGTATATAGATGCAAAATTAGCAGAGATGGTTAACAATAAAGATGCTATATACTACCTTTGAAGAAGCTTCAAAGAGTAGGGATCGGAATAATCCAATGAAAGAGGAGATTCTCAAAGGACATGGACGTCATGATGCTTGCGGAGCAAGAATCGCTCACAACGGACGCAAAGGAAAAATTAAGTTGGTGTTGAGGGGGAGTGTTAAGAATTCATCACCAACTTAATTATTTACTTAAAATAAGTCAAGAAAAACCTAGAATATTCTAGAGTTATAGAGAATTGAAGGAATATCTCTAGAATGAGTATTCTAGAAAGAATAGTCTAGAAATGTTCTAGATAGGGTAGTTCTAGAATTAAGTAGTTGGAGGAATATTCTAGAATAGAGTAGAATAATGTGCTTAGATTGTTCTATCACCTCCTATAAATAGAGATGGTCCATTGAATTGTATGCAACCAAGCAAGAAACTAAGTAACAAACCAAGTAAGTAAGAAAGCAAGAGAGCAAACAAGTGTGTGTTCAAGTAAAGAGTGTTGCTAAAGCAAGCAACAAGTGTGATCAAGATTGTAAAACCGAAGCGGGTTCTTACTTTGATATAATAAAATTTAAGTTGTGAGAAATCGATTGTGCCCGTCGTCTCTCCAAACAATATCCAACAAGATGTATGTTACAAATTTCTACCCACCCTACACCAAAAATAAAAGTAGTAAAATTTTTCTATCAAACAAATGAGGCAAACATACACATATATAAATTTGCTAAGCGCCTAAACGATAGGGTAGATATTAGGGGTGTGTAAAAATCGAACTGACAAATAAATCGAATCGAAAAAATGTGATTAGGTTATTGTTATTGGGTTAACGGGCTTTTAATGATTTTATAAATTGTTTTTATTGAATTATCAGTTTGGTTTTGATTTTTAGTATTGGGTTGTTGAGTAAATCGATAACTCATTAAGACGGTAGGAATTTATAACTCTTTCATAAATATTAAATATTAATAATTTAACATAACTAGACACTATATCAGTATCCTACACTACAATCTACACATAACATACTTCATACTTCACATAAGAAATTTCATATTATGTTTTGGTCATAACATGTAATTGTTGCCTTCTTACTACATTTGCTCTTATTGATGCAATTTTTCATTATCTTTCTTATTTGACTATATCAAAGCATTTACAACTGATTTGCTTCTTTCACTATATCGTGCCAAATTGTTAGAGAATTGTGGCGTCATATATTTAGATTATGAACATTTTCTGATTGGATAAACCGGAAACCGAACCGTTAATGATAAAAAAACTGATAAGCTGAAAAACATTAACAAATATCTTATTGATTTGTTAATGGTTTAGCGTATATAAAAATTGAAAACCAATAAACCGAATCGATAATATATAAAATCGAACCAAATCGATCGAAGAATTTATATAAACCACACAAATAATAATAATAATAATAATAAAGTCATAGAACCGAACAACATAAGCCAGGTGTGCAAACTAAAGGACAAATAGGGCACAAAAGCATATGGCTGGACCTGATAAGTACTTGATATAACACGAGGACACATATGTTCCCTCCGCTTATTTTTATTTATTCATTTTGAATTTTACACGTTTTTTAAGAAATAATAATTAATATATTTATCATAATATTTATATGAATCAATTGTTAGTCTCAAATTTTAAAAAATAATTCAAATAATAAATAATTAGTATTAAGAGTAAACTATAAAAAAATAAAAATATTTTTCTTTTAACATATTAAAATATTAAAATTAACAAATAAAGGATATATTTTTGATATAGAAAACAAATAACTATTTACTTTTTTTGACAATTGCCTTCTCAAATAACTACTAACTTTTTTTAATACTAGAATATCTCTCAACTATTATTATTTTTTCTCAAAATATATTATACACCACAAAACACTCTGTCTCCTAATTGACAAGTCATATCCCATTAAATTCTATCTTTTAATGATTTAACCAATACTAAATCATTCAATCCAACTCAAGACTAGTCTCCTAATTATCAAATCATGTCCCATTAAAATTCTATTTTTTGATAATAAGTTTATTTTTTAACCCAACTCAATTCATGTCTTAGACCCGATTAAAAGTATATCAAATTTTATATCCAATAGAAACCTTTGGTGAATTTATATATACCTCCGAATTTCTTATTTTATTAAGTTCAACTTTATGTATTCCTCTATCCGTAGAGTACATTGATTGTACATAAATAACTATAGCAGAATTTCTGAGGCGAACCCAGGATTTGAAGAGTTTGGGTGCACCAATAATATTTAAGCATAAGCGAAGCAAATTTTTCAATGCTTAATGGACGCTTGACTTTGTAATAAAAAGAGTTTAAAAAAGAGCTGTTGGGACCAGGATCGAACCTGGGTCTTCAAGGAGATATTTCCTCACTTCTACCAGCAGACCAAGGGCAGTTCAATGTTCTTTAAGGGTGCGCTTTTATTATATTCCTTTTTCTAGCAGTTTCTCGATATATATATATACATGATTTTTTCCGAAGTTGACGGGTGCATGTGCACCCCCACCTTTACATGTGGGTCCGCCCCTGACTCTAGGGGAAATGTTTTTATGCGGTGCTAACGATTTCTCATATCTTTCGAGACCCACCCGGTATAAAAAAGCCAAAATAAGTGATTTTAAAATTTGCTTCTTTCAATATTTTGTTTATCCATTAAATAAATTTATGATAAAATTAGAGTTTTAATATGGCACGACATGCCAAGAGAAAGGGAGAGTTTTGTGGTGGTTAATATAATTGAGTCATAACTGATATTCTAATCCTAAAAGAAAATTAAAATAATTTTAGCAGGGGCGTATTTAGAGAGGGTGCCGTGGATTCACGTGAACCCATGCTCTCATCTCTAGATCATATATAGTAGTGTTATATGTTAAAAAAATATTTGAATATAGATATGTGAACTCATGTTCAAAGTATCATATAATAGTATGATGATGATAGGGTGCATCTCTCTGAGTGAGGATATAAATTTAAATCTTATATCTATCTTTTGTTTTTGAGTAACACCTCTCCAAGTGGTTATCGGTTACACTTTTGGCGTTTCAACTAATTTTTCTTAAATCTTTCAAAATTTTCCAGTGTGTTACATTGAAAATTCTTTAAGGGCCTGTTTGGAAGGACAACCTGGTAATTAGATTTTGTGTAATTGGTGTAATTACACTGCCTTGTCCTGTTTGGAAGGACAGGTAATTATTTGGTCAGCAGGTAATTGGTGTAATTGGCAGGGGGTAATTACACTCTACAATTTACAGGCAGAGGTTGTGAATTGCTTGTAATTACATGGTGTAATTACCACCTGATTACTTTTTCATTTTTTTTAATTTCTATTTTTTTTTTTACTTCTATTATTTTAATTTCTTTTTATTTTTATTTTTATTATTCTAAAAATTGTAAAAGTCTATTTTTTATTTTTTATTATTATATTTTGATTTTATTCTTGTTCTCAACCTTACTTTACGTGATTCTATGTAATTTTCTCGTATTATCTATTTCTTTATGCCATGTTTATTTTCTCATTAGCATAATTTTATTAGTATTCTAACTTTTAAATTAAAATAGAATTTATTGTTAAGTAAGGTTATAGACTTACGTTTTCTTTATTATGAAGAAATAAAAATAAATCATATTTATTGCTATGTTGAAATTTGTTATAAGAGTATTATGTTAAATTTTTTATTTTGAATTTATTACTTATGTTATATTTTCAGTTTCATTTGTTTTAGTAATATTGAATTTATATTGCACGTCATTTTTTAATTAGACTTGATATATTATATTTTTGTCAAACATTTAATAATTTATGATATTTTATTTATATATTACTATTCTTTTTTATCAAACATTCATTTTACAATGTTCGTAGAAACTTCATACTTTTAGTTGTTACGATCAATTCAATTGAAATATATTAATTTGAAAAAATATAAATCAATTATTTTTTCATAATATTAGTTACAGTAAATATGTTTATTAATTAATATATTTTCAAAAAATAATATATATCTTAAATATTTAATTTAATGTCATTTATAAAATTTCTTATTTGTCTAGTATAAATTTTAAATGATTAATTTTTATTTTTAAAATTTATTATAATTTTATGATTGCAATTGTGCATCCAGACAGAACATGTGTAATTACAGTTTGGCATCCAAACAGGACATGTGTAATTATAATGTAATTACACTGTGGCAACCAAACAAGTCAGTGTAATTACTAGACTGTGTAATTACTAGGCTGGTAATTACTACCCTAGTAATTACACAAATTCCAATTACCTGGTGGCTTTCCAAACAAACCCTAAAAAATTTAGCACTATAATTTTTTTATATAATTAAATCAAATGTGTATATTAAAATTTAAAAGTAGTAGTATTATATATTTTGGACCTATAATTTTAAAAATTTAATGGTTCATATTAAGTACCTAAAAGTCAAACTGATCAAAATTATATTAAGAAGCATTATTTCGTAATCGTGCACCCATCTTACCGAAATTCTAGATACGCCTCTGAATTTTAGGAGGTAATTATCAAAATATGAATAACCATTCAGGAAATTGATTTATGTATAACTATGGCCTATGAGTGAATAATTCATTGAATATATATAAGTTATTACTTTAAAATTCAATCTCAGAAAATTAAAATCTCAAACTCAAAAATTTCAAATTATAACCCCACCTTCAAATGGCCCAACCCACTAGGATAAATATAGACATATAAGCTAATTAATAATATAGACATATAAGCTAATTAATACTATAATTAAGCAAGAGTTAGAGATAGATTCAAGTTGTATGACTATATGCTAGTTGGTGGTATCAATGGTGGAGATTAAAATTTCATAAATTGAAATTAAAAGTAAACACACTAAAAAATTAATTGAATCCAATATTTATATATAATATATATACATATAAAATTATAATTTTAAATTCAACTATATAATGTAATTTTTCACTAAAAAATCCGAACAAATCCTCTTGCTCCCACTTAGTTCCGCTTATGGGTGTTACATACAGTTTATAATTTGCATCATGCATTTACTATTTTATGTATATGTAATGCCATAGTTAGAATAATACGTACAAAAGTTTGTGCTTTATTTTTTCGCTTTATGGTTTTCCCCTCAATATTTATAATTTGTATTGCTTGATCAATTTGAATTTATGTTGAAAAATCTAAACGCACCCTATGTTCTTTTAAACGCGCCCCTGCATCCACAAAAGCTTAAATTCACCCCGCTCCACTCCATTATCATCCCTATTCAAAATCAATCAATAGAAGAATTATCACTATTCACTAGATCTTTGGTTTATGATTTATAACAAAATATTATTTTGCTAAATCAATTTTATATGAAAATAAAACTTCCATATTATAGTATCTCATATTTGTCACTTAAGTTGTTCTTATTCAATTTGATTATGATTAATTGATAGGTGAGAAATCTTTTCATATTTATTGAAGAGACAAATGTCAAAAACACACCTAAACTATCCATTTTTTTGAGTTTCATACCTAAACTATTGAGAGTGTGAGTTTCATACTTAAACTATCATTTTTTAGTTTGAGAAACACACCCAGTGGTGTGTGCAATGCACTCTCTCTTTTATTTTGAAAAAACCTTGACACATGACATTCCACATGGATAAAATATTTCACCTTGATAAAAATTAAATAATAAACTATTAATATTAATTAAAAATTAAATATTAAAGTATTACTATCCATTAAAAAAAATTATTTTAAATTATTTTACCCACTCCACCACCTCCTCTACGTACCCCCCCAAAAAATTGATATTTTTTTATTTTACCCCATTCTAACCCTCCGGTCCTTATTTTTTTATTATTTTTTTTTATATTTTTCTCATTTTGTGTTAGTTATGTACGTACATATATTTTTAGATTTTTTTTTACTAGTGTACGAAAATAACATAAATAAATTAAAACTTAAAAAAAGTCTTGCGGTGGCAAGTAAAATATATTTTCGATATGTACATATTTAACACTAAATGAGAAAAAAATTGGAAGCGGAGGATTATGTGGGGAGAGTAGAATTATTTTTTTTAAAAATAAAATAATATCTAAATTAGTATTTGAAAAGGGGGAGGGAGAGGAGATGAAGTAAAAAAAAAAGTACTTTTATAAAAGAATTTTTTTTTAAAAAAAAAACAAAAAGAATGGCTGGGGGGTGGGGGAGGGGGTGAGAAAAATATTTTACATTTTATTTTACAAAAGAAATATTATTTTTTTGGATAATAATTTTTAAATTTTAAATTTTAAATTTTAACTAATACTAATAATTTATTTAATTTTTGTCAAAGTTGAATATTTTGTCCATATGGAGTGTGATGTGATATTTTTTTAAAATAAAAGAGAGAGTGTATTACACACACCATGATGAGAGTGATATAACAAATATAGGTGTGTTTCTTAAACAAAAAAATGATAATTTATGTATGAAACTCACACTCTCAATAATTTAGGTATGAAACTCAAAAAAATGGTATAGTTTAAGTGTATTTTTGACATCTATCTCATTTATTGAATATGAATAGTAGTACTTTTTCATCGTTATGTCTTCTTTTTTAAACCTATAGTTGAATGATTGATTTGACAAGATGGAGTACTAGATAGTTGGTAAAAATGGCATAACATGGACAGATGATCTACTTATCCCTTTTTTTATTTTTCATAGGATGTCCGATATTTATGGTGCAGCCTAATTAAATTTAGATTTTGGATAAATCGTAACCTAACAAAGGCGACTCCAAATTCAAGAGATTTGAATTTGAGACCTCTGATTATAAATGAATGAATATTTATCACTTCATTACAACCCTTGATGATACATTAATGATCTTTTTCAGATTGTTTGATCCTTATAGATTTGACACACCTAGAGCCGTCAAAACGGGCTTATCCCATAGGGCCAGCCCAACCCAACCCATTATTGGGGTAGAGTTGGGATAAAAAATTTCAAGCTCATACAAAACTAGAGCTTATAGCCCAACCCATATAAGCCCTTAAGGCTTGATCGGGGACGGGTCGGGGTCAGTCCATGGGCTAAAACTTTTTATTTAAGGGTAACTTACAATAATCTCTCTAGTATATAATCTAATTACTTAAATACACGCTATGTTGTATATTATGAATCTTACCAGATTTTTGTACGTCCAGATATGTATCTCGGAATATATTGACTCAAAATTAGGTTAATTTGTTCTAGATACACTCTATCCAAGTAGATTCACATGTATCTAGGATACATAGACAAATATCGCGCCCTCGCCTCCCTCCCATCTTGCTTGTCACTCTCTTATCTCGCTCGCGTATTTGGTATGCGAGATACATGCTAATTACACTAGATTTTTTGCTAGTGTTATTGAAACAACACCATTGTTTGCCATGTTTGGTTTGAAAATCATCTCATTTTCTTGATGTAATAGAATTATACGATTGAAAAGAAAAAAAAAGGGGCTAGCCCGCAGCCCTTCTAGGGGTGGGTTGGGTTGAGCATATTCAGGCCCTTCCAAATGAAGGGCCGACCTGCCCTAGCACTTCAAATTCGTTGATCCGCAATGCTTGGAACGACCCTTTTTGACAGCTCTAGACACACCCCTTTAAAAATTCTTAACCAAAAATGCATTTACCTAAACTAATCTTATTAATGATTGTTTGAGATTCTAATTTTATTTGATACTAAGGATAATAATAAAATAATTTAAAAAGTTCTCTCAATTTGCTAAAATGGATAGGTAAAATAAAATATCTAATTTTAGTTTCAATTTATTTGATTTTTTTAAGTCAATTTTAAAATGAATGTTTTTTTTTGAAATTTTTCTAATTTTAATTATTCAATGACATGCTTATGATCACCAGATTAAATGTATTTTGATACATTTTACGTATCGTTAGTTTAAGATAACAAAATTTAATTCTTTTATTCTTAAAATTTCATATCTAATTAAAAATTAGATAAACAAATTAAAACAAAGAAAATACGAGTTTTTTAGTCCTTTTCTTACGAAATTTGTTAGTATTTTCTACTTAAGTTATAATCAGAAGCAGTGTTTTAAAAGGCGGGGGTGTGAGACGAGGCGTTTCATATAGTACAGGGCGAGGCGTAAGCTCCAAGACACAGGGTGTGAGTCCCATGGATCTACGGGGCGTAATCTCATGTATATTCAATTTTATAGTTTTATTACTAATAAAATAAGCAAAAGTAAACCTTTCAATGATTTATGATTTTTATTTGAGATAAGTATTAATAATCAATAATGAAGAAAAAAAGTATTATAATTACTATTTGAGAAATATCATTACACCAATAATAAAAATATGATGTAAAGTAAAAAAGGTCAATAAATAAATTAAAAACGCTCGGGCGTACGTTTTTACGCTCATGACTTACGTTTTTATTCTCAGGGCTTACGCCTCAAATTTTAGGACTTACGTCTTATGGATCTACGTCTTTAATTTACGCCCGGAGCGTTTTTGGTACGCCCCACCCCGAAACTTGCCCTGAGACTCGCCCCAAAAACGTTTTTTAAAACTCTGATCAGAAGCTAATTGAATTTCTTGTAATTGACCACTAATCCATTATCAAATGGATTGACATAATTATTTTTACTATTTAGCTACGAAATTTTATTCATCACCGATTTCTTGTAATTGACCACTTTCTTTTTAACATATATATATTTGAATTCCATCAGATTTAAGAATTTTTTGTAATTTTTTAAAAATAAAAATAAAATTTAATTAGCTCTTACGCTATAACATTTATGTAAAATTCATACACTATTTTTACTACCTAGCTCCTTCCAAATTTTAACCAACACCTCTTTTGTTCTTTCTTCCCAAATTAAACAAAAGGATAAATCATTACCTCTTTTTTCTACTTTTTATTTTTTATTTTTTTATCTTTCCAACCTTTCGTTTGATTGGTGGACTAATGAATAATAATTCTAGGATATTTTGTAGAATTATTTTATTTTAATATTTAATTGTAAGAATTAATTAATCTTAACAATTATGTTATATTAAAATGATGAGATTTGTCATTATTAAGCCATACACCTCAAATAAGTTCTAATTGATATTAATATGTATAATTAAAATATGACATGTTATATTTTATGTGATTAATTTAATTATTTAATAATCGTAGCATCTCTATCATGCCTTAATTTACGGTAATAGAGATTGCATTTTCTCGTACCGCTGTTGCACTATACGGCTCTCCTATCCATCAAATAATTGATCAACCATATGAATTTATATAAAAGAAATTGTAAAAAAAAAAAAACAAAGAGAATAATATTTGTTTTAAATAAATTTTAAGGTGATGAAAATTAAATTATAATCATAAATAAATATGATGAAACAAAGATTTAATTATTGATTAATATTTGTGAGTATAAGTTTGTTCCTTTTTTGATTTTTTTTTATTTTCTTTGTGATTCGAGTATTGTTAGTATCGTAATTTTTGGACGTAGGATGATTTGGACCTCCTTCAAATGCATATTATTGCTAGGAATATCAGCCAATGATTTCGAAGAAGGAAGTATTTGATGTTTTGATATCTTTATGAATATTCTAGGAATTTATGAGATTTCACAAGCCTTTTGAAGGAAATATGTTACTTCTTTAAAAATGTTACATGAAAATTTGAATTCTAGATAATTAAGATTGTTTGCTATTTAACATCTACAATGTATTAAATTTTTCTTCAATTGAAAAATAATAAATATAAAATTAATCTAATACTTTATGAACAAAATATTTTTAAAAATTGATATGGTAATTTGGTGGTGGTGATTACTATTCCCTCTATCCAACAATATTTATTCACGGTTAATTTTGCACACTTCTTAAAAAACTATAAATAGAAGGGTAATTTTATTATCTCACCCTTTGAATATAATAAATATAATGTCTTGAAAAATGTATAAGAAAATGACTATAATTAATGATAAAGGGTAAATTAGGAACTAAATGTAAAATTATCTATTAATTTCATAAAATGAACAAGTATTGTTGAACATCCCAAAATAGTATATATAGTAGTTATAGTTGTCGATAGGGACCGGTGTTGGCTAATGGTGTGTAGTGTGAAGTGAGTAGTATCTAATAGTAATGGTGACTGACAGTAGTGATTGATGGTGTTAACTGACAAGTGTGATAGGTTCTCATTTAGTGTTTGATGCCCACTTTAATGTCTGACTTATTCAAATTCGAAGATAAAGCACTCTCTTTCAAAGACGATTACATATTCAAAATTTACGATAATTGAAATGACAATAACTAAAATCAAAACTTCTTGAGATGTTAATACTTATCAATCCAGCATCTTTAGTGCCCCATTATTTAGTCCTTAATTTGCGCAGTTGTCATGTTTGTCTTCATGCATCTTATTCTCTTGGAAATATTAGTTTCAACTTATTTCAATCAAAATATCCAAATGGTTTACGGCAACTCATGATATGAGCCAGCTAATTGATATATAATGGTGGGTACAAAAGTGTTCTGTTTCCAATAGTCAAAGGTATATCAGTGGCAGCTCAATTTAATTAGTGGTCTAAAATCAAATTTCAATACGAAGCTCTAAATATTTTTTAACATATTATAAGAATCATGCATACATTATTTAATGTGTATTTTTCTAACATTTTAAATGTGAAGTTGTTAATTGTTAGTGTATATGGTCTTATATTTTTGTTTTGAAGCAATTGTTAGTAGATATAGTACTATTTTTGAACTATTGGCGTGTTGTTGACCTATTTTTGAGCTAGTTAACTAACGGTAAAGACAGTTTTGAATGTAATGAAAGATAAAGTAGCTTATTTCAAGTAAGTCAAGAGTACCTTTTATCATTTCTATAATTTGTGATCTTAAACAAATTATATTATTTGTATAATCATTTAAAAAATCATTAAGAATAAATGAAGATTTTAAAATTAAATATTTTCAAATATAAAAATATATAATTATTTAAATAAGTAATAAAAAATAGTACTTATTGTTGGGATATATACTATTAACCATGTGTTAAGAAATAATATTTATTATAGAATAAATATTTGCTCAATTTTAATAGATCATATATTCGTTTATGGTGTCTATTTACTTATATAATAGATGATTTAGTGTGTAGAGTTTTAGCTTATACACAGAGGATTAAATCATCGGTTCTTATAAGTATAAAGTTTTTTGTTCACAATCTAGGATGGAAATTGGACATGCCATTGGTATGATTATAGCACAAGATTATAGGTAATTTATCTTGATTATGGGACGGTATAGTTCCAACTTCTTGTGCTAGTGCATTTTGTATGTATTGAACGGGATCGAGTAGAGATAGTTGTTTTAGACTGACTGACAAAACATATTCTCTAAACTATTAAATGTACTTATATTCTTAATCCTGATATAACTATTATGATCTGTATATATTAATTATCGTTTTGATTTATTAAAAGGTGAGATTCTGAGATGAGTCAATATGCCTGGTAAGTTGGATGATAATAATATATATTGGTGAAATAATAAGTTAGTTGATGAAATCCATATCTCGTTATAGAGATTGATTGATATGCCTTTTTGAGAAACTTATAAGTTTTCATTGTGTCAAACCTTGCAAGTGGATTTATGAATCCAACACATGAAATAAGTTAAGTAGTGCTCTAAAGGAAATTAATCATTAAGTTAAATTCGTCAGTAATTTAATTTATTGATTAGTATATGAAATCTTAACATGGGGAATTACATAAGTGTTTAATGGGGAATTACAAAATATAAATAGAGGAGTGCAATTACGAATTTCTAGTGGAATGATTTGTAATTTATTATGGTAAGAATAATTCAAGTTAATTATTTGGAATTATTTCCATGATAGGAAGCCTCAGTAATTAATTATGTGGTCCCTCCAGTGCCCAAATTTAACTAGAACTCAAAATCCTAATTCTAAAGGGAAAAGGGGAGAGGCGTTAGTTTTCTTATAAAAAGAAAACTAGCGATAACGTGTGTTTGGTTCTCCTCTTTGGACTGTGAAGAAATCTCTATAATTAGGGATTCTTCTAGCTCTAGATGAGATTAGTTTTCTGTTCATACTTGCCCACCCAAGTATTGAGAGAGTTCAGATGTGAACTTGGGATCACTGTAGAAGATCATAGCTATTGTAGATTCACTTGAAGGTCTGTCTAACTTGAGGATTCGCTTGAAGGTATCTGTTTACGCTTCAAGAGGTATTTATTGAATCAAATTTAAGTATGTTTATGTGTTCTAGCATGATTAAGTGGTCTACCATAAACATTATTGGTTATCTATTATTCATGTAAGTAGTAAGATTCTGGTATGCTTCCGCTGTGCATATAGTTTTCCAACAATTGGTATCAATTGCCACACTTACATCTTATTAGATAACATGATATACATGTATGTATATGTTTTCGATACAGACATTAATATGCAGTTTTTACGTGAGTTCAGTGTATAGCCGAATTCATTTATGTTTAATTACTAATTGTTGATAATTGTGGTATATCACGATGATGGCATATGTCAACCAATATTAAAGTTTTTTTTTAATTATTGCAAGTTTAGTGATACTGCATTGCAAAGTTAAAAAGAATTAAAAGAAGAGAAGAAATCGGAGTATTGAACATTGTGACGTCTGCAAATTAAGTTTTGCATAAGAATTAAAGACTCCAATTTTCAGCACTGTTTTTTCTTGATTCTTTTGGTAATTAATATTTGTTGATTGGCCGGTGACTGTTTGTTATATTGCATGTGTCGGCGGCTACAGTGGTACCGTAGGGCATCACCGATTTTTCATAGTAATATTTTTTGGCAAAGTGAATGTTTAATTTGATTTAATTTTTTTTGCCAAACAATTGATACTACAATTAACTGCATGTGCTCATTCTTTTGGATTGGCCAATAATCAATTCTTTCAATTATTTGGTTATTGTCTTTGTAACACGGCATTAACCTTTCTCATACGTGTTTAATGTACATATAATTGAGAGTTTGTGATTAATAAATAGTGCTACCATTAAATGGTCTATTTGTTTGAGATCACTTAGAAATTCTTAAAGCTTTATATATGTGGGATTATATCAATATATGGATTGAGAATAATGATTAATAAATAGGATCTATGAAAGTGGTCTATTTATTTGAGTTATTAGAATATCTTCAATGTATTATGTATAAATTGTCCTAAGTGAATATTGGTGGTAAATATTTATTTATATGAATGGATATTGTGTGTCTTAGTAAAAGAAAGGACACAACGTATGCCTTGTGCTCATGGAATAATAATTAAAACAGAATGAAAATTGAATCTAGTTATTTTAATCTTTAACTATACCTAAAACAATTATTTTTCAAATTAGGTCATGGTTTAGGTGGTCATGATTTTCATGATCTCTGATTGACTTGAAATTTGATGGTTTCATTGAAAATTGTTTAGATGGGTTTTAAATAGTTTGTCGGATTAAATTTGATTTGAATATGATAAAATCATTCTTAATGTCAGTTATGTTCATGTAAAATCTAGAACATGATTACACGTGATGAGTTAACATGAATTGATATATGATAAGGATGTAGATCTATTCATTTTTCCTCAAATCGTTTGAATCTGAATTTGATCATAGCTTTGGAGATACATATTAATTTTGAACTCTAATTGATCTGAAATTCGGTAGGTTCATCAGAAATGATCAAATTTAAAACACTCATTGTTATATAGTGATTTGGTAATTTGAGGTCGTTCAGATGATGTTTTTAGATAATTTTTGTATCTTGAAAAATTAATTTTACCGAAAAATTACTCGACTAAGATATAGTGGTGATAGAGATTATTCTCTATGGGATTCATGACTAAATTTTTGTGAAGTATTAAGTTCATGTGTTGGCTTAGACCTTCCTCCCTATCGGATGAAATTAATACAAGTCATTAAAATTTAATCTCTAGTTTTGATTATCTGTATTGACTCTCCCTATCTGAGTAATATTTGATTGCATCAATGGATCTAGGGATAATGATATTCACTTGACCTAAATTAACATATACTCTCCATCTGAGTTAGCTTTTGTTCTAAATTTGTCGAAGTGAATATCTGACACCACATATGTATGTTGCATGAGTAGTCATTTTTTCATCAAAATTTATTGTTCAAGATGCATTGATATCTATGAGGTGTGTTTTGAATTTTAATATTCAATGTATACATAAACATGCTTTTCTTTTGGAATTTTAGAATTTCGTTCTTTATTCTTAATTCGTGTATCTATTTCACAAAATGATGATATATGATAAGAATTATTGAGCGGGAAAATCTTAAATTCTATTTTGTCCAAACAACGTTTTCAACCAAATTGATCATAGTTTTGGAATTCGAAAAAAAAAGGAACTCTGATTGATCTGAAATTTGGTAGATTCATAAGAATGATCTAGTGAGAAATTTAATTTTTTTTGGATCGTTATATGAGTTTTTTTGGTCATATTTGATTAAATAGTGGTGAAGTATTAGTTTTATGTGCTGGCTTAGACCTTCCTCCCTATCGGATGAAATTGATACAAGTCACTATGTATTTAATCGTCTAGTTTTGATAATCTCTATTAACTCTCCTAAACTGAGTAATATAAGATTGGATCAATGTAACTAGAGGATTTTCACTTGACTTAAACTAACAGTAGACTCTCTATCTGAGTTAGGTCTGTATAAGTTTATGGAGTGAATAATCGGTCATTGTACATGTGTGTTGCATGAGTAGTTCTCCAATCCCATCGATTGGCTATTCGAGATGCATGGATATATATGTATAAATGAGCCCTGAATTTTGTTATTTGGAATTATTCGAAATATTATGATCTATTTAAAGTATTATATCTCATATTCTCAATAGACTTTACACACCCACTTAGTACTACTTAAGCTTTTCTTTTGGTAGAGATAAAATATTAATTCAAAGAATGCATTGTACATGTACCTTATGTTAGAACGATTTTTTTTTTCAGTTTCTAACTAGATAAGAGATGAGTATTTAATATATTTGTTTGTAACTGTCACGACCCGATTTCTCAAGTCATGATCTCTGATGCTCCTGGGAATAAATCGGGTCAAGAAGGCCTCTGAAAACTTAGTCCATGTGACCGGTGGAGACCCAGCTGGCCTGGTCTCTAAGTATGTACGCCACCACTGCCTGGCGGGACCGTCTAACTGGTAAGCGGTGAAGTCTGCTCCTCTTGACTCCACTAAACCCAAAGTCTGTAGCCGCTCGCGGCAAGTAACTAGAAACTCGTGGGCATCCTCCCCCACTGCCCCAGAAAACCTTGGCTGTGATAGTCTAAGGAACACCCCGAGCATCTTCTGCTCCCGTAATGGCATGACGCCCTCCAAATCCTCAGGCTGAACAACCGGTGCCGCTAGATGCTAAACAACTGGTACCGCTGGTGTAGGCTGGCCCTGCGGTACTGGAACGGCTGGAGCTGGGGCCTGCTGCATACCCCCAATGGCAGCTAGTATCTGTACGAGCATCGCCTGTATATCTGGAGCTGCCACAGGCTCGGGCGGTGGCTGGGCTGGTCCCGGGCCCATCGGCTGCTGCTGTGCTGGAGCTGTGGTGGCTCTATCACCGGCTCCGGAGTTTGCTCTCGGTCCTGGGATGGTGCTGTAGCTCTGGCACGACCTCGAGGTCGGCCTCTACCCTAGCTGGGGCCCTACCACGCGTGCGAGCCATCCTATAAAAGAGTGGTACAAGTAAATTTTCAGAAACCGATAAGACACACAATGCACGACAGTGATACAAAACAACACGTTCCTAAAGACATCCTGTAGCCTCCCGAAGATAAGTAACGGACGTCTCCGTACCGATCTGCAGGACTCTACTAGACGTTAGCTCTGTACAAGTGAGACCGACGAACCTGGGGCTCTGATACCAATTTGTCACGACCCGATTTCTCAAGTCATGATGGCACCTACTATAACCCACCAGCAGGTAAGCCAACCCGTAACCCGGAACAACAAGTAATGGGTCTAAGGGTAGAAATTAAACAAGAGTAGGAAAATAACAATATAAACAGGCGGAAGCAACCCAAAACATATATACAAATAAAGATCCCTCCCAGAACCTGGAAGTCACCAGTACAGAGCTACTACAAAATGAGTACAAGTCCCAAAACTGGACAACAGAGACTGGACTGTCTCGAAAGGAAAAAGACAAGTCTATATATACAGATGGAGACTGAAATAGTACAAAACGCCGTGTGCTCACCCCCGTCTCCAGATAAGTCTACTCCAAGCTCGATCAACGCTGGCTACTAGTGCTCGGACCTGCATCACGAAATAGATGCAGAGCGTAGCATGAGTACCAAAACAACAGGTACCCAGTAGGCATCATAGGCCGACTGAGCAAGATAAGCAAAAGTGAGCTGAAATGCAAATAAAGGGTCACATCAAGTGCAAAGAGTAGTAAATGGGGGTATGTACACGAGCGTACAGGCAACAAAGACAAGTAATCTAACTAACTCCGCCGGGCTCCCATAAACCCACGGGTACGCTCGTGCACAATAAAAGAAACCACCTGCACGGACCCCCATAAGCCCGGCAGATGCATCGGCAGTTAAAGTAAAATAATTGAGCTAGAAGGTCTATCACAATATTACCAATTTCCGGACTTTTAACTGAACCATTCCCAATTATATTCCAAGATCTCATTACGTCCCGGACTTTAATCGGAATCTCTCCAACCTCCAAAACCTCAACCTACAGATGAGAGTAATCAATACTAAACTGAAGCTTTAGTGAGGAATTGGGAATACACCACGTGCAAGCTGGACCACGGACTCGAACCGGGTACTATAGCTAATGAGTCAACCTATATGGGCTGGACCACAGACTCAAATCGGGTGCTGTAGCCAAAGGTCGGGCACGGGTGGGCTGGACCACGGACTCGAACCGGGTACTGTAGCCAAAACCAGATCACAGGTAAGCTGGACCACGGACTCTAACTGGGTACTGTAGCTAAGCCTGGACATAAGTAAGCTGGACCATGGACTTTAACCGGGTACTGTAGCTAAGCCTGGACATAAGTAAGCTGGACCACAGACTTTAACCGGGTACTGTAGCTAACAGAAAAGCAGGGCATTATGGATACAAGTCATAAGCTGAGTTATCGACTATCAGACTCAAGTCTGCTATATCAGTCTACAAGGAGCTGACCGTCCGAAACGACGTCGGAAAAAGTTCTACTGCCCAACGACATCCGAAATCTCGCAAGTCTATGGCAACACTAGTCTAAGCCTAGACTAAGGCCAAACATACTTCAAATCAATATTATCATATACACCACAAGATATGAATATTCAATAATATCAAGAGACATGCTGTCATAATCCAACACTTTCCCGAAATAAGGTCTAAGGCAGGAATTATAGAAATTTAGCATGCTCGACACCCGAACCCCTCCATACTCAAGCAAATCAATAAATAATTGCCTAAACATGCTCAATCTCACGAGAGAAACCATAGCCTACCTGAAAGCTGACCACGCGTGCTCCAACTCACGGTACCGAAACTTTTCCCCTCCGAACGGTCTCCAAGTGCTTCCTCACTAACAAAAGGTTAATCACCTCGTCATTACGAATATATTGACACTAAAATTATATTTTTCGGAGACGGACCCAAAATCGGGTCTAAAACGATACTGGTGTGGGACCCACTTTTCATCGAACCGATCTCCAAATGGAAATTCCGCCTTCACCGTCGAGTCCGAAATATCGTTCCAATCAGATTCCATATAAGGTTTGTATTTTTCCGACTCCGAACGAGTCCGAAATATCGAAATTTAAGTTTGAAGGGTTGTAGAATTTTGACGAGCGGTGACGTGGCAAAGCCACGCGACGCCACGTGGCAGAGGAGTGGAATTCTGGAAATTTCCAGAATTTAGGACGAATTTCGTCCATTTTTTTCCCTTCAACTTCAACTTAAGATTGCTCCTTCATTTTGAGTCTAAATTAGGTGCTTCAAAAGCAAACTTCAAGAGAATTTCGAGGGGAATCTAGCGGTGATCTCAGAAACGCGAGGGGAGGGTTCGTTTGAGGTAAGAAATCGATTTTAGCCACTGCTAGAGTGATGTTCGGATTGAATTATTGTTGAATTTTGAAATGTGAGATCTTGATCATCTTAGGTCCGTTTTGAGTCATTCTTGAGGCTAACTTGTAGAGTTTTTCGCAAGGATTGTCGTGGTATAATCTGTTTGGGTTGAAAGGGTCTCGTTTTTCCGGAAATTGGTGATCAAGGGGCTGCCCATTTTAATTGTTGTGGCTGATTTGCGGTGTTTTAAGCATCTGTTTGTGCTAAATTTTGGGGATATTAGTTTAGTAAGGTATTTGGGACGTTTTCACGGATTCATTTTCGAGATTCCAATTGTGGGCCTCACAATCCCGTTTTAGACCCGATTTTTGGGTCCGTCTCCGAAAAATATAATTTTAGTGTCAATATATTCGTAATGACGAGGTGATTAACCTTTTGTTAGTGAGGAAGCACTTGGAGACCGTTCGAAGGGGAAAAGTTTCGGTACCGTGAGTTGGAGCACGCGTGGTCAGCTTTCAGGTAGGCTATGGCTTTCTCTCGTGAGATTGAGCATGTTTAGGCAATTGTTTATTGATTTGCTTGAGTATGGAGGGGTTCGGGTGTCGAGCATGCTAAATTTCTATAATTCCTGCCTTAGACCTTATTTCGGGAAAGTGTTAGATTATGACAGCATGTCTCTTGATATTATTGAATATCCATATCTTGTGGTGTATATGATAATATTGATTTGAAGTATGTTTGGCCTTAGTCTAGGCTTAGACTAGTGTTGCCATAGACTTGCGAGATTTCGGATGTCGTTGGGCAGTAGAATTTTTTCCGACGTCGTTTCCGACGGTCAGCTCCTTGTAGACTGATATAGCAGACTTGAGTCTGATAGTCGGTAACTCAACTTATGACCTTGTATCCATAATGCCCTGCTTTTCTGTTAGCTACAGTACCCGGTTAAAGTCCGTGGTCCAGCTTACTTATGTCCAGGCTTAGCTACAGTACCCGGTTAAAGTCCGTGGTCCAGCTTACTTATGTCCAGGCTTAGCTACAGTACCCGGTTAGAGTCCGTGGTCCAGTTTACCTGTGATCTGGTTTTAGCTACAGTACCCGGTTCGAGTCCGTGGTCCAGCCCACCCGTGCCCGACCTTTGGCTACAGCACCCGGTTTGAGTCCGTGGTCCAGCCCATATAGGTTGACTCATTAGCTATAGTACCCGGTTCGAGTCCGTGGTCCAGCTTGCACGTGGTGTATTCCCAATTCCTCACTAAAGCTTCAGTTTAGTATTGATTACTCTCATCTGTAGGTTGTGGTTTTGGAGGTTGGAGAGATTCCGATTAAAGTCCGGGACGTAATGAGATCTTGGAATATAATTGGGAATGGTTCAGTTAAAAGTCCGGAAATTGGTAATATTGTGATAGACCTTCTAGCTCAATTATTTTACTTTAACTGCCGATGCATCTGCCGGGCTTATGGGGGTCCGTGCAGGTGGTTTCTTTTATTGTGCACGAGTGTACCTGTTGGGTTTATGGGAGCCCGGCGGAGTTAGTTAGATTACTTGTCTTTGTTGCCTGTACGCTCGTGTACATACCTCCATTTACTACTCTTTGCACTTGATGTGACCCTTTATTTGCATTTCAACTCACTTTTGCTTATCTTGCTTAGTCGGCCTATGATGCCTACTGGGTACCTGTTGTTTTGGTACTCATGCTACGCTCTGCATCTATTTCGTGATGCAGGTCCGAGCACTAGTAGCCAGCGTTGATCGAGCTTGGAGTAGACTTATCTGGAGACGGGGGTGAGCACACGGCGTTTTGTACTATTTCAGTCTCCATCTGTATATATAGACTTGTCTTTTTCCTTTCGAGACAGTCCAGTCTCTGTTGTCCAGTTTTGGGACTTGTACTCATTTTGTAGTAGCTCTGTACTGGTGACTTCCAGGTTCTGGGAGGGATCTTTATTTGTATATATGTTTTGGGTTGCTTCCGCCTGTTTATATTGTTATTTTCTACTCTTGTTTAATTTCTACCCTTAGACCCATTACTTGTTGTTCCGGGTTACGGGTTGGCTTACCTGCTGGTGGGTTATAGTAGGTGCCATCATGACTTGAGAAATCGGATCGTGACAGTAACTCTCCTATCATTGGGTTTGATGAATATTTTATTTCTTGTGGTACATTGATGCGTGATTCCTTTATTAATATTATCTCTCATGAATTGAATTATATTAATCTGACTCATAAGGGAAAATATCTTTTAGATTGAATGAAACTTATTGTACACTAGCGTCTAAGTTATTTATTTTGAATAGAACTTCGAGGTTGGTTAATGGATGGACATAATGGTTCATTGAAAGTGAAGTCACTACCAACATGTGAGTTATGTTCAGAAGGAAAAATAACTAAGAGACCTTTCCTATTAAAAAGGAAAAAGTAGTAGTGATAAGTTAGAATTAATCTATTTTGATTTGTGAGGTAAATGAACATTTAGGCAAGCGGTGAATTTGAGTATTCTGAGATTTCCACAAACAGTTACTCATGATATGAATATATATTTTTTGATGTTTTGTTAGTCTAAATGTCTAGATAAACTGATCAAAATATTTAAGACAAATGAAAATAGCATCATGAAAAATATATATAAAGTCACTGCAATCTGATTGTAGTGATGTAAACCTCTCTGCAGAGTTCATGAGTCACTTATCTTATAGAATAATTGCATTTCAATTGTCTACACCAGACACTCTATAATAGATTGGTGTAGAAGAGAAAAGAAGTAGACTCTTATGAAGATGATAAGATTAGTTATTGACTTATTATTAGTTATTTTGTTTATTTTGGGATAAGTTCTAATAACTACATATCACATTCTGAATTCAATTTCTTTCAAATCAGAACCTTGAACAACTATAGAACTAGTTGGATTTGACGTAAGTCTAATCTGTGACACGTTCAGTTATAGGATTGTTCAGCACATGTGCTGAGTGGGAGAATAAGAAAATTGTAATTAAGAACGGAATGTGTGTGTTAATTAGATATCCTAAAAAATGAAAGAAGGTTTATTATAGTGTCTTAAAGAAAATAAGACAATTGTTAACACAACTGTCTGATTTCAAGAAAAGGATCATTTAGTAAAGCATGTTCGTAGCAGTAAACTAGTTTTATAGGAATTGAGCAAAGAAATAACAAATAAGTCAATTATAAATTCAGACGCTCAAAAACATCTAATCGGTATGTCAGAAATGACGTTCCATTGCATTTATGTAATGGGAGGAACGTTGCTAGACATAAGAAAACTACTACCTCAAGTAGTGGAAGTGATGTTGAGCAAATTGAAGAACACTACATGAAAAGTTGTTAATATTTCAATATCGAAAGATTTTGAAGAAAATATTAAGACTAGAGATCATGAAAGTGTGATTATGTAGTGCTTAGTCGTAGTGGGAGAATCCTAGCAAAGATTGATTTGTTTTGTATGCTTGAGAGAACTTTTATGATCTGAAAAGAAGTACACTCTTGAAAGGCTTCATGAGAAGCTCTCTCAAGAGCTAGTACAAAATCAATTTGTTACGATGAAGCACTACTAGACAAAATAGCATGAGAAAATAGAAATAAAGGAATGCTTGTGAAAGTTGTAAATGCATAGTTAAGAGTCTAAGTGGGAGATTGTTAGGGTATATACTATTAATCATGTGTTTAGACATAGTATTCTAACAATTTTCAAGATTAAATATCTAAGTGGGAGATTGTTAGGGTATATACTATTAACCATGCATTTAGTTATAGTACATTATAACAATTGTGATGGTTAAAAGTCTAAGTGGGAGATTGTTGGGATATATACTATTAACCATGTGTTAAGAAATAATATTTATTATAGAATAAATATTTGCTCAATTTTAATAGATCATATATTCGTTTATGGTGTCTATTTACTTATATAATAGATGATTTAGTGTGTAGAGTTTTAGCTTATACACAAATGATTAAATCATCGGTTCTTATAAGTATAAAGTTTTTTGTTCACAATCTAGGATGGAAATTGGACATGCCATCGGTACGATTATAGCACAAGATTATAGGTAATTTATCTTGATTATGGGACGGTATAGTTCCAACTTCTTGTGCTAGTGCATTTTGTATGTATTGAACGGGACCGAGTAGAGATAGTTGTTTTAGACTGACTGACAAAACATATTCTCTAAACTATTAAATGTACTTATATTCTTAATCCTGATATAACTATTATGATCTGCATATATTAATTATCGTTTTGATTTATTAAAAGGTGAGATTCTGAGATGAGTCAATATGCCTGGTAAGTTGGATGATAATAATATATATTGGTGAAATAATAAGTTAGTTGATGAAATCCATGTCTCGTTATAGAGATTGATTGATATGCCTTTTTGAGAAACTTATAAGTTTTCATCGTGTCAAACCTTGCAAGTGAATTTATGAATCCA
Organism: Solanum verrucosum; assembly: GCF_900185275.1. Lineage (NCBI taxonomy): Eukaryota > Viridiplantae > Streptophyta > Magnoliopsida > Solanales > Solanaceae > Solanum > Solanum verrucosum. Next base: position 1,563,724 of record NW_026020401.1, read on the forward strand.
ACATATGCAATAAGTTAAGTAGTGCTCTAAAGGAAATTAATCATTAAGTTAAATTCGTCAGTAATTTAATTTATTGATTAGTATCTGAAATCTTAACATGGGGAATTACATAAGTGTTTAATGGGGAATTACAAAATATAAATAGAGGAGTGCAATTACGAATTTCTAGTGGAATGATTTGTAATTTATTATGGTAAGAATAATTCAAATTAATTATTTGGAATTATTTCCATGATAGGAAGCCTCAGTAATTAATTCTGTGGTCCCTCCAGTGCCCATATTTAACTAGAACTCAGAATCCTAATTCTAAAGGGAAAAGGGGAGAGGCGTTAGTTTTCTTATAAAAAGAAAACTAGCGTGTATTTTTTGATTGAAGAAAAATAACGTGTGTTTGGTTCTCCTCTTTGGACTGTGAAGAAATCTCTATAATTAGGGATTCTTCTAGCTCTAGATGAGATTAGTTTTCTGTTCATACTTTGCCAACCCAAGTATTGAGAGAGTTCAGATATGAACTTGGGATGACCGTAGAAGACCATAGCTATTGTAGATTCACTTGAAGGTCTGTCTAACTTGGGAATTCGCTTGAAGGTATCTGTTTACGCTTAAAGAGGTATTTATCGAATTAAATTTAAGTATGTTTATGTGTTCTAGCATGATTAAGTGGTCTACCATAAATGTTATTGATTATCTATTATTCATGTAAGTAGAAAGATTCTGGTATGCTTCCGTTGTGCGTATATGTTTTCCAACACTTATTACATAATATTATGTACTGCTATTATTCTTTTGAACTAATCATTGGTCCGGCAGACGGCTTATATAAGTGTGTATTTTAAGCTCACTTATCAAAAATTGCCACTTATCCATCAATTTTATTTTATGTGTGTTTATTCGATTGGACACAAATTCAATGATATAAAAGAATTGTTTTTGAATTTTATGATAAATTAGAAACGTGTATATCATATTATAAATATATTTTTGAATTTTATGGTACCAAATCAGGGGCAGAGCCAAGTTCATCCAAATATCTTTCAGCAGAAAATTATATTATTTATGTGTATATAGTAGATGTTGAACTCTCTTCGGCTATTTTATATGTTTATTTCTTTAGATTTTAAATCTCTTTATTGAAAATTCTGATTTCACCACTATACCAGATATGTCATGTCATTTGTATATTAATAAGGAATATCAGAGATTGCTGAAAGTATAAACTTATAAAATATAGAATGATGAATAATCTTTTTGAAACGGACAAATTATGTAAGTAGGACACATCTATATAATTACGTGGGATGAATCTATATACTAATGTTGTGGATGTTTCATGTTTGAGTATCTGGATGTATGTAGATATTGTCTTTATCTTTATGAGGTAGAGGGTTGGTTGTTTTCGATAGATCTTTAGCTTAAAAGAAAAGTATTTGATCTAGGGTTATAAGAAAATATAAGAGTATAATAATAAGATACAGAGTAAATAAAGTAACAAATAATAATATATATTGAAGAACAAGAAATTACACGACAACTAAATACTACTACTTTTAATGAGTAGAGGAGAGGCTTGCTTCTCCCACATAAAGTACGACTATACTCAGGTACCAACTAACCTTCTAACCAAATCATCAATCTTCATATCTTTTTATTTAGGGTCATGTATTCAATAAGCTGAAGTTGTGTCATGCTCTGTCTAATTGATTAGCTCTCTTAGTTCTTTTTTATCCTACCTCTACTTCTCCTAACTCCTGCTATAGCCATCCTCTCACACCCTCATGTTGGCGCATTCGTATATTTCTTCTCCAATTTTATGGATACTTTAAGTCACATCTTTGAGTTTCATCAAAGCTACGTACACTCCATTAATCTTGTAGACTTCGAAATTTTGTTGAACTCTACAAGACAAGTTTAATCTCTGTTATAATTCTTGGAGGTCAATCTCTCCTAAACTTTTGTTCACGCCTATTAATATATATATAGTAATATAAATCACTCATTTTAAGAAAGTAATTTGCTGGCAAATATTCTTTCAAAATGGTCTAGGTTTTATAAAAATCCACTTACACTAATAATGTATAAAGTTTTAAATGCATTTAGTAATTGAAAAAAAAGAAAATAAATAATTACCCCATCGAACTTATATTCTTGTTTTGAAGTAGACACCTAAAATTTGCGGGAGTCCTATTACCCTATGAAACTATTTATATTAGCGATAAATACAATATTTTCAGCCATTTTTAATTGCTGCAGTTGTGTTCTCACGAAAATTGGGCGCGTGAAGAAGTAATATTACAGCCCCAAACAAGTGTCAAAATGCCACGTGACATATTTTTTATTGAGGAACTTTCACATATAGCCACTCAAAAATAGTCTAATTACTCTCCATAGCTATAGTTTGATAATTACAATTCGTAGCTACATGTTATAGGGAGGAGAGAGGCGAACGAGACTAGGAGAGAGAGAGGAGAGAGGCGAGAGAGAGAGGGAGTGGGAGAAAGCTGAATTGTGTATGTATATCGGTTAGATAATTGTATATTATACATATGCATTTGTATCTATGGCAAGCGAGATTGGGAGAGGGAGGAGAGAGGCGAGTGAGAAAGGGCAGAGAGTGGGAAAGAGGTGAATTGTATATGTATATTAGTTAGATAATTGTATATTATACATATGCATTTGTATATTTTTTTTGTTTGAAAGTGGAAAAAAAATATGGCAAGTGAGATTGGGAGAGGGAGGAGAGAGGCGAGCGAGATTGGGAGAGAATGGAGAGAGAGGGCAGTGGGAGAGAGGTGAATGATATATGTATATCGGTTAGATAATTGTATATTATACATATGTATATGTATATTCTGGCGAATTATACATATACAAACGTGACTTATTATACAAACTCGAAGTCAGCCCACGTAATTAATGTATAATGTTAGCCGCGAGTGGTAATTATAGCAAACTATAGCTATGATGAGTAATTAAGTAGTATTAGTTTGCTTAACTACGTAATTTTCCCTTTTTTTATTTATTTTTTATTGATAAATTAGACACATCTTCCCCAAATTACCGTTAATGGCCTTTTAAGAAGTTTTTTCAACATGCCAAAAATTAAAAATCATCATTCTTCTCTGATTTTGTAATTTTTAAAATGCGATATTATTAGATTTTTTTCTTTTTAAAACTTGATTAAAAAGTTTTTTTCTTTCCTAAAAATTAAAGATTGAAAATTGTCACGACCCAGACTGTCGTGATTGACACCCACACTAACCCTCCGGTGGGAGAACCATTAACACTAATTAGCTAACCAAGAACTACACAACTTAATAAAAAACTAAGACGTTTAAAGTTACGGAAGCAAGTTTAAATGTCTAGGAAAAGGAAAAATAGGGAGTTCCCATAAACTCCAACAAAAGTATAACAACCAAATGCGGAATTAACGCCTAGAACGTGAAAGTCAGTGTACCAAAACTCTAACAAGGATCATAAGTCTAAGGAAATAGGTACAACCCTATAAGAAATCTAAAGTACTAGTTTAAGTCCGAAGATGTGGAATAAACAAAAGAGAACTCATGGCAGCCCGGAAGAACTGATTCACCCTTGAATTCGATTGATCACTGATCTTCCAAGCGAGGTCTGTCAATAGCTGCCTGAAGATGCCCTATACTCAACAAAGAAAGAGCAAGTGCAGTATCAATACACAACCACAATGTACTGATAGGATCACGCGGCTATCCCACTCAGTGCAATATAAACAAGTCATTACAACATAATAAGCATGCATACACCGAACATATACAACATCGACTATCACTTATGAACAACGTACAATTTAATAGTTCACACGATATACAATTATGTCAAGTCAATAACCCTCTTATGGAACCCATATCCAAACAATTAGTGTACCGGATCGTGGTACCCGTTCCAAGTTAGTGTGTCGGATCGCGATTCCTGTCCTAATTTTTATGCCGGTACGTGACAACCGATTCCAGTTAGTGTGTCGGAACGTAACACCCGATCCATTCAACAAGCCATAATCACGTACACAATGTACATTCTCATAATCATATAATCAAGTCATGATTCATGGCATACAATTATTCAATCATACTTATTTATGATTAATGTGATCAATAATGCAACCTTCACATATATACATGCATCATACAATATCACAACAATAACCTACCTCGAACAAAGCTTGAATCCCTTAAGAAACTTGATTCTTCCCTTTTCAGATTCTTTCCGCTTGTTCTTGGTCTATAATCAATCAATAATACGCAAGGATCAATAATTAAGGTCTAATTACTAGGATTACAACTAACCCATTAACCCTAGACCAAACCCTTCATCTCATACCCAAATTAGGGTTTTTTCCACCATAAATCCTAGAATCCTAGATCAAAACCCTCTCCCATCGATAATTACCCAAGAAACTAAGTTATACGGATCGAAAAATGGAATTGGGGAGTGAAAACCTTACCTTTAGCCTTAAGAATGGTGAAAAACTTTCAAGAAAACACCTGGGGTCGTTCCTTTAACCTCAAAGTCGAAAAGTGCAGAATAAAACCTTTTTGAGGTTTATTTCCGACTTAAGTCACGTCTGTCCCGCCACAGTGGTCCTCACCTCGCTGCAGCTGCCCTGCCCTGGCGGCTTACGCGGAGACAGAACCTCATAAGTTGAGTTCCAAACCCCTATTTCACAACACACCTTCAACCTACGACACTAAAAAAATACCTGTTCACGCTAAGATCATTTTTCGAGAGTTCTACTCGTCCGAATTCAATTTCGTAAAGTCGTATGAGTTTATTAATATCTTAGCTATCTACTCATATGAATTTGATCTCCCGTTTGTTACCAGATTTCCTTAAACCTCACTGACTCCGATTTCGTCCAAATCTAGACTAGGTTGGGAAATTTCAAGATACTACTAAAAAGTTTTTCAGTCCAAAATTTTTCACCGTTGGATTTTCTATAACGATGTGAATCGATCGTTACAATAGATACCAATTTACCCATCACTCATCCCCGAGTGATAAACTAGGAAAAATAGGCTAAAACAAGAGTGGAATAATACCTGAATCGACGAACAACTGGGAATACTTGTCTCGCATGTCGTTCTCAGTTTCCCAAGTGGCTTCCTCGATCGGACGATGCTTCCATTGAACTTTCATTGACTTAATCTTCTTGGTCCTCAGCTTCCGGACATTATGATCAAGAATAGCAATCGGTTCTTTCTCATACAGAAGGTCTTTGTCTAGCACAACTGATTCCCATTTTATGATGTAATCCCCGTCACCATGCTATCTCTTCAATATGGACATATGAAATACTGGATGAATTCTCGATAAGTTAGGAGGTTTAGCCAACCTATAGGCCACTGGCCCTAGACGGTTAAGAACTTCAAATGACCCAATATATCGGGGATTGAGATTGCCCTTCTTGCCGAATCTCATCACTTCTTTCATGGGTGATACCTTAAAAAGAACGTTCTCACCAGTCTGAAATGCCATGTCTCTTACCTTATGGTCTGCATACTTCTTCTGTCTACTTTGGGCTGCTAAAAGCTTAGCTTGACTTTATCTTGAACATTCTTCACTAAATTAACCCCCAACGGTTTCACATCTCCAGCCTCAAACCATCCTATGGGTGATCTACACCCCTTCCCATAGAGTGCCTCAAAAAGTGCCATATCTATGTTGGAGTGATAACTATTATTATAGGAAAATTCACACAACGGTAGAAACTTATCCCAATGCCCACCAAAATCAATCACACATGCCCTCAACATGTCCTCTAACACTTAAATAGTCCTCTCTGACTGGCCGTCCGTCTGCGGATGGAAATCTGTACTAAAAGTGAGTTGTGTGCCCAATTCCTCATGTAACTTCCTCCAAAACTTGGAGGTAAACTGTGTACCACGGTTTGAGATGATAGAAAGGGGCATCCCATGCAGCCTTACTATCTCCTTTACATATACCTTAGCCAATTGTTGAGCATTATAGTCTGTTCTAACTGGAATAAAATGGGCTGACTTAGTCAATTTGTTAACAATTATCCAAATAGAATCATACTTTCTCAATGTCTTGGGAAGACCAACCACGAAATCCATGGCTATTCTCTCCCACTTCCATTCCGAAATTGACATTCTTTGAAGCAAACCTGCAGGCCGTTGATGCTCATATTTTGTTGGCTATTTTGACACTTAGCCACAAACTTTGCTATATATTTTTTTATGCCAGGCTACCAATAGAGTCGCTTCAAGTTTCGGTACATCTTAGTCACACCTGGATGAATGGAATACCTCGAACCATGGGATTTAATCAATAAACTCTAAATCAAGTTGCCCATTCTAGGAACACAAATACTTCATTTAAAATTGAGCACAACTTCTGCATCAAAAGTGGTCTCTTGTGCCTTGTCAGACACTGTTTTATTTTTGAGTTCTTCTAACTACTCATCCTCAAACTGTTTGGCCTTAATCTCCTCAATGAATGTGGCCCTTACTTCAATGTTAGCTAACACCCCACCTTTCTCTGTTATGCCAAACTGCATGAACTTAGATTCCAAAGTTTGGATTTCCTTAACCAAAGGTCGCTTGGTTACACCCAAGCAAGCTAAATTACCTATACTCACCACTTTTAGGCTTAGTGCGTCCGCCACTACATTAGACTTACCTGTATGATATTGGATGGTCACATCATAATCCTTGAGTAGCTTCATCCACATTCACTGTCTCATATTCAGACCCTTTTGAGTGAATACATGTTGTAGACTGCGATGATCAGTAAATACTTCACACTTAATACCATAAAGATAATATTGCCAGATCTTAAGAACAAACACTACTGCTGCCAACTCTAAATCATGTGTTGGGTAGTTTCGCTTATAAACCTTCAACTGCTGCGATGCATAAGCTATGAAATTCTTATCCTGCATCAATACCGCACCTAAACCAGAATGTGAAGCATCACAATAAACTGTAAAGTCTTTACCTTCCACCGGTAGGGCTAGAATAGGTGCTGTGGTAAAAAAAGTCTTGAGCTTTTGGAAGCTCTCCTCACATTTTTCAGTCCATTCAAAAGGTACCTCATTTTTGGTCAAATTTGTCAGATGTGTGACAATAGAAGTGAAGTTTTTGACAGACCGACGGTAGTAGCTAGCGAGCCCCACAAAACTCTTAATTTCAGTCACATAACTTGGTCGAACCTAATTCATAACCGCTTCAATATTTTGGGGGTCTACCATTACCCCTTCCTTTGAAACTACATGCCCCAAAAAGGCAACCGAAGTCAACTAAAATTCACACTTAGAAAATTTTGCATACAACTTTTGTTTCCCAAGAACACCCAGAACAATATGAAGGTTGTTAGTGTGCTCTTCCTCACCTTTCGAATACACCAAGATGTCATCAATAAACACTATCACAAATGAATCGAGAAAGGGCTAGAACACACCGTTCATCAAACTCATGAAAGCTGCAGGCGCATTTGTCAACCCAAACAACATAACTAGAAACTCATAATGCCTATAACGTTTCCTAAATGTCGTTTTTGGTATATCCTTGTTGACACCCAATTTTGGCTCTCCCTTTTTCCTAAGATTAATTTCTCTATGGTTTTTAGTCTTGGCTATTTTTTTTTTTACATATGTATAAATAAATTTGGCACCAGTAATAGATTTGAAGACATTTTATTTCTCTAATTAAAATACATATATACTCAAATTATTAAATAATATTTTATAATATTAATATAACAAATCTCTACTAATTTACAACTCCAAACAATCTTTCCTACGTTGTTGGTTATAGTTTTGGGATCTATAATGACATGTATGAATAAATATTTAAGTTGCGATATATATTTATATAAGTTTAAATATTTTTCCTACCATTCGCTCTAAAAAAATGTTAAGTATATTAACTTTTCTTTCGAAATCCAAATAGTTTTTGCTACACCATTATTTGAAGTTTCCCTTTCGTTTAGTAGCGGGCTATTGCTACGAGTATTTCGCAAAGTATAATATATGTAGTATATGTATATGCACGTTTTTAGAAAATTAATCAAGACAAAAAAGGGATTGTTAAATTAATCAAGTGAAAAAATTACTTAAAGAATAGTATTATTTTAACCAATTTATTTATTTATTTTACCTAAACTAATTAAATATAACCCAACATACCCTATGTCTCTCTGGCTCATTAACGACAAAACTAGAGAACTTGATGAAACTCGCCGGAT